>NC_037088.1:1365000-2045000 GCF_002994745.2 Rosa chinensis | reverse complement strand
TGAATGCAACCACAATGCATAGAGCGTAACCGAGGAAGCCTTGACGAAACCAACGAGGAGGAAGCTTGATATTTATCGAACATCCCTCACTTTGATACATCATCCACTTTGGAATTTCATTTCCCGGACAGACAATATTAATCGTACGGGTTTTATTGAGGAAACGTGATGCAGTTGCATTCGCATAACTCTAAGCTGTGCATCAGCCATTATGTTGCTCCGTGCACTCTGATCCAATTTCACGCAATTTAGAAATGAAAGATCCTCGTCACGCAATTGATCCCTACCTTGTGTGGGTGCAGTCCTCATCGAACTTGAGACTGTCTCTAGTGACGTGCAGCCTTCTGCATCAAACAATGCTAGAAGCCATGGCAGCTTCGGTAAAGACCCAAGACTCTTGCAATTTCTCAACTTCAGACTCTGCAGCCCAGAAGGTAGCTCGACAGGCAAAGACCCAAGACTCTTGCAATTTCTCAAGTGCAGGTACTCCAGCCCAGAAGGTAGCTCGACAGGCAAAGACTCAAGGCTCTTACAATTTCTCAAGTCCAGGTAGTCCAGCCCAGAAGGTAGCTCGATAGGCAAAGACCCAAGACTCTCACAACCGCTCAAATACAATGCCGACAATCCCTTCAGCCCAGAAGGTAGCTCGACAGACAAAGACCCAAGACTCATACAACCGCTCAAGTACAATCCCTTCAGCCCAGAAGGTAGCTCGACAGGCAAAGACCCAAGACTCATACAACCGCTCAAGTACAATCCCTTCAGCCCAGAAGGTAGCTCGACAGGCAAAGACCCAAGACTCTTACAATTTCTCAAGTCCAAGTACTCCAGCCCAGAAGGTAGCTCGACACGCAAAGACCCAAGACTCTCACAATCGCTCAACTCCAGTCCCTTCAGCCCAGAAGGTAGCTCGACAGGCAAAGACTCAAGAGAGCCGCAGCCATGTAGATTTGGGAGCGAATTCAACCTACAAGTGCTGCTTGGAAGACTCTTAAGCTCTTCACACCTGCTAAGTGTCAAATAATAAAGCTTCTCGAGAGACCAAATTGATGAAGGCAATTCTTCTATTGCAGTCTTATCCAACAATAAGACTTTCAGATTGCTTGGCATCTCTGGGAGAATTTTGAGATTGGAGCAACCAAACAGATTAAGACTAGTAAGCTTGGCAAGATTCTGAAACGATGAAGGAAGTCGAACCAAACTTGTACAACCCTGAAGCGCAATGCTCTTGAGATTTGGACTCTCAATCAGAGGTGAAACATCAGCCAGGTGCTCGGAGTGACTAAGATCGATAAGTTTTAAGCTCTCAAGATTGATCTGTAACAAATCAAAGGCAATTAATGGCAAGAGTTATATTTTTCACACCATTATTCAAACACAAGAACTAAATTAAGGAAACCTGCACGCCTTTATTCCAAAGTTGCTCAAGTCGGCTGTTGCGCATATGAAGCTCGACAAGGTTTTCTGAAGAAAACCTCGATGGCAGAGATGTCGAAGGATAGAAATGCCACCTCAGATATTTAAGGGCCTCAGGGAGAAACTCGAAACCTGGAGGAAGGTGCAATTTGTAGACTCCCCTGGTGTACGAGTATGAGTATAGATCTAGTAATCTTAGCTTATGCATCTTTTCGAAGGATGCAACATTCAAGTATAAATCTTAATGAGATCCATATTCATGGCCATGCACTCAATGTCTTCAGTACCCTGAAATCAATGGCAAAATATATATGAGCATACAGTAGAGAACAAAAATTATTTCACTAAATTTACTTAACTTTTATAGAAAATGAGATTTTGCTTGGTCTTTTCTTTTTCAACAGTGTATTCGGCTCTTACCGTGTTATTTGTCAGTACATGACGAACATCATTTGCAAGCCACAATCTACTGCGTTTTCCAGGATTTTTAACACATTCATCACGAACAATTTCCCAACCCATTTCTTGTATCAAATCATGCATCTCAAGTGTTGAAAATTTACCCACGGATATGAGAGACATATCAACGAGAATTTTTACTCCTGCATTGGCACAAAAACCACAGGCATCTAAAATTCCTTTTGCCTCATCAATATGCTTCCCTTTGTGATAACAGGCAATATCGAGAAATATCTCCCTCTCATTTTCTTCTAATCCATCGTAACTGAACCTCAATACATTCTGGATTCTTTTGTTAGGAAATTTTTTCAATTTCACTAATTCACCTTCCCAGTCTTCTTTGCTCTTGCAATGACAGAATATTACGGAGCCCAAGATTGTAAGAGCCAATGGATTGCCTCCAGCATAATCTACCACCTTTTTTGCAAAAGTTGTATAATCACCCGGGGGAGACTTATTTCTAAAAGCTGTCAAATGAAAGAGCTTAAGAGCTTCATCATTGTCTAATTCCTTAACCTCATATATCTTATCATTATCAACACTACTCAATATGCGTTTATTTCTGGTTGTTACAAGGATTCTACTTCCAGGGCCAAACAGATGGCAATCACCTCTAGCTAAAAGTTCTAACTGGGAAAACTCACTCACATCATCAAGAACAATGAGGGCCTTTGTACTGCAAAGCCTCTCTCTTGCAGAAGTTGAGACAAGAGATGAAGTGGCCATACATAAATTTTCATCCTTCAGTAGTTTACGAAGAATCTGATTCCACAAATCATTTAGTCCATGTTTCGCCTCCGATTCCCTAACATTTGCAATGAAGCAGCAAGCTTCGAATTGAGAAGAGAGATGAGCAAATACAACCTCAGCAATGGTGGTCTTACCGATACCACCCATACCCCAAATACCTACAATCTGGACATCCAGTGAGTTGAGACATAATAAAAATTCAACTTGTCGAATGTGTTTTTCCATTCCAACCAGGCCCTCTAAACCCCATGCGATTTGCAATTTGCAATTCAACTTCGTCAAAATGTCATTGACCACAATCTTAACTAAATCAGACTCCCGCCTGCCATATACATATGAAAGACAAAGTCGTTAGTAAGTGATGCAGTAACACTCATAGCCATAATAGAAGTCACAAATGGACACATGAGTTAATGAATGAGTTACCTAATTGTTTGGGAATCAAACCCAGATATATTGGCTGCTGTTGTCAAAGCCTCTCTCCACCTGAGCACCTTGTCCATTGGGCCCTTGAAACAAATGCATCTGCATAACTCCCAGATTGTTTGAGTACGGCTGATGGATCTACCCCGAAGAAGATGGGTATAACAAACTGTTTATAGAGATCTCTACATTTGAGTATGTGCACAAGTTCATCCAAGCACCATGCAGAAGAAGCATAGTTTTTGGAGAAAATGATAACCGAAAGCTTTGATTCTTCAATTGCTTTGAAAAGGGCAGGTGAGATTTCATCCCCTCTCTCCAGTTTGTAATCTATGTAAGTTTGGATTTTTTTCCGACATAAAGCATCATAAAGATGGCTGGTGAAATTATTCCGGGTGTCCTCGCCTCTGAAACTAAGAAAAACATCATGCTTCTCCTGAGGGATGCTATCAGAGCAAGAAGAAGAAGCGGCCATATTGTAGCCTGAAGATCAACAAGTCAAAATAAGCAAACCTTTCCGATGAATACAAAGATTCAGAATGCAAAACAGATGAGTAATTGCACAGCAAGACTAGTGTTCTTAGCAGTTGTACTAACCTGGTTAGAACTTGGACGAGTAAATATATCAATAGACACTTCCCAATCAGTTTTTCAGCTCTCTTTCTGCCCTCAGCAACTTAGCTCATCTATTTTGAATAAACTTATATTCTTCACCAGAATGAAAGAACACCAAGTAAAAAACTATGCATACATTTTCCAGGAAAGTCGTCAAAAGTAAAAAGCTAGCACAGAGGAAAATTCTCAGCACTTTCGGTGAACCATCTTTCAATCATTCAAAAAGTAGACGATTCAGAGGCCACCATTATTGCTTTCACTGACTGTTCAAAATGAAGCATTCCGTTGAAGTGACTTATCAAACATAGCAAGGCATCTTACACACTAATCCACGATGGTGAAAGTTTATTTGAGAACTAGGCATTCTATATTTGTTTGTTTCCAATAATCAAATAAGTAAAGAAAAAGCAAAAATAAACAACTTTATCCTAATATTTGTATACTTAATAGTTTCATAGTGCTCCATAATAAAGGTAGAGCAACCTTGCACACTGAATAATAGTGAGAGAATCAAGACAATTTGCTAGTTTGGTGACTTGGTCTACTTCACTAATCTTTGAGGATCTTCTATGCTTTTTGCTCATATTATGCTTATATGCAAAGCAGCAAAATCAACATAATCCCTCCACAAACAACAAACATTCCGGTTTCTAATTTTTTTTTTTCCAAAAAATTACTACCTCTAAATGCATTTGTAATCATACAGATAAAGATGGAAATAACATCCTTACTTTGTCTGCCTTCACATTGCCAAGAAAATTCTAGCACAACCCGGCAGATCCCACTTTCTTGTCAACTCCTACATTACCCTTCTCAATTTCAAAGCTACCCCATTCTCATTCTCTTCACCTCGAAATTTGAGTTGGAAAAAAGCTCAATTCTTGACTGAGGCATTATGTCGAACACCTTCCATGCATTCACACGTAATGATTGTATCCTAGCAAAAGCTAGGTAGCAATATGACACTCCAAAATTTCCTAGTACATTCCAGCACAACCTACACTGCCCTCTTCAATTTCTTAGTTGCTTCCTCTCTCAGGCGTTACATCAAACACCTTCCGTTTGACTCTGGTTCAAGGCCTTCGAATATTTCGAGTCTGCAGCTTGTTTTCTGCGTAATGTCCTTCATCCATCTCCAGGGACGTCGACTACTTGGACTGTTCGGTTTTTAAATCTCATCTTTTACCAGGACAAACGACATTTAATCCAGCTTAAAATGAAAATTACTGTTTTAACCTGTTACTTTCCCCAGAAAGCACATACGGTTAAATGTTATCTGTCACAACGAGTCATAATTTCCTATTTCCAGGACTCCAAAACTTCATTACTGATCCATCATCTATGTGCAGTGTTTTCACTGCTTAACAAATTTCGTTATCCGACAATCCACAAGACGTTCAATTCACTTTATAGATTAGATTTATTTGAGAACTCGGCCATTTATATTTGCTTGTGTTCTATAATCAAATAAGCAACTAAAAGTAAATTGAACAAATTTATAGTGACATTTGTACATTTGAAAGTTTTATAGTGTTCCGGAATTTAGACAGACAAGACAGGTTCTTAATTTGACATTTACAAATCTCTTCAAACTCAAGTTTTTAAAACCACATCACCATCAGCTAGCTGAATATTGGCGGTTTTTCACAATACATAAATAAGTTTAATGCAAAAAAAAAACTAATTCTTGGGCATCGTTTATGCTCTGTGCTCATATTATGCTTATATCAAATATCAACATAATCCCTCTAGAAATTACCAACTTTAAAAAACTTTATAAAAACAAATACAATGAAATGCTACCTATGTTCAAATAATTACCACCTCTAAGTCAAACGGATAGAGATAGAGGAACGTTTTTACGTTGTTTGTCTTCACATTCCCAAGAAAAGTCCAGCACAACCCGGTAGACAACACTTTCTCTTCAACTCCTTCATTACCCTCTTCAATTTCAAAGCTACTCCATTATCATTGTCGACAAAAAAAAAGCTGCACCATTATCATTTTCATTTTCAATATCTCAACATTTTAGTTTCAGGCCTTCGGAACGCATTTGGAAAAAAAAAAAACTCACTTCTTGGTGTTATTTGTTGGTTGCTTCCTCTCTTAGGCACTATGTCAAACACCTTATGAGCATAAGGAGTCTGTGGCTTTCTCGTAATGTTTTTCATCTCCAAAGAATATTGGAGTCTGTGGTTGTAATGTTCTTTTTCTCTCAATTCCCTCCAATTTTTTTTTGTCAACTCTACCCATTATTAATTTTTTGATTGAAAATTGACTCCATTAATTCTTTCGTCTTTTACCAAGATCAAACTACATTTTAATTTTGCCAGTGGCGAATCCAGGATCCGAGAGTTGTCTAGGCTAATTAGAAGTACAATATTTTTTTTTTTTTTTTTAGGTTTGGAACCCAGTGGGAGGCTCATCCTCACACCTTTATTATTTTCAATCAAAACATACAACGGAGGGGACATAAAACCAAACTCCGTAATATTATAGATATCACCATTAGAATTATACATATATATGTACATTTCAGACATAACACAACTAATTATACATTACTATTAGTTACTAACTTGCATAAGATTTTATGTCTAATTATGTGTATAAAACAGGCTAAAGAATATAAAGTTAGTAACACTAACCAGATGGAAAGGGCATCAACACTCAATAGCAGTCAATTAAGTCCGAAACGCTGCGATAAGGATCAAACTCAGGAGTTGAGCATTAGTTAGCCTCATAATATTAAATAGCTCCCCTTCTTTCTATCGTGGCCTCTGACAGTTCAACCTCATATTATCGACACAAACACTATACACAAGCAAAACAGATTTAAAAAGAGATAGCCAGATAGCCAACTAAGTTGAGTGAAACAAACCCAAAACCGATATCCCCTAAACAAATCCAACAATCCCAATCATCAACTTATACCCAAAACCCAAAATCCCAACTCACAATTACATGGAGGGCCAGAACTCTTCCAGAAATCGAGGCAATCACTCGGTCACTCCACTCCAGTCTGCAAGAAGCCAAGAATCTCTGCAAATCTGCAAGTGAAATGGAATATGCCCAGAATCAAAACTTAAATTAGTGAGATAGCATAGAGATGCAAATGATTAATAAAAAAGTGGAGCAACCTAGTGAACCCACATTAAGAAAATCGAACAAGATAAGAAATTGGCTAAAAGGAGAGTGAGAGAAACCTTGGGTAGTTGGGCATTAGATCGGCCAATGGAAAGGAGAGGTGGAGAAGAAAAGGCGGAGCCGCGGAGGGTTCGATATTTCCTTTGAGTGAAAAATAGGCGAGGAGGCGATTCAGGCGAAGAGAGGAGAGAAGCAGTGAAGCACTCGACGAGTCGATGTCTCGACCACAGAGGAGAGAAGTGAGCTGTTGTGGCTGGGGAGAACGCGATTTTACCTCCCTATTCTTTTTTTTTTTCCTTTGGGTATGGGCTGAAATTAGATACATATATATATATATATATATATATATATATATATACATACACATACACACACACACACACATACTTGGTGGTTTTTTGCCCCAAAAACTGTCTAGGCTTGAGCCCATATAGCCCACCACATAGATCCGCCCCTGAATTCAACTAAAATTAAAAGTACTGTTTTAACCTCTTACTTTGACCAGAGAGCAAATTTCTTATACCTTTGAAACATCCATTAATTTTTGGAAAAAATTCAGTTTACCCCCCTGAACTTTGGGCCTTAAATCAGACTGATCCTTAAACTTTTTTTTTAATCAGACTGGTCCTTGTACTATCAAACAAAATCACCCGAGTCCAAATTTTGAATCCGGGTCCAAAAATGACATCACTTGCTGAGTTGGAGCCGACATGTGGGCCCACACTTCAGATTTTTAAACCCTAAACAAGGGCAGAATGGACATTTCAAATCTAATATAATTTCTAATTCTCTCTCTCTCTCTCTCTCTCTCTCTCTCTCTCTCTCTCTCTCTCTCTCTCTCTCTCTCATCTTCTCTATATCGGCGACTGGATTACGCGTTTCACCTTCACCTCCTTCCCACGATGGCGCCATCGATGTCATCCTTGAACAGCTCTAGCTTCAACCTTGTAATTTCTCCTCCTTCATTCTTCAATCTTCACCTCCTTCCTCTGAAATCCAGACCAAGTCTGCCTTCACAGATATCGTCGCCTCCCCCGCCTCTGCCGTCTGCAAGAAGCTGGCCTTCGACCTCATCCGCTCCACGTGCCTTACCGCCGACCTGTAGGACACCGTTTGCACTGGAGCTCTCATCGATCCAACCCGCGTTGGACATCATCACCAACTTCCTGAGCCGGGTCACGGCGTCGGAGACATGGGCCACCAGGGCCTGCTTCTTCTTCTTCGGCTCCCTCTCTCTCTCCTCGCCTTCTCTCTCCTCCATCCTCTCCCTCTCTGCTCATGGCCATCAAGGGTGAGACAATGGATTTGAATTTGATAGCATGCAACTGAATTTGAGTTTGGTTTTCAGATTGGGAAAAAAATACAAACAGTACCCAAACTATGGGCCACTAATAACTTTCGTACCTGAACTTCAAAAACTATCATTTTGGTACCTAGACTTTTCACTCCGACCCAAGATTCATACCTGGGATCCACTTTGCCGTTAACGGTGTTAAATTTACAAGGGTAAATCTGTTATTTCACTGTTCATCTCTCTTACCATGGGCACTGTTCATAATTTTTATTTTTATTTTAATTTTTTTTTCTCTCTTCCTGCAAGTGAAAAGACAGATTTACCCTTACAAAGTTAACACCGTTAACGGCAAAGTGGATCCCAGGTATGAATCTTGAGTCGGGGTGAAAAGTCCAGGTACCAAAATGATAGTTTTTGAAGTTTAGGTACGAAAATTATTAGTGGCCTATAGTTCAGGTACTGTTTGTGAGTTTTTCCCTTTCAGATTTGAATTTGATAGCAATTGGGTTTTGGATTTGAATTTGATTGCAATTGGGTTTGAGTTTGGGTGTTGATGGGTTCGGAAGAACAAGAAGAAGAAGAAGAAGAAGGAAAGGGAATTGGCTGGGTTTGGTGGATTCAGAAGAAGAAGAACGAAAGGAATTGGCTGGGTTTGGTGGGTTCAGAAGAACAAGCAGAAGAAGAAGAAGGAAAGGGAATTGGCTAGGTTTGGTGGATTCGGAAGAAGAAGAAGGAAATGAATTGGCTGGGTTTGGTGCGTTCGGAAGAACAAGGCGAAGAAGAAGAAGAGGAAGAAGGAAAGGGAATTTGATGATTTTTTTAATTTTTTTTTAAATGTTTTTATTGTGAGAATGTCCATTCTGCCCTCTGTAGGGTTTAAAAATCTGAAGTGTGGGCCCATATGTTGGCTCCAACTCAGCCAGTAACGTCATTTTTGGACCCGGATTCAAAATTTGGAATCGTTGAGAGTACAAGGACCAGTCTGATTAAAAAAAAAGTTTAAGGATCAGTCTAATTTTAGGCCCAAAGTTCAAGGGGGTAAACTGAATTTAATCCTAAATTTTTCTTTCTAAGAACCAGTCGATACTACTTAGAAATAATAGCTTCTGTGATCTAAGAAAATCTTTTACCTTACAACAATTTAATGTTTATGTTTGTTGGGTGTCTTAAAAGATAATGCATAATTGGCATTTTTCACATTTTATGCAGTGGAATGTCCTGAGTTTGACTCATCAATTTGTTATTATATCTTCTCAGTTATAGTTAATCGTTTGTTTAATAAAAATTGACATTTCTACTAAAAAAAAATCTTCTTATATTTCATATATCAGCTTTGTGCGGAACAATTCAGTAGAAGATCTCCTCACTTATTTTGTTGACTGGAGTAAAAGTGAAAGGTTGCTCACCTTATCAAGTATTTAAAGGTAAACCTGAGCAGATATCTTTAATTAATGCGCATAGTGGTGTGCAACTTTTGCATGTCACGCGTTATTGTGTCCATAACACCACCCTTAAGATGAAGTGGGGGAGTACTTCCTGCTTGCAATGGATTCAGTTGAGCTGACCTGTTCCGCATGATCCAGATCAACCTTGAGGGGATTTCGCCTCGAGTAATTTCTCAGATAGACTGAGCCGCCTCCCTCTTGACCCATTTCTTGATCAAAACCTACCTGGATCTGCCCGAGGAATATGTTGGACCGCCTCCCTCTCTGCCTATTTCTTGACTAGAACCCGATTCTACTTTACTCAGATACGCCTTGAAGGGATTTCATCTCGAGGAATCTCTTAAATAATTTGGGCTACTTGCCTACCTCTCTCTCGGCCAAGGTTTCAAATTTCGGTTTCAGTACTTCAAATTTAAGGAAATTTCAGAGAAAATTTTGATTTCGGTGGAAATTTCGATTAAAAATAAAGAAATGATATTAATTGCATTTATAAAATGATATTTTTGAATGAAACTTTTACATAGACTAAACTAACCTATAATAAACCTATTTACAATGTAGCCTCTCTAAAATTATACATTTATAATAGAATTGTGATATTTAATATGTACGAGTAATTAACTAGTACTACTAAACTAGTGTTTTTATCTATATGTAATTATAATTATGTTGCATATTGATAATGTGAATGTAATTTACATTTTTTTTTTTTTTATGGTTGGAACCCAGTGTGAGGCTTGGCCATCACGTCTTTTTCATTAATAATTAGAAAAATACAACCGCCCCCACAGCGGTCGGGAGGGGGGGACATAATACCAAAACCCGTGAATGAAAATGAACAAGTACAATAAAAGCAATATAAAGTATTAAGAATAAGTGTTACCATGATGTGGTTCGATCCATATGGTCGAACTTCTTCCATTTAGTATTATACAATACTGCTCCTTATGGGAGGCTTGACCATCACGTATTTTTCACTAATAATTAGAAAAATACAACTGCGGGGAGAAGGGGGGGGGACGTAATACCAATTATTAGTGAAAAAGGCGTGATCGCTAAGCCACCCACTGGGTTCTAGCCATAAAAAAAAAAAAAAAGTAAATCACATTCACATTATCAATATACAGAACATTTATAATTACATATAGATAAAAACACTAGTTCAGCAACTTACTACAGTTTTAGTTAATTACTCGTCCATATTAAATATCACAATTCTATTATTTATGTATGATTTTAGTGAGGTTATATTGTAAATATATTTATTATAGGTTAGTTTAGTCTATGTAAAAGTTTCATTCAAAATTATCATTTTATAAGGGTAATTAATGTGATTTCTTTATTTTTAACCAAAATTTCCACCGAAATCGAAACTTTCTCCGAAATTTCCTTGAATTTGAAGTACCGAAATTGAAATCGAAACCGAAATTTGAAACCTTGATCGAGTTTGATTGTATAGGGATTATGATCCAGTTATGGAGAAGCATAACGTTTGATTGTATAGGGATTATGATGGGTAAAGCCAAATGGAACTAAGGACTGTTAGCGATTTTTTTTTGTTGTTTACTTGAATGATTTTTGAAAAGAGAGCTTCTATTCATACCTCCAAAATTGATATTTGGACCTCTCACTTTTTTCAAGTAATAATTGACTTTGTCAACTCATGTCAAATTACCAATAAAGACACAAATAAGGGAAAAAAAAATCTCTTCTTAATTATCTCTATAAATAGTAATAGTCTTCAACTTGGGAAAAAATTTCTCCTTCAATGTAAACCCTAAAATATATATCGCCAAACGTTATTTAACGTTGTAGTCAAAATTTTCTAAATTTAACTTTGTTCTCGTAAAGTGATAGACTTCCTTGCTTACACAGCTGACAATTTACAAGAGAGAAATTTTGTATACACCCACCTGTTTTCTTAATACACATCCATAAATTTTTTTTTGACACTTTTTTCCTGATTATTCCTTTTTTACCCTTTTTTCAATTCATTCGATTTCTCTCTTCCTAACTGCTGTGTCTCTTCGACCTGGGTTATGATCAGTACAAGTCACAGACAAATGCATGTAGAATTAGAAGTGAGAGGACATAATAGGAAGCTGATCAACGCGAAGTCGCTAAGGTAGTAGTAAAAGTTCAAGTGCTAACAAAACTCAGTGACACATGTATCGACTAGGTCTTTCTTTGGAATTCATTAATTTGGTATCCCTATTAGCAGATACAATATCAGATTCCCATACTCTCACTTGCCTTCATATTTTGGGTTTGCTGTCACGTAATGATAAGCAATCACAAGGATATATATGAACGTGCCAAGAACATTGGCTATTATGCCAAATTGGTGATCACCAATCATCTTTGTTAAGATCAGACCAGTGCCAGTCCTGACATTTTGGAGGTTTGAGGCAAGTAATTAAAATGTGGTCTCATATAAAAAAATCATATAATCGAACAAACTTATATATATATATATATATAAATTGAATCCCTACATTAATAGTATTGCAAAAAATAAAAAATAATAAGGTGTTCAATTCTAAAATAATTTTCTCTTAGAAGTTGAAAAAATAAAAAAGAACAAAATATATTTAAATATTACAAAAGAAACTAATGAAAAACAAAGGGCAAATACATTAGTATTCAATTTCAAAATATTCTTTCCATAGAAGCTGGAAAAAGAATGAACAAAAAACATTTAATTACAAAGAAATTAATTAAGGGAAAAAAAAAAACAAAAAAATAGAGGCTGCTACAACTCGAACCTTGGTGCTGCTTAAATGAGCAAAACTCTATCACCGCTGCACTAGCGCAGCCCCATTGCTTGATATGGGCAAAAGTAAAATATATAATTATACAACGTATATATGTAAAATATAAAAAAATAAAAAAATTGGCGGAGGCCCGCCGGAGACCGGTGGCCTGAGGCGGCTGCCCTCAGGGCCAGCCCTGGATCAGACTCAAAAATGACATGGGTGAGCTCAACTAGCTCCTCCTCACGGCCATCATTGCCAACAAAGTAATTTACTTTTTGGAAAAAAGGGCAAAATAGGATTTTGAATTTTCACAAAAATGTAGGGTGTGTATTTAACAAATGGGGATGTGTATATATAACTACTTTTTACAAGATCTATCACTGCGCTATAAAAAAAATAAAAAAATAAAAGGAGAGAAAATAGGAAATACAAAGACACCTCAGTTGATGAAGCCCTACTCATTCTGAATGCAATAAACATATGAACGAGCGGCGACAAAAAGCAGTACTCCAGCACGTTTATATGACAAACGCAGCAATGGGTAGACACCATAAGATCTTCCCGCACATCATCAGTGCAAAGCAATTTTATGTGGAACTATTCTATAGATATGATGAAAAATTCGACCCTCTGATATAAATCTATGGAGAATGCACTAGACTCGTGGTTGATTATTGTAATTTCCTTCACTATCCCATACATATCTAAAACAAAAGGATCATCCATGTTCATTTCAAGTTGCTATTAGGGATAATGACTAAATGCAATGAAAATAATACTTGGAAAACATATTTGTACGAGATGATGAGCAAACATGGTATTGTTGCGTACGCTAACCAAGAGTCGACAAATCATTGAAAAAGTGCTAGCACCTCTGTTACTCGTATATCGAGGATGAACTTCCAAAAAAAAAAAATTTGTTGCAATTCCAAATCTTCAAAAACTGAAGGAGATCTAACTACTGATTTTTAAAAATATGAATAGAATCTATAAAAAAAGAAACATAAGAAGGCTTTTATGGATTTTATTGGACGATGGGCATTATAAGAAAATTAGAGAGGTGTAGATGGCAAATTAATTATTTGTAAAAGTAAGTTGGAGGTCTATTAAGTAGGGAGGTCCAAATGCCAAATTTGGAGGTATGAATAGAAGCTCCCTTTTGAAAATTACATTTGAGAGGTGGTTGAATTTCTATGAGCTAGAGTTAAATTCTAGACATTACTTTGGTCTCAGTTTCTCCAGAGTTTGGGAATTACCACAATTTTTTTGTTTTCTGGAATAGAGGTTGTATTAGTTTTACCTATGTATGTTGTTTGTTTGTTTGTTAATTAATCTACGGGGAAAATGGTCCGTATGGTACCCCGCCTTTGGCTCCTTATAACTTTTGGTACCTGACAAAAAAAATATATCAATATGGTACCTAAAGTTCTCTGCCCGACCGAAGATTGGTACATATGGTCGTTACCTCCGTTACAGAACTTTCCAGCTGGCAATTTTCAACTTAAAATGACCAATTTACCCTTTTTTTTTTCTTAATTGTTCTTCTTTATATAATAAAAAAAAATCAAAAGAATATTTTTTTTTTGACGGTGAATACAAAAGAAGAAATGATGTCTGATGCATTTCCTGAGGCACTTTCAGCGAGAAACTCTCTATGAGAAGGATATTGGATTGATTTAATGGGTCAGAGACATATAGAACTGCATATTTTGCTCCAGACTGATCCACAAAACTAACCATCTCAGAGAAAATTTTACTCTCTGAATGTGGGTGTTCTAGTTCCTTTTTAGAATCAGATCCTTTGTGGCAAAACACCACCAAATCTGCTTCCCCATTTCGTCTCTTCTCCATCCTCAAAAGAAAATAATCATGGACCCAATGCAGGTCTGAAAGCTTTTGAACATCATCACCCCACATAGAGCATGACTTCGAGAAACAAATATTACTGAATCCAAAATTCTGGCTACAAATCTCTAACATCCCTAACACTAAAGAACTTTCCATAGTATCATTCTCTGATGCAGAAATATAGGGGAATGCCATGGAGCCGATAGATCGGCCAAGCGTGAGTGGCTGCTTGAGGTTGAGTCGATTCTTATTCTTATTCTTCTAGGCTCTAGTTCTCTCTCCATTGACTAAAGCTAGCTCTATGGGTGTAGCCCCAAAATCAAACTCTCCCACATCTGGTCCGTCAAATCCACATCCTCAAGAAACATGGACCTCACCGAGCTCACACCCACCATGGCCATGCTGGCTGGTAATGCAAGATCGATGTGCGTGAGCCTCTCAACACAGCCGTTTCTCAGCACAGAGAAAGGGAAATCATACTTGTCACGTGGGGCTCGATCTTCCTCGCTCCAGAGATGGTACTCTTTGTCGATGAAGAAGTTGAGGTTAGGCTCACGCACCCGGAAGCGAGTGACGGCAGAGCGCACCCAAGAGTCGACTTGGGAGGTGTAGTACTGGTAGAAGATGAAAGAGAGGTGGAAGGTTTTGATCGGAGAATTGGGGCGGAGAATGAGAGCGCTATTGATGAACTCGGCGAAGCCGTGGCTCGTGACGGGGAGGGGTTCGGCATCGTTGACCGGGAAGAGGTGGTAGGAGAAGTCGAGGAAGGGGAGACGGGACCAGAGGGATCGCCATTGGCGGGAGACGAGGGAGTTGTGGATGGCCTCTAAGGTCGGAATCAAGGAGAGGATTTGGATCAGAATTTCGTCGGGAAGATTGTTTAGGGTTCGATTGGGTTTGGATTTGGGGCTTGAATTTCAGTGCTGAGAAAGAGAGAGATGCAGATGAAGGATAATGAGAGAGAGAGAGGAAAAATCCTTAGAGAAAAAAAATAATTGATATGTGAATGGACAAAAGTATCCTTGTAGATTTGCCAGCTGGCAAGTTCCGTAACGGAGGTAACGGCCATATGTACCAATCTTCGGTAGGGCAGAGAACTTCAGGTACCGTATTGATATTTTTTTTGTCAGGTACCAAAAGTTATAAGGAACCAAAGGCGAGGTACTGTACGGACCATTTTCCCTAATCTACGAGACAATATTGCGTTTTTTGTTGATTAATTAGTTAGGTTAAAACATGACTCTGCTGTTAAAGAAGTGCTGTGCTCATTTTGATTTTTCAGGGTTGATTAGAAGTTAATGTGAAATGCAATTTTTATTTTTTGTTGTGTTCACTTTGCACCTGAAGGGATTGCTGACATTTTATATTATGTAGGGCAATTATTACCTCTGAAACTGTGTTGATTGTTCTGGTTGGAAGTTTCAAAGGCAACATAATTGTCTTTTTGAAGCATCTTTCTTCTGGCTTGCTCTTGGTCATTGGTAAGTTTTGTCTTTCTTCTGGCTTGCGTAGTAATTTGTCTTCCTTCTGGTTTTCTTCAATTTGCTCATATTTGTTTACTGTGTTTATTGTATAATCTGGTTGCAGAGAAGCCCAGAAAGACTTTGGTTTTTTTTCTTTTTCAATAAGATTGGATTGTGTTTATATGTATGGACAAGTTCTTGCATTGAATATTTGAATTGTGCATCTGGTTGCTTTAGGTTCATGGAGAATTGCCACTTTTAGAAGTGTAGCACCGCTTTGGTTTCAGTGGAGTTCTCCGATAAGGTTTCAGAGCAAGAGATGGCTTCAAGCTTGGCAGATAGTGTTACTCAAATGTTTCAAGATGTGAGTTCTATTAATGGCTTTTAATGCTTGGAATTTGTTAGATGCATTTGTTTGGGTGAACTCTGATATTGCTGTTTCTAGATAGATTGAGAAATTAAGGTTTTTTTTCCCCCTCGATACGAAGGGATATAAAGTGTTTTGATGTTACAGTTAGTGGTGGGGATCATAATGTACAACATTCAGTTTCTTTAGGCAACTGAGCCTTGCTATTACATACAGAGAAATATATGGAAATGCGCAAGATTGACGATAGACTGCTACAGTTTTGCAGGTTGATAAGGTGAGCAATTCTGACAGCAGAATAGAAGCAGAAAAGAGATGAAGTAGTGAATTATGGATTCATTGCTTGCTTTCAGCATTTTTTTGTCTACATTGATTCTGAACTATTCATTTTTTCTGTGTAAATTTTTTAGGCGACAGCTTATCGATCTGCCAAGCTTGCAGATTTTGGATTGGTAAAGGAATGTTTTCTGTTCCTCTGTGCCATTCTATATTTTTAATAGTTTTCACAATCATTTTGAATCTTTTCTCCTAATAGTATTCGCTGTGCCTTTTTCCAGATAACCACCAAAGTGAATGAAATTCAAGTTTTGCAGGGGACTGCATTCTAGATGGACCCTGAGGTTTGCCTTTACACTTAAAATCTTAATCCATTTAAACAGTAAAGTCCCCTGATAAATTTTTACTTATTTGATACTGGTTGATTTGATGGTGTAGTATAGTTTGGTCACCAAAATGGTTGATTTGATGGTGTAGTATAGTTTTGTCACATGTTACCCTCTTTCCTACTGTCAATGGAAATATTTGATACTGCCATTTTCTATTTAGGTTAAAATGACATTATTCTTCCCCCCCCCCAAGTTCTTAGCAACTTGATTTGTGATGAGTAGATGAGCTTTAATTTAACAAATGTAAAATTTAGTGTTTTCCATTTATTGATCATTTTATGATACTCATGGTTTTGCAGTGGCTAATTATATGATGAGTAGAGAAACTAATACTAGAGACTGTGGTGCCCGGTGTTAATGGAAATAGTCAAGTTGATAACTATGACTATGGAGATCAACGATTGCAGCAAGTTGTTGAATCTAACTATATCATGGAGAATCCTTCTGCATAACTGGTTCATTTGAAAGTGCAATGAATGTTATGTATGTACTGAGTTACGATTGAGTTGTTGGTATTTAGCCTTCATAAGTTATTTGAAATATTGCTCTATTCTTTTGTAACGGTGTCAAAAGCTCCTATACTTTTTTTTTTTTTTTTAGTGAGCAAACTCCCATGTATTGATTTTAACAAAAAAAAATTTAAATAAGGCCTTTCACAGCAATATTTAATAATATGTTATTTGTAATATGTATAAATTTGAGTTAAAAAAAAATAAATAAATAAAAACCACAACATTCTTTCTAGTGATGTACCCAAAGCTGTGTCAAATTAAAAAGTCTGAAAGAGCAAAATCTTAGTAATTATCTTCACAACCGCCTTTAAAGAGCATAACATATGGTTAACAAATTTCGTTTATTTATTTGTTTTGTGGCCCATTAATGCAGTTCTATGAAAGTGCATCAATCCCACCATATGTATATGAATCTAAACCACGTAGTTTAGAAAGGAATTGAGCTGGCTTGAACATGATGTTGAACAGTATCAACAATGGAAGATATGAGGGAGACAACAATTAAAAACAAGATTAGTGTATAATTTAAGCAGAAAGAAAAGCATCTTTGAGATGGCTCACAACACAAGCCCTGCAGATTTGCTTTTGCATGCAAATCATGACCTCCAACTATGGCTTTCTTTTCCCAACTACTTTAATCCAAAATTCACATACAGATTGATTACTGCCTACCCAAGAAAGCACTACTAGAAAACAGGCCAGAGGGCACCGACTTGGGCACGCCAATTTGGGTTGGTGCTCTTACATAATTGTATGACACGGTTGGGATGAATCGGTGTATTGTTATGGAAATGTCACTGAACTTCAGTGCCCAATTACTTTATTTCAATTTAATACTTTAGTTTTTCATACAACTTCGATTAATAATCGATAACTAGAGTGTGTGGCACACTTTCTGTTGCTGGTATTTACCCTTTTAACCCCAATGTTAGTTAAAAGGACTGAATTTGATGTGGGTGGTCTTTGAAAAGAGCTTTCGAAATGCAGATAATCCCTCTTCGTCTCCATTTCTTCCTCTATTTGAAATAATCTACGGATGCCGGATCCACTGTCACCTTAAATATGCTTGCGACACTGTCTACACCAATGGTTCGGGGTGATCCGATCTACAAAACCCATATGGTCGTGTCACTATCCATCGCTGTCGCTAGAGTTCATCACACGCGCCACCACCATGTTTCAAGTTTCTCCAGATCCACATGAATGTGCTCCGAAATTCATTTTCTTGATGTTAACAGAGTAAGACTGGTTATGTGTATGCTTTCTCCATGCCTTAACAAATTTCTCTGTTTTATGCTAATTTCTTCGTTTGACCCATAAGTGGTGATTTTGCAAATATATATAGAGAGTAAAATAACAGTGAAAATACCAAACAGAATGATATTGTGCTATAATCGATAGAACAACTTAACCAAGAAATTACTATATCAAGAGGAACACAGAAATTGCTAACGCAGTGTAAACCTCTCCACTGAGGAAACTTCACTGCGTGGCTTTTAACGTAGCCAACACGAAAGATCAATCCAATATGAATCAAATGAGTTTACTGTATACAAGTTGTGTTGTTCATAACAAACACATTCACTAAGCAACAAATGCTAACTTGATTTACAACTGATCTAACATTGATTGTAAATTCATCAACTCTAATCAAGCAACTGATCTTCCTTGTTCTAAATGTCTCACTGATCTTTGAGAATGATTTATGAAAGTACTGGACTAGACAAGAGAAACATGAAACAAAATAACGAGAGTTTTCAGAAAAAATGATTTTTGACAAAACCTCATGGTTCAAGTGTGAACAACGTTTTTAGGCATAAGACCAAAAACCCTAAACTTGTATTAGTTTCGAAACCTTTTATACTAGAGGAAAACTCCCCCTCAAACAAATCTTTTCTTTAATCATCAAATAAGATAGATATAGAAAGATATCAAAAACTGAAATCAATGTTTCCTGTTTATTTGTTATGCATGTAAAAAATCTTTAATGCAAAATGCACCAAATCAATTTAATAGACATGTAGATCAATTTAAATTGTGCAACATGATTTGGAATGAATATATATTAAACTCAAGATCAGTGAATCAATTTTGCTTGATCTTATCTTCCTCTTTGTTTCCTTGAAGCTTAGTTTTCCTTGTGACAATGGGAAATCATGCATTGAATGGTAATAGCCCAATATACTTACAATCTCCCCCTTTGGGCATTCCCATTCAACACATGATTTTTCATCTTTTTGCCCTGCATGTTAGTTTTCACAGATAAACACTAATCACTAAACAAAGAGTGCTACTTGGATTAAGGAATCAGTTTCCATCCTTTTCCAAATCCAAGTTATCAAAATAAAATTAAATAACAAAAAGCATCCCAAAAATATCTGTGCTTATGCACTTACAAACCCAAAAACAAAAACAACTATTGTTCATGAAAAAATTTAAATGCAGAGACAGAAAAGAAGAAGATGGAAATTACTTCTCCCCCTTTGAATGGGAAGGAACATCAAACTCCTCCAGCAGTTTGGTCACTGTGTCCTGATACTCCTCAGTGTCCATGGAACCTTTGCTTTCTTCTTGTTCATCGGCCTCCGGGACATGCATGGACGGACCAGGAGCGTCAAACCTGGGAGGGTGGCGCTGCATGTTGCGGATTTCCTTGAGGACTTCCCTGAGAGTATGGTTGGTGCGAACGAGGAGAGAGTGCATGTCATCCATATCAGTTGTGAGACAGGCTATTCTCCAATCAGCCACGAGGATAGCATCCCGAAGAGAGGAGGACCGAGAGGGATCAGGGGATGGAGATTGACGAAGAGGAGGAGGAGGAGTGCGACTGCATTCATGTTGCATGCCAGGATGGAGAATGCCGGCCCTTGCAGCGGCCTGACGCCCTTCCTCTGGAGGAGGACGTCGCCGGTGTCCACCAAGGCGAGGAGTGAATTTTGTGCGAACCATGGTGATAGAAATAGTTTTTGAAAGAGCCTGCACACAGAGACAACCAAGAGTAAAATCCGAGAGAGACAAGAGAGGCTATATAGATTGAAGCAGTAGGTTTAGGGAAAACCAAAGAACACACCGATTGGGATAGCGTCTCAAAGGGAAGAGGAATTATGACAATTTAATTCTCCGAGATACACGCATGCAATTTATTTCT
Source organism: Rosa chinensis (assembly GCF_002994745.2). Classification (NCBI taxonomy): domain Eukaryota; kingdom Viridiplantae; phylum Streptophyta; class Magnoliopsida; order Rosales; family Rosaceae; genus Rosa; species Rosa chinensis. The sequence continues at coordinate 2,024,692 of NC_037088.1, read as the reverse complement.
CCCCCTCAACATAGGCTTAATCAATAAGCAATTTAAGTGCAACCAGATGGCAATCAAGGAAGGAAAACAAAGAGACAAAAATATTTCAAGAATCTGCAATTATATCACATGATCGTTTCCTTTGCTAAGTATCAAGGCAATGAATGCAGTTGGCATATTGAAGAGAGAAAATATAGCATAGTTTAATCACAGAGAGCACAAATCTCGTAGTGAAAGGAACATAGTTCAGAGCACGAAGCATGATGTATTCTATCAACAAAATGAATTGGTACTCATATTCAAATCTTAGGGAGTAAACCTGTGATAAAAGTGAGTAGAACCAATATGTGGGGCTTAGAAACAAGTTTAGTGAAAGAGAGAAGGAGTGAAGTAAGAGAACTAACCATGTGAACTAAGCTCATGATATCTCCTTAGAAGAAGTAGGAAACATTGTTCCCAAGCTCGTATGGTATTTGAGTCATAGACTTCTTTTATGTAGTGACAATTAGAACTCATGTAACAAGACTCTTCTCAGTAACTCCCAGAACAGATGTTCTTAGGGTACTAAACATAACAAGGATGCTCCATGGAGAGAGTCTCGAGTAGTTGTCTGCATTACTTTATTTTTCATGCACAGATCACTCACCAACTCGTTTCTTACAAACCTTAGAAAGTTCACCACAACTAAGGCCTGATTACTAGGAGAGATAGGATAGAATTATCCATTCTCGTTTCTTATGAATCCTAGAAAGTTCACCACAACTAGGACCTGATTACTTTGAGAAGAGGGAATGAATCATTTGAGCATTGTAATTAGTTCACCTATTTCACTGAACCTCTTTCGACAGTAAACAAGGAGCATGCCACCACATAGGCTATAAGTGAAAGTGCATAAGAGAATTAACTGACTAAGATACGAACCATGAGTACACAATATTTGTCCAGAATAAGACATGACAACAATGTCTAGATTATATGTACAAGTCACTAATGACAGTGGTCAAGGGATACTAAGATCACAATGTTCTCTCTCAACAGTGGACAAACATTTGAGTGCCTTAATACTTTGAACATATCCCCAAAGCATTTCTTAACATCTCAAACCTAGCAGTGTCAAGAGGCTTAGTGAACAAATCAGCAAGTTGACTTTCAGTGGGCACAAAACTTAACTCAAGTATATTCTGCTAAACCAAATCTCTAATAAAGTGATAGCAAAGATCAATGTGTTTTGTTCGAGAGTGTTGAATAGGATTTTTTGTGATATTGATGGCACTTGTATTATCACAGAAGATGGATAACTTACCTTGAGAGAAGCCGTAATCCTTGAGCATTTGTTTCATCCAGAGCATTTGAGTACAGCAGCTCCCAGCAGCAATATATTCAACTTCAGCAGTAGATAGAGAAATACAATTTTGTTTCTTGCTGTGCCAGGCAACAAGGTTGTTCCCAATGAAGAAACAGCCTCCAGAAGTGCTTTTTCTATCCTTTAAGTTTCCTCCCCAGTCAGCATCAGAATACCCTGCAACTTCCACGTTAGTTTCAAAGGTATAGAAAATGCCACAGTTGAGTGTACCTGAAACATATCGAATGATTTTCTTGACAGCTTCCAAGTGTGATTCTTTGGGATTTGCTTGAAATCGAGCACACACTCCCACACTGTATGAAATATCAGGTCGACTAGCAGTGAGATATAGCAAGCTGCCAATCATGCTTCTATAGAGAGTCGAATCGATTGATTTTCCATTTGAATCTTCGCTCAGCTTTGTGGTTGTGCTCATGGGATTTGCAACAGCTTTCTTGGATTCGAGGCCAAATTTCTTGATGAGATTTTCAGCATATTTGGTTTGAGAGAGAAAAATACCTGCATCAAGTTGCTTTACTTGCAGTCTAAGGAAGAAGGTTAGTTCACCACACATGCTCATTTCAAATTCACTTTCCATGACAGATTGAAATTCATTGACAAGATATTTAGATGTAGAGCCAAAAACAATGTCGTCAACATACACCTGAGCTATGATAAGATCATTTTTCACTAGTTTTACAAACAATGTTTTATCAATTGATCCTCTTGTATATCCTTTTCCACCAGATGAGTGGAAAGTCTTTCATACCAGGCTCGTGGAGCCTGTTTCAAACCATACAGAGCTTTCTTGAGTCTATAAACATGATTTAGATTATGTGGATCTTTGAAACCTTGAGGTTGTTCCACATAGACTTCTTCCTGCAACACACCATTCAGAAAGGCATGAGTTTTGACATCCATTTGAAACAGTTTGAATCTTAGGTGACAAGCAACAGACAAAAGCAATCTCACTGATTCTAATCTAGCAACAGGGGAAAAAGTTTCATCAAAGTCGAGAACTTCAATCTGTGAGTAACCTTGTGCTACTAGTCTGGCTTTGTTTCTGATTACATTTCCTTTTTCATCACTTTTATTTTTGAAAATCCACTTAGTGCCTATTACATTACAATTTCTAGGTCTTGGTACCAAGTACCACACATCATTCCTAGTGAATTGATTTAATTCTTCCTGCATAGCACTAATCTAGTCATCATCTAGTAGAGCTTCCTTGATATTCTTTGGTTCAATTAGGGAGACAAAACCACACTGAGATATGACATTCATCGCTATTTGATTTTCTGTAATAAAACAAAGTAAAGCATTACCTCGTCTTACCTCATCTACACTTACCTGTGGAGCAGTTTGGCTTCTAGTTTTGAGACCATCTGAGATTTGTCCAAGAATATCTTGACGAGAATGATCCTTTTGAGCTTGCTTGAACCCTCTTTTCACTTGCGGAGCTGGCTCGAAGATGTTGTCTGCATTTTCATCCTGTTCATCAGTAGTTGATGTGTATTCTGAATTTGATCTGAGAGTAGGCGATGTTTCTGCAAAAGCTTCCTCCTGTCTAATGTAGTAATCATCAATAGACACGTTAATAGATTCCATAACAATCCTGGTTCTTTTGTTATAGACTCTATATGCCCGACTATTAATTGAATATCCAAGGAAGATACCATCATCGCTTCGAGCATCAAATTTTCCGAGTTGCTCTCGATCTCTTAATATGTAGCATGGGCATCCGAACACACGAAGGTGGTTTATGTTTGGTTTCTTACCTTTCCACAACTCATAAGCTGTTTGGTCAGTTCCAAATCTCAAGAAAACTCTATTGATGGTGCAACATGCAGTACTGACTGCCTCAGCCCAAAAGTTCGAGCTTAGACCAGCAGAATGCAGCATTACTCTTGCCATGTCTAACAGCACTCTATTTTTGCGCTCAACTATTCCATTTTGTTGTGGAGTGATCGGGGTTGAGAACTCATGGGAAACACCTAACTCATGAAAGTAGTTAGCAAAAGCAGCATTTCTAAACTCAGTTCCATTATCTGACCTTACTCTTACTAAGCACATGTTTGTGAACTGTTTTTCAATTTTTATTCTTTGATTTAAACCCTTGAATGATTCAAAGGTTTCAGCTTTGTCTCTTAGGAAATTAACCCAAGTGTACCTGGAGAAATCATCAACGATCACAAGTATGTATTTCTTACCTCCAATGCTTTCTGTTTGAGCTGGTCCCATAAGGTCCATATGCAATAGTTCCAATACTCTTGTGGTAGTGACAGCGTTTATTATTTTATGAGGAGATCTGGCTTGCTTACCGATTTTGCATTCTCCACATATCTTGTCAGTCTTACCACTTAGTGCTGGTAGACCTCTGACACACTGCTTAGTGGATAATTTGAGTAGGTCCTGATAGTTTACATGTCCCAATCTTCTGTGCCATAATTCGAAGGTTTCTTCGGCAGATCTCACAGACAAGCAATCTTGTACATTTAGAGATTCATTAGATTGAATGTGATAACAATTATCTGAAGATCTCTTACCTCTCATAACATTTTCTCCCTTTTTATCGAGAATCACACATCTTTGCTTGTTGAACCAAACATCCTCATAATCATCAGCCAAGTGACTAACACTTATTAGATTGGCAGTCAAACCCTCTACATACAAAACATTTTTTAGATTAGGGATTCCAGGAGTATTGACTGTTCCTCGTGTAAGTATTTTCGCTTTTCTTCCGTCGCCAAAAGTCACTGAACCAGTAGTGCTTTCATCTTCGAATGAGATAAACCAAGCTTTATCTCCAGTCATGTGTCTTGAGCAACCACTGTCCACATATCAGAAATCCTTTCGCTTGTCAGCCAAGGCAGTGAGTGCTATCAGGCAGGTTGCCTCAATATATGTTGAAGAATTATCTGTACTTGCACTTGTCATGACACAGATATCACTAATAGAGTCAGTAGAATCAGAGTGATTAGAACGCTGATTATTCAAGTCCTTTCTAATCCAGACAGGTTTATCTCTATTCTGCATGTTTGCTTTAGAAATCAGGTTAGCCAATTTGTTGATAAGCTCTTTCTGCTCTTTAAGTTCACAATGTAAAGATTTTACAGATAGCTTTTCCTCACCAGATGGAATTGACTTAAGTCTCTCATTACATCTTGGTCTGATATGTCCTAATTTACCATAGTAATGACATGTAGGAATAAAAGACTTAAGAGTTGCATACCTGTTATGATCAGTCGGAAACATCTGATTCATCCTTGCATGAGTGACTTTCTGAGAGGATTTTGGTTCCTTATCAGCCCTTGTGATAGTGTCCTTGATGACTTGGGTGCTTGGATCACCTTTCTCTACTTCCGAATTGGATTCTCTCACAAAGTGTGTGCCTTTGGAGTTTTCTCCAGAATATCCAAGTCCGAATGTATCGTGGTGGGCTTTTCCGGAGCTGGACAACCTAGATGCTGTTGCAGAGCTTATCTCAAAATTTGTGAACTTCTCTTGAGTGGACTTCAGCTCTTTCTGCAATGATTCATTTTCAGTTAGTAAATTTAAGTTTAGAGCATGTTGTCCTTTTACCTCAATTTCAAGAATCTTGATTTTGTTCTTCAGTTCAGCACATTGTATCTTCCAGGTTTGGGAACTTTTGTCACTTTGTGAGTTCTGCAGCTCTTCTATGAGTTTGTTCCTTTCTTGTTCCCAAGTGTTTTGAGAAGTCCTCCATACAAGTTCCAACTTCTCATTTTTAGCTTTTAGCAACATAATTTCATCCTCCAAACCTGCATTTTTGATTAATGTGGCTTTTGAAGCTTTCTAGAGTTGTTTGCAGCGGACATTGGTCTCATCATCTGAGAATTCTTCATCACTTTCAGATTCAAGTGAAAGAGACGACACGAAGGCAACATTTTCGACCTCCTGATGTTCAGCATCACTCCATGTCGAGAGGAGGGATTTATTGTTGCTATTTCCATGCTTCCTGTTACCACAATCAGTAGAAATATGGCCATAGCCACCACATTCATAGCATTTTATTTTTCCAGATTTATTTGCTCTAAAATTTCCTTTCACGTTGTTATCATTGTTAACAAAATTTTTCTTGGGAGCATTGAAACTTTGAGAGGAGGATTTATTTCTAAGAAATTTTTTGAACTCTTTGGTCAGAAGAGCAAGATCAAGTGGTTCATCTTCCTCTTCTTTCCCTTTCACAGCCTTGAAAGCCACACCTTTGGATTTCTTTTCAGGTTTTAGTCTTAGTTCATAAGTTTTCAGATTTCCAATGAGTTCATCCAAAGGGTATTCATCAATGTCAAAAGAGTCCTCAATACTAGTGACTTTAGAGTGAAACTTTTCTGGTAAGGCTCTAAGTATTTTCTTGACAACCTTATCTTCATCAAAAGGGGCACCTAGACTACGACATTGACCAGTAATCTTTAGGATTCTACCATGAAAGTCATCCACGGTTTCATCATCTCCCATGGCCATAGTTTCAAATTCATAAATCAAACCTTGCATTTTTTGTGCACGTACCTTTTTGTTTCCTTCATATGTAGTCTGTAACAGATCCCAAGCTTGTTTTGCAGTGTCGCAGTGACTAATCCTTAGCTTTTCACGTTCAGAGAGAGCAGTGAAAATGCTATTTTTTGCTTTGAAGTCAGCTTGAAGATCACGTACTTCTACTTCAGTCCAGTCCTTCCGTGGCTTAGGAATAGAGACCGATGAGCCCTCGCCTTTAGCTGGAATTGTTGGCGTCTTCCAGCCATTTTCCACAATGTTCCATACATGTTCATCTTGCGTATACAAGTATGATTTCATGTATATCTTCCATTGAGTATACTTTTCACATCCTCCATCAAACCATGGAGGACTATTAACATATCCACCAGCAGCCCTATCTCGATGTTGTTCCATCGTTCCTGCGATCTACTAGAATAATCTAGAACCCGCTTTGATGCCAAATGAAAATACCAAACAGAATGATATTGTGCTATAATCGATAGAACAACTTAACCAAGAAATTACTATATCAAGAGGAACACAGAAATTGCTAACGCAGTGTAAACCTCTCTACTGAGGAAACTTCACTGCGTGGCTTTTAACGTAGCCAACACGAAAGATCAATCCAATATGAATCAAATGAGTTTACTGTATACAAGTTGTGTTGTTCATAACAAACACATTCACTAAGCAACAAATGCTAACTTGATTTACAACTGATCTAACATTGATTGTAAATTCATCAACTCTAATCAAGCAACTGATCTTCCTTGTTCTAAATGTCTCACTGATCTTTGAGAATGATTTATGAAAGTACTGGACTACAAGAGAAACATGAAGCAAAATAACGAGAGTTTTCAGAAAAAATGATTTTTGACAAAACCTCATGGTTCAAGTGTGAACAACGTTTTTATGCATAAGACCAAAAACCCTAAACTTGTATTAGTTTCGAAACCTTTTATACTGGAGGAAAACTCCCCCTCAAACAAATCTTTTCTTTAATCATCAAATAAGATAGATATAGAAAGATATCAAAAACTGAAATCAATGTTTCCTGTTTATTTGTTATGCATGTAAAAAATCTTTAATGCAAAATGCACCAAATCAATTTAATAGACATGTAGATCAATTTAAATTGTGCAACATGATTTGGAATGAATATATATTAAACTCAAGATCAGTGAATCAATTTTGCTTGATCTTATCTTCCTCTTTGTTTCCTTGAAGCTTAGTTTTCCTTGTGACAATGGGAAATCATGCATTGAATGGTAATAGCCCAATATACTTACAAACAGCCAAGGTATCACAATCATTGTTTTTCCAGTTGCTATTGTTGCGTTGTTTTAGTCAGCATTCACATTTTCTAGTGTGATGCATAAAGGTAAACATCATCCAGCAAAGCAATTGATAAACGTGTTATAAAACTTGTATTCAGTGTTGACGCATTAAATCTACACAACGAGGATTTTTCTGAATCCATAGAGTAGAGTCAATTGTGCATGAGAATATAATAGTTAAGTTCAATGTTTTTGCAATGTAGGAAACGTAGTTTGAAGCCGCTGCATCAAAAGTTTATGAGTCATATTTGAAGAGGTATGCTGCCAAAAATTTATATATTTAGTTTTTCATGTTTTCAACATCTAAATTTTATCTAAGTGTGTGATCAGAGTTTTAGAACATGGCCGTTAGAGGTTCCAGCAATAGGAGCCAATTTGAAGTCACTAAAATTCTCAATTTTTTGGCAATTTTCTGGTTCTTGGGCATTGTGTTGTATAGTTAGCCATAGATATATATAGGAGTGTAATGATCTATATGTTCAGTGGGAGTTGGTTTCAATGCCACTATGTCTTTTAACATTTTGGGATTCTCCTATTTATTCCTATTGTTCTGAAATTGTCTGATTATTATTTGGGTTCAATTTTATTTGTTACCCTGATTTCGCAACAGTTTTGTTATTACCAGCTGAACGGAGATTTTTTTTTTGGTTTACTTTGTTTGAATATTCAATATTCTACGACATGGTAGTCCCATTGAAGGTTTTTGAGTAGTGCAGTTAAATTTGTATTGATTTACCCAGATACCTTTTGATCTCCTCAATTACCAAATTCTAACAAGTACTCCTTTAATATTGAAAGGGTTAAAGTTTCTTCACTTCCTGTGGTACCCTACGATGATGCAGATAAATTTTATCAGGTACTCATATAATAAAATGTTATTGTGTGCTCTTTGTTGCTACAAACTGTGTCCTTTTAGAATTTCTCCTATCCTTTAAGCTTTTGGATTTCCGATATACATAATTATGACGTTGGATTTTCTTTTATTTGCTCTTCAATGTTTTTTGGCTTTGTATTTGACAAGCTTATAAAGAACTTTGCTATTGGAACCAAACCAAAAAAAGAGTGAATAAAGATGAGGAGGCTGTAGGGTTATAGATTAGTTAAAGCTTGAACACAACACTTGATTAATTGTTAGCTTGTTACTCTGCTGGGATCAAGAAGGTTCATGCTTATATTTGAAAAAAGAATGGATCTTATATGAAACCATGTTCATGTTGTCGTCAGCTAATTGTTGTTCATATTGTTACCCACTCTTTCCTCTCAGTTATGTATTACATTTATTATCATTTGTTCTTTGTTCCATGTTATCCAATATGGTCTAGTAATGTTTAGTTTTGCCTCTACTTAATTAGCTGCTACAATCTGATGTGCATTTCACTGTCTGCAGAGTGAGCTTGAAGATTATCCGAGGACATAATGCAACGTATTACATTTCACTGGCTCCAAAATATTTGCATTGAGCGTGTTGCACTCGGTCGAGAATATATAGGTGCCAAGTGTCACCATCTGTTATTGATATGATGTATAACTTATGGTTTCAATATAGCACTTGAACAGCAATACGTTGCAGATATTCAATGGATAATTCATAGTTTAGTTATTACATTTTAATGGAATGCAAATCATTTTGTGAATTTGTGAGCCAGGAAAGAAATGTAAAGCTCTTGTTTGGTGCCAAATTGGCGCCACTTTTTTAAAAACAGCATGAGCAATTTAGACACCATTCTAAAAGCTGCTAGTTAATGTTATAATTGGTGTGAAAGAGGTGGCAAATGACAAGACATATTTGATGTGACAGATTGTTTGTCAAGTTAAAAGTTTTGCCACCGATTACTTATTGGTGTTCTATGCTGCATTAGAAACTGGGGCAATGGGGACTGACATTGCATGGGTGGCTGCATTGTGGCTAATGAAGAAAACAGTGGCCTATGGCATTATTAAGCACCCTTAACTGATGGTGTCCTATAGCCAATTTTGTTGTAGTGAATCAAGGGATGTTCCTTGAACACACTTATCAGAGTTCAATCAACTGACAGGTTTGCCCTTGATCAAACACCTATTGCTGTAGCACAAGGCCTGCATTGTCAAAACAGAAAGGGAAGGGTCAAATGGGAATATGGTAATTAGGATTCCAATTGGAATGCATCACAAGTGATCGATCCGGAAGAAAGTTGCAGCATCAAACAAATACTAGCTTTAGATATATCGATCTTCATCTTCCGCAAACAAAAAGCAACGTACACAATTGGAATGGTAGGATTCCCCAGCAAAAGAAACTATGAAGTCCACGTGTAAAAGTAGGTGATATGAAAAATAGTTGCCAGTTCTATAATCAAATCTCTAATGATTCATAGATATTAAGGAAGGAAAGCTTTAAAGTAAAATATGGCTCCTAAGAGAAGCAAAAGTAGCACAGCTTGAAAACACAAAATAATCTTTATATAAATCTAAAGGTCCTCTTTGTCAGGTCCGTGATGCCTTAATGGTACTAGCTGATAATGCCCTGTTTGGTTATTCAAATCGAAAGGATGAATCCAAAATTAAAATTTGCATTGAGCTTTGGAACCAAATTCATGATATCTTGGTAACCAAACTAATCATAATTTTGAGAATTAAGGTATGGCAGAGGTTCACTTTCCTACTCTAGAAAAAGTTCAAGGCTTCCCTCCATTTTTTGGTTTGGATATATATTTAAAGAAGAGGCAGGCATCTCTTCATCAAGACATTCTTTGCGTCTCCAAAAATAACAACAGCACCACTGTGCAAGAGAAAGAACCTCTACTCTTTCTTCTTCTTTTTTCCTTCTACTGAAGAAAAAAGAAAACTGAAAAAAAAAAAGGTGTGTGCTTGACATACCATTACTGGCAGTAGTAGTGGTAGTAGTAGAAGAAGAGTTTCCTAAAACCCTGGAATTGTTGCAAATCCCAGTGTTAAACGTCCTATAACCACCTCCAAGCACTCTGGCGTATACCTAAAACCAATCCAAATTCAAGAAATTAGAATGAAAATGATAATGATTCAAGTTTGTAATCGATTGTATAAAGGAGGGAGAGAAATACGGAGGTAATGGAGCGGCGAGCGAGCGAGTAAAAGAGCCTGACGCCATTGGAGCCACCCATTGGGGGGGGGGGGGGGGGGGGGGGTGGGGAAGCTCTATCGATCAATCAATCGAACAGAAAGGTTGAGTCTTTAGTGAAATTGGAATTTTGCTTCTTTTTTTTACTTTATTATTTTTTTGGGGTCTGAGGGGGTTTTGGTGTGTGATAAACCCTGGAGAAACCCTAAATTTGGAGAGAGTGGGGGAAGGTTCTAGTAGTGGACGTAGCAGAGAAAGAGAGAGAAACAGAGCCCAGTCTTGTGGGAGACACACCAAAAAACAAAAAAACAAAGTCTGTTGCTTCAAGCGAGCGCATGTTAAGGATCTAATTTAGGTGCGTGTGTGGTTCACACTCAACTCAAACTCGTGTGGTTGCAGACCTAGCTTCTTTATTTTTTTTCACTTTTCAATGCCCTACTTCTTTTACTGTTTTACAGTTTTACTTAGTTAACATTTAACACTCACTCAAGTCACGTGTTAATGGGTCCATGACTTTACCCTCAAAACTATGATGATAGAGTGAACCAAAAGGAGCTATGACACGCGCTACACGCGCCTCTCCTTCGACTTAGAGCTCTGCTAGGGTTTTTTCGTTTCAGATTCAAAGTTGTCAGGGAGATCGGATGGTGGCCGCCATGGCCAGGCTTCTGCACCACCAATTGGTTGCTCTCCCAACCCAAATCTCTTCCAAATGTCCATGATTCCCTGTTTTTACAACTTTATAACATAAGATTTCTTGAGCCGCTTCCTCCCTTCCTACACCCTAACCTTGAAAATATTAGCTATCCCATAAACCAAATCTCTAAATCTGCAACCCTCTCACTGGCCATCTTCCCACGCCTAAAAATCTATTTTTTGAGCTATAGATTTCGAACAGAATCCAACCACGGCTCGGTGGCAGCACATAATCATTTCTACTCGAAACTTGAAGAAATCAGCCGTAATGACCAGGTACGTCTCTTTAAGCGCGTTTCTGCATTAATTTTCAATAATAATTGTTGCTGCTTTTTCCTGGGTAGCACCTTGTTCCAACGCCTCGATTTCCCTCTATCAAAACTGCTGGACTGAGGTAAAAGACACCATTATTCCCCTAGTTAAAGATTTCTTCGCAAATAACCTTCCTCTAAATCTCCTGAATCATACTAACATTGCCTTCATCTCTAAAGTGGGGAACCCCAAAAAAGTCACAGATTTTAGACCTATAAGCCTTTGTAATGTTTCCTATAAGATTATGAAAAATTTTTTGATAAAACGGTTAAGGCCTTTGCTAGAGAAATGCATTTCCAATAACCAAGGAGCCTTCGCACCAGGCAGATCAATTCATGATAACATTTTAATTGCTCATGAAATCTTCTCTTTTCAGATTTCCAAAAAAAGAAGGGCCGAATAGGAGCGTTAGCTGCAAAACTGGATATGGAAAAGGCCTATGACCTTATCAGCTGGGACTATTTATCCAGTTGCCTTAGGAGGTTTGGCTTCCATAACAATTGGATCAACATGATCATGAATTGTATTACCTCAGCCTCTTTTTCTTTGCTAATTAATGGGAAGCCAACAGGTTGGTTTAAGCCAACAAGAGGCATCCGACAAGGAGATCCACTCTCTCCTTATTTGTTTATTTTAGCAATGGAACCCTTAATCCGACATTTGAATCATCTGGCTACGAGCCATAAATCTCAGGTTGGACTACTCTCTTCTCCTCTTGGTTTCAGAATCTCAAATTTAATGTTTGCTGATGACTGTCTAGTGTTTGCCAAAGCCACGAAGAAAGGAGCGAGAAACATTTCAAATGTCATAACCAGGTTCATTGAAGCCTCAGGTCAGAAAATCAATTTTAACAAATCCTCACTTTATTTTTCTAAGAATGTTCAAAATAGATTAAGGAATGAAATAGTTAATATCCTTAACATAAACCAAAAGGCTACAATTGGCAAATATCTTGGTATACATAATGTAATTTTTTGGAAAAATCCTATCAATACTAATGAACTTTTATTAAGAATCTCCAACAAGCTTGCGGGTTGGAAGAAGGGAACCCTCTCAAGAGCAGATAGACTCACCTTAATTAAATCAAATCTAGCTGGGATGCCAAACCATGCTATGTCGTGTTTTAAATGCTCCAAGAAGATAACTAATAGTATTGACAAGCAGGCCAGGTCCTTTTTATGGGGATCGGACATGAAATGCCCCCTGATTGCTTGGAAGTAGGTTTGCCAACCCAAGTCAATGAGGGGTCTAGGGATAAGTTCCTCTGCTTTCTTCAACAATGCAGCTATAGCCAAATTGGCTTGGAAAATAATTAAAGAACAAGATAACTGGTGGGCTCAAATAATGAGAAAAAAGTATCTAAGGAATGCCTCTCTTTTCTAGGTCAGGAAAAAGCAGTCAAACTCTCTTGCCTGGAAAGGAGTACTGGATGCATGAGACCTCATTCTTGAAGGCATGAGATGGATCTTAGGCAATAGAAAATCAATCCACTTCTGGATATTCAATTGGGTGTTTGATCACCCCTTGCATATTTATGTTGTAGAAGACAAAAGGCACCTAATCAATTGGGATGAAACTGTTAAAAACTATATACAGGACAAGGCTTGGAATAAGGGTAAGCTCTCCCTCTTTTTTGATCCAAACATCATTAATCAGATTACAAGTATTCCTATTCCTACAACTGAACAGGAAGATGACTTCATTTGGGGACCATCTTCAAATGGTGATTTGAGTGCTTGAATGCAACTTACGCGCAATAAGGGCACGGTCATCAAAGAAGTGGGAAATATTTAGACCCGAAATTATCGTACCACGGGGATTGAAAAGCTAACTTCAATCCTTGGTTATGTCGATTACTAAGTCACTAACAATTAACAAAGAACCTAGAAAAATAGCACGAAACTATTTACATGCCCAGCTCGGAACAACCAAGCCTAAAATCGGTCAAGAGAACCACAAATAAATGCGGAAACCCACAACCAAGTGGTATTGACAATGAAAGTGATTTATGAAATTTGATTTTGATTGTGAAAAATAAAATTGACAATTGAAAATTAATATTGGAACTAAAGATAAAGATAATAGAAACTTATCAAGAAATGAAAATTAGGTCACTAGGGTATCCTCCTAGCCAAATTCAATGCATAAATATGCTCCGATATGGTCATTTAATTCATAATGGCATCAAGAACCGTACCCAAGGCTTTTCAAGGCTCATGGGTCAATAGATTCTTTAAAGGGTATTCCTACTCCGGATCAAGGGTCGTAGAAACTCAATTGGGACAATCTAGAGCCTTGTTAGGGCCTCTAGTTGCAGCAAAAGGCGAAGAGTCCTAGAATCAAGGTTCCCAAGCTAGCCAATACGGCAATCGAAATTGGTATTGTAACTAACCATGTTCTAAACAAGTGTCCTAGCCATAAATTAGAGAAGTGATTAGGTCCCCTAATTTTTCTAGACATGCTCATCTACATATTCAAGAGTTAATCAAGCTCCTAAGCATGCATCTAAGCCAAATATTATAGAATAGAACATATGCCAAACACGAAATTGAAAACCATTAAATCAAAACATATTTATTACATTAAATCCATGCTAGGGCTCAAACCCTAGCTTCCTAAATAGACTACTCACAACCCATCCACAAATCAACAACAAAATACATCAAATAAAGAGATAAAAGTGAAGAGGAGTGAATAGTCACAAGAACAAGTCACAAATTACTATGGAGCAATTATGACAAGCCTTGATTTATGATTTTTCACTTTTACCCAATCTCAAATATTGATGATCCTTGAAATCTCTTGAGAAATTGATGAGGAATTGATATGGAGTAGTGAAGATTAAAAGAAAATATAAAGTGGGTATTGTGGTGTGGTGTTTTGGAGAAGAAGAGAGAGAAGGGTGATGGTATATGAAGATGGGGGAGTGCGGCTTCTGTTGAATTCCGGTTGAGGTGAGAGATAATATGTATATATAGGTGGCTCATCTCTAGGGTAGAGAAAGGAATCATTGGTTTCGGTGGTCTGCTCCTAGAGAAAGAAAAGGATAAGCTGCCACATGGCAGCATTTAATTGGCTCTAGTCAATTAAGCAAAGCCATGCTTAATTGTTGCACACACGTGATGATGGTGATGATGGCTGACTACTTGATTAATTAATCAAGTTAGTGATTAATTAATCAAGTCAACTGTTTCTTCTCTTCATTTCTTTATTTTCTTTTCTTCATTCTTCCTTTTTTTTTTTTTTTCTTTCTTCTCCCTTCTCATTGCATTTCCATAAATACTATCGGAGGCAATTAGATTTTGTTCCCTTGATGGCATTGACCACAGTTGATCCGTATTGACAATTTCGTCCTTTTGTCGGAAACTCCAATTTGCTCCAATTTCGCACAATTCTCTCTCGTTTCTGCAATTCCGCTTATTTTCTACACAGTAAATAAAAATGGATTAATTACATATTAATTGACATGAGGATTTGCTTATTTATAGTATTTTAAATATAATTACACGCATATAAATGCGTATAATCAAATGGCCTCTTTACCATCAAATCAGCTACTTGGTTGCAACTTAATACACAAGAAAGGCACCATCAAATTGCTCTTATCAGCAAATTATGGAAACTGGATATCCAGCCAAAAATCAAACTCTTTGGTTGGCTACTGCTAAGAGGACGATTGAAAACAAGAGATAGACTCTCTAAATTTAGAATGATAGATGACAATTCCTGCCCTATGTGTAATACTGACAATGAAACTGCAGACCATCTTTTTGGCTATTGCAGTTTTGCTGCAGAAGTGTGGAGATTGACAGGTATGCCTGCAACTTTGAACTGGAATGAGGGATATCTCAAAGTCTTCCATGATTTGTTCCTTTCTCAACCTTTTAACAGTAGCCTCTTTGCAAAAATAATCACCTCCTGTTGGAAAATCTGGAAAGCCAGGAATGATAAAGTGTTTAGAAATGCAAACCCAAACCCACAATCTGTGGTAGCAGCTTCCACTGCGAATATGGGTAATGTCAGATCTACAGAGGGACAAGCAGAGTGAGTTTTTTCCCAAAACAAACGAACCACCATTAGGTGGACAGCTCATTCTGCTTGTGCAGTTAAACTCAACTTTGATGGATCAGTAAATGGAACCTCCACTGGTGGTGGTTTTGTTATAAGTGATGTTCATGGAAGGCCCCTGGTATCTGCCACTGAACAAGTCGGTACTAATATAGTTCCTTTAACATAAGCTATTGCTCTATGTAACGGACTCGTCTGTGCTTTAGAACGAGGTCGGGACACTACAGAGTTGAAGTTGAGAGCGACTCCAAACTTGTCATTGATGCTGTTAATAAAGTTATACACCTACCCTGGCGCTTACTCAAAATTATTCAAGATATCCAAGCCATTGCTACCAGTTTTAACTCAATTTCATTTTGACATATCTTCCGAGAAGCAAACTTTGTAGCAGATGCTATAGCTAATCTAGGCCATAATTGTACTAGTGGAAATGTGTGGACAAATTGTAAACTCGGGATGCCAGAGAGGCTTCCATCTTTAATCTGTAGTCTTTTCATAAAAAATAAAAAATAAAAACTATGATGATAGAGTGCTACCGTTCGTTGCGGGTTCTTGAAATTAATTAATTATTTCGTCTTTAACTTGATTGTCTTTGAGTAGTGTGGATGCCAAAATTTAATGAAAATAAAATTCATGTTCAAGAAAATCTCTATTCTGTGTTTGACCCAAACTCTAGGTTACTTGACCTAATGGTAAAATGGTTACATTAGAAGGATTTAGATTCTAATTCAATGTACGATTACTTTCTTTGCATGATTCAGACTCTATGCCTTGTAATCCTCTATATAAAGAGGCCCCTATTATCAATGAGAATACACAGCAATTTTCTCTCAATTCTGTTTCCCTAAAACACTTTATCAGTACGAGCTCTAACCCTAGCCCTAAAAACCAAAACTCGAAATCCCCCGCATCTCTTACGAGCCCCTGCGCTCGCTGCTCCCCGCACACTGCATCTCCTACGCGCCCCTGCGCGCACTGCATCTGCTGCCCCCGCCGCCCTGCAGCACCCGCAGCCTACCCCGCAGCATCCCCGAGACATCTCTGCAGTGGCCTCACGGCATCCCTGTAGCATCCCCACGCCATCTACGCAGCGGCCTCGCTACCTGGCGACATCTCCACAGCGGCCTTTTCGGTATCCCTGCGACATCTCCGCAACATCCTCGAGGCATCGCGGCATTCTTGTGGCATCCCTGCAGCGAACCCGCAGCTTCCCTGCACAGCCAACCTAGCTTCAGCCATCACCTTTGGCCACCAAATTCCGACAACTTTTCAAGGTAAACTTTTCTAAAAGTTCCCGTTTTTGAAGTTTTCATTCTTTTCTTCTTTTCTCGAGGACTTCCAACATCCCTTCTTCTTCTTCTACCCCCCGTTCTTCTTCATAGAGGAGACCAATAGCTAAACTGTGGGGGTTCGTGCTCACTCCAAGCTTGGAGCTTGTTGAGTCCTCCAAACTTAGAGTTTGTTGAGAAGAAACGATCGACCACAAACATCATTGTTTCTATCTAATCCAACCCCTCTTGGAATTGAATTTCTTGGAAGCAACTATACTCGGAAATTCTTAATTTCTTGGAAGCGATTACGCTCAGAAATTTTATATGTTTCGTGGTAGCCTTTTCAGCTCCGAAACTAACCCTTCTTCTTGTTCTCTTTCAGGATGAGTAACCTGAAAGAATGAAGGGTTGAAGACTATAAATCTAGTTGGGATCAATAGATCGCCAATTTTGTTTAAGTCTTTAACCCTTCATTCTAGATCATCTTCTTGATCTTCTTGTTCCACGTAGTGAGCTTCTCTTGCTTCACAATATGCTTTGTAGGCGGTAACAATTTCTTCACGAGCTCTACAAATGTGTGCCCAATTGCCCGATACTCCACATCGAGAACAAGTATCTCTTTGCTCAGACTCCATTAATTGAAACGCTTTGAAAGTGTCATTTAGATGGCTCTTAGTGTTGGTGGCGCCACCAACATGGCCAGAGGCGTTGCCTCCCTCTCTCTTTCTACATTGACCTCTTCGGTTCCGTGTTCGCCTATTTTGGTTGCTTCTAAAGCCTCTCGCTCGTTTACAAAGCCTGTTCCGTAGGGAAATTAGGACTAAGACCGTCCTCTGCAAAGGATATGAAAATACTCATTATGTTCTTACATAGAATCCCTACGGATTCTATGGACTGATTCAACCAACCTGCAAACATTTAAATATCTCATGATGTTAGTTGACATGTAAACACGCTTGTCACATGTTGTGCCAATGTCCACTTGTAAATGCTGCTTATGCTACACTTCTAGCACATTTCATATGACAACGGGCTCACTCCTCGAATCATCATATTCTGTCAATTGGACTTGACAATGCTAGAGAGTTTACATCGACAATTTTCAATGGTTATTGCAATAGGACTGATGTTGGACATCATCTTCCCATGTACACACCCAATGTACGATTACTTTCCTTGTATGATTCAGACTCTATGCCTTGTAATCCTCTATATAAAGAGACCTCTATTATCAATGAGAATACACAACAATTTTTTCTGAATTCCGTTTCCCTAAAACAATTCATTAAATAAATCGGTCAACACTTGAAATTATGACCGACCAAATTTAGTTGGCATGCGGGTCCCATAAAATGTACACGTGGCTCTTAAGTCAGCAAAACCAGGTAAACTCTGAGAATGACACATGTCGATATATGAAAGGCCCGTCGACAATAAACAAATCTGTTCTGACTAAATCAGTTGATATTAAGACGGATCAACCGAATTAAATCAATTGACTCCGGGTAAAATCAAGTATTAAATATTGTCTGCTGATGGTATTCTCAAGTTGAAGGTCTTGTTTTTTATGAAACCTTTACCCCGGTTGCAAGACTTGAATATGTTCGTCTTCTCGTTGCTATTGCATGTCATTTAAGGTTTACTCTTTTATCAAATGAATGTGAAAAGTGCATTTTTAAATGGCATTCTTCAAGAAGAAGTTTATGTTAAACAACCTGCAGGATTCATAGATCCTATCCATCCTGATCATATGTATAGACTTAAGAAAGCTCTCTATGGGCTGAAACAAGCCCCTAGAGCTTGGTATAAGAGACTTTCCCCTCATCTTTTAGATAAAGGCTATGCTAGAGGTTCAATTGACAAAACTTTGTTTGTAAAAAGAACTTCTCATCATTTAATTCTTGCTCAAGTCTATGTGGATGACATTGTTTTGGGCTCAACTTCAGATTCATTGATTAAAGAAGGGACAATTTATTTTTACCCAAAAATTACATGTATTGTGCCCACTTGCACCAACAAGTTTGTATTGTGCCAATTTACACAAATCTTAGAGGAAAAGACCTATAAGGGTAGTCTTTTCTAAAGTAGTGCCTAATGTGTCCTATGCTGACTTTTGGGTCTAATATTTGTTTTTTCCTAAGAAAACTTGTTCAAACTTTTTGAAAGAAATAAAACTAGCCTTTAACATGCCCAAGTTCTTCACCTAACGACTCCCTGCCTAGCGGTTACTGTAATAGGCGGAATCACTGCTGCTTATTTCTATATGAAGCTGAAGCAAATCTTTCTAAGAAACAGAAAGTATAGACCTAAAACTAGTATAGGATTGAGGCTAACAACATATATAAACAAACATTTAAATATTGCAGAAATATTGACAAGGTGGATGAGCAATCCGAAATTATTTATTCAAACATAATTACAAACTAAAATTCAGAGCCTTATTCTCAAGTAAACAGTTAAAAAGCTGTTTAGCTATCCATGAGACTGATTTGCAGATACTTACTTGGAAAGAAAGTACTTCCACACTAGACAGGAAGGAAAGATGCACACTGCTACTATGGCTTTCTTACTTCTTGAGAGAATATGTTTTCTCCTCAATTTTTTGATGCCTTACAACTGAACCTAAGGCTCCTTATATAGGAGGCGGAACTCAAACTAAAATTCAAAACATAAAAATGTACAACACTACTCAATTATTTTTTGCTACCGTGATTGCTCCTGATGATGGAGGTCGTTCGATGGAAAGCAGATTCCTCTTGGTGAAATGTTTTTCACAACTGTGTTTTTCTGAAAAGCAAAAGCATCTTTAGGAAAAGCCAAAGCTGCTTTCGGTGCTTTTTACACCTGCTGCTTCACATGTTTTCGTCTGTTTCAGAATTATGGCCAAGGACAAAAGAGTTGTCATTTTCCATCCTGGCTTTGACTTCATTGTCTTCTACGTCCGTGTCTGCATACATTTTGTAGTGGTTGTCACTTTCAAGCTTTTCGATCCACTGCAGACATGCTAATGAGGAGTCTATCTCCTTTCTTTTGAGAGATAGGAAAATGTCACTGCTTACAACTTCAGGATGATCATAAGCAGTAGTTATGATTTTCTCTCTTGCTACCAGGAATGTTTTTTCTGGGTCTTCTTCGATGATCTTCTTGATATAGTCAAGGAACATGGCCTTCATCCAGGGGATGCTAGAGTAAGGCTGGCCATTATATCCAACACAGGCAGGCTGAGGATATTTTTCTTGTATAATCCTCACATAATGATATGGAGAAATATATTTAACTTCACCATTTCTGTTTTAGATCCATTCTGGAGGAGTTGATCTGAACTTTAGCCTGAGGATATAGTCATTTTTTCTGACATTTTTGACTGTATTGACTATGATGGGAGGTAAGCCCTTGAGATCATCATTGGTCTTAGTCTAGAGATTATGGACAAAACCATTTTCAACAAGCCAGAGCTTGTGTTCTTGAGGATGTTCACTCTGAACATTTATCACATATCTTCCAACATAGGGTCCAGGGATGACGAAGAGGGTTGGAGGAAATGAGGCAGAGTTCTGACTTCCAATAAGATTATGAAAGTCGAACCAATCTGATTCTTTTAGTGCTAAAACAGGAACTCTAGCACTCTCAAGTTCTTCAAGATACTGGATTTTCTCTTTCTGGACAGCACTCTGCTGTATATCTTTACAAACTTCTTCAAATTGTGGTCTGGCATTCTCATGGAGTTCTTCAGCTATAGCAAACAAGGCAGGGAACATGAGACCACTGTTTCTTTCTTGAACGACATATAAGAGATTATCTAAAATTGCCTTATGGTGGTATGCTAGTCTCCTGCCAGTTCTGAATACAGGATCTGCAAAAGTTTTAAATTCATAATTAAAAATATTTATTACTCCTGTTGGAGTGGATTTGCTTTTTGGCAAAGCAACAACTTTCAAAGGTCTTGATGAACCTTTACCGTCTGCCGTTTGAGACGGGCTAGCCAATCCTTTACCCTGGGATTGATCAGTTGTGGCTAGTCCTTTTGGACTTAGCAAGAATCTTTTGAGGATCTTTTCTTTCGATTCCTCAGCTTCTTCATGTTCTTTCCCGGATCTTCTGTTTCTGGGATTGCGACCTTCATCGTCATCTCTTCGGCTGAACATTGCCTTTTCTCTAGTCAATGCATCTAGAAGATAATTCTTGTTACCTGCAATTAATTCAACATTATAATTATATTGGTTAAGGAATAATTGTCAGTTTGCTAGTCTTCCTCTATCAGCAGCTTTATCAAGTTTAAAATTTTTGAAATTCTTTATCAAGTTTAAAATTTTTGAAATTCTTTACTCTAGCACAATCGGTGCGTACAGTAAAGGGTTTTCCAAGAAAAGCTGGAGAATTTAAAATTGTTTTCTTGACAGCCAAAATTTATTTTTCTCCTGAAGGATAATTTAATTCTGCAGGGCTGAATTTGTCACTACAAAACTTACAGATCTTTTCAATGTTAGTTCCTGGGGTTTTTGCCAGAACAACACCGGACCAGTAATTATCGCTAGCATATGTTTGGAGAATGATTTCATCATTTTCCTCTGGTTGTTGGAGAGGAGGGAGATTTTTGCAGAGAGCTTTTATCTGCATTATGATTTTTTCATCATCTTCTGTGAAGCTCCATTTTTTTTTGGAACTTGTTTTAGGAGAGAACATTACTGTTAACTCCGAGATCTTGTGAATGAAATCTCTCCCATAATTAATGACTCCTAAGAATCTTTCTAGACTTTTAGCATAGGGAATTTTATCTGGAAACTTCTAGATCTTCTCAAGGATGTGTGGTTGGAGTTTTATCAATCCATTCTTGATGTTTATTCCAAGGAAATCAACTTCATTTAGGCTAAAGAAGATTTTCTTTTCTCTTAAGATGATTCCATGCTGAACTATCAACTTTACAACCTCATGGAGGTGTTTCATGTGTTCTTCTCTGTTTTTGGAGAAGACAAGGATGTCATCAATATAGACAACACAGAATTCAGCAACATGTTTGAAGATGTTGTCTATTTTTCTCTAGAAAATCGAAGGGGCTTGTTTTAAGCCAAAGGGCATTACTAACCATTCGTAATATCCTTGTGGTGTTCCAAATGCAGTGAGAGGAACATTATCAGGATGCATCTTGACTTGCCAAAACCCGACATAGCATCGAATTTTGAAAAGACTTTAGTTCCTCTGAGCTGATTGATCAAGACTCTTACTTGAGCAATTTGATAACCGTCTTTGACAGTCTTTTTGTTGACATCTCTATAGTCAATCACCATTCTATCTTTTCCTCTGAGGTTTTCTGCATGATTTCTCACGTAGAAAGCTGGAGCATTATGAGGGCTAGTGGATAGTCGAATTAATCTCTTGTTCAGGAGATCTTCGATATCTTTCTTGAATTCTTTTTGGTCTTCCTCTTTGTAGTGAGGAATGGCTTTGACATGACAGATAGCATTCATATCATGTAATCTTAATTCACAGACCACTGAGTCTTTTTCCCAAAATTTCTGAGGGTCGACATCTATATTATGTTCGAGCATTTTCTTGATTTTATCAAGAGTAGTGATTTTCTGAGATTCAAGCTTATTCTGGTAGTGCTTGAGATTATGCTCATGGATGAAACTAGCTTCTTCATCTTCACTAGTTTCTTTTTCTTCTTCTTCTGAAGATTCTTCAACATTTGATTTGGAGCACTGGCTCAAATTTGGGTTTGTAGGGTTTATGATCACCACTATTCTATTGCGATCTCTGATATTGTGTAGTACTAAAGTTTGGACCTACTACACTTTTTTCCTGGGTAAATCTATCTGCCCTAAACACCCGTTCTCCTTTTCTGAAGCATATCGCTTCTTCATCTTGAATATATCTTTGTTGGAGAATGAAATCGTTTCCCAACAAGAAATCAGATTCTTGGCCTTCTGATTGTCAAAGGGTATTGATGATAAATGCTCCTCCACCAATGGTGATATGAACATTTCTAGCTACCTTTTTCATAGTGAGGTGACTTCCATCAAACTAGACACCTGTAGCTATTCTTTTGCTATCTTGTTTCCAGAGTTCATCTAGAATTGCAAATCTTTTTGCAACTGTAAATCCTGATCCATTATCTACAAATGCATGTAGATGATATTTCTTGTGATCTGGGAATTTTAATCCAATCTCTATGTAGTTGCTGTACCTACTAGTAGAGACGATTTTTTTATTGTTGAAGCTCATTTTCTTGAGCTTGTTATTGTGGTATGAATGGTTTATATTCTTCTGGAACATTTTCTGGTGTTTCAACCAGTTCAATATTTTCATCAATATTTTCTTCCTTTATTTCTGAGAGTGATGATTTTGGTATAATTATTGTTATTACTCTTAGTTGTGATTGGTAGGGGGAAAAAATTAATAAAATAAAATAACAACACATTTTGGGTACATTTTTGTGTTCATTCTGCATGTTAATTTTTGGGTTAAAAAGCACTGCAAGTATTTTCGAACACACCCATGGTACGTTTACTTACTTGGAATGGAAAATAATCATGAATCGGAGACAAGTGGAATGGGAGAAGAAAGGAATCGGTATTGATTCCGGAGGAATGATTCCTAAACCCATCTCCCCCTTTCGTAATCGAATTCCTGAGTATTCAGGAATCGATTCCTGATAAGGAGGTGGGACCTACATTCATTCCGATTCCTTCATGTGTTAGTAAACGCATGAATTCTTTTACCCGGAATAATTCCGATTCCTTTATGTGTTAGTAAACGCAGGAATGTTTTTACCCTGTAATCATTCCCTTTCCTTCCAAGGAGTGTTCGAAAATACTTGTAGTGCTTTTTAACCCAAAAATTTAACGTGCAGAATGAACACAAAAATTTACCCAAAATGTGTTGTTATTTTATTTTATTATTTTTCCCCTACCAATCACAACTAAGAGTAATAATAATAATTATACCAAAATCATCACTCTCTTCGATGCAAAAACTCGAAAGAAACTTCGATTTGTTTTATTTAACACATAAAGAGACTTGGATAGACGATCAACCGAACTTAATGTTTTGACCGTCCCACTAGAGACTGTTTCATTCTCCAATCACATCTCATCTCAATATGACAATATTTATGAGTTTATGACCACCATTGAAAACTATTTTTCCGAGGTTAAAAGCACCGGGACAAAAATTATGAGATGTTATCAAGCTAAAGACATCTAAAAGAAAGTATAATGATTTTATTGACATTGAAGATGACAAGGATGAGAGCGACCATATTGAGAGCGTTCAAAGAGAAAGTAGACAGAAGCGTCGGAAGGTTGAGCATTACCTGTTTGCAAGCTTGGAAGAATATGTCAATATGAGAATTGCTTAACAAGGAAGCTTTGATGACATAAAACAAGGAGGTGACTTGGACTCACCATTTTACATGTAACAAAAGTCTGATGGAGTAAGACGGAAAACACATTAGTAAAAGTTGAAGGATTACAATACCGAATTGAAAGACTAAAGTAGTGGAATAGGATAAAAGTAATTGAATACCACCACTACATTATCAAAAAATTTCACAATATGTTTAGGGTGTGGCTATATCCACCCTACTAAATACTTATCACACCCTACATATGTATTTTTATGATAATAATCCAATTTTACCCTTGAGTATTTGAATTTTGAAAAAATAAATAATAATTCAAGATAACAAAAACAAATAAGCCGGCAGCCCTATTCGAGCAACTCACCCTTAGGCCGTCATCCAGCAACCCAAACCTGTGATGTTTGCCGCAAGCAACAACGCTGACATCCTCTCTCTCTCTCTCTCTCTCTGAGAAACATTCAATTGAGGCATTCAGTTTCCTAATTTTGTGTGTATCAATGGAGAGGTTGTTTTAGTATCGTTGCGAGATTAATATGAACATATTTTTCTTCTCTTGGTTTAACTGTGTTATTGAATGCATGAATGTACTCTCAAGTCGTAACAACATAGTTGTCTTGTTAGATGGGATCATGGAACAAAGGGAGGGTAATAGCTTTTTTGTTGCAGAAACAAACACAAAATTTCAAGGGATACGAAAATGCAGAGCTTTTCTATTGGGAAGGGTAATAGCTTTTCAGTTAGTATTTGACTATTTACATTTTGTATCTTTTTCACTTCATTTTGTTTTATTTTTGATTGAATTCAAGGATAAAAATGGAACTTTATAGCATTTAGTAGGGTGGCAATAGTAACACCCTATGTTTAATGTTACTTCGCTTTCCAATTACCTATTGATCGTGAGATATCTCCTTCCAATGTTAAATGAGGTTCAACGTTCAACTATCCACATAAATAAGTTGTAGAAAATGTATTGTAGTAAGTGTAGCTTTTGGGATATAAGAGTAGCAGTCGAAGTTTCAATTGAAATGGCTGGTTAGGCATCCATATACAGTTTTACAGAGTCATTTACTAAGAGTTGGCTGGTTCAACCCATTGGTTAATTCAGACTCAAATTGGTGCCAATGAGAAGTTGATAATTAACTAGGCCTAAAGTGTTAACAAAAGTTTGTGCTTGTAACTCATCTTTCAAATGAGCCCCAATTCATATCAGAGGAAAGCAAGGGGATGAAGGTCAGAGAATACTCAACATGATATCAACATTCATTGAGCCCTCACTAGTGTAACAGTGAGTTCATTAGCTGAACATTCTGTAGCCTCATCTGTAGAATCTTCAAGTTCTGTCAGATTCCAAGCTTCTGAGGTTGAGGCAATGCACCTTCACCACTCAATATTAGAACAGCAGCTGGCATACTCGGCCTATCTTGTGGTTTTTGTTGCACACATAAAAGACCTACATGAATTGGTCGCACAACTTCATGTAGAGTGCTAGAGTCCTCTACTGATGGATCAAGAAGTTCGATGGACCTGCCTTCTATGAACAGCTTCCATGCTTGAAAGAAGAAAACATTCACTTTTACTGAATCTATAGAAGAAGAAGAAGAAGAATCAAGCAGCAATACATTTCTTTCAAGTTGACAGTTGTAGCTCACATGTCCAAAAAGGTTGCGATTTTGGCCTGGATGTGAGAATCCTCAGTTTCTCTTCCCACTCTCTATCTCTAATACCAAAACTCCATAGCTGTAGACATTGGATTTTATCGAGTAGAACCCATCAATTGTGTATTCTGGGGACACGTAACCACTGTAAACCAATGAATCAGGGATTAGTTTTGTAACAAAAGAAAGTAGACTAAGACTAGTTATTCTTTGGGGTATGTACTTACTATGGACCAATAAAACCAAATATAAAGTTGTCAGTGATCAAACCGAAAATAAAGAAGTCCAACCTTTTGTTGGGAATGCATTTGTAGATGAGCATCATTTCATCTTATTGAAAGCAGCACCTTAGA
The DNA here is from genome assembly GCF_002994745.2 of Rosa chinensis. NCBI lineage: Eukaryota > Viridiplantae > Streptophyta > Magnoliopsida > Rosales > Rosaceae > Rosa > Rosa chinensis. The sequence continues at coordinate 1,998,746 of NC_037088.1, read as the reverse complement.
AGCTTCGCTAGATTCCTGTGCTGAAGTTTGGCAATATGTACAACTTCATTTTTGAACTCATTAATTCCTTGCATAGAGTCTCTTGCGAGCCTTTTCACTGCTATATCTTGTCCATCTTCCATCATACCCTGAAATTCATCAGTTCATGTATATTGTGACTAAAATTTATGCTCGTGTAGTCTTCACAATTTACTTGCACTATGTAGTACAATTATCCATCAGTCCAGGTTAAAACCAAAACTACATGTATCAAGTGGATATGATTGTCAGCTTTTACCTTAAAGACAGATCCGAAGCCACCTTCTCCTAGTTTATTACATTAACAACAGTAACCAAGTCAAACAATGGTAATTCCAGATTTTCTTTGTGGCTGCGGCTCAGTTTTCCTGCTAAAATGAAGTAAAGGTTTTTTCAATAAACTTCTACATTAGAAAAATGGTACAGCTCCTTTTTCATTATAAAATCAAATTTATAATCAATAACTCACTACAAAACTCAACTACCTTCACTGGAAAACGGAGGGATCAGAAGAGTACAAACAACTTACCATCTTTCTTCCAAACATAAAAGAGCAGAGCTACGCCCAGTAGATAAAACAAGAGTGCTAGCTACAATTCTCACTTTCTTCACATTGGATTTAGCAGGTTTAGCATTGATTCTGGTATTAGTCTCTTCATTATCTATGAATGAAATTTGAAAGAAGAAATTAATTTGAGTTAAAGACTAACCAAAAAAGAATTCTGTAATGTCTATCATCCAAAGAATTTAAAAGAAGATTTTCTTAGTTATATCACAGTCAGTTAAATGACAGAGCTTCGGCTAATTTGTTAAAACATTTGTTCTGTTTTGACATCATTTTGTGCATATATGATCATTAAATGCATAAATCACCATCGATCAAGTGAATACTTTTAACCATATTCTTATTGGAAGTCTAGTGTTCTGCTTTCCTATTCTAAGTTGGTATAAAGTACCAAGTCTTGAGGAATCAAGATGATTACATACCTTGCTCTGATGCAGCTAATCTTATATGGATATCTTGTCCATTCTCTTTCTCAGCTAAATTTCTTAAGTCAATCAGATCACCTAACCACAGCAAGCGCCCACTTCTTCCTTCCCTGATATTAGAATTTGCATAAGCTGTACAGGAGCAGTTCTTCATACACAACATCTCACATTCCTTGAGGTTCAGACTTGTGTTAAACCAGGATTGTTTGGTGCTTGGCAATTTGATCCCAGTGTACTTCTGGAATGGGATTAAGTTGGCACCCTGTCATTTTCTTATAATTAGCTTGCATAATTCAGATTTTGACTTGTCTTTGTCAGACTTTTATTAGAAGATAGACAATTGTAGCATTATTTTGGTCAAACTCTGTCTGCAGCTAAAAATCTCTATCACATCACCATTCTAACTACAGTAGCAGTATTGGCAACTTAATTAGAAACCATGCAGGCTTTACATGGATAAATCACTCAATTTCTAATTTAGTTGAGTACTGGTGTGAGGGTAGTTGGATAGACCAGTGTTGACTGTCTCATTCGCCAGCAGGTTTTTATTAATGCAAAATGTGCATATCTGAGAAAATTATGTATGAATGTCAATTTATCAACCAGTAGAAAACATGAAAGGCCAAGGATCGAAGGAAAAAGATCAAACACAGGTAGCTTTAAGAGCATATCTTTCCCTAGTCAGGAGTCTGTGCTTGTGTGATCTGTGCAGATATTGTGATTATAGTGATAGGCATAGGTGAACATTTTTACCTTGTCAAAGTCGCAGGCTCGCAGCAGAGCCAGAGTCAGACTTTACAGCTGGCCTCCTCACTCTTATTTCTCCTTAACTCCGTTACCTCAGGTGTTACGTCAAACACCTTTCCGGTGAGTCGGCTTTGATTCCTTCCAACGATCTCAAGCCTGTCGCTTGTGACTGTAGTAAAAGTATTTGTCATTCTTAAAATTATGCAATCAAACCATACACGTTCTTTATGAACCCGTAGTAAATCTACAGCATGAACCATCACAACTGAAAAATGCATTGCCAGATTCTTCTAGTACTCTTGCTATATGCATTTCTTCCTCGTCGTTAACTAAGAATTTATCACATTTCAAAGCTTAATTCACAAAAGAGCTAGAAAAAAAAAAACAAATCAAGTTGAGGTATGAAATTGAATTTCCACATGCTTTAGCCACAACAAAATCCAAGTTGTTCTGAGGATAAGCTAAGCAGAGCCATAAAATGTAAAACAAAGCTTGTGAGAGTACATACTACATACCACATAAAATGGCATATGAACGTGAACATTTCACATGATGTTGATTTTCCTTTTACTACTCTGGGGACGTAGTTGGTCGTTATATTCTTCTTTGAAGCTTGCAGTTCCACTTCCACTGAGTTCAGACTCGTCCCGTTGTCTCTTAGTTTTGATGATGATATCTTCTTCTTCTACTGTTTGTTTTGGTTCCATAACTTCATCTTCATCAATGCCTCCAAGTAATTTTTCAATCTCTTGGGCATACAACAAGGAGACTCCACACCTTTTCACCCTCACAGTGGAGGGGTCAAAGAGATTTCCTTCTTTTGGGGTCTGAATAATATTTTGGTACAACTTGAAGTCAAAAGAGGCCTCGGATGCTTTTACCCAATCCTGACGATTGATTGCACTTTCTAATCGAACAAATTTAGGGCAGAAATACCACACGAACACATGATCTGAATTGATGAGAATAGCTGGTAGGCTTATACGGAGGGCTTCCCAACAAACTTCGTGACTATTGTTAGTTTTGTGATGGGTTTCACAACCAAAGTAGGAATAATTGTCAATATCGGGTGGCGTATAGTTGTTGAAAGCAACCACAATGCATAGAGCGTAACCGAGGAAGCCTAGACGAAACCAATGAGGAGGAAGCTTGATATTTATCGAACATCCCTCACTTTGATACCTCATCCACTTTGGAATTTCATTTCCCGGACAAACAATATTAATCGTACTGGGTTTATTGAGGAGACGTGATGCAGTTGCAATTCGCATAACTCTAAGCTGTGCATCAGCCATTATGTTGCTCTGTGCACTCTGATCCAATTTCACGCAATTCATAAATAAAAGTTCCTCGAATTTTTCAGAATGGTTGACATATTGATCCCTACCTTGTATGGGTGCAGTTCTCATCGGACTTGAGACCGTCTCTAGTGACGTGCAACCATGTGCATCAAACAGTCCCAGAAGCCATGGCAGCTTCGGTAAAGACCCAAGACTCTTGCAACTTCTCAACTGCAGTGTCTTCAGCCCAGAAGGTAGCTCGACAGGCAAAGACCCAAGACTCTCACAATCGCTCAAGTCCAGGTACTCCAGCCCAGAAGGTAGCTCGACAGGCAAAGACCCAAGACTCTTGCATTTTCTCAACTCCAGTTTCTTCAGCCCAGAAGGTAGCTGGGCAGGCAAAGACCCAAGACTCTCACAACCGCTCAAGTCCAGGTACTCCAGCCCAGAAGGTAGCTCGACAGGCAAAGACCCAAGACTCTTGCAATTTCTCAACTCCAGTTTCTTCAGCCCAGAAGGTAGCTGGGCAGGCAAAGACCCAAGACTCTCACAATCGCTCAAGTACAATTCCTTCAGCTCAGAAGGTAGCTCGACAGGCAAAGACTCAAGAGAGCGGCAGCGATATAGATGAAGATCTGGGAGCGAATATAACCTACAAGTGCTGCTTGGAAGATTCTTAAGCTCTTCACATATTGCAAGACCCAAAAACTGAAGCTTCTCGAGAGACCAAATTGATGAAGGCAATTCTTCTATTGCAGTCTGATACAACACTAAGAGTTCCAGATTGCCTGGCATCTCTGGGAGAATTTTGAGATTGGAGCAACGATTCAGATTAAGAGAAGTAAGCTTGGCAAGATTCTGAAACGGTGAAGGAAGTTGAACCAAACTTTTACAACCCCCAAGGCGAATTCTCTCGAGATTTGGACTCTCAATCAGAGCTGAAACATCAGCCAGGTGCTCGGAGTAACTAAGATCGATACGTTTTATGCTCCCAAGATTGATCTGTAACAAATCAAAGGCAATTAATGGCAAGAGTTATATTTTCCACACCATTATTCAAACACAAGAACTAAATTAAGCAAACCTGCACGCCTTTATTCCAAAGTTGCTCAAGTCGGCTGTCGGGCATATGAAGCTCGACAAGATTTTCTGAAGAAAACCTCGATGGCAGGGATGTCAAAGGATAGAAATCCCACCTCAGATATTTAAGGGCCTCAGGGAGAAACACGAAACCTGGAGGAAGGTGCAATTTGTTGACACCCCTGGTGTACGAGTGTGAGTATAGATCTAGTAATCTTAGCTTATGCATCGGAGGAAGGTCCAAGTTGTTGACACCCCTGGTGTACGGGTGTGAGTATAGATCTAGTAATCTTAGCTTATGCATCTTTTCGAAGGATGCAACATTCACATATAAATCTTTAATGAGATCCATATTCATGGCCATGCACTCAATGTCTTCAGTACCCTGAAACCAATGGCAAAATATATATGAGCACACAGTAGAGAACAAAAATTATTTCACTAAATTTACTTAGCTTTTATAGAAAACTAGGAATAGCACCCGCGCTTTGCCGCGGGGATTTCTGTTATATCATAACTACGTAGCCTTTGCGGTCGGTACAGCTTTTGAATTCTTTAGCTGTATAATTAGGATATGTCACACGAATTTCTCCCCAGAATCAATAATTTGAAATCAAAGTTGATAAACCCTAAAACTCTAAAGGTATACAATAATGATGAGTGTTTGATGGTTGTTGGCATAATGATAAACGATCTGTAGGTATTCATCTCATGTTGCTGTTGCTTAGTTTAAGCTGGTGTTGTCATATCACCTTGCTTCCTACTCCAGATTGCCTGATATAACAACGCACATCAAGAAGTCATTACAAAAACTGCCAAGACATAGGTATATAGACTTGTAATTTGAGTAAAACTTCAGTTGTAAAATGTAGGCAGTAAATACAGAGCAATCAAAACTTGAACTACAGAGTTTACTTTCAATGGGTTCACTTGGTTATTCCTGTTACTTTGGCCTCTCTTTTCTTGATAAAGTTATTCCTTAATCTGATTATGGTAAGGACAATGCAAGCAAACATGATGCCATATGACTCAGAACAGAGCATGATTTTAAGTATAACATGCCATTGCTATTATCTTCCATTTAATAGCCTGGTGGTGCAACAGTGTATAATAGCCTTAAAAAAAATTAAAGGCTCATATACATATTATATATGGAAAAATATATATATGAATTGCGGCATGAGAGAAATTCCAAATAGGTTAAATCTCATTATGCATCATTCAATAAAATAAAGTAAACAGATTGTTGATTCTACCGGTTGATACAAATATATGAAACGACCTACATTCTTCTTCTGCTGTTTTGCTTGTGATCAGCTGTGTTTAAATGCAATGAATATATGGAAAATTAAATACGATGAATATATTAATTCAGTTTAGAATTTAAAATTAACTTTCATGCATCAGTTACATATTAGCTTTTTTTTTCTTTTCCATTTGTACTATGTGCTGTAGCCCTGGAGATACTCAAATCAGATTTTAAAAGCTTAGTACTATAATAATTGACCCTCTAGTATTATATATTAAGAAGTAAACCAAAATCCCAGACATAATCATTAATAGAAGATACAAAAAGTAGGCAGAGCTTGCAAGTTTTGCCAGAGTAATATGATCTTCCTATGCTGAATACTCAAGTTCAAACAAAGGCATTCAATTTTGAATTCAATTTACCCTGCCTTCATATTCCTTACCAGCATATACTGTAAGGAGCTCACCATGTAAATAGACCCAGAAACCAAAAACATGAAAAGCACTCCCAAAACTCAAAACAAATGTTACAAAATTACATGCAATCGATCCCAGAGAGAAATAAATGCATCCCTCAAATTACCTAAAAGGTAGTACTTTCCTTCACCTGTTCAAGCTTCAATTTGATGTCCTGAGCAGGTGATAAAGCCTCTTTCCATCTCTATGATCAAACTGGTACTCTACCCCTCTCTCCTTTAGTCTATCGATCGAACCCTCTCTCTGTGTCTATCAATCAACTATCAAAACTGGGAGATTGATGTGACATCACCCAAAATTACTGTTCCTTCGCTTGCTGCTCTCTTTTCTATTCTAAATCACTCTCTCAGCTATCACTTAGAACTGGCAGCCATCGAATAAGAAGGTTATAGAAGAATGGCAGACTGTAATTGAGGACGAACTCTGGAAGCTATAAAGTATAAAAACCAACATGCACTAAAATTGAAAAACCCAATCAATTGCACCCAAAATGTCAAACCATTTGATCAAATAAGAAGCTTACCTGGAGTCTCTCATATATCTCTGATTGCTCAATCGGATCCTCCGATTTGATCAAATGAGCTCAATTCACAAAATCAAAAGTTTAAAAGTTTCCCAAAATGAATAGTAAAGAAGGCTTTCGAACGATACTTGAAACCGGTCCAATCGATCATCGAGGTCTCAGAATGCGGTGCCTTCTACTGCGTTAAGAGTTAAGACAGAGATACCAGCAATCAAGCTTCTCATTAACAGCAACAGTAGCCTGCAATTAAGGAAATAGAAGATTATAGAAGAAACGTCTAGAAGATTATAGAAGGATGGCAGCCTGTAATTAAAAGAAAAAGGAAGGAGTTTTTTTTTTTTTTTGGAATAATGCTTACCCATGAGCTCCTTAATCTTTAAACTGGTCAACACTATGAGCACTGGTGGAGACAGTTTTTTAATGCTCTGTATGTCAAACTGCCTGGCAATGTTACCCCAGAGAGTGACTCTAAGATCTTCTCTTCTAAATTTTGAATTTGAAGAGTTAGTTTCATTTTTTCTTTTTCCGGAAAATATAGCAGATTTAATTTTTGATCTAGTTTATGAAAATTTTACCTTAAGTTTTGTAGATGAATTTCACATTTCGATTCCTCTTTATCCTTGACAGGATCTTGACGCACTGGTAGAACTAACTTCAAACAGCCATAAACATCTTGCATTAAAAATAAAAATAAAACAAACAAAGATTCTGTTAGTGAAGATTATTAAATGTCATATAATGAATAACGATTTATTATTTGTAGTTTGTTCATTCACCTGAGAGAATTGTATTGCTCAGCTGGTCAAAATCTACAAAATAGAACCGATGTTGTGGAATTGGTGGGAAGCTTTCTTCAACTGGTGCAAAGACAGTCTTTGCATTGAAGTACACTTACACTTAATGATCAACAATTTTGTAACTCTCCTGGCTTTTTCGTGTAAAGAAATGATCAATATCATACACTTTGCCTTGATGCAATTTTTTGTGAACCAAGTGGTAATCAGATTCAGTTACAATTGCATGAACTGCATCACCCTGTATTAAATGGAAAAGAAAAAAAAAATCAGTTGCAGCGAGACAATTTGAAATGGAACATAGTGACATTTTCCAATTCCACAACATCGAGATAGAACATAACAGATAAAAATAATTGCAGGTAAGAAAATTACCATTTCATCAACCAAAACGCATTGCAGACCATCATTTTTGTCAGTATTGTACTTTTTTGCTCTCCACAATCTTGATATTCAAACTCTGATCTTATAATGGCATTTGTAAGATTCCATTGCACGAATAAGCACAGGTTCCATTATATCGTCAAAGCTGAAATCATATAACAAATGTATTAGTTTATTCAAATTTAATTGATAGATAAGTATTTGATATATGAAAACAAAATTTTAGAATTTGAAAGTGTAGGAGATATAAGTAATGAATGAAATCTTTACATTAAGTGACATCAAAACTGTTGATTGACAAAACGTATACTGTGTTTAAATTGATTCAATTGATTTATGAACAATAAAAGTTGGTTTAAACTACTGTGCATAAAAAATGAAAAGGATATATTCTTAATAATATCATAATCATGAGGTTAATAATATTGAAACCTGATCAAACCTCCTTCATGGTTTAATATCATAAAGTTGTGGGTTAGATTCATGGTCGAACTCATCCATCTCCAATCTCAATCAAAATTCGAGCTCATCTCTATCAAAACTTACCAAAGATTCAAATTTTCCACACACATACATAAGCAATAGTCAATAAAACTAAAACCCACAACATTTTTCTCCAAAGAAAACAAAGGGTTTTCAACCAAATCAAAACCCTAAGCCGAAAACGGTGAGGAATGAAAACTTACCAAGTGAGTTCCAATTTTCCTGATGCTTAAGCTATAGCTTGAAGCAGTGGTGTGTGGTAAGGAGAGGGTGAGTTTGGAGGTGGGATTTTGTTGTTGAAGACAAACCCGAGCCGGAATTGAAATCTCCGATAAAGAAGTCGTTGAAGAAGGTGGCGTTGGAGGAAGAGCCGCAGTTAAGGAGGCAGTCGTCTGAGGGAGTGAAGGAAGCTGTTTAGAAAGCAGGAGGAGGAAAAGAGAAAGCAAAAAAGTCGGTCTGTTGGAGGCTTCTGGAGGAACCGAGAGGAAAAAAAATAGGTCAGTGGCAGAGACGTAAAAAAAATCCAACTGAGGGCATAATCGTCTTTTCTCCTCCGAATGAACAGTAACGCTGAATGAACAGTTAACTCATCTTTTATATATGTATAATGAGATTTTGCTTGGTCTTTTCTCTTTCAATAGAGTGTATTCGGCTCTTACCGTGTTATTTGTCAGTACATGACGAACATCATTTGCAAGCCACAATCTACTGCGTTTTCCAGGATTTTTAACACATTCATCACGAACAATTTCCCGACCCATTTCTTGTATCAAATCATGCATCTCAAGTGTTGAACATTTACCCACGGATATGAGAGACATATCAACGAGAATTTTTACTCCTGCATTGGCACAAAAACCACTGGCATCTAAAATTCTTTTTGCCTCATTAATATACTTCCCTTTGTGATAACAGGCGATATCGAGAAATATCTCCCTCTCATTTTCTTCTAATCCATCATAACTGAACCTCAATACATTCTGGATTCTTTTGTTTGGAAATTTTTTCAATCTATCTAATTCATCTTCCCAGTCCTTTTTGCTCTCGCAATGACAGAATATTACGGAGCCCAAGATTGTAAGAGCCAATGGATTACCCCCAGCATAATCTACCACCTCTCTTGACAAAGTTGTATAATCCGTTGGGGGGGAGAGATTTGTTAAAGCTCTCAAATGAAAGAGCTCAAGAGCTTCATCACAATCTAGTAAGTTAACCTTATATATCTTATCATCGTCAACACCAAGCATGCGCTTATCTCTAGCTGTCACAATGATTCTATTTCCAGGGCCAAACAGGATACGATCACCTCCAACCAAAAATTTTACTTGGCCTAAATCACTCACATCATCAAGAACAACGAGGGCCTTTGTACAGCAAAGCCTCTGTCTTGCAAACATTGATCCAATAGATGGAGCGGCCACATATAGATTGTCTTCCTTAAGTACTGTACGAAGCAGTTGATTTCGCAAATCATTTAGTCCATGTCTCGTCTCTGATGCTTCCCTAACATTTGCAATAAAGCAGCAAGCTTCGAATTGAGAAGAGAGAAGGTGAAATACAACATCAGCAATAGTGGTCTTACCGATACCACCCATACCCCAAATACCTACGGTCCGGACATCCTGTGAGTCAAGGCATAATAACGATTCAACTTGTCGGACGTGTTTTTCGATTCCAACCAGGCCCTCTAAACCACTTGCCATTTCCGATTTGAGATTCAATTTCGCCAAAATGTCATTGACCACAATCTTAACTAAATCAGACTCCGGCCTGCCATATACACATGAAAGACAAAGTAGTCAGTAAGTGATGCAGTAACACTCATAGCCATAATAGAAGTCACAAATGGACGCATGAGTTAATGAATGAGTTACCTAATTGTTTGGGAATCAAACCCAGATATATTGGCTGCTGTTGTCAAAGCCTTTCTCCACCTGAGCACCTTGTCCATTGAGTCCTTGAAACGTTTCTCATGTTCAACAAATGCATCTGCATAACTCCCAAATTGTTTGCGTACGGCTGATGGATCTACCCCGTAGAAGATGGGTATAACAAACTGGTCATCTCTGCATTTGAGTATGTGCACAAGTTCTTCCAAGCACCATCCAGAAGAAGCATAGTTTTGGGAGAAAATGATCACCGAAAGCTTCGATTCTTCAATTGCTTTGAAAAGGGCAGGTGAGATTTCATCCCCTCTCTCCAGTTTGTAATCTATGTAAGTTTGGATTTTTTTCCGACATAAAGCCTCATAAAGATGGCTGGTGAAATTATTCCGGGTGTCCTCGCCTCTGAAACTAAGAAAAACATCATGCTTCTCCTGAGGGATGCTATCAGAGCAAGAAGAAGAAGCGGCCATATTGTAGCCTGAAGATCAACAAGTCAAAATAGGCAAACCTTTCCGATGAATACAAAGATTCAGAATGCAAAACAGATGAGTAATTGCACAGCAACACTAGTGTTCTTAGCGGTTGTACTAACCTGGTTAGAACTTGGACGAGTAAATATATCAATAGACACTTCCCAACTAGTTTTTCAGCTCTCTTTCTGCCCTCAGCAACTTAGGTCATCTATTTTGAATAAGAGAAAAATGCACCAACAGTCCTTCAACTCTTGTGCACCAGCCAATTTGATACCCACACTCCCAATACTATCAATGTGATACCTGAACACTTATTTTGCTATCAACGACATGCATCCGTTAGATTTTTTTGACGGAAACGTTAGAACAATGACGTGACAAGCACGTGGAGGCAAAAAAAGAGAGTAAATGACCAATTTACCATTTCCTTTTGTTAATTTATTTTTCTCTTTCTTTTCTTCTTCTTCTTTTTTAAATTACTAAATCAAGCCATATTAAGGCTACCAAATTTCTGGGTTTTCATCATCTTGGATGTTGTTGATGATGCTGTTAAGTCTGAGAATTTGAATGAATTGAGTTACAAGAGTACTAAAACGTTCAAGGATTGCGGAGGTTTAAGTAACTAATCAAATCCTACTTACTTAATTGTTTTTTTTTCTTCTGGAAAAAGAAAAATTCTGGGTCAATTGTTTCATTATTGTTCATCGATAGGATTCTCTTGCCTGGTTTGGTTCCAGAGAACATAGAAGAATGGCAGGTCTCTCCTTCTCTCTTTTTTAACTCTATCCATCCGAATCCAATAGAGCTTTAACCTTTTAAGGTTTTGACCCAACCACCACCAAAACCAAATCCAACCCAACACCACTCTCATTCTCCCCCGAGGAACCTTGAGTGTGAGAATGGATTCGGCAGTCTGTGAAACATCGAAAATTAGAAGCAAAATATTATTCATATTCAAATTAAACACAAATGATCATTAAAAGACCAAGCTCAGAACTCCCGAGGAGGTCGAGAAGGCTCTTGAGAAGGTTTGGATTTTTTTTTTCCCAGATCTGAGATGATCGGTTGCATTCTTGCTTTGTTTTGAGTTTTTCTTACTTCGACTTAAGTACGTTGCTTACTTCATTTAGGGATCTAGTAGCTTCTTGTTAACTCTGTATAGGAATATTCTAATATTGTAATTTGGAAGTGAGAATTGAAGTTGACCGGAACTCTGGTTTGACAATGGATTGCCTGATGATGTGAATTGTTTAGACTGTAGTGTGAAAATTTCTGGAACTGGGTATTCATCAATGGCTTTGAAGGAGGGTTTTCGCAGCAGCCTTCAAGATGAATATGACGAAAGCAGAGCAATGACTAACTTGCCAATTGGCCATGGTGAATCTTGCAGCACTGCAATGGGTTTTGGATGAAGACGATGATCCCATGCTTCTTGATGATGGCTTCTTCTTTGAAAATTCCATCCAGGAAATTGGGTGTAATTGCAAGAATTGGTTTCGGGTTAGGGTTTTCTAGCAGGATTGGGGGTTTTGGATGTGATGGGTGGAATTGAGAAATTGTTGGGTTTGATGGGAAAGAAAGCGATCTAGATTTTCTGGGTTTGCTATGATTCTAGATCTGGGTTTGCTATGAGGACGGGAGAAGAAGAGGATTTACTGAGGAAGAAGAAGAAAGGAATAAAGAAGTAAAAAGAAAGATTTATAAATTTAAAAGGAAAATGATTTGTGGCCTCAATGAGGCCTAAGATTTATGGCATCAATATTAGGTGTCATGCCATGTCACCTACACACATCACCTATTTGTCAAATCATGCCATGTAATTCTTGAGAAAAATACAATTTTAGCTTTTCAAAATCTAATGACTCCAAGTTATTTTGATTTTTTTTCTAAAAGAAAAAATTATTTTGTCTTTTTTTTTTTTTTTTTTTTTCTGTTCATTACACTCATGCTTAGATTTAAATAACAATGTCAAGAATAGAAAAAATTTCATGTAATTCAATCAATAGATTTGCACATACATTTGATCAATAGATTTGCATAATACATGTATATGAGTTCAACGTTTGTTGCGTTTATGTAAATTTTGAAAATATAATGTGAAAAATACATAGTTATATCATTATATATGTTCTTATGTTCATTCTTTTATCTTTATGTAGCTAGGGTTTAAACGTTATATTTTAGTTTATTATTTTCTGTTTGTTTATTTTCCTTATATTTATATTGTAGATGATAATTAATGAATGCTACTAACATGAATTTTTTTTTCTTACCTCTTAATTTAGACATATGTATTTTCCAAATTCAATTTATTAATGCTATTTTTGGATGAAATTAATCAATAAAGTTATTACCTATTTCTTGACACCTAATTCAATATATTTATGCTATAATTTGGAAAGAAAAATTATAGGAAAGAATTTAAATAAATGAAGAAAAATATTGGTTAAAGAATTTGTAGACATATCTCTTAAATTAATGCATAATTAATAGCTGATTTTTTTTCGTCACCTAATTAAATTTATTAATGTAATTGATTCACCCCTAACATCTAAAAGGAAATATAAAAGGGTAAAGTTGGTGTTGCAATAGTATGATGTGGCAAGATATATTATGTGAAATTGAAAATAAAATTAGTATTTGCTTACATGGCATGACACCTATGATTTGAGGCCATAAATCTTAGGCCTCATTGAGGCCCTATATCATTGCCCAATTTAAAATTTGTTAGTAGAGAAAGATAATTTTGTCCTTAATAACAGAGAAAAATATGTGATACGTACTTGCCACGTCACTATTCTAACGGCTCCATCAAGAAAATCTAACGGATGTATGTCGTCGATAGCAAAATAAGTATTCAGGTATCATATTGATAATATTGAGAGTGTGAGTATTAAATTGGCCGGTGCACAAGAATTGAGGGACTGTTGGTACATTTTTTGCTTTGAATAAACTTATATTCTTCACTGGAATGAACACCAAGTAAAAAACCTATGCATACATTTTCCAGGAAAGAAGTCAAAAGTAAAAAGCTAGCACAGAGGAAATTTCTCAGCACTTTCGGTGAACTATCTTTCAATCATTCAAAAAGTAGCAAGGACTGAAAAATCGAAAATTTCGGCGAAATTTCGTCGAAAATTTCTTTTTTTTTTTTAGGGTCCTATATATCCGTAACATACTAAGCAACTTTCGGACGAAATTTTGGAAATTTTCCGATATATCCGATATATCGCCGAAATTAGCGATATTTCCGAAACTTCCGAAATTTCTCATGATTTCTCTCCATTCTTGCATGATTTCTCCTTTCTCATGATTTCTCTCCAAACTTCACACATGCAACACAAGATGAAGATCATGGGAGTAGGAGAGCAGGATCGGGTATTGGTGCTATAGGAAAACACTATACACCAAGGGAAAGAGGTCAAAGAAGCATGTCAAGGCATGAAGATGATTCTTTATCTCCCACTTTTGACTCATTTGGTGTGGGAGGAAGCAATTATGGACCTTACTCTTATGGGCAAAACTTGGCAATGCCTGGGGCATACATGACGTCTTATGGGATGCAATCAAGTGACAACTCATAGACACAATCTGAAGGACAATCTTCAAATGATTATGGTTATGGCCAAAGTCAAGCAATGCATGATCCCTACTATAACTACCAGCACCAAAACCCGCAGCCAATTCCCCCGCTCCCATATGGTTGGCATGTAAGTCAAAACATGCAAAACTACAGAGGGGAGGTATCATTTAATGACTATTCTTCACAATACACTCAAGACTCTACATATAGAGATGATGAAGATAGTGAAGATTTTGTACCTCATAGGTCTTCTACGTGGTTTGACTTGGATACACATTTACGCAAGCGTACGTATCATTGTCAAGATAGGGAAGTATTATGCCCAAAGTTTATCGTACCACGGGGATTAGTGGCTAACCCACAATCCTTGGGTAATCGGAAATAAAGACACTTAGCACACAAAGAAAAAGAAAAAGAAAATAAATTAAAATGCTACTCTAAGGCACCAAGCCTTAGCAATGCTCGGCTTTGGTTCGCACCGAAACCTAATCAAAGCTATGAGCCTAGTGATGATTATTTACAATGAGATAGAAATTGTCAACGAAAATAGTCATTTTAATTTCTAATAACTAAAGTGCAAGAATTTAAATGAAAACTTTAACTAACAACTAAATTAGATAAAGAAAGCAAATTAAGAAACGATATAAATATGGGATTGGTAGTTAGGGGTGATTCCTAACCCTAATTCAATGCTCTAGATGCTAATTTGATTTACGTGCAATTTATTAAAGATGGTAGAAGCCGTACCCAAGGCTTTTCAAGGCTCAAGGGCCGAAATTCCCTTTCATGGTATTCCTACTCCGGTTCAAGGGCCGTAGGAACTCACTTGGCATGAATTAGAGCCGGTTCAAGGGTCACTAATTCACATCAAGAGGCCTAGAGTTTGAGGAATTAGGCAACTAAGCTCACCATAATTGCTATCAAGCTAATCATGTAGTGAACCATGCTTGTACTTCCCACAAATATTAAATCGGGGTTCTAGCTCTAAATCTAAGGATGTCATCCCCTAAATTTTAATCTAGACTTATTAAAACACATACCCAAGAGTTGACAATTCCTAAGCATGCATTCTAATCAATTATCACAAAATACAAGCATCCAATGATTAACAAATTCCACATATAAATTAAATTAAGCATCTATTACATCAAATTTCGGTTAGGGCACACAACCCTAACACCCAACTAAATTTCTACTCACTACCCATAAATATATACACCATCAATTCCATCAATTTCATATAAATAAAAGAGGAAAAGGTATAGAAGAGGGAGAACAACCAAGTCAAGTTACAAATGCTAAAAAGCAAACATAACAAGCCTTGGAATTATAATTTCTCCCTTTTACCCAAGTGGTGATTAAACCCCTTATGCTTTAAGTGCTTCCCCCTTGAATCTTGTGAAATTGATGAGAAGATGGAATCTTGGTAAGGTAGATCTTGGTGAGAAGGAAATTTTAGTGAGGTAAATCTTGGTAAGGAGGGAAAATCTTGGTGAGGAGAAGAAATTTTGGTGAGGTGGGATGGATTTTGAGAGAAAAAAAGGATAAATTGGAGGAGAAGGAGGAGAGAGAGCAGCCCAAAAGGGCTGCCTCTGTTTTGGTGGTTTCGGCTGCTGCTCTCAGTTGGGTTCTCCCCTTTGGTTGCAAAGAGAAAAGGGTATATATATATGGCCTAGGTTAATTAACGTGTGTGTGTGGCTGTTCGTGTGCAAGAAGAAAGAAAATGAGAGATAGGGATGATATGCTCATATTATCCTATATTTCTATGCCTCTTAATCTTGGAATTTATGTTTAGTTCTCCTTATTTCGAGTCATTTATGTTGTTATAGTGTTTTTGTAGGTTTGCCTCATAAAGAGAAGAAAAGAAGCCAAAATAAGCTAACTAGGATTGAAAGACGCCCAGGTGCCAGAATCTGTCTGTGCAGAACATCCAACTTCGCCGAATTACTGGGAGTTACTCAGATCGAATCAGATAATGAGCCTTATATGTATGGAAAGCTACGGATGTCTAGTTTCTGTAGAATTTTACGGATCTTAATTTTGATTCTTCTGGAGAAAGTTATGATTATTTGAGTGAAGATAGGTCAGACAGGAAATCTGCTCGGGAATTTACAACCATTCGTGGAGAACTCAAGTTTTGCAGCACAAGATGGTCAATCCTAATGTTTCAAGGAAGTTAATTCAGATGAAGATCCAATGAGGAACTTATTCCTACTTCTACAAGAGATATTTCAAGCTTTTCCCATTCCAAATGAATAAAGGAATCCAAATCCAAGTCTTACAAGGAAACTTGAAGCCAAAGATGAGCAGAAATCTTCCCTATATAAGGGAGCACGAATTTGCATGAGAGAGGGAGTCTCGGGAGCACAATGTAGACGCCTAAGGAGCAGAGACGACTCATCCATCTTCCCCATCTTTTCCCTTCCATTCTTTTTATGTTCTTTCTATGTTTTATTTAGTTATATTTTGCTAAACCTTTTTCTAGGATTAAGATGATGCCTTAGCATGATTATTTATGTACTTTGATGATTTATTGATGGATTTATAATTTCTTTATGATGAATTCTTAGTCACTATTTGAATTGATGCTTTATGTTTAAGTTCTTTGATTGATCACCTTAGGGCTTTGCATCTAGTAATTAGAATATGAATTTGAGGCGTACCTGCAATATAATTCAAATTAGCTTCTTGTGATTAAGAGTTGTGAATTACATTATTGTCGTACCTGAAGTAACGGTTTGCATGATTCTCTTGTTTTCTAGTACGTAATGAGTCCTAAGTGTTAAATTTATGCCGTACCTGGATAAACTGCATGTTAGGATATACGACCTCTGCCGTACCTGGAGAGAATCATACACTTAAGGAAAACTATGGTCTAAGTGCCGTACCTGGACTTAGATACGGGAATTGTCATCAAAAGAAACAAAAGAATCTGTTAATTGCATCGAAACATAAATAAGATTGTTAGTGGTTGATTCCAAAACTCTATGTTTTATTATATTTGCTTTTCAACTTATAAACTTTATTTTGTTTGTTTGTTTGTTTCACATTATTTCTTTATTCGAAAAATCTAAAAACAATACTTTGTTTATCTTAATTGTTCATCGTGTTTTTGTATTTGGATTAATTAGGTTAGGATTTAAATTGATTATCAATCCTCAGTTGGAACGACCTCGTACTTGCACACTATACTAACGACGATTCGTGCGCTTGCGAGTTTTAATTAAAATTTCACAACAAGTTTTTGGCGCCGTTGCCGGGGATTGACAATTGATTTTGATTCTAACTTGATTACCAATTTTGTTTTCTTTTTGTTTGTTCTTTTGTTTCTCTATTTTCTATAATTTTCAATTTTGAATTTGCTGATGTGAAATTTCTTGTTATCTTTTCAGGTTCTGTACTTTCTTTTTGACGTAGATTCTGGACATCTTTTTGGAAGTTTTAATTGGCTTATTGCATATCACCGGAAAGCTACATGAGTCTAGTTTCCAACGGAAAAAGCAGATCATCATTCGGAGCTGTGAGCTTAGAGATATTTGAGAAATACCAAGCAGTGCTCAATCTGCGCGAAAATTTTTCTCCGACAACTTGGGTGATCGTTTTGACTTCAACATCGGCTTTGTGCTATTCTTCAATAAATCCAGGGAGCTCTAAACTCTTCTCTTTACTTTCTTGTTTTTATTTTTCACTTATCTCTTTTCCATGCTTTTATGTGCATTGCATGCTTTAATTCTTTCAACATTGAGGACAATGTTAGATTTAAGTGTGGGGGAAGGGATTTTGATTTTGTTTATATTAGGTTGTTAGTTTTGTGGGTTTATAAAAAAAATGAAAAACGAAAAATTAAAAAAGTTTGTGTTTTCTCTGTTATTTGTGCGTCATTATTTTTTTGTTTTTGTTTTCTTGAGTCTTAGGCCTTTCAACAACTATGATGAGTATATATTTCAGAAATCATGGCTTAAGAGGATCATAAAATTGAGATGATGTTTGACTTTATTCTTTGGTTAATAAGGATGTATGATTGTCATATGTATGTGTAGTGGATGTGGTTTTGCTTACATGGTACAGAAAAGAGCATGTTAAGATAAGTTTTTGATTCATACATAACCTATGTGAGATATTTGAGCCTATTCGTCTTTTCTTCGTTGAGTGTTAAATGAAAAAAAATATATGTCATCTTATTTTCTTGGCGATGATTTTGTTGATCTCATTATTCTTTCATCTTGATTGATTGCTTGCCATAGATTAAGTTTAATGGACTATAAAATGCTAGAATTCACTCTTATACTTGTCAAGACTTTTATCAATATATGCTTGGACCTTGGAAAGGATAAAGGCACCTTAGGAAATTATCACCATTGCCAAATAGCCATGTGTCCCTATTTGTGTATACAAGATGTACACCCCCTAGTTTAACCCCATTGAGCCTACACTAAGTCTTTTCTTTCATCACCCCCATAATCCTTAAACCCTAAACCTTAGTATAGTTTTATCCTTACCCATGTTCTAAAGACATAGTGGAGCTAATTTTTGAGACATACAAGAGGTTTTTGGCATCAAGAATGAAGATGGAGAAGAGAAGGAAGTTCAAGTGTGGGGGTAAGACTTGTCCATAGAAAAAATATATGTATGTGCCGTGAGAAGAAAAGAAGAAAAAAGAAAAAAATTATATGTGACGGCAATGAAGAAAAAAAATATATATATGATAATTGTTTATGGATTTTAGTCCCCCCATGTGGATTTGGAGTTGGATTTGAAGTGAAGGCCCATACAAGAAAAAAATTTGGTCTTTGTCCGATTCACAAGCATTCAAAGGAAAAGGAGTCTATGATGTTTCTATAAAGTGGAATTTCAAGATTGTCTCTCTACATCAACAAGAGCTCTACTAGGTTTTTAGGATACTTTCTGATTTCCTATCCCTTTATTTCTATAAACCCTAAGCCTTGGCCCCATTACAACCTTAATTATAAGACCTCTTTGATCCTTGAAAAGAGCAGCCTTTGATCTGTGGAGATGAGTTATAAGAGTTGAACCTATGGCTTGGGTTCATTTGTGCAAGTAGTTGGTATCTTTCATGAGATCATATTTGAAAAATATTTTCAGAAAAAGCTTTTTCTTTCTATTATATGTGAGCTATTTGTTTGTCTTATATATTATCTCTCTCACATATAACTTGAGTGAATATATGCTTTTGCATGAGCCGTGAATCTGAGAGAAGAAAGAGGGTAAACCGGTGAGGATATGAGTCATAACTTGTTTGAAGAATGCTGAGATTAATATCACCAATGTTGCCCCCATGTCCTACATGTTTATATGTTAAGTTATATGTTTTTGTTGACTCTCGAATAAATGTTGGATTGATTCTTGGTTGCTGTGCTAATCTTGATGCCATGAAAGTATGAGATTTTTGAGACTAACGTTGAAAGGCTTAGTGTGTTTTCATTTGTTTTGTTTTGTGTCTTTGTGTTTTTAGTTTCATTGTTTTGCTCGAGGACTAGCAAAGTCTAAGTGCGGGGGTATTTGATATGCTCATATTATCCTATATTTCTATGCCTCTTAATCTTGGAATTTATGTTTAGTTCTCCTTATTTCGAGTCATTTATGTTGTTATAGTGTTTTTGTAGGTTTGCCTCATAAAGAGAAGAAAAGAAGCCAAAATAAGCTAACTAGGATTGAAAGACGCCCAGGTGCCAGAATCTGTCTGTGCAGAACATCCAACTTCGCCGAATTACTGGGAGTTACTCAGATCGAATCAGATAATGAGCCTTATATGTATGGAAAGCTACGGATGTCTAGTTTCTGTAGAATTTTACGGATCTTAATTTTGATTCTTCTGGAGAAAGTTATGATTAATTGAGTGAAGATAGGTCAGACAGGAAATCTGCTCGGGAATTTACAACCATTCGTGGAGAACTCAAGTTTTGCAGCACAAGATGGTCAATCCTAATGTTTCAAGGAAGTTAATTCAGATGAAGATCCAATGAGGAACTTATTCCTACTTCTACAAGAGATATTTCAAGCTTTTCCCATTCCAAATGAATAAAGGAATCCAAATCCAAGTCTTACAAGGAAACTTGAAGCCAAAGATGAGCAGAAATCTTCCCTATATAAGGGAGCACGAATTTGCATGAGAGAGGGAGTCTCGGGAGCACAATGTAGACGCCTAAGGAGCAGAGACGACTCATCCATCTTCCCCATCTTTTCCCTTCCATTCTTTTTATGTTCTTTCTATGTTTTATTTAGTTATATTTTGCTAAACCTTTTTCTAGGATTAAGATGATGCCTTAGCATGATTATTTATGTACTTTGATGATTTATTGATGGATTTATAATTTCTTTATGATGAATTCTTAGTCACTATTTGAATTGATGCTTTATGTTTAAGTTCTTTGATTGATCACCTTAGGGCTTTGCATCTAGTAATTAGAATATGAATTTGAGGCGTACCTGCAATATAATTCAAATTAGCTTCTTGTGATTAAGAGTTGTGAATTACATTATTGTCGTACCTGAAGTAACGGTTTGCATGATTCTCTTGTTTTCTAGTACGTAATGAGTCCTAAGTGTTAAATTTATGCCGTACCTGGATAAACTGCATGTTAGGATATACGACCTCTGCCGTACCTGGAGAGAATCATACACTTAAGGAAAACTATGGTCTAAGTGCCGTACCTGGACTTAGATACGGGAATTGTCATCAAAAGAAACAAAAGAATCTGTTAATTGCATCGAAACATAAATAGGATTGTTAGTGGTTGATTCCAAAACTCTATGTTTTATTATATTTGCTTTTCAACTTATAAACTTTATTTTGTTTGTTTGTTTGTTTCACATTATTTCTTTATTCGAAAAATCTAAAAACAATACTTTGTTTATCTTAATTGTTCATCGTGTTTTTGTATTTGGATTAATTAGGTTAGGATTTAAATTGATTATCAATCCTCAGTTGGAACGACCTCGTACTTGCACACTATACTAACGACGATTCGTGCGCTTGCGAGTTTTAATTAAAATTTCACAACAAGTTTTTGGCGCCGTGGCATCAGCTGAGAGGAAGGAAGAAAATGAAAAGGAAAATAAAAGAAAGGAAAGGAAATGGCTGCACGTGGGAAGAAGAAGGAGGAGGGATCAGCAATGCTGACGTCATCATGACGTCAGCAAACTTAATTTTTTTTATATAATAATTATTATTATTATTATTATTATTTTCACTTTTTCCCTTTCTCTTTTTTTTTTTTTCCTTTCTTCATCTTCTCCGTCTTCTTTCTTCTCTCGTCGTCATGTAATTCCACACATACTCTCGGAGGCAATTGGATTCCGCTCCTTTGATGGCATTGATCACGGTTGACCCGCATTGACTATTTCGTCCTTTTGTCGGAAACTCCAATTTGCTCCAATTTTTGCACCAATTTCTCTCGTTTCCACACAATTCCGCTTATTTTCTACAAAATAGTAAAAAAAGATTAATTACATATTAATTGACATGGGATTGACTTATTTCTAGTGTTTTAGATATAATTACACGCATATAAATGAGTATAATCATGGTTCTAAGTTACTCATGTAATTCAAGATGTAATGTATGATATGTATAAAGAATGTATATAAGGCGTGATGGCCTAGCCTCCCATTGGGTTTCCAGCCATAAAAAAAAATTAGATGTTTATTTCAAAAAATTTCAGAGTTATCGACGATTCAGCAATGACCGTTTTATGTAAAATTATAACAAATTACTATATAACAATGTTTATTCAAGGTTTTCTTTTCATATATAGTAGACAATTGATAAAACAAACATATCCAAAAGTTTCACTTAAAATTTCCATATTTTTCTTCAAATTTCCATCATTTTCTTGATTTTTTATCGAAATCGAAATTTCCGTCGAAATTTCCGTTTTCGGGACCATCAATATTTCCTCGAAACTCGAAATTTTAGTCCTTGAAAAGTAGACGCCACCATTATTGCTTTCACCGACTGTTCAAAATGAAGCATTCCATTGAAGTGACTTATCAAACATAGCAAGGCATCTTACACACTAATCCACGATGGTGCAAGTTTGGCCCACTCTACTAGCTATCATCCATGGTACAGCTGTCAAGTGTCTACCACCTAACTTGAGACATCTGTAACTTGGTCTCGGACCTCTTAGCCATTGACTCAGACTTTGAAATACTGTAGCTATAGAAATTTTGTTGAGACTTCATTTCAATTAGAACCTCACTCAAACCCAAGCGTTAAGAAAACATTCTCGACTGGAATTTCAATTAAGTTGAATACTGGTCGCTTTTCCAACACTCAAACAAGTCTAATGGGTTTTCAGCTAGCTTATATTTTGATCTTCCCTCAGCAACTTTCTTCATCTACTAGAATAAACTTTGATTCTTCATCAGAATCAAACTAGACTAATAAGAAACCATACTGTGCACATATATTCCAGGAAAGTATGCAGAGGTAAAAAGCAGAGATGAAAATTTCCCAGCACTTTCGGTCAAATATCTTTCAATCATGCAAGTCAGCATTATTGACTAAAGTAATATGGCCTGCAGCCATGGGTCCCTAATTTCCTCCTTCCAGTTAGCTTTCACCAACTTCAAAAAATGGAGCGTACTGTGTGTTTTTAACAGGACTGTAGAGATGATATGATGGACCACAATGTGTTTTCTCTTGTTCTATACATCATCTCAATGTGTAGGTAATATTCCATAATGTTGCTAAAGCTAACTGCTTCAGGGTCCGTAACTCTGTATTGTATAAACTATTTCTAATTCTCTAACCGCGGTCGATATTTGGTAGCTGTTTCTATCTAGTTAATGATATAAGTGAATTCATACTTGATGATTGTATTCTAGCCAAAGCTAGGTAGCAATATATGACACCAAAACTTGCTTCCTTACTAGTCCATTTTACAGTTTCTTACTGCTGAAGAAATTTCTTAACTCAATCCACAAGTCACTAATTCATTTTACACATTAAGTTTATTTGAGAACCAGGCATTCTATATTTGCTTGTTTCCAATAATCAAATAAGTAATAAAAAAGCAAAAATAAACAACTTTATCCTAATATTTGTATACTTAATAGTTTCATAGTGCTCCATAATATAGGTAGAGCAACCTTGCACACTGAATAATAGTGAGAGAATCAAGACAATTTGCTAGTTTGGTGACTTCCTCTACTTCACTAATCTTTGAGGATCTTCTATGCTTTGTGCTCATATTATGCTTATATGCAAAGCAGCAAAATCAACATAATCCCTCCACAAACAACAAACATTCCGGTTTCTAATTTTTTTTTCCAAAAAATTACTACCTCTAATGCATTTGTAATCATACAGATAAAGATGGAAATAACATCCTTACCTTGTCTGCCTTCACATTGCCAAGAAAATTCCAGCACAACCCGGCAGATCCCACTTTCTTGTCAACTCCTACATTACCCTTCTCAATTTCAAAGCTACCCCACTCTCATTCTCATTCTCTTTACCTCGAAATTTGAGTTGGAAAAAAGCTCAATTCTTGACTGAGGCATTATGTCGAACACCTTCCATGCATTCACATGTAATGATTGTATTCTAGCAAAAGCTAGGTAGCAATATGACACTCCGAAACTTCCTTAGTTACTGATGACTACTTGGTCTTGGCCAGGAATTACTTAGCCTTCCGACTCTGCCA
The DNA here is from genome assembly GCF_002994745.2 of Rosa chinensis. Lineage (NCBI taxonomy): Eukaryota > Viridiplantae > Streptophyta > Magnoliopsida > Rosales > Rosaceae > Rosa > Rosa chinensis. The sequence continues at coordinate 1,975,109 of NC_037088.1, read as the reverse complement.
TCACATTTCCAAGTAGATTCCAGCACAACCTACACTGCCCTCTTCAATTTCTTAGTTGCTTCCTCTCTCAGGCGTTACGTCAAACACCTTCCGGTCGACTCGGGTTCGAGGCCTTCGAATATTTCGAGTCTGCAGCTTGTTTTCTGCGTAATGTCCTTCACCCATCTCCAGGGACGTCGACTACTTGGACTGTTCGGTTTTGAATCTCTGTTTATCATCTTTTACCAGGACAAACGACATTTAATCCAGCTTAAAATGAAAATTACTGTTTTAACCTGTTACTTTCCCCAGAAAGCACATACGGTTAAATGTTATCTTTCACAACGAGTCCTAATTTCCTCTTTCTAGGACACCGAAACTTCATTACTGATCCATCATCTATGCACAGTGTTTTCACTGCTTAACAAATTTCGTTATCCGACAATTCACAAGACGTTTAATTCACTTTATAGATTAGATTTATTTGAGAACTCAGCAATTTATATTTGCTTGTGTTCAATAATCAAATAAGCAACTAAAAGCAAATTGAACAAATTTATCGTGACATTTGTACATTCGAAAGTGCTGCAGACGCGAGAGAAATATGTTGGATCTGCCCGAGGAATATGTTGGGCCGCCTCCCTCTCTGCCTATTTCTTGACTAGAACCCAATTCCACTTTACTATTGAGGGGATTTCATCTCGAGGAATCTCTCAAATAATTTGGGCTACTTGCCTACTGTTGAGAGAAAATTGCACACAGTGAGCGTAAATGTCACCCAACATAATTTCACTCGTATTCATTTAGTGAATAGAGTTTTTATTATTTTGGGTTCGACCCATTCAAAACATAATGTGTCTCTTAATTACAATCCCTTGTTACAGAGAAACACCCTTTGATTCCATTTATGAAGAAACCAATTGATGGGATGTGTGTTTTTTTGTTTTTGCGGCTGCACCCGAATATTTGAATGGGTTGCCTACGTACCCTTAGAGAGGGATCGAGCCACTCGTAGTGAATAGAGTTTTTATTATTTTGGGTTCGACCCATTCAAGACATAATGTGTCTCTTAATTACAATCCCTTGTTACAAAGAAACACCCTTTGATTCCATTTATGAAGAAACCCATTCAAGACATAATGTGTCTCTTAATTACAATCCCTTGTTACAGAGAAACACCCTTTGATTCCATTTATGAAGAAACCAATTGATGGGATGTGTGTTTTTTTGTTTTTGCCGCTGCACCCGAATATTTGAATGGGTTGCCTACGTACCCTTGGAGAGGGATCGAGCCACTCGTAGTTCAAGAGTTCTAATGAGTAAATGACTCATTGGAGGGCTTTGATTTTGGAATGAGAGTAGTGTTTGGGACGAATTTGGTTTAAGTGGGTCAGGGATTCGATTTTGTGTTTAGGATGCGGTTGCATGTAGATAGATTTGGTTCTAGATTGCCTACATACCCTTTGCGTGATCAAACCACATGTAATTCCGGCATTTGGGACTTAAATGGGTAGATGACCCATTTATTTAGAATTTGTATTTGGGACATTTGAAAGGTTTAGATCCCTTGAATTTTGTGTGATTTTGGGAATGATCTGATTTTCCGGTGTTGGGAGAATTTGACTGGAGTCGTGATTCATTTGGGACTGGTCGAATTTGACTGGTGGAGTCAGGGATTCTGTTTGGAGTTGTGGTTGCATCAAGTGGGTTGGTAGACTGCCTATCTACCCTGTGAAGGGATCAAGCCACTGTAGTTCATTGGATTTTGGATTTTCGGTTTTGTACCGACTTTCATGTTCGACGGATGTATATATTTTTGAACCAGTCAAATGTATTTCTTTTGGACACCTAATTTGGTAGAGTATCCGCTGATTTGATCCGGGGACCCGATGTGCTGATATTTGCAGTGGGCCTTGATTTGGAATGGGCTTTGAGCTGCAAATTAATCGGGCTCGAGCTTCTGAGGTAAACAAAGTGATTTGGACACCCACTATGAAGAGTTGAGCTTTATGCTAAGTCGTTGCTTTGTTTTTGTCGAGCCGAACTTTTGATTTTGGACTCAGTATTTGAAGTAGACCTTTACAGGTGGGCTTGCTTCCATTTCTGTAAGAGGCCTGGTGGAGAATACTCATTTGATTTGCCGCACCAATGCTGTGCAGAAATTGTACTGGTCTCTTTGGTGCCTTCTCTTGACGACTTGGAGAGATTTGCTTGCTCTCTTTGTTATTTTCTCGGGTTCTAGAGAAGTGGAGAGCAAACTCATTCTGGGTTGTGCTTTAGGCCCTGTTTCACCTCCGTTGTATTTTTGCGGCTTTGACATTTGAATTAAGCTGACAACTCGATGTAGTGCAGCCATGCTTCTTGGCCTGTCGACTTGTCGTCTGCCTTTGTGGCTTTCTCAATATGAGATTCATCAAGTTAAGTTAACTAATGAAAAGTTCTTGTCCATTAATTAACCAATTACTTTTGTCATTAGCTTTTGACACATGCATGATCAGTATGGCTTCATTATTAAGGGAAGAGATCAATCTTGGATGTCACTACATGGAGCGGTGGACTACATGGAGCGGTGGATTTTGTCTCCATTTTGCATTTTGTGTGATCTAATAACCAACAAAGACCACCAACCAGCTTCACCCCTCTGCCTTACTGATTGATTGGAACGGAAAATTCAACTCCGTTTGACTTTTCAAGTTGGTGTCACATGCCACAAGAAATAGAGAGACGTCCCTGTGGAGGTGTAATTAACCAAGAGCATTCGTGGCTCTATTTGATACTTGTTGAGGCAATTTTGCATTCACAGCAATGTCATTTTGCAGGGAGCGTTTAGCATTGGAATTCTGCTATTCATGAACAACCAACTCTATGCAATGAGTCATGTATGAGCAACACCATTTCAAAGGAGCTTTGAGCATTGAAACACTGCACGGGGATCAATTTGGAGCAGCTTCCCCATTGTTGTGAACTCCGAAACTTTGTAGTATTGTCCTTGGCTTGCACTTGCAGAACTGTAGTTAGCGGGCAATCCACAGGCTTTCACTTGGCAGCAGGCTTGTTTTTGCCAGCTATACGCAGGACGCACCGCAGAATAGGCATAAAAAACAAGTGCAGTGTGCTTTCTAGCTTGGACCTTGCTTCTGCTGTTAGCAAACAAGAAACACACAAGATCATATCACAAGACACATAACACACAACCTGCACAAGAACAAAAACAATTATGCAGCACGCCAGAAGCTCTCCTAATCTCAGTAGGAGTAATCACCTGGATTGCCACTCTCAATCCCTGCAGCCACAGCTTGTCCAAGAGCATTCATCGAGGTAGACATCTTCAACTATTAGCAATGAGCAGCTGCACAATGGAACAAAGTCTTCTGATAACTCATAATTTCATACATTTTTATACCCTTAAATGTAGGATGTTAGGCTTAGTTCTTGTCATTTTTGAGTCATTTACTTTGTGTTTGTGTTTTGTAGGTTAAATTGGAGAAAAGAAAGATTTGGAGCTTAAAATCAAACGCGAGATTGAAAGGGTGCTTGCTATCCTGAGCGTCCAGAATTGTCTCTGCTTTGTGTCAACTTCACAGATTAAACTGTACCTTCTCACAAGGAACTATCAGGCGAGCCTTATACCATTGGAAAGATACGGATGTTAGCTTTCTGAGGAATTTTACGGAAGTGGATTCGCATTCTTGTGGAGCAAGTTATGATGATTTTAGCGAACCTAGTTCGGGAAGGCAGATTCTGACGGATTTTCGGAATCTGACTTGTGAGGCCCAAGTCTGTTGTTCTTAGCACTTGAATGGAACAAGGCTGAACGTGTTTGACATATTTGGAGTAATTTCTTGCATTGACTTTAATAACCCTGCGTTCCTTTGGAGAGAAGAAAGCTATTCCAAGTTGGACTAGAAGACCGAAGAAGCCCAAGTCAAGTAGGATTGAAAAGAGACATACACGGCAGAAAACCTAGGACGTTTGGAGACACAGAAGGCACAGCATATTCGGCAGAGAACAAGGAGAAGAGAAAGCTCTCACCATCGCTGGACCCGAGTTCCTCAATTCTTCCATTGTTTGTTTCATGTTTTCTTTGATTCTAGTCATGTTTTTCATGGTTATGGATTGCTAAATTTCTAGGCTAGAGCTGAGATGAAGCCCTTAGTATGATTATTCTATTTATCTAGTTGGTTTGCTATTGAATTTCTGGATTTCTATGTTAAACTCTTAATCACCGTTTCAATAGAACTTTTATTCAAAATCTTTGCTTGGGATCAATAAGACCTAGGTTTTGTTTATGAGTTATTTGGTTGGAAAATATGATGCTTGATCAATGAGTAGATGTTTTCTAAGGTGCCAAAAGATAATTTAATCTTGTGATTTAAGAGTTGTGAATTAAGAACACAAGTGCTTGATCATAGTCAATATTCTTGTTTGCATGATTTTCTAGTTCTTTTGTGCTTAATGGAGTTGAACATGTTTGCTTGAACCTGATCATTAAGTGGAGTAAATCATAGTTTGGCTACTTGAGTTCTATACAGGATCAATAAGTTGGAATTCATAGGTTAGAAGAACTTTGGCATATGCTTGGCATCAATAAAGCTTATGTACGGAAATCTTAGCATGATATCTAGGGAATTCAATTGTTATCAATTGGGAAATAGGTTAGAAGTATTAGGTGGTGGATTCAATGCTTTAGCATCTTCATAATCTGCTTTCTTTAGAGTTTAAATCTCATTGCTCATTCTTGTCTTTAATTTTAGTTTTTCTTTCTTTAATTTTCTGTTTACAACTCAATCATCATAAAAAATCAGTTTGTTTCACTTAAGTAAAGCACACTTGCCATTGCAAAATTGTTTCAATCAGTCCTTGAGGGAATGACCTCGTGCTTGCACATCTATCCTACAATTGAATCGTGCACTTGCGAGTATTAAATTAAAATTGACAACAAGTTTTTAGCGCAGTTGCCGGGGACTGACTTAATTCAATTTGATTTGTTAGTTGTGCCATACTTAATTTCTGTATAGTTTTTTTTTTTAGTTTTTCTTTTCTTTTACTTATTTTTTTCGTTTGTTTTTCTTGTAGGTTTGAATTTTGTTTATGCAAGGTCGTCGATCCCAGAATTTAGATATCATTGTATACGATCCCGAGATTGAACGAACTCGTAGAAGACTTTTAAGGCAAGCAAGAACTCAAGCACAAGTTGTTGTTCCAATGGCAGAAGATGAAACAAAAGCATTGAAGGAGTTCACGGCTCCTACTGCACTCACAACATCATCTTGTATTGTTGTAGCTCCTATTCCTGCAGGAGTGCGTTTTGAGATTAGACCAGCAACAATCCAGAGCTTGCCTAACTTTTATGGGAAGACAAATGAAGACCCTTATCTCCATGTGGAGGAATTCAAAGACATATGTGGAACTTTTCGGTATGAGATATCAGATGAGCAGATCCGTTTAAGGCTTTTCCCTTTTTCATTGAAAGACAAGGCACGAAAGTGGCTAAGCTCTCTTCCCCCTGGTTCCATCAATACTTGGGATGAGTTGGTTAAAAAGTTCTTGTTGAAATTCTTCCCAGCTAAGAAAACTAATGCTCTCCAAGCAGAAATTTTTGGCTTCTCTCAACCTGAAGGAGAACCTTTTTATGAGAGTTGGGAGCGTTATAAGGATTTGTTTTTGAAGTGTCCTCACCATGGATTTTCTAAACCCCAAAAGGCTCAATTTTTCTACAGAGGTTTGAACTCCCAAAGTAGAAGTATGGTGGATGCTACAGTTGGTGGAAGCTTGATGGGAAAGACGGCAGATGAGGCAATTCAAGCTTTTGAGACTATATGTGAAAATTCGCAGCAATATGATCCTTATACATCAGTGCCCAAAAGAGGAGGACTATATGAGGTTAGTGCAAGTACTAAGTTGGAAGAGCAAGTTGCAGCCTTGGCAAGACAAATGAAGAGCCTTACTCCTCTATTAAATAAGGCTGCAAGGGAGACATGTGCTTTGTGTTCAAGTATTGCACATACCACAGAGGCTTGTCCCGAAAATTTCTTCAAGATGAGCAAGTCAACATGGTGAATAATTATAGAAGGCCTGTGAATGATCCTTTTTCAAATACATATAATCCAAGTTGGAGGCAACATCCAAATTTCTCTTATAGTAATAATAATCAGGTGCAAATGCCAAGGAATCCTCCCATGCAAAATTATCAAGGGCCGGTTGAACAAAAGAAACCATCCCTTGAAGAAACCATGCAGCAACTTGCACAAAATCAGATGGAATTTCAAAAGGCCAATGCTCAGATGCTCCAAGCTATTCAAGAGACCAAGAAAGAGCAGCAAGTTCAATCTCAAGCTATTTCTAAGCTAGAAGTTCAAGTTGGTCAGATTGCCACTGCTTTGAATGAGAGAGAACAAGGGCGTTTACCTAGCCAAACTCTTGCTAATCCAAGGGGTCAATTTGAGAAACATGAGCCTATGAAAGCTGTGATCACATTGAGGAGTGGAAAAGAAGTTGATATAAAAGTTCGTAGTCCAAGAGATAAAGAAGAAGTCAAATGGGGAAACCCAGAAATTAATGAATCAGCAGAGAAGGAATCTACAGAAGGATTGAAGCTGCAACAGCAATCCCGAAAACGCACTGATTCGAACCCAGCGACTTCTAGCACCCCAGAAACGACTTTAAGGTCTACTTCAGAGTCTCAATTTGTTCCTAAACCTCCATATCCAGAATTGCTTCAGAAGCCAAAGAAAGATAGGCACTTGACTGAGATTATGGAACTATTTCGCAAGGTACAAATTAATATTCCTTTGCTTGATGCTATTAAACAAATCCCAGCTTATGCGAAGTTTTTGAAGGAGTTATGCACTAATAAAAGGAAATTTGAAGATCATGAGAAAGTGTTGTTGTCAGAAGAGGTCAGTGCCGTAATTCAAAGAAGACTCCCTCCAAAGTTGAAGGATCCAGGCAGCTTCACAATCCCTTGCACAATTGGTGATCATTATTTTGAGCGTGCTTTGATGGACTTGGGTGCAAGTGTGAACCTGATGTCGTACTCTCTATATTTGAAATTAAAGCTTGGTGACCTACAACCAACATCAATCACCTTGCAATTTGCAGACCGATCAGTCAAGAGGCCAAAGGGAATTGTTGAAGATGTGTTAGTGAAGGTTGATAAGTTCATATTGCCTGCAGATTTTGTCATTCTTGAAACTGAACCAGACGCTTATTCAAGTGAGGATGTACCAATCATTTTGGGTCGTGCATTCATGGCTACTGCTGATACCATAATTAAAGTAAAAGATGGACTTCTATCTATGACAGTTGGTGACATGTCCGTGGAGTACAATATTTTTGAAGCTGGTCGACGTCCCTCTTAAGACGGTAAATGTTTTATGGTTGATTCAATTTCTCCTATTACTCATGAATCTTTTGTTTTGAATTCATCTCAAGATCCACTTGAAGTATGTTTGACACAATCTGGAATGGATTTTGATGCCAAGAAAGAGGTTGATGAGTTAGAGAAGCTTCTTAATGCTGCACCGGTTTTTGAATCAAGAAAGTGGAACCAATTTGAGTCTTTACCTCTGTCCACAAATAAAGTTGTGCCTTCCATTCAGCAAGCACCGAAGTTAGAGCTCAAGCCACTGCCACAACACTTGAAATATGTATTTTTAGGTGAAAGTGAGACACTTCCAATGATTATTGCTTCGGACCTTTGTGAAGAAGATGAAAAGAAGTTGATGCAAGTTCTTCAAGCTCACAAAACAGCAATTGGATGGACAATTGCAGATATTAAAGGTATAAGTCCTACAATGTGTATGCACCGAATCCATCTTGAAGACAATATGAAGCCAACACGTGATGCACAAAGGCGTTTGAATCCACCAATGAAAGAGGTTGTGCGTGCTGAAATTTTGAAGCTCCTAGATGTTGAAGTTATATATCTAATTTCAGATAGTCAATGGGTTAGTTTAGTTCAAGTGGTTCCTAAAAAGTCAGGAATAACCGTTGTGAAGAATGAAAAAGATGAGTTAGTGCCTACAAGGATGACTACGGGTTGGAGAGTGTGTATTGATTACCGAAAGCTCAACATTGCCACACGCAAAGACCACTTTCCATTACCTTTTATTGATCAGATGCTTGAGCGATTGGCGGGTCATAGTTATTATTGTTTCCTTGACGGCTATTCGGGGTATAATCAAATTCCTATTGCACCGGAGGACCAAGAAAAGACTACATTTACTTGCCCTTTTGGTACTTTCGCATACCGGAGAATGCCTTTTGGATTGTGTAATGCACCTACCACCTTCCAACGGTGTATGATGAGTATTTTCTCCGACATGGTGGAGCGATTTATTGAGGTATTTATGGACGACTTTTCTGTTTTTGGTTCTTCTTTTGATGATTGTTTGCTTCATTTAGCTCTAGTGCTCAAAAGATGTCAAGAAACCAATCTTGTGCTAAATTGGGAGAAGTGCCATTTTATGGTCAAGCAAGGTATTGTGTTGGGACATATTGTTTCAAGCAAAGGCATTGAAGTTGACAAAGCAAAAGTGGATTTAATTACCAATCTTCCTCCACCAACAACAGTAAAAGGAGTGCGTTCTTTCCTTGGCCACGCCGGCTTTTATCGGCGTTTCATGAAGGATTTTAGCAAGATTGCAGGACTATTGAGCAATTTATTAGCAAAAGATGCAGAATTTGTGTTTGATGAAGCATGTCTAGAGGCATTTAACAAGCTCAAGGCCCTCCTAACTTCAGTTCCTATCATAAAGCCTCCGGATTGGAACTTACCGTTTGAATTAATGTGTGATGCGTCGGATTATGAGGTGGGTGCAGTTTTGGGGCAGCGTATAGAAAGGCTTCCTCATGCTATTTATTATGCTTCAAAGACTCTAAATGATGCTCAGCTTAACTATTCTACCACTGAAAAAGAGTTGCTTGCGGTTGTATTTGCTCTAGACAAGTTCAGATCTTATTTGATTGGTTCCAAAGTAATTGTCTACACTGATCATGCTGCCCTTAAATATTTACTTGCCAAGAAAGATGCGAAGCCTCGACTAATCCGTTGGGTTCTCTTACTTCAAGAATTTGATTTGGAGATAAAAGATAAAAAAGGAAGTGAGAATGTGGTTGCAGACCACTTGAGTAGATTGGTGCATGAAGATGATGAAGTGGACTGCCTTCCCTTGAATGAAAATTTCCCTTATGAACAATTGTTTATGGTACGTGATTCTCCTCCTTGGTTTGCTCATATTGTGAACTTTATTGTTACTAAAAAAATTCCAGATCATTGGAGCAAGCGAGAGAGGGAGAAATTTCTTTCTAAAGTGAAGCATTATATTTGGGATGAACCATATTTATTCAAATATTGCCCAGATCAATTGGTTAGAAGATGTGTCCCAGAAAGTGAGTTTCAAAGCATTCTTCGTTTCTGCCATAGTTATGCTTGTGGTGGGCATTTTGGAGCCAAGAAAACAGTGGCTAAAGTTCTTCAAAGTGGCTTTTATTGGCCAACATTATTCAAGGATTCTTTTGAATTTTGTTCTTCATGTGATTGTTGCCAACGAATGGGTAATATCTCTAAACGTGACATGATGCCTTTGAGTAATATTTTGGTGGTTGAATTATTTGATGTTTGGGGAATAGACTTCATGGGACCTTTTCCTCAATCCTTTGGCAATCTCTACATATTGGTGGCAGTGGATTATGTATCAAAGTGGGTTGAAGCACTTGCTTGCAAGACTAATGATCACAAGGTGGTACTTTCTTTTCTCAAAGACAATATTTTTGCTCGTTTTGGCACTCCTAGAGCTATTATAAGCGATGGAGGATTACACTTTTGCAACAAGCCTTTCGCATCACTTATGAAGAAGTATTCCATCACTCACAAAGTGGCTACACCTTACCACCCTCAAACTAGTGGTCAAGTTGAGATTTCCAACCGGGAAATTAAAAATATTTTGGAGAAAACAGTTCGCCCGGATAGGAAAGATTGGTCTCAACGTTTGAATGATGCTCTATGGGCTTATAGGACAGCCTATAAAACTCCAATTGGCATGTCGCCATATCGCTTAGTTTTTGGGAAGGCTTGTCATCTTCCGGTAGAGTTGGAGCACCGAGCATATTGGGCAATCAAGCACTACAATTTTGACATGAATGCAGCCGGTGAACAGAGAGCATTGCAGCTGAATGAGATGGAGGAAATTCGTAATGAGTCCTATGAGAATGCAAAAATTTACAAGGAGCGCACCAAGAGGTTTCATGATAAAGTCATTCGTCAAAAGACATTCGAACCAAACCAAAAGGTGTTGCTATATAACTCTCGGCTAAGACTCTTTCCAGGAAAGTTGAAATCTCGGTGGATGGGTCCTTTTCTGGTCACAAAGGTGTTTCCTCATGGAGCAATTGAAATCAAGAACTTGAGGAACAACTCTATATTCAAAGTGAATGGTCAACGTCTCAAACCTTACTTGGAGACATCTTTTGACACCAATGAGCAGCATGTTTCCTTCACTGATCCTCCAAATGAATGAGCTTAAACTTAGTCTGGCTGAAGACATAAAACTTAGCGCTTGTTGGGAGGCAACCCAATGATTCTTGGAAGTAGAGGAGTGCGTGTTCAGCAAGAATGAGGCTTCTAATCATGTCATATCTGCTACCTTCATACCAGGGACGTTTCCTAACTCTTTTCTTCTATTTTTGTAGTTCTTTTTCATCCATTAGTTGTTTTGGTCGTGTTCTGTCCCCTTACTGTTATTGCTGCACTGCTGTTTTATATTCTGGGATTGCAGTATGCACTTCAACCCTGCTACTGATTTGTTCTTCACATTGCGGACAATGCTCAATTTAAGTTTGGGGGTGGGATTTCGTATTTTTATTTTTATTTTATTTCGTATTTTTATCTTATTTTAGGTCTGTGTTCTGTGTTTGTTTGACCTTATACAAAAAAAAAAAAAAAAAAAAAAATCTTTTTGTGTTTTCATTGAGTTTTTAGTTTTGTTTGTGAGTCTAAGTCTTAGGATTCTTCCGAACACCATGATGAGCATTAACTTCTTTCGGATTAATATTATGGTCTCAAGATGATAGCAAGCATGTATTGATTCATGATTTTAAGTAATTGTTAATAGATTTTTATGACCATTGTGCTCAGCTTGTCTTGCATTGATGGTTGGATTGGTGTTATGATTGAAATTTGATTAATGCATGCTAGGATGAGCTAAACTTGATTTTAACCCTTGTGAGAATTTGAGCTTATTTATGTTCTTTTCTTTTCTGAGTGAATTAGAATAGATCATCCTATTTTCTTGACATGGATTTTGCATGATCTCATCTTTTATTCATCTTGGTTGAGACTCGGATTCGACTTGCATATATTATATAAGGACAAATGCTAGAACTTGCCCCAAAGCCTCTTGAAGCGTATGGTTGAATTGCATGATGGATGGGAAAGGATAAAGGCCCTAGGATTAACCACCATAGCCAAATTAAACCTGTGTCCCTTTAATGCACACAAGTTGTGCAACCCCCTAGATAAACCCCCTTGAGCCTACATTAAGCCTTTTCTTTTGTCAACCACAAATTCCTTACCCTTTAACCTAGTATAGCTATATCTTGACCCTATTCTAAGGAGTTAGTGGAGCAAAATTTTCAGAGATTCATTATAGTTCAAGGTATTTTTGTAAGCAAATATGGAGGAGTGTTATTGTAAATGTCGATCCAAGGAAGAAGAAAAAAATATTAATGGCTATCAAAAAAAAAAAAAAAAAAGAAGCCAGAGAAAAAATCGAAAGTGGAAAAAAAATAGAAGAATTTTCCTTGGATTCGATAAGTGTTTTATTATATTGTGGTGTTTAGAATGAAGCAAAGGCCCAAAAAGATGACATCCGGCCTTGAGAAAAAGTTTCTTGCTTCATGTGTTTCGAGTTTTATTGCATTGAGGAAATTCATTGAAGTTCTTATCTCTCTACATTATCTTCGTAGTGCTCTACTAAATTCCTTAGGATTTTTGTGATTTCCCGATCCTTTCTTTCTTGAAACCTACACCCATAGCTCCATTGCAACCCTAAATAAAGACCTCTTTGATCTTTGAAGTTGTGTGTTCGATTTGTGGAGACTTGTGCAGAGGGGTGAGCATATGGTGTCACTGGCCTTTCATCCGAGTTTTGGCATTCCTTTCATGAGATCATAATTAAAAATATTGTCAGAAAAAGCTTTTCGTTCTTGTTTTCGTATGTGAGCTATTTGTTTGCCTTTATACATCATTCCTCTCACATATAACTTGAGTGAAAATGGAAGCTTATGCCATAGTCAGAAAATCATGAGTGGAAAGAAATTGAGTGCATCATTGTGAGAAATTGAGTTGACACTTGTCTGAAACATGAGGAAGTTGAGTTTCTTTTGTTGCATTGGTTTGATTGTCCTTGCACTAAATTTTGAGCATGATGGTCATCAAAATAGATTAGCTTTTAAGTGACGTTGTGAATTTGATATTGTGCTTGCTCGAATCTTGACTGACCATACTTGTGGGCAATATAAGTTCTCTGAGATGTTTGGAAGACATTAGGTCCATGCTTTGAGTCCTATTTATTTTTCTTTTCTTGTTTGCTCGAGGACTAGCAAAATCTAAGTTTGGGGGTATTTGATAACTCATAATTTCATACATTTTTATACCCTTAAATGTAGGATGTTAGGCTTAGTTCTTGTCATTTTTGAGTCATTTACTTTGTGTTTGTGTTTTGTAGGTTAAATTGGAGAAAAGAAAGATTTGGAGCTTAAAATCAAATGCAAGATTGAAAGGGTGCTTGCTATCCTGAGCGTCCAGAATTGTCTCTGCTTTGCGTCAACTTCACAGATTAAACTGTACCTTCTCACAAGGAAATAGCAGGCGAGCCTTATACCATTGGAAAGATACGGATGTTAGCTTTCTGAGGAATTTTACGGAAGTGGATTCGCATTCTTGTGGAGCAAGTTATGATGATTTTAGCGAACCTAGTTCGGGAAGGCAGATTCTGACGGATTTTCGGAATCTGACTTGTGAGGCCCAAGTCTGTTGTTCTTAGCACTTGAATGGAACAAGGCTGAACGTGTTTGACATATTTGGAGTAATTTCTTGCATTGACTTTAATAACCCTGCGTTTCTTTGGAGAGAAGAAAGCTATTCCAAGTTGGACTAGAAGACCGAAGAAGCCCAAGTCAAGTAGGATTGAAAAGAGACATACACGGCAGAAAACCTAGGACGTTTGGAGACACAGAAGGCACAGCATATTCGGCAGAGAACAAGGAGAAGAGAAAGCTCTCACCATCGCTGGACCCGAGTTCCTCAATTCTTCCATTGTTTGTTTCATGTTTTCTTTGATTCTAGTCATGTTTTTCATGGTTATGGATTGCTAAATTTCTAGGCTAGAGCTGAGATGAAGCCCTTAGTATGATTATTCTATTTATCTAGTTGGTTTGCTATTGAATTTCTGGATTTCTATGTTAAACTCTTAATCACCGTTTCAATAGAACTTTTATTCAAAATCTTTGCTTGGGATCAATAAGACCTAGGTTTTGTTTATGAGTTATTTGGTTGGAAAATATGATGCTTGATCAATGAGTAGATGTTTTCTAAGGTGCCAAAAGATAATTTAATCTTGTGATTTAAGAGTTGTGAATTAAGAACACAAGTGCTTGATCATAGTCAATATTCTTGTTTGCATGATTTTCTAGTTCTTTTGTGCTTAATGGAGTTGAACATGTTTGCTTGAACCTGATCATTAAGTGGAGTAAATCATAGTTTGGCTACTTGAGTTCTATACAGGATCAATAAGTTGGAATTCATAGGTTAGAAGAACTTTGGCATATGCTTGGCATCAATAAAGCTTATGTACGGAAATCTTAGCATGATATCTAGGGAATTCAATTGTTATCAATTGGGAAATAGGTTAGAAGTATTAGGTGGTGGATTCAATGCTTTAGCATCTTCATAATCTGCTTTCTTTAGAGTTTAAATCTCATTGCTCATTCTTGTCTTTAATTTTAGTTTTTCTTTCTTTAATTTTCTGTTTACAACTCAATCATCATAAAAAATCAGTTTGTTTCACTTAAGTAAAGCACACTTGCCATTGCAAAATTGTTTCAATCAGTCCTTGAGGGAATGACCTCGTGCTTGCACATCTATCCTACAATTGAATCGTGCACTTGCGAGTATTAAATTAAAATTGACAACAAGTGTGCACGATTCAATTGTTCTTCTATGCTTCAACACTAGATGCTTCAGAATGGGACTGATAATGTATGCAAATGGCAGTGTTGAACATAGGGACTTTCTCCTCCTTATATATTGGCCAAAACTTATCCTTGGACTCATCCCATAAGGAGTCCTTGTTTTACTTCATGTTTATCAGATAGGAGACTTAAGCTTTATCACAATTATTTATGTTAATCAGGTCTTTAACAATGAGAGTCCTACTCCTATCAAGAGATATACATCTCGATAGGTAACTGGTATTAGAATTACATTTACATATTTCTTGTTATTCATTTAGTTAAATCAATTGTCCATTTACGTAATGCTTTTAGATAATGTTAAGTCCACTTAATTCCAACATCTGCCACCTGTACGCAGGACGCACCGCAGTATAGGCATCGAAAAACAAGTGAGCATGGAGTGACACTACGGCTGTGAATGAGGGCTTGATGTCGACTTTGTGTCTTGCCTGGAAGCCGTTTGGTGAGATTTGCGAGAATGAAAGCGACAAGGGCTTTTGGAGAGAGAGGATAGACCATCAACTTCCTGTTCGGAGTGCTCATAGTATTACATGATCACCTATTTAGTTTTCTGTAATCATATAATACAGAACAAAGAGAACATTTGAGTGAAAATGATAATTGACAGCACATAGAAGAAGTTATACCCACTGCTCTATGTTTGTAGCTTCTCGTGGTCTCTTCTTAGCTTCGAATTATTCTTGTCTTCTTCCCTTCCTTTTCTTTCTCTGCTCCTCCCTTGCTTTTTTATCTCTCCCTGCGTGTTTCTCTCTGCCAGCCAGCTACTCTCTGCTGTTTTCTTTTTCTCTCCCCCAGCCTCTCTGCTTTTTTTTTTTCTTCCTCTGGCTATCCCCGTCTTTTTTTTCTTTACTCTTGAGGTTGAGCCTTTTTATAGGCAGCTGATAACTCAACCGGTTGGTTGGAGATAAGGATAACATGCAATTTAAATTCAAATTGTCAGTTTGAAGATGATCACAGCAGCAACAAAACTCCAATTTTCACGTTGGAAGCTTGCACTGGTAGCTTCTTTGTTTATTCAAACTTAAGATAGGTACAAATCTCAAATCTTTTTCATCTTGACTCAGTCTCCAGTTGGTAAGAGGTAAGTTTGATGCCTTTAAGTTGAAGATTAGTTCACACTAGCAATGGTACCCCGCGCTTTGCTGCGGGATTTATTGTTGCTAACAATTTGCAATAATGAAAGATATAACAGAAGTGAATTGATTCTTGATCAAAATGAGAAACATCATATATCACATTAATCGGTATAGTGTATCAAACAGTAATGCAGAATATAAGAGAGTTTCCTGCCTCCAAAATTGTTTCCAAAGCCTCTAGCTCTCTATATTGTTCCTCCTGTAACTTTAAGGCACTACACTACTATCTGATTCTTCTTTAAAAGAGTTGTCCGTGTGCTGCAAGTTGCTTGGTGATCTAAAATCTTATCTCCCTATTATGTTCGGTCATCAACACAATGGTTTCAGTTGATCAGCAGCTACATACAGACATTGAAACATTTACAAAATGCATATATTAGTCTTCCAATTCAAATGTTTAGATCAGTTGTTCAAATGACAGATTATAAAACTTAAAGTGAGCAACTACATATATGTAATTTGTGTTTGCAAGTGAGTATCTCCAAGTGTTCTGTAATCTGAATATTTACTCGCAGCTCAGTTCCATTCCCAACTTTCAAGTGATAGTATATGAGGAATAATACCAATACAATTAGGAAGAGAGAAATGTATAGCAATGCTATCTTATGTCTAGCAGAAAGATATCAATCTTTTATTGATTGAACAAATGACCAAAGTATGGTATGGAATATGTAAATAAAAGTTTAGAGGTAAAATGTAACAGGTGTATTATAATTGGCAGCATGCAAATTATGGAAATAGGTTTTCTGAAAATTTGATGAGAAATATTTACATGTTTAATATCTTTAGTTATTGCATCATTACTGAGATTATTCTCCTCTTTAACAGTAATATGAAACACTAAAACACAACCAAATAACTCAAAGGACAATGGCCACTAAAGCATGTTAGTTGTTAAAACTGAATTTCGCTAAGCAGACAAAATGCAGGGAAGTAACTAAATCGATCATACAAATAACGTAGAAATTGAAAGAATAATAGTCTTGAGATTTTTATGAATGGAAATTGAGGATCAAATTCCAGAATGGGCTTTAGAATTTGTGAAGTTACAGCTACATGCCTCTACATTTTGACTTTATTTAAATTTCAATTTAACAGAATTTGAGGAAACTGAGATTGAATTGTAGAATAGTAGACACAGCCCGAAAAAACAAACTTTATTGTATTATTCCTCAGAGAAAAGCCAAAAACCACTGAAGCCAAAAACCACTAATTTCTAATGGACATAATATATACAATTAGTCAAATTATATACTACATATAATTGCATTGAAATGATGTTTCAGATACTCTCATTACCATTAATGCAATATCCTTACAGAGCAACCAAATGCCTATGCTTAACCTTACTGAGGACTGCAATTTCTAATTCCTTAGTACCCACTGCCACAGATTCCATCCTATTAATAGCAATTTCGGTCCCATCATGCAATTTCCTTTATAAACAACTTCAAATAGTTCTCTACTTAATATATTATCTTCTTTATCAAGTGTCACAAACCACCTGCTACACTATAATACCAGAAATTCCATTCAAACAAACAAACAATATGGTAAATAATGTTCATAAGTAAATGAAACAAAAAAAAAAACATTATAAGTTATTGAAATTGATTAGCAGCTAATAGGAAAGTATTATAGATGCAGAAAAAAGCAACAAATGGTTTCACTCTTTATGAAATTACAATTGATCTCATTATAGCACTAAGCAAGAGAAAACAGGTAATATTAGGCACTTCTATTAAAAAGAGCATGGAAGGTATCAAAGTGATTACAGGATCTCCAACAGCTAATATTATCAATTTGATCAGTAGCCATAAAAAGAATCTCTATGACATCAATAATAACAGGTCGTCAAATTTAAACATGGCTCAGTATTCAAACAACATTACTAAAACCCCAAAAATAGCAAATCTAGGTATTATAATATCTTTCTATTGATCAATTTAATAAGTGAATTTTAACGATAGTTCAACCTCAAAAGCTGCATAGTTTGTGCTTAAGCTTAAAGGGGCCATTACGTATTTGATTATAAAATGATTTATAGGTTATGTATTATCCAAAAAATTTGGGTGCATGAGAGATTCTCTCCAAGTAAAAAGAGGGTATCAATAATTGGTCTTTTATTTGCCTTGTTTTTAAGTGTGGAATATTAGATATATATATATATATATATATATTTTCTGTGTAGTGTTAAAAAAGGTGGAAGCCTAAAGTGAAAAACATGGTGGCTTCAACAAAATACCATTTTAATCTTTCATTGATTCTTAAGTCACATAAATGAACAATCCATAATGAAATTTAGTGAAAGAAGGTAACTTCTCTATGGCCTTGTGTTGAAAACCAGTCTTATAATCAGGAGGGTCAGAGAAGAATTAGGAAAGACAGCAATCAACTTTGGTTAGAAAATTTTGCGAGATAGGGGAAACATAGAGCAACTAAAATTGAGAAAAATGATGAAGATAAAGGAATCACTGAGTGTGAAGTAAAAGATTCATCACCGAATTTTATCCAAAAATGTCAACTTTAATTCTAGAAGAGTTGAACACTATTTGGAGGCTTCTCATTGAAATTGAATGCCATAATTTGTGGTAAAGAGAACAGTTAAGCAAAGTTTAAATCAAAACAATTTAAGCTTCTCTAAAAGTGTGAAACTGTTTTTGGAAAACTAAGTAATAAAAAACTTGGAAAGCAGATTACTTTTTCATTCATCTTGGTTGAAGCTTTCATGAAGTGCAACTTTGTCCTGACTTCTGTATGTATTTTCCAGCTTTCTACTAATCCCTGACAGATAGTGATCAAACAAATTCAGTAAGTTCGTCACTGTCAAGTAGTCATACTTTTGAATTGAGACGCAGTATTGAATTGCCAGAAATAGAGATTAGAAGTTGAGAATCAGACCATTTACAGAGGAAAAGCTCATTCTTTGAGAGAAAAGTTCAATGCCAGCAAATAGTAATCACTCTTCAATCCATGGCTTTCTCGTTCATTCTTCAATTGCTTATGTGATATATATAAGTTGAGCTATGTGATATAATTGTACACCAAATACATTCAAAAGTATTTATTCAGGTAAATCAAAAATGATATAGAGTAAGTATAATATTTATCAAGAAACCTGATGACTAAGGGAATGCAGCAACATACCTTGTCTGAGATGTCATGAATGATAATTTGGGGTTAGTAGACTTTGCTATTATCACCTTCTGACATAGGTTGTTTTGCGATCTCATCAAATTTCTGAACCTCTGCATGAGCACACATAATTCAATTAACAAAAGGCACAGCAGAAACTTCTTCAAAAATTGAAGAAAACTAATTTTATCTAGAGTTTTCACATTCAAGACTCTAGTAAAGCATAAGCCACCACTTAGGTTATCTCACCACTACCATCAACATCTTCTCAACTAAACTTTTAGCCCCCAAGTTACAAAGAGTACACTAATTCAATAACACGCAAATAGTTCAAATCATCATGCTCACTCTAAACAAACTAATCAAATGCATACAGAAATCAAAATTAAAAAAAAAAAAAAAATTATTGAAAGAAACAGAGCCAACCTTCTAAGCTGCCCATCTTTCCGATCTCAAGAGGAATCTCTCCACCTAGATTATTAACATTCAAATAAAAGTCAGTGGGCTAAGTCAAGTTGGTAATCTCTCTTGTTCCCAATTTAATGACAAATCATAGTAGTGAACAGATCATTTAACTATAAACAATCGCTAATTTCTTGACAAAAGCTCCAAAACAACCATAGCCTTGAGAAAAATATTTGGTTCTTCATCCATGGACTTAAAGCAAGCTAAAGCTGGGAACTCCAAATGAAAAATTAGATTACTTGCAAGTGGAAAACTGACCTGAAATTGGGTCGATTATTTCGCAGCAAAGAACCAAAAAGACCATATATGCTTTGTCTGAACTTCAGCTATTTGCAGAAACAACAATGTAAAAGAAGTTACGGCCCCGTTCCAATCAACCATCCATATCTGAAAACACACACACAAAACCCATATCAGTTCAAAACCAACGAAAACCAAAAACCCAATAAACACCAAACCACACAAAATATAAGAAAAAGATAGCAGAAGAAGACTTCCAGACCCAAGGACGAAACAACCAAATTCAAGAGATTAAATGAAAAATAGACACGATTATCTTGATCATAGCACAAAACCTCTCACCTGGTTGATCTATCACGATTATCTTCAAGACCCAAGCACGATTGGTTTAGTTCTACATCACCTACCCAAACACGATCAATTATTGGCAAATCTCACATCAAATCAAAGAATCAAAATTCCAAATTCTATATCAAATCTGGGAGATGAGATTTGAAGAGGGAAGAGCAGATGATTCATGATTACCTTTTATCGACAGATCGAAGATTGGAAAGAGCTAAATCCACTCCCTTCTATCGCGTGAAAACAACAGCAAACCTCTATCAAAATCAGTCCACACCCTTTTATCGCGTCAAAACAAAGGATATTTCTAAATGTACCCGGCAAATATCTAAGTAAACCCTGCAATATATTTATTTTTAAATATTTTTAATTAAACAAAGTGATTTCTCCAAACTATCCCCATCTTAAAAACGATATACCCAGCAAAAAGAAACTCATTGACAAACAAAACTTACCCAACTCTTTATAACCGGTCATCTCCATCAATCCCCCAGTTTCTATTTCAAATTTTCAATCCCAACAAAGAGTTTATTATAAAAGCACTATCAATATTTTATCAATTCATTTCTCGTCTTCCAAACTCGAGTGAGTGAATGAAGTAATGAACATAAAGATATCAAGCAACTTCCCCAGTGAACAAGGACTTTGAATGGGATGCCCAGATTAGACAAAAATGAAGTGTGAAGTGATTTTGTTTCTCTCTTTGTATTGAATATTTTAAATTGGTAGAGAAGCTTTAAATGTGAATAAAACATTAAGAATTTGCAGAAACTTAATTATTTGTGGTTATGTCGGCTCGATTGACAAATAAAGTTCTGAAGGAATGAGATGAATATATATATATATATATATATATATATATATATATATAACTGAATTAGACCACGATCGACAGTTGAAGAAATAATTTAAGCGACCTCCTTAATGGTGATGATATATGATGATCTGGGCAAGAGAAAGATGTGAAAACATCATATCAGTGCATTCTATGAATCATGGCTGACTCGAAATTGTTGAAGTAGATAAGTAGAACAGTGTTGTATTATTTCTTTTGGTCTGTAGAAGAGCAGAGCAGTTGCTGGGTATATTTTATGAGGGTATTTTGGGAATAATTGACTGTTTAATTAGATGTAATTAAAGATATAAAAAATAATTATATTGCTGGGTATACTTAGATTTTGCTGGGTACATTTAGAAAGACCCCAAAACAATGACTAACCGGTCAGAGTGGCAGTCGGTAATAGATGGAAAACAAAGGGCAAAACTGTCTTTTCACACGCTTATGAACAGTTGTCAACGGTATAAACAGTATAATAGTGGATTGAGCTTTAGTATATTAAACTAGGAATGAGAACCCGCGCGATGCCGCGGGGTAGAATTTCTACTTTATGCTTGTTAAATTTTGTATGTTTTGAAGTGTTTGATTAGCATAGATAACTAAGATGTGTTTAAATGAAACGAAAAATTCTCAGAATTCGAAAGCCAAAACATGCAGATAGTAGTGTTGCATATAAGTCATATGAAAAGGATTAACACACAGAAAGCAATGAAACAACTAAGATATTGATTATATTGATTCAATAAATCTGTTAAGGTGGAATATTACTCCTATACATATATGCAGGCCCTAGGCTAAAGAAAAACTGATACAAAGAGTCAAAAGCATAAGGGACATGAAGTTCAGAATCCTATTTGTCTATCCCTTTTGATTGGGAATCAATTACCTTTTTCTGTCCCCCATTTTTCACTACATTACTATACCTTTTAGTACTAAATACCAGTTAGGTAGATTTTCTGGAACTCCAGCAACTTCTAGAAAGTTGGAATCTAGTTAATGGTCATTTCTGTTCAATATGAGACACTATACACTTACAACCTGCATCTCAATGTTGAAGTAACTAAATATTTACATGAAAGCATTCCTTGTACAGTCTTCTTAGACACAATTGTTTGTCACCTAGTCCTAGCCTTGATATACAGTATTCAAATTTTACATTCTGTATCCAAATCAAATCAAACAACCAAGCTATTTGTTCATTCACACCACTCATTGGAGAAGAGAAAGTAAGAGATATACTCTTATGGATTCCATTTCTGCATATCGGATCTTCAAAACTGATGATGCATGAATTTCATTGGTATCACACAATTGCTTCATCAGCGCCAAAAGTATATAATTGCCTATTCAATAAAACTGAGAAACCACAATTAATCATCAAACATGTCGATCAAATTACAGGAAAAAATTTTGTAAATGAAAACTGTATTTGCCTATTTGGTCAAACCTTTTTTATGATTGTTGTTTGAAGTAATAAAACCTTCTACTAGAAAGACAACAGCCACACAGAGAATTTTCGCTGTTTGTATCAAATAACCTGTTTGTATTAATTAATGCTCATGAATTCCCCAAACATCAGTCTGCTCAATGTAAGTACTCTAATATCAACATGACCCTAAGGGGGGGGGGGTGTTGACTATAGAACTGAAGTGTAATTGAGATCCGCCTATAAGACACATTAATCGTTATAAATTACGACGATAATAAAATAAAAGTCTAAGATGTTTAAATTAATGAAAACAATCCAATTACAGTTTAGCAACTTGATTCTTATGTAAGTATAACCTTCTGAAAGCAGCTCAAATGTCCCTTTTCACTATCATCAATTGTCATGGCTGAAAATCTCTCCAAGGTTATGCCTGCTGCAAACAGATGACCAAAATTGCTACAGCATTGAAGACATAAGGCATACATGCAAGATATAAAAACTAAGGAGGATAAGAAGGAAATTTATAGTTTTCTTTTTACCTCTCAACATCCTCATATCTGATGCGAATATTTGAAATTGGAAGTTTCAAATTTCCAATTATTCTGCTGATCAGGGATCCCAACCATGATTAATTCTTCAAGGAAGCAGAAAGTATAAATAGCTAAAACCATTATACATTCAGAACATAGGACCTCCAGCAGAACCAATCTACAAAGTTCACAAAATAATTTACACATCTCCTTCAGCAAGAAAATGCAGGTACATATTATGTATAATGAAAGTAACCGGTAAATTTGATATAACCAAATTGCATTGCCAAAAGCGTTAAGGTACATAAAATATGCAGTTGACTAAAAGTTCAGTTTTGCTTTCTCTTATGGCTATAATTCAATCAGGAAATTAGAATGCTTGCTTAACCATAACTTTGCTGCACTTTATAGTTAGGCATTTATGATTCTCTGCCTACAGAATCATTTAAGCTTTATATTAATCCAGAGAATTGTGGATTAAAGTTATGTTTAGGCAAATTTCATTACAGAGAAATATGTACCTGCAATTTGGCTATACCAAACAAAATGATACTAAACTCCACTGAGTAAATACTATAATTGATAACCTCATTTGCACAATCTGCAGCCACAAATAGATATTGTTGATTAAAAAATTTCTGCTCACTTAACATTCACTAAGAGCATAAAATATGGCAAGCTATTTAAGAACAAAAAAGGAACTCTAAATTGCTTACCCTCAAGACCCAACTCAATCAATTTATTGATAACCACCCCCCCCCAGCTGCAACATCTCACCAGCTCAGTCAAGTCTCTTTCGATGAAATGTGCACGGCGTCCTTCCTGTAACAATAAGCAAAATGTATGGTTAAGTCAAAACCCACATATTAAAGATCAAGAGAAATCTGAAACCTAAACTTGTCACTTTAGACAATGTCTATGTAATCACATACTGTACTCTTACCTTCTCAAATACCAGTTACAATCAGGTACTAATCTTAGCAAAAGCTAAACTACTCTAGTTGTGTCTAACTACTGACTGCAAGCATGAAACTTCGAGTACATTTTGAACTACACTACTCAAATTATTATCCAAAAAATCAAAAGAGAAAAAAGATGTAACTTTCAACCAGAATAGAAAAAAAAAACAGTAGGAGTTAGAATAAGCACACAACAACACTGATGATTATATATACAGTACATTACCATAATTGGAATTCATCTAAGAAAAAAAAAGTTAGAGAAACACATGCAGGCTTCAGTTAGCATAGAGAAACCATTAGTACAGTTTATAAAAAGACATCTAATGAATGAAAAGCTATTTGTGTGATACGTCAATTGCATTTAGAATTCTTTATGTAGAGTTCTCATACATTAAACAATTTCATGTATGACGAATACTATATATTGTATGTTTTCTTGCAATAGAGTCCCTGAGTTTTTTGGTAAAACTATAATATTAAATGTTGCACAATACCCGACCAAGATATGTTTTGCTTTATGACTCTTCCCCGCAAAATTCATACAATTCATCTCTAATAAAAAGAATTCATCTGCATATATCTAAAAAGTTTTGAAGCAAAGAACTCGGTAAATGAATTCAAGTTGTAAGCTTTGGTTACCTACATGTCAATATGCAGATTCCAGTAATAAAATAGAAATAGAAGAAACAGCAAGGAGAGCAAATGGTACTGAATGGCATTCTAAACACTAATTTTAATCATACTTTTATATTAGGAGGGTATGGAACTAAATCTATTGAAGTTTAAATGGTTTTTACCGTTTTTTAGATTATTTAATCTATATTCTCGCTCTTTTGTGCTCACGACTCTCATAAAAGATAACTTTGAGTCCTCCCCTGATTCTCTATTTTTTGATTAGATTTTAAGCTTACAGAGACTTAAAGTTTTGGAGACCAAAATATTTGCTGAGAATAAGTAAAAGAGTCATTCGAAACACACTTGCATCAACATCTTCTTCCATGTTTGCACATCAGTATCCATATTAAATAGTTCAGTGTCTCTAAGTCTGCCAAGTCCTAATAAAGGACAAAAGCATTATAAGTTTCTCATAAGAAAGGTTGTAAAATACTCACAGGAATATCAGCTTCATTGTCAGATAGCTAATCACAGTCAGCAAGAAACG
Organism: Rosa chinensis; assembly: GCF_002994745.2. Lineage (NCBI taxonomy): Eukaryota > Viridiplantae > Streptophyta > Magnoliopsida > Rosales > Rosaceae > Rosa > Rosa chinensis. The sequence goes on along the minus strand of NC_037088.1, from coordinate 1,950,635 downwards.
TATCTGCCAGAGTTGCCTGCAATTACACCGGAAAAATGTCACAAAAATAGTATGGATTACTATAACCCTTGTTAATTTTGGTGCAACTCAGAAACAAATAAATATATGCATCAATGTACATAAATATACCAACCATTGTTTCAGGCTGACAAACCGTCCAGCGAGTTGTGCCTACAAATTGAAATGTTGAGTAAGAAAACTCGATCAAAATTAAACCCTAATTATTGACAGGAATTCATTACTGAAACTAAATGTCTTTCGTTACCTTCTTCTAGAGCACCGAATGGCTCTCGTACATAAGTTGGTTCTGTATGTGATCAAACAAAAAATCATAATCCTATCTTAAAACTGACAAAACAAAACTTTCCATCTGACAAAATAAACAAAACAAAACATAATACTATCTTAAACCCATCCATCCATCCATCCATCCATATAATGTTTCAAGAGAAATTAGTATTTTGGAAATAAAAACCAAAATCAAGATTTCACCTATTCTTTCTTTTTCTTCCCAATCACTAATACAAATGGAGAAAAAAAAACCCAGAAACTATATCCAATCTAACATGGAAATTCATAAACACGCACTCCCAAGTCTCTGAATTACCCAGACCCAGGAAATCATCAATCACATGGAAAAAAAAAAAGACTCACAAAACGTAGTAAGGAATTCAAGAAAACTAACATAATCTAACTATACCCAAGTCTCTATGCACACAAAACGTAGCAAGGAAATTCATTACCTGATTGTTGTGAAGTCTGATGAACCTGAAAATTAAGAGAGCAGTGGCAGATGGAGATCGGTCAGGAGGATCAATTGGTATTGGTTTCTGGAGTTTCGTAGCTTCACCGTCAAACCAATCTATTTACCAACTGGGTAAGCACGAATTTAACCCCAAATTAAGCTGAGCAGAGAAGCATGTCCAAGTTTCTCTCTTTCTCAGGTTAAATTCGCGAGGGAAGAGAGACAGTACTTCCGTATGTACAGTGTTTGTAGCACTCAGAGTGGCAGCCGGTAATTGATGGAACACAAAGGGCAAAACTGTCTTTTCACACGCTTATAAACAGTTGTCAACAGTATGAACAGTAGAACAGTGGATTGAGCTTTAGTATATGTTAAATGAGGCTGATCACTTTTTCTTCTTTCATAGACCGACTCATGCATCCTCTATTATGATTGCATATGAATTTGAATACTTGTTGATAAGATTACAAATTCAAAAGGATTTTATAGTCAAAGCTGATCTCAATTTCTTGTTGGCTATTGTTTGTATTTCTTAAGAAAAGAACACACGGACCAATAACCAATCACACCAAGAGGTGTAATTTAGTTTGGCCTACCTCCATATTTGTCTCATGTTGCTTTGAATGCTTTGATCAATCAATGAAATCATTCTGCTGATCTGGTGGCCAAATGAATTGGTATATTTTTTCTTGCTTTGGACACCAAACTCTAATCCAAAATCGATGACAACTTACTCGTGGGAGTTCATCGAATTGGACCTCTAAGAGAAAATTTTGGTCTCAACACCTACCTCTCTCTCGGCCAAGGTTTTAAATTTCGGTTTCGGTACTTCAAATTTAAGGAAATTTCGATTGAAAATAAAGAAATGATATTAATTGCATTTATAAAATGATATTTTTGAATGAAACTTTTACATAGACTAAACTAACCTATAATAAAACTACTTACAATGTAGCCTCTCTAAAATTATACATTTATAATAGAATTGTGATATTTAATATGTACGAGTAATTAACTAGTACTTATAAACTAGTGTTTTTATCTATATGTAATTATAATTATGTTAGCTCAGTGGTTAGAGCACCTACTATATATGTACGAAGTCATGGGTTCGAGTCACCATGGGGGCAAGAGTGAAACCCTTTGATCCTCTTTTAAAATAAGAAAAATATAATAAAAAAATAAAATAAAGTAAAAATAAAAAAATTTAATTATGTTGTATATTGATAATGTGAATGTAATTTACTTTTTTTTTCTTTGTTCTTTTTTTATTTATTATTTTTTTTTTATGGCTGGAACCCAGTGTGAGGCTTGGCCATCACGTCTTTTTCACTAATAATTAGAAAAATACAACTGTCCCCACAGCGGCCGGGAGGGGGGGGACGTAATACCAAAACTCCGTGAATGAAAATAAACAAGTACAATAAAAGCAATATAAAGTATTAAGAATAAGTATTACTATGATGTGGTTCGATCCATATGGTCGACCTGCTTCCATTTAGTATCATACAATACTGCTCCTTGTAGGAGGCTTGACCATCACGTCTTTTTCACTAATAATTAGAAAAATACAACTGCGGGGAGGGGGGGGGGGGGGGGGAACGTAATACCAATTATTAGTGAAAAATGCGTGATGGCTAAGCCTCCCACTGGGTTCCAGCCATAAAAAAAAAATTAAATAAATAAATAAATCACATTCACATTATCAATATACAAAACATTTATAATTACATATAGATAAAAACACTAGTTCAGCAACTTACTACAGTTTTAGTTAAATACTCGTCCATATTAAATATCACAATTCTATTATTTATGTATGATTTTAGTGAGGTTACATTGTAAATATGTTTATTATAGGTTAGTTTAGTCTATGTAAAAGTTTCATTCAAAATTATCATTTTATAAGTATAATTAATGTGATTTCTTTATTTTTAACCAAAATTTCCTTGAATTTGAAGTATCGAAATCAAAACCGAAACTGAAATTTGAAACCTTGATCGAGTTTGATTGTATAGGGATTATGATCCACTTATGGAGAAGCATAACATTTGGTTGTATAGGGATTATGATGGGTAAAGCCAAATGGAACTATGGACTGTCAGCGATTTTTTTTCGTTGTTTACTTTAATGATTTTTGAAAATTACATTTGAGAGGTGGTTGAATTTCTATGAGCTAGAGTTAAATTATGGACATTACTTTGGTCTCAGTTTCTCCAGAGTTTGGGAATTACCACAATTTTTTTGTTTTCTGGAATAGAGGTTGTATTAGTTTTACCTATGTTGTTTGTTTGTTTGTTAATTAATCTACAAGACAATATTGCGTTTTTTGTCGATTAATTAGTTAGGTTAAAACATGACTCCGTTGTTAAAGAAGTGCTCTGCTCATTTTGATTTTTCAGGGTTGATTAGAAGTTAATGTGAAATGCAATTTTTATTTTTTTGTTGTGTTCACTTTGCACCTGAAGGGATTGCTGACATTTTATATTATGTAGGGCAAGTATTACCTCTGAAACTGTGTTGATTGTTCTGGTTGGAAGTTTCAAAGGCAACATAATTGTCTTTTTGAAGCATCTTTCTTCTGGCTTGCTCTTGGTCATTGGTAAGTTTTGTCTTTCTTCTGGCTTGCGTAGTAATTTGTCTTCCTTCTGGTTTTCTTCAATTTGCTTATATTTGTTTACTGTGTTTGTTGTATAATCTGGTTGCAGAGAAGCCCAGAAAGACTTTGGTTTTTTTCTTTTTCAATAAGATTGGATTGTGTTTATATGTATGGACAAGTTCTTGGATTGAATATTTGAATTGTGCATCTGGTTGCTTTAGGTTCGTGGAGAATTGCCGCTTTTAGAAGTGTAGAGCCTCTTTGGTTTCAGTGGAGTTCTCCGATAAGGTTTCAGAGCAAGAGATGGCTTCAAGCTTGGCAGATAGTGTTACTCAAATGTTTCAAGATGTGAGTTCTATTAATGGCTTTTGATGCTTGGAATTTGTTAGATGCATTTGTTTGGGTGAACTCTGATGATATTGCTGTTTCTAGATAGATTGGGAAATTAAGGTTGTTTTTTCCTCCCCCCCGATACGAAGGGATATAAAGGGTTTTGATGTTACAGTTAGTGGTGGGGATCATAATGTACAACATTCAGCTTCTTTAGACAATTGAGCCTTGCTATTACATACAGAGAAATATATGGAAATGCGCAAGATTGACGATAGACTGCTATAGTTTTGCAGGTTGATAAGGTGAGCAATTCTGACAGCAGAATAGAAGCAGAAAAGAGATGAAGCAGATAGACTGCTATAGTTTTGCAGGTTGATAAGGTGAGCAATTCTGACAGCAGAATAGAAGCAGAAAAGAGATGAAGTAGTGAATTATGGATTCATTGCTTGCTTTCAGCATTTTTTTGTCTACATTGATTCTGAACTATTCATTTTTTCTGTGCAAAGTTTTTAGGCGACAGCTTATGGATCTGCCAAGCTTGCAGATTTTGGATTGGCAAAGGTATGTCTTCTGTTCCTCTGTGCCATTCTATATTTTTAATAGTTTTCACAATCATTTTGAATCCTAATAGTATTCGCTGTGCCTTTTTCCAGATAACCACCAAAGTGAATGAAATTCAAGTTTTGCAGGGGACTGCATTCTAAATGGACCCTGAGGTTTGCCTTCACACTTATAATCTTAATCCATTTAAACAGTAAAGTCCCCCTGATAAATTTTTACTTATTTATAAAATGGTTGATTTGATGGTGTTGTATAGTTTTGTCACATGTTACCCTCTTTCCTACTGTCAATGGACATATTTGATACTGCCATTTTCTATTTAGGTTAAAATGACATTATTCCCCCCACCCCACCCCAAGTTCTTAGCAACTTGATTTGTGATGAGTAGATGAGCTTTAATTTAACAACGTAAAATTTAGTGTTTTGCATTTATTGATCATTTTATGATACTCATGGTTTTGCAGTGGCTAATTATATGATGAGTAGAGAAACTAATACTAGAGACTGTGGTGCTCGATGTTAATGGAAATAGTCATGTTGACAACTATGACTATAGAGATCAACGATTGTAGCAAGTTGTCGAATCTAAGTATATCATGGAGAATCCTTTTGCATAACTGGTTCATTTGAAAGTGGAATGAATGTTTTGTATGTACTGAGTTACCATTGAGTTGTTGGTATTTAGCCTTCATAAGTTATTTGAAATACTGCTCTGTTCTTTTGTAACGGTGTCAAAAGCTCCTATACTTTTTTTTTTTAGTGAACAAACTCCCATGTATTGATTTTAACAATTTTTTTTTTTTAAATAAGGCCTTTCACAGCAATATTTAATAATATGTTATTTGTAATATGTATAAATTTGAGTTAAAAAATAAATAAATAAATAAAAACCACAGCAACAAGCGGGCATTCTTTCTAGTGATGTACCCAAAGCTGTGTCAGATTAAAAAGTCTGAAAGAGCAAAATCTTAGTAATGATCTTCACAACCGCCTTGAAAGAGCATAACATATGGTTAACAAATTTCGTTTATTTATTTGTTTTGTGGCCCATTAATGCAGTTCTATGAAAGTACATCAATCCCACCATATGTATATGAATCTGAACCACGTAGTTTAGAAAGGAATTGAGCTGGCTTGAACATGATGTTGAACAGTTTCAACAATGGAAGATAAGAGGGAGACAACAATTAAAAACAAGATTAAAGAAGAAACCTAGTGAATAATTTAAGCAGAAAGAAAAGCATCTTTGAGATAGCTCACAACATAAGCCCTGCAGATTTGCTTTTGCATGCAAATCATGACCTCCAACTATGCCTTTCTTTTCCCAACTACTTTACTCCAAAATTCACATACAGATTGATTACTGCCTACCCAAGAAAGGGATGTTCCTTGAACACACTTATCAGAGTTCAATCAACTTACAGGTTTGCCCTTGATCAAACACCTATTTCTGTAGCACAAGACCTGCATTGTCAAAACAGAAAGGGAAGGGTCAAATGGGAATATGGTAATTACAAGTGATCGATCCGGAAGAAAGTTGCAGCATCAAACAAATATTAGCTTTAGATATATCGATCTTCATCTTCCGCAAACAAAAAGCAACACAATTGGAATGGTAGGATTCCCCAGCAAAAGAAACTATGAAGTCCACGTGCAAAAGTAGGTGATATGAAAAATAGTTGCCAGTTTTCTCTAATGATTCATAGATATTAAGGAAGGAAAGCTTTAAAGTAAAATATGGCTCCTAAGAGAAGCAAAAGTAACACAGCTTGAAAACACAAAATAATCTCTATATTGTTTGGCTCCAAAACCAGTTGGCTTGCAAACTGTCTCTTTTGAGCGAGTGATTGCGCAGGCGTGCCAGCACCGCGGGGTGCAGTCGTTGGGGGAGTCCCTTGACCTGACTTCTTCTTCAAGCGCTGTGGACGAGGAGAGCACCAACCTCGTCACATGGTTCTTCTCTAGCCTTTCGGAAAAGGACTTTTGCCTTACGGATAAGGACTTTGGGTGTGATCTCTTCGGTCACCAAAATCGATACTCAACGTTGTAGGTTGAGCAGAGCAATCACTGGGAAGTTCTGAGAAAGCACGAGGTTTGCTAAAGTGTATCTTTAGCTTCGCTGGGTTGCGAGAGCGTTACCCTTGCTTCGCTGGGTGTATCGGTGGCAGTAGTACTGGCAGTCGGCTCGTGAGGAGACTGAGACTGGAAGTACGGTCGCCGGGTTGATCTGGTGAGGCTGACAGTCGGCTCGCAAGGAGACTAGGACTGACTGGCGGTCACCGGGTTTCAACAAGGTTGAAGATTTGCTCCGGGGAGGCTTTGTAATCGCTGGGATTGATTGATTCGAGAGAGGTCCTTGATTTCTCCGCTTAACCCTCTATTTATACCCTAGGGTTTCGACTGCTCCTTGCCTCAGAAGGATTCTTAATTGAAGTTTCCTGTTTAGTCTCTACTACTCGATTTCAATAAGGTTTCGTCTCCTTATGAAACACGGAATGGGCGAAGCCATAACCCAAACCCGAGTAGTTCTATTTTTGGGCCGCAGGTATCGGCCCGCTGGCTCAAACCCACTAAAGGATTTTGCCAATAGAACTTTTGGGCTCAAACATTGCCCCCCAGGCCCCGAAATCAAGCCCGCTAGAATGTAACTGATTGAAGGGGGCTTAGAAAGACGTGCCGGTCGCTTGAAACGATGCCATTAATGAAGGTCGCGTCCTTTCGTTTGTGAAACGCTTTTTATCGCATCGTTTCCCTCACAAATTCTTTTATTTAAACTCACAGCCGCAACTCTGTCACATCAGAAAACCCTTCCGGTCTCTTAAACCCAGAAAAAACCCATTTCTGCCAACATCTCTTCTGCAAACAAACCAGAAATGGCTCCCCCTAAGAAAATCATCATCGACCAAGAAGAAGAGTTAAACGAAAAGGCTGCTCGGACTTGGGGAGTCAACATCGGCGCTCGCATTCATCTCGAAACCTCTATTCATCGACCCCTACTCCTTCGTTTTTCTGACCATCAAACCGGACTGGGCCCAGCGCCGCAAGGTGTTATCCCGGACGACGCCATCGCCCTATACGGTCTTCCAATTCGCCGACCCATTCCAGTCCTCTGAAGGACTCCTGGAGATTTTAGCAGTTAGGGTGCCCAGAACCGCCGAGCCAAGATAGGGAATTGGCCATCCTTTATCAGTGTTTCGGAAACCTCCTGGTATCGCGAGACGCGGGCACGAGATCTAGGTCATTGGAACGCTGCAGGCATCACTCACACCATTGATCTATGTTTCAATCTTCCTCGCAGTGGTAATCGCTCGCCGCTCGCTGCTTTCCTCTGTTTCTGGAATACCGCCACTAACACATTTGACTTTAGATTCGGTCAAATGAGTGTCACCCTGTTGGATATCCTCGCCATCACTGGCCTGCCCAGTGATGGCGAGCCTTATGTGCATGGCCAATTTGACTCTGTCAACTTTACTTTGACCATGACCCAGCAAGGTCGCAGCGCTCATAGTGGTTCATACCCGAGATGGTTGGCATATTACAGCCGGGAACATAATGCGACCGGAGGAATTGCTTTCCTTGAGTATTGGCTTTGTAAGTTCATATTCTGCACCTCCTCCTGTAAGCCCACTGGCACTTGGACCTAACTAGCAACGGCCCTCTACAACGGCCGCAACGTCGGGCTAGGACAACCGGTACTAGGGGCCCTCTACCGCATGCTATACCAAGCGACAATGCACCCATTTGAGACCAACATATCCGACCCTTTCTGTATTTTGGACTTTTGGATCCAGACTTACTTCCAATTCTTCCGCCGCGAAGATATCCTGCTACTTCCACCGGCCGATCAACTCTTAGGTCGATGGTTCTGCCGCAAGGACAAGTACTCGTCTCCCCCCTATTCTGAATGTTTTTCTTACCTGTACTTGGTAGATGAGATGCCGTACTGTGACATAATTCTGGGCAGAAGATTCCCATCTGTGCTCGGATATGGTTTTCTTCCTGGCGATCCTCGCTACCCCAACCGCGCTCGCCTGGCTTTTCGCCCCTCGATCTCCTGTTCAGACATCAGGTTAGCCGCTGAAGAACTCAGCTACGAGCTTTACGCTCCCAATCACTTTGCCCGCCAGTTTGGCCTTGTTCAATTGGTACCGTTCCCTCTGTACGATGCCTGGAACTATAACACTTCTTGGAGCAGATTCGGGCCCCCCCTCAGGGCCCCCACCGGCACAAAGCATGCTCGCGCTAGTTGACCTTCCTGATTGGGCCCAGACCATCGACGCTGTAGACGGAATTGAAGAAGGATATGAGATTTGGTGGACAGAAGTCTCCGTCAATTGCTGGACCCAACCAGACGACGAACTCTTCGCAACTCTCTTTGGTTAGCTGAGGAATCCCTATCCTGCCGATATCGAAATGCTCGCTCGCTTCTCTGAAGATACTACAAGACCCAGGCCTCTTCAAGTGGTCCGACCAGCGCGAGCCCCTCGCCCAGCCCAAGCTGGCATCGTAATTCGTGAACCTCCTCCAGAAGTAAGTACCGTAACTTTAACCCCTGCAAATTCCTTCATTGTTTACCCATTTTACTCATACTTATTTTTACTAGGGGAGTGCGCCGCGCCCTGGCCGCCGCACAACCAGTGCTTCCCCGACCGCCGGACAACCTGGAAAACAGAAAGCAGTACTCACTGAACCTGCAGCCAACGATTCTTCCTCCTCTGATGATGACGATCCACAAGCAGTAAGGATCCTTTATCCTCCGGATCATACTTTGTGGTTTAAATTCTAACCTCTTGATTCTGACAGGTCGCAGCTGCTATAGCTCGCAAGCGCAGTCGCTCGGACCCTTGCGCTGACCCCTGGGAAGGAGACTAACCACTGGCTGACCGATTGGTAAGAAGCAAAGAGCTCATACTAGGACTTATCCACACCTCAGTCCATACTTCATAACTTTTCTTCACAGGTTCATCGCAGGCCATCTGAACATGCTGGGGAAGGCTCTTCAGCTGCTAGCTAAGGAACAACTGCTTCACAAGCGCCATGTTGGCGCTTCAGCCTGAAAACCTTCCACCTCCTATCAGCAATGTTGGCGCTTCAGCCTCCATTCCTGTGCAAATCATAGAGGACAGTTCACCCGAGCCGGAAGAAAATGCACCCCTTTCGGATGCACCACCTGAGGAGCCGATCACTGCACAACCCTCGGCAGACGTATCGCTCAATCCGGATCCTACCGAGGCGGTTCAAGAGCCCGTGCCGGTAGGTATCCCAGACGAGGCTCCTATCGCAGAGGTACCCTTGGCATAAAGTCAATGCCTCAGTTCTTGTTTATCTTTGTACATCTGACAATCCTTCCCCATTATAGGGTAATGTCCCTACTGAGGAGGTCGCTGTCGCTGATCCTGCTGAGCCCGCTGGTGAGGGCGTGGTGGCTCAAGAACTTGCCCCCCAGGTTCTAGAAGTAGGAGCTTATATGAATGCAGCACCGGAACCGGTCGCGGCCCCCATCGTCGAGCCTCAGGAAATTCCTGCTGCGGTTGCTGCTGACGCTAATGCTATTGCCAACGTTCCTCCTCCCGAGCCTCCTAATAGGCTGGAAAGGCTGGTTCACGCACTCGAAGTGGCTCCCCCAGGAGTCACAGACGAAGCGAGGGACAGTCTGCAGCGACTTCTGGGTCCTGACATTTTACTGCCGGGCGCACCTGCCAGAGCTCAAGAATATCTTATGGTGCTTCGCCGCGAACGCACTATCACTGAAGCTGAATTTGTTGAGATATATGAGCTCCTACAAAACCTCCATACACAGATTAATGAGATAACGATCGCGACCACGCAGGCTAGGCAGGTCCAGGCTCACTATCGCGGCCTTGCACAACAAGCGGAAGTGTCTCGTGACTCCTTAGGCGATCGAGCCATCCGCGTCAGGGACCTACGGATCTCACAGAACCACCTTCGGACCCACATTCAGGACCTTCAAGCCCAACTGATCGAAGCCGAGGCCCAATTGGTGGTGGTGACGCCCCAACTTGAGCAAGAGGAACCTCAGATAGAGCAGCCCCTAGCGGCCTTAGAAGCGATGTCTCAGAACTTGGCTCAAGCACGCGAAGCAGTCCGACAAGCAGAGCGAGCTGCTGCTGACGCTTGCTTTCGTGTAGACGAACACTTGCTTCGCTTGACCCATGCGGGTCGTAAACTCTAGGCCTCTTACTTCAGGCCCATTTTGCTTTGTATGAACAAAATTAATATTTAATATTTAGCCCGCTTTGTTAGGCCCAAATATCATTTTAGACTCTGACAATTAATGAAAAGCAAAACCATTGAAAAGATAATCCCAATTTGGGCGGTTACTTCCTTGGAGACTGTCCTGCTTCCCACGCGTTTTCAATATCTTCCATTTCCGAGATTATAGCATTTAACTGCATTGATTCTCTTATTGATGGCGTTGAAAGTGCCTCAACTGCTTATCGCACGATGCGAGGCTGGCCCTATAAATACCGGTATCCAAAGAAGAGCGATAACCAAATCACCATGCCTTTCCCAAAGATAACCTCGCAAGACCTGTTGCTCTTTCTTCAGTTTCTAAAATCTTCCGTCCATGATTTCACCATTAGCCACAAACTCTTAGGCTTCATGGCTTAATCTCAAGACCTGGGTAGGCCTCATTGCCTAATCTCAGGTTCGGCGGCATGTCTTTGGTTTCTGAAAATTTGGATGAACTTGCCAGTCTCAGTTAAACCGAAGAACATACCGCGCTCCTAACGCGGTAGAACAACATTCTGAGGAGTCCAACTTTTCAGACTGCCCGCGAGGAGGGAGTGGAGGAAGGGCGGAAGACCACTTTGAGGTCTACCGTTCTGCCTCCGCGGTCTACCTCTGGGGCCTGGGTACGAGACTTCTGTTTTTCCCCAGGAGGTAGATGTGGTTATGAGTCGCGCCTGCTCCGGAACCCAACTCCTGCCCTGAGGAAAGGCCCAAGGAAGGGGTATGAAGGATTATTTCTTTCCCTCTTCCTCCGGTACCGATGACAGTAGTGGCGACTCAGATCGGAGGAGGATCTAAGTGAAGAAAGGAAGAATGCTCTGAGGTGGTAGCGCCCAGATCCTCCTCCCCGCAACCACAACCAGTCACTTTTAAACTTTTATGCTCCTGTCAGAACTACCATTGTAATTGCATGTGAAACTGTATTGCTCTATTCTGTTGTATGCTTCTGGCCGCAAAGCCACTTTATGAATAAAATTCTTGTTTTAACCAAAAATCTGCAAAAAATTTGTTAGTAAAAAACAAAGCCTCTTGTATAGGCTCTCACATCTATTCTTCACACACTTTGTCAAGACATGCAATTTGAAAAAAATTGAAAAAGTAACTGGGATAACTTGGATTATGAGTACAAACAAAGCCTCTTGTATAGGCTGTTATATAATAGCCTCAAGAAGGCCTAACTAGATATGGATTTGCCCCCCAATGTTCATCGGGGAAGTAGAGACAAAAACTATAGGCCACAGCGAAAAAGCCGAATAATCATAGAGAAATGATGCGAGTCGATGAAGATTAAGGTTGCCCCCCAACCTGGGCAAGAACGGGATCAGGTGGATCTTCGAACTCCCAGACACTTGGGTAATATTTCTTCAGGAAACGGCCGTTAATGGGGTTGCGATGGATGTCGCCATCGATATCTCTAAGGTGAAAGGCCCCGCGCTCCAAAATTCGGTGAATAACAAAGGGTCCCTCCCATCGCGGCGTCCATTTACCGCAACCGGTTAATTTTTCACCCAGGGGTAAAATGGCCTTCCAAACGAGGTCGCCTTCTTTGTAACTACGACCATGCGTCCTCTTATCATAGGCGCGTGCGATACGCTGTTTTTCCATCACCAAATTGTCCAACGCCGCCAAGCGCTGCTCGCTTAAATCTTCGTGTTCCTGCCACATAACTTGAACGTAATCTTCACCAAGCAAATGATGTTGTTCTTGCACGCGAAGGGAATGTACGTTAATTTCTAACGGTAGGACAGCGTCATGACCAAACATCAAAGCATACGGCGTTGTTGCGGTGGGATTCCGTTTAGAAGTGCGATAGGCCCAAAGTGTCTCATATAAAGTGTCATGCCATTGGCGAGGGTTTTCTACCAACATCTTCTTTAGTAAGGTGATGATGGTCTTGTTGCTAGCTTCCGCTTGACCATTAGATTGAGCGTAATACGGAGTGCTATGGATGAATTGAATACCAAAATCATTGACCAGTTCCTCGACCGGGCCTCCCATGAACGCTGCCCCCCTGTCTGAAACCAGCACCTCAGGGATACCAAACCTGCAGAGAATGTTACAGAAAATAAACTGGCGAATGGTGGCACCGGAGGCTTCTTTCAAAGGCTCTGCCTCTACCCATTTAGTGAAGTAGTCAGTGGCGACGATGATAAACTTGTGCTGAAGGGAAGAATGTGGGTGGATCATCCCAATCAAGTCTAGTGCCCAGCCTCGCGCAGGCCAAGGTTTAATGATAGGTTGCATAGGAATGTTAGGAACATGCTGGACTGGACCATGCGCTTGACAGTCCTCACAACCTTTGGCGAATGTGATGCAATCCTTTAAAATACTGGGCCAGTAATAACCATGACAGCGCAGAAGCCAGCGCATCTTAGGCCCCGCCTGATGGGCCCCACATATCCCCGTGTGGACTTCACGCATCAAACGTTTAGCTTCATTGCCATAGACACATCGAAAGTCGATACCATCCTCCCCACGTCGGCGCAACTCGTCACCTCTAAGGAAGTAATTTAGCGCGAGGAAACGAATCTTCCTGTCAGCTCTAGGGTCTGGCTGTTTGAGGTACTCAATCAACGGGATTCGCCAATCCACATCAATAGGGTCTAGCACCGCGACCACGGGATCGTCTGGTGGATCAGGTCGTGCAAGCCATGAGGGTAATGTGCAACGCTCAACTTTCAAAATGCGCTCGCGCACTCCATACTTCAAGGTAATGCCTGTGGCCAACTGAGCTTGTTCATTAGTTGTAAAGTTACGCTCGCGTGGTATATGTTCCAGATCGACATTGGTAAATTGGTCCAGAAGCTCAATAGCGCGATTCAGGTATGGTACGAGCAACCAACTCGCACAGCGATATTTTTCCTGGAGCTGGTTTATAACGAGCTGAGAATCGCCGCGAATCTGAACGTCCCGTACTCCCATTTCCAATAAGACTTCGAGTCCAATGATAAGAGCTTCATATTCAGCCTGATTATTAGTACATTGGAATTCTAGCTGGAATGAATAAGAGAAGCGGTCACCGGCTGGATTTTCCAAAACAATTCCTGCCCCAGCCAGTGTGTCAGTTCTTGAACCATCAAAGAATAATACCCAAGGCTGTAGAGAGACCGTAGCTTGGTACCAAACCGCTTACTCAGGGATGCGCGCCAAATCTGGTCGAGTTGTAGTGGTGAAGGCTATCTCTAACTCCTTCAGCTTGGGTATCTCTAATGTAGGATGATGGGCGAGAAAGTCTGTTATGGCCTGCCCCTTGACAGCTTTCTGAGGTACATACTGGAGCAAAAACTCTGAGAGAGCTAATACCCATTTGCCAATGTGGCCTCTCAAGATAGGCCGTGATAACATGTATTTGACCAAGTCGGTTTGCGCGATGATGCAAGTAGTAAAGGATAGCATGTAGTGCCGCAACTTGCATGCTGAAAAGTATAGAGTTAGGCACAGTTTCTCCATAGGGGTGTACCTTGTCTCGCAGTCTGTTAATGTGCGGCTGAGATAAAATATAGCATGCTCGACACCTCCCTCATCATCTTGCGCGAGTAGGCTGCCAATGGAAGCCTCAGCTGCTGAAATGTATAGCTTCAATGGGGTCCCGGCTCGGGGTGGAACCAGGATTGGTGGGCTTGCCAAATAGGCCTTGATACTGTCGAAAGCCTCTTGATGTTTAGGTTCCCAAACAAACTCATTTTGTCCTTGTAACCTCAGCAAGGGTGAGAACGACTGGATTTTTCCTGCAGAGTTAGAGATAAAAAGTCTTAGGAAATTAATCTTACCCAACAGATGCTGTAATTCCTTTTTCGTCCGCTGGGGAGATGCGTTAATGACTGCGCTGGCCTTGTCTTTGGGGACCTCAATTCCTCGCTGATGAACTATAAACCCCAGAAAGTCTCCTGCCTGGACCCTAAACACACATTTGGCCGGGTTCATCTTGAGTCTATGTCTGCGCATGTGCTTAAATACTTTCCTGAGATCGGCGATGTGGTCCCCCTTCCTCTGAGACTTGACGACTACGTCATCAATGTACACCTCTAAAACCTTTCCCAGGATGTCGTGGAATATCAGGTTCATGGCTCTCTGATACGTCGCACCAGCATTCTTCAATCCGAACGGCATGACCACATATTCAAAAACTCCTGCGAAGCCAGGGCAACGGAAGGCGGTCTTGTGTCTATCTTCTTCAGCGACCGAGATCTGGTGATATCCTGCAGTGCCATCCATAAAGGACAACAACTCATGTCCTGCCACAGCGTCTACCAACATATCCGCGATCGGCATGGGGTAAACATCCTTAGGTGTAGCGAGATTCAAGTCTCTATAATCAACGCAGACTCTCATCTTGCCATTCTTTTTCCAGACAGGCACTATATTAGATAGCCACTGATTATATTTGGCAACTCTTATAATACCTGACTTGTGCATTTTTTCTACCTCCTCCTTTACGAGGATCTAGGTCCCCGAATTCATTCGGCGAGGCTCCTGCTTGACGGGCCTCTTGTCAGGAAGAGTTGGTAGTTGGTGACACACCAAATCTGGTGACAGGCCGGGCATGTCTTCGTATTTTTCTGCGAAGCAGTCTTTAAACTCTAATAGTAACTCAGTGAGCCTCTGTTTCTCGCTAGGCTCTAGGTAAGCGCTGATAGATACCTCCATGGGCTCGTCCACCGTACCTAGATTAACTTTCTCAGTAGGGTCCCTAAC
Source organism: Rosa chinensis (assembly GCF_002994745.2). Lineage (NCBI taxonomy): Eukaryota > Viridiplantae > Streptophyta > Magnoliopsida > Rosales > Rosaceae > Rosa > Rosa chinensis. The sequence goes on along the minus strand of NC_037088.1, from coordinate 1,935,447 downwards.
TTTAGGAGGCGTATCGTCCAGCGCTGCCGGGGCAAGTTGAATAGTGACTTCATCTTCATCCTCTGGGTCAGAAAGTTCTTCATTAACGACCTCTAAGGTCGCGATGCGATCATAAGCCTATTTTTCCACCATGTATGATGACAACCGTTCATGTATTGAGTAGAAGGCCTCTATCCCCTCCTCTGAGAGGTTGTAATCCATTAATCGGTTAACGGTTTGGGCACAACGTGGCCAGGCCTTTCCAAGCCTTCTTTTGCGAGCGTGAGCCCCCACTGTGCCAGTTCAGAGGCCGTCACCCCTGTGGGGCGGCCCTTGTCATCGATGCCACTAACCTGTAATGGAGTGATAGGCTCCAAATAGTATCTGGCATCTACATAATTTGTGGAGACCGGGAATGGACGGGGATCTGCTCTGACCACCTCCGCCGTAGCTGTCTCCCTATTCCACATAACTAGCTCTTGATGAAGTGTTGAGGGTACACAATAACTCCTGTGGATCCAGTCTCTGCCCAAAATAACACTGTAGGCCGCATAGCAATCCGTCACGAAGAAGGCATAAACCCCCTCTGCTGGTCCGACCTTAATACCCAAGAACAATAACCCTAAGGTTTTTGTTACAGTGCCCGCGAAATTTTTGAGTGCAAGAGATGTGGACTGGATTTTCTCCCACTTGATCCCAAGTAAGTGCATGGTCCTAGTAGTGACGACATTAACGGCCGCTTCGGTGTCAATCATGATTTTGCTGACTTTGATACCGCCGATGTCTGCCGTAATGTATAGCGGTCGCATATGTTAGACCATGGCTGGCGTTGGCTTGGAGAAGTTCATGTGTGACCCCTTGTTTGGAACCTCTTCTGGTTCCGGCGAGACCCTGTCTTCTACAGGTGTCGCGGCTGCCGAAGTGACCTGCAATGGTTGCACATTCTCTTCTTCTGTCCCCAAGCAATCCTGAGCAGCGACTGGCAATGCATATCTTGCGGGGAGTACATAAACCATGCTGCAAGAAACGTCAGCTGTCTCAGTCCCCTCCATGTCATCGTCCAATTCGAGCTTGGGCTCCTCGACCGGGATATCAGTTTCGAATTGCTTAGCAAAACTATCTACCAACAAACCTTCCGTTAGGCACTTTACCTCGCAATGTCCAAGCTCTGGTGACTCAAGTTCCTGTTCCACAACGACCGACTTAGGGATCTCTGTTTCCATGTGCTCTTCTGAAGCAGAGATGACCACACTTTGGATTTTCTTGGGTCACCACTGCAAGGTGTCACTAGCCCTCTTCTTGCCCCCCAGCCTATCAAAGACTGAAGCTTTGACCACTGGTGTCTGGTGGAAGAGCCTGCGCTTGACATGCGGGCGCCGACTTGGCGAGCTCCCCATTCGAGTAAGAGGTGGTGAGCGCTCCTTAGTAATCCTGCAAAACACATTGGGCTTTGAAGCCCCTGTTAGTGAATCTGTATGTTTGTTAAAAACACGGGGTGGTCTCAATGGTTTAGCAGCCAGCGCTTCCATCTCTTTCTGGTATTGCTCGGGCGACTTGACTAGCTGAGAAGGCTTGATCAGGCCCTGATCTAAAGCCTCTAGAGCGCGCTTGGCCTCGTCAAACCTGGGCTGTAACTTCCTTTTCCTGGACGAGCTAATCTCCACTGCCTTCCCCTTTTCCCTGGTGTACCATCTGCCCTCCTTGATAGGGTTAGCTGAAGCAGGTGGTATATAGGGCTTGGTCAAGATATCTTTGCTGTCGCTCTTGGTCTGCTCTTGTTTTGGACTGCCTGCAGCCGCTTTTAGCTTCATGAATAAGTTGGAGTCTCTGGGGGATGGTGGTGATATCGTCTTCTCCCTTTCTCTTGGACTGGAAGGTTGATAGTTCCGCGATGACGAAGCCCACTTGATTGGTGGTAGAGAACCAAAGTGAAATGTCTGTTAGACATCCTCGTGTGGTATTTGGATACCGCATTCCTCTTTGCAACGCGAGCACAGAATCACGGGTGAGGCCTGGTTGGTTGACCCAGTTCTATCCTTGACTGGCGCTTCATCTGCGATGGAGCTATCACTCTGTTTGCTTGGAACCAAATCCAGAGTTGGTTTCCGTCACTGCTGTTTGTTCCAATCCACATTGACCATATTGATCCCGGTGTCAGGGAAGGGATCCACATCAACTAGTGTCGCCGCTGTGACCGGAGCTTCTACCTGCAAACTACCTTTATTAAGCCATACCTGAATCTGGTCTTTGAGCTTTACACAGTCCACGGTGTTGTGGTTCCACAGATTATGGAACTTGCAGTATTTCTTTCCCTTCAACTGCTCTGGCCGTGGAAAAGGCTCGAAATCAGTCTTCACCATCTTCGCAGTAATCATCTCGTCGAGGATCTCGTGAGCTTTGTTGGCATCATAAGTATATGTTGCGAACTCCGGTTTGGTGAAGGCCATCGATTTGAGCTTAACAGGCTCTTTGGAAATCTTCAACTGCTTCAAGGACGGGTTCTTCTTCCCGGTTAGCTCGTAAGCTGCTATATCGTTATCCTCGTCCTCTTCGTCGTCTTGGACCACTTCTCCAATGTTGTGATGGTAATAAGGGTCGTAAGTGGCCAGCTGGTAGCTCAGGGCCGCTACAGTACGGTGCTTACCTGGCACGTACGTCCCTCTGGAAGCATTCTTCCTTGCATCTGTCTCTCTGAGGAGATGTTCAAAACTGCCCACCTCCGTGATGAGTTGACCCATCGACTGAATCATGCTGCCGTGTTGCTTCTTTCGCTGTCGGGGCTCCAAACCCTTGACCGCCAACTTGACTAACTCCTTTTCGGGTAGGATGACATTCAATTTGGCTTTCTGGATTTGAAAGCGCTGAAGATATGCGACTACCGATTCTGTAGGCTGTTGGGCCATCTGAGTGAGAGAGGTTAGGTCTACTTCAGGTTCAATATTTCCAAATGTCTCACGGAAAAGTAGTTCCATTGCCGGCCAATCCGCCACTGTCCCTGGCCTGAGTTTAGAGAACCATCTGAAGGCAGCACCTGACAGCGAAGTGCCAAAGATCCTGCACTTGAGGACATCATCATTCTGATATTGGCCACACTGTACCCTAAACCTGGCCAGATGTGTCGCCGCATCTTCAGTGTCCTCCCTTGAAAAAGTAGAAAAGATGATATTTTTATAACCTCAAGGGAAAGGTGCGAGCATGATATGTGGCGGGAAAGGTCCCTCATAAACCCCATCCGGCTGGGCTCTAGGGTTTGCCAATCTGATCATCTCCTCTACCTCATCACGCCTCACATACTCTGGGCCCGGAGGCAGAGGAGGTGTCACCGCATTTCGGTGAGTAGTTTGCCCAGAGGCTGCTTGGTTCACCATTGTTGATCCTTCCCCGACATGCACAATGCGGGTAGTAGCTTGTTGCCGGAGAGTTACTGCAGGCGTAACCTCTTCCTTCGACAGGGAATTCTTGATATACCATCTCTGCTCCGTCGCTGTCGTACTGGACGAAAGTCATAGGTTCCGACGCAGTTCCCGGGCCCTTCGAGACTTGGTGTTTCTTGGTGGCATGTCCGCTTGATGAAGCAGTCTTTTCCTTACTGCCACTAATAACCAGGGCTTGTTCTTTGTTCTTCGACGGAGTAGTAGCAACAGTAGCTAAAGAAAAACCGGCATTTTGGTTAGTCTTCTCGCGCTGATTTGGCGGCACGTACTTGGCTAAACTGGATGGCTGGCCAAGAGAGCCAAGGATAGTGTTAGGATCCCCTAAGGCTTTGTTCAATACATCCCTCGCCTGGTTCAATTCGGCTCTCTGCATAGCCACCTCAGTTGCCAGGTTGGCTCCATCCTTGTGAAGATCTGCTATATTCGATGCGGTCTGCTTGGTGTGATCCGCTATGGCGTCCAAAATTGCCTTATGGCGCTGGTCCTGCCCGCTAGCGATACCTGCTGCGTGTGCCTTCACCGCACTTTCTGATTGTGCGATCTGCTGCCGGGTACTCTCCGTATGTAGAGTCATCCGCTGCTCAATTTCGCGGAGAAGCTTTTCCAATTTTGCGGTTTCTCTGGCGAAATCAGCGTCCATCTTCTTGCGATGGTTCTCGACATTCTCCATGATGATCGCAAACTTGACCTCAGCGGTCACACCTTCCGGGATAGGCTTCGGAACAAAAGCCTCTCCTTCTCCACTTTCCACTGAAGTGTCGACAGTGGCGGGGATGACAGGCTTGCTGGCCTGATTATCATTGACGCTCTGACCCTCAGTAGCGGTCGAGCGATCCTCATCTTGTACATTCGACATGGCGATGATTGGTGTTGATGAGAGAATCGTTGCGTCACTTGTTCCTCAGAAAGACCACGACAGTCCGCGCGAGAATGCGGTCTGTAACTGGAGGTCTTATGTTTTGAGCAGTTAGCGTAGCCTTTTTGGTAAGGGTTATCGCTAGACTTCCCAATGGTTGCGTTCACAAAGAAACACTATTGTAGGTCCCACTGGGCGTACCAAAATGTTTGGCTCCAAAACCAGTTGGCTTGCAAACTGTCTCTTTTGAGCGAGTGATTACGCAGGCGTGCCAGCACCGCGGGGTGCAGTCGTTGGGGGAGTCCCTTGACCTGACTTCTTCTTCAAGCACTGTGGACGAGGAGAGCACCAACCTCGTCACAGGGTTCTTGTCTAGCCTTTCGGAAAAGGACTTTTGCCTTACGGATAAGGACTTTGGGTGTGATCTCTTCGGTCACCAAAATCGATACTCAACGTTGTAGGTTGAGCAGAGCAATCACTGGGAAGTTCTGAGAAAGCACGAGGTTTGCTAAAGCGTATCTTTAGCTTCGCTGGGTTGCGAGGGCGTTACCCTTGCTTCGCTGGGTGTATCGGTGGTAGTAGTACTGGCAGTCGGCTCGCGAGGAGACTGGGACTGGAAGTACGGTCGCCGAGTTGATCTGGTGAGGCTGACAGTCGGCTCGCAAGGAGACTAGGACTGACTGGCAGTCACCGGGTTTCAACAAGGTTGAAGGTTTTCTCTGGGAAGGCTTTGTAATCGCTAGGATTGATTGATTTGAGAGAGGTCCTTGATTTCGCCGCTTAACCCTCTATTTATACCCTTGGGTTTCGACTGCTCCTTGCCTCAGAAGGATTCTTAATTGAAGTTTCCTGTTTAGTCTCTACTACTCGATTTCAATAAGGTTTCGTCTCCTTATGAAACACGGAATGGGCGAAGCCATAACCCAAACCCGAGTAGTTCTATTTTTGGGCCACAGGTATAGGCCCGCTGGCTCAAACCCACTAAAGGATTTTGCCAAAATTACTTTTGGGCTCAAACATATATAAATCTAAAGGTTCTCTTTGCCAGGTCCGTGATGCCTTAATGGTACTAGCTGATAATGCCCTGTTTGGTTATTCAAATCGAAAGGATGAATCCAAAATTAAAATTTGCATTGAGCTTTGGAACCAAATTCATGATATCTTGGTAACCAAACTAATCATAATTTTGAGAATTAAGGTATGGCAAAGGTTCACTTTCCTACTCTAGAAAAAGTTCAAGGCTTCCCTCCATTTTTTGGCTTGGATATATATTTAAAGAAGTGGCACCACCGTCTTCATCAAGACATTCCTTGCTTCTCCAAAAATAACAATAGCACCACCGTGCAAGAGAAAGAACCTCTACTCTTTCTTCTTCTTTTTTCCTTTTAAATTGTGTTCCTTCCTTTATACAACTTCTTTGCTTCTGAAGTTAGTTTTGGATCACTTGTGAGGTGCTACTTCCTTATAGATTCTCCCAGCAGCCAAGATGAAGCTGGTGGTAGAAGTTGTAGATGCTCATGATCTTATGCCCAAAGACAGAGAGGGGTCTGCTAGTCCATTTGTAGAAGTTGATTTTGTGAACCAGCTTAGCCGAACCAAAACTGTTCCAAACACTACTAGAAAAAGGGCCTAAGGGGACTAATAATATGTGTGCCTTTTGATACCTATAGGGACAAATATGTGTCCCCATTGAGCTATAGAGACATATATCATATGTGTGCCTATTGCTTGTGTTCCCATTGCTAAATGGCACACATATCTCAAACTCAAGTGTCCCCAAATAAAAGAGTAGCTCCCATGGGTCTCTCTACACTACAAATCTGGATTCTGTATCAAGTATTGTACTACACTTGTACAAATACATGAAAAATATACTCACTCTTGGGGACACTTAATCTGTGCCAATGACCCTTTTTTTTTTTTCCCGGTTCCCTGACCATAATAGATTCAAATCAATCCTGGACAATTCCAACGGTAAAGTACTCCAATATGCAGTAGAAACCATATCAAAGAATAAAAACAGTAATCGTAATCGGATTAATGAATAAGTATTTCAATGATACAATAGAATAAGTTACCATATCCAACTACGAAACTTCAATTCAGTGGATCATTAATACATGAAAAAGCTAAGTACTTCAGTAGCACTTGGTCCAACAGTCCGACCCGCTTCAATATGAAATCAACTACCTTTATACACATACTTCCTGAATAGAGATTGTAGCAGACCGACAACCAGCAAACTGCACAAGTATGTGAATTATATGATCAAAGCAGCACTTAATAAGCTGAAGCACATGCTACTACTATTAACCCTACCATACTACTACACAATTCAGTCAAGGCATGTTTGGAATCATCGCTGCATCCTGAATGAAGCTAATTTGTACATGAATGTTTGATGATCAATATAACTCGTCTTTCACCAGACACAAGTGTACAAGCTGTGCAACTTCTGAACAGGTCTAGCATAAATCATAGCATTGAACTAAACTAGCAGGACAAGAGTATGTGGCTTTTCAAGATCACAGATTAATAAAGAAGCATCAATTTTTACGCATGTTCCCATTAGCCATCTTAGTAACATGTGAAACCTCAAAATATATATATATATATCAGAGGTCTCAATAGTGAAATGAAACTTACATTTGACAAAAACTAGATAGATAGCCCGCGCTTTGCTGCGGGTATTAGCGTTTTCAGTTTAGTAGAGTACATAAAAACAATTATCTTTTGGTAGTTAAACCCTAAATGAAGCTAGATAGCCCGTGCTTTATTCTGAATTTTCTGAGTCAAAAGAGCAATAGTAGGTTTCAATGCAAAACCAATGGCAACTGTAACTATAATCCCCAAAGGCTTGAACATGGATACAATAGAAAATTCAACTAAACTTTACTGCTGGATAAAAGTGGTGATAATTGTAATATAATCCCCAAAGGTTGAGCATAGATACCATGTCGATACACCAACCTAGAAAGCTGAGCCAAAAACTCCCTGTGATTGAAAGTTTGAGTAAGTTTCAAAGCAAGAAACATATGATGGTTAGTTTGTACATGTATCAAAAAAGTGAGAAAATTACCAAGTTGGTTGGTTCTGATGACAAAAACTGATTCAGTGTTTTGAGTACAGCTGCAAATGCACACAGTACATTTATCAGTTAGTCATCTGCGAATGAAATATAAAACATATGAAAAGTCTTTTTCAGTTAACAAAATTAGCAAATCTTTTGTTAAATCATTCTCATAATTAAAAATCAGCAGTATAAGGAACTAATAAGAAAAGGCTGACTACTGCTAATTCCAAAACGGTCCTCGAGGACCAGTGCCTAAACATTTTACCTTTCCTCCAATTTTTTTTTTTTTCTGTAGAAAACTTGTGTATTGAACAAATAAATGGTAGAACTCTAACACAGAGGTACAAAGAAAACTATTAAAGATATCCATATGACTACGATAAAAAGAGAGGTAGCCTTCCACTTGTCCAATATCAAAAGCAGAAACAACATTGAAAACTCTTGCATATTGCATGGAAGCTCAGCACTCTTAAAGGTTGGATCAGCTGTCTCTTTTGTTAAATAACCAAGATAAGGTTCCCATTGAACACCATTTGAAATCAGAACTACACCTTTCTTAGTTTCTGCTAGTTAATATTTAACAATAAACTTAAGCATCAGCAGATAAACCCAAAAGTACCATGACTTATCTTACTGATATAGGAAAACTCCACACACACCTCTCTCCAAATTCTACCCAAATTTTTCTAACTGGGGCAAGAAATGAATGATAGAAGTTAGATAAACACCCTTTTCTCCCTAGATGGAAAGCCTCTTCTAGCATACCACGGCTAGATCCTTAGTAAAGGAGAACATATCCCTCAAGAGAGGTTCTTAAAGATTGCTCATTTTATTTCTTTTTTGACAAAAGAGGTATAAATATTGAGCTATATTAACTGGATAACCACATTCTGTTCATTTTTTCTCATTCAAAGTACTTGCTTGCTCATTCATTAAGCGATTTAAGCCTGTTTAAACTTGAATTCAACTCAAACAAAAGATGCAAACTTTAACATATATTTTTACTCTTCAAGCTCTCATCTTACAAAAGGTCTTCAATGAGCTTTACATGGAGAATGTAAACCAAGAGAAGTACAATCAAAATCACAAAGGTTAGATCATAACCAAAATATTCCAAGTAAAACTGTAAAAAGCAGTATGCATTAACCCTCAAATATGCAACAACTTAATATCAAAACTTTGGGTCTTTCGTTTCTTTCCAAATCAAAAACAAAAGATTTTGGTCATTTCAAAAAACATGTCAGATGCAGCTAAAATTGTGACACACTTAAAGAAAAACACAAATTGTATTAGTAAGAATAGAAGAACGTGACATACTATGACAAAGGACTGCAGTAGAAAAACTATTGGTATGAGAGATTACCTTTAATATAGAAATATGTAGGCACAAACATGAGGCCTAATAGCAACCAAACAAATTTACGTGCACAATCTAAGAGCAAACAATAATTCAACTGAAGCTTAATTGAAGGTGTGTAGAAAATGACCTTAAAAGTGAAAGGAAAATATGTGATGGCATAATGTTTTGGTTGTTCACTCATCTAATGCTAATCATACTCACCGCTATTATCAGCTGAAACCTTTAACCTCCAAAGCAGCACCATGAATCTGTCCCCACCTCCAAATTATTTGTGCCTACAATCGCAGATAGAATAATAACTAATGTCACACTTTCATACCCAACTTTTGATCTAATCATATTTCTAAAGCAGTCTATAGCAGCCCAATTTTCACCAGCTAGTTTAACATGCTTGATCCTGTTCCATGTGCCTCTTGCCTTCATCATAATCAACTTTGTTTATCCTACTAAGAACACAATGCTCACTAAGTCACTAACATCGTCAGGACCAAAAATGGTTTCAAAAACACATACTACTACCAAAATTAGTAAAATCTATGGTCATAAGTTCATATAACATCAGACTGAAACAGAGTTAAAAACAGAGTCAAAATAGGCTTAATTGCTAAAAATGTACATGCCTCCCCATCAAAATTTGAAGCTTTACAGAGCAAGGTTCAATTACCCTCGAAATAAAATAGGGTAAAAAAAATTAGCTTAATTGGGCACAATGTCCATGCCTAAGCGATCAAAATTTGAAGCTTTGAATCTTTGATCAGACCAAAAATGAAAAAAAGTTTCAATCTTAGCTAACTTGTATCGGTCCATTTTCATAACTAAGCCAAACAAAAGCCTAAGAAATCAACTAAACCCACTATCAATATTCAACCAAAAAAACAATAAGCTATTGGAAACAAACATAGAACGAAAATCAGATCAAGACCCAGATTCTGAAATGCAAAGAATAATGAGAAAGGCACCTTCTTTTCCATAATATAAGCTTCGTTTAGTTTACTTCCTAGTTCTTAATATAAGGTTAAAAAGTAAGAGCTCCCCATTTGAAATTTGAAATTGAAAATGAATTTGACTATAATACCTCATCATAAGGAGAGCAGTGCTAGCCTTCTTGACAGTAGCTGGCTTCAATGGTAAGATGAAACCAACCACCACCGCCCAAGAACCCAACTGAAAAATCGAATCGAAGAACCGGACTGAAGAACACAAAAGAAAAATCGGGTGAAGAAACTAATGGAACAACACAACCAAAGAACCCAGATTGAACAACCCTTAAACCTAGGCTAGATCCCCTTCAGTTTTCCCAAACCAACCTAGATCTTCAAGTTTCCCACCCCTAACTCATAAGCTACAAATTGAATAACCTAGCTAGAGGCAAAGATGGTTTTGGTCAGGGTTCATTTTTGAGAGATGGCTTCGATCGGGGTTTGTCAAAGAGAGATGTGGCACTGGGAACAGAAGTGGAGTCGCAATACACACCTCGTGAAAACAAACAAGAAGAAATGGGAGGGAGAGAATGGGAGATAAAATACGTATTTCAGTGTATACGTGTTAGTTTTTATCAAATAGGGACACTTCGTCCATCCATTCTCCCCATTGTGGAGATAAAAATACATATTAGTAGTGTGTATGTGGTATTTTTATCAAATAGGGACACTTCATCTGTTCTTTTTCTAACTAAAGGGACACATATCTTCTCCTGTACCTATTGATCACTTAAAGGCACACATCCTTCATCTGTCCCTATTCTATGTGTCCCCTTAGGCCCTTTTTCTAGTAGTGAAAGAACCTCAAAACCCCATTTGGAACCTAAAACTTGTCTTCGACATCCACCAAATTGAAAACTTCCATCACAAAACCGTCGAAGTCTCTGTGTACAACGAGAGGAGAGTCCCTATTCCTGATCGACATTTCCTTGGAACTGTAAGAATTCCTTGCTCAAATACTGTTAAAAAAGGCAAGGAAGCTTATGAAAGATTCCAACTAGAGAAGAAGTGGTTTTTCTCATCCGTCAAGGGTGAATTGGCCTAAAAATCTATATTTCACTAGAATCTGAACCCAAATCTCCTCTACCCAAAACACTAGAAGCCCCTCTTTCCAAGTCTCATCAACTACTAGAAATACACAAAGTCCTATCTCATAGCAAAGTATTCGCTGCTGTTCCGAAAGCTGTTGCTACTGTTTCTTTGATTGGCACTTCCTCTGCTCCAGATCCAAAGAAGGAGACGAAGGAAGCAGTAACATTCCATCACCTACAAAAATATCAAGTGCAGAAAGCAGCAAGCATAACCATGCAGCTAGTTCGTCCGCAAGCTCCTCATAGCTACGAAGAAGACTACGACCTCAAGGACACCAACCCTCAGCTTGGTGAGAAGTGGCCAAATGGTGAAGCATATGGAGGAAGAGGATGGATGAGTGGTGGTGAGAGATTTGCAAGCACTTATGACCTTGTTGAGCAGATGTTTTATCTTTATGTTCGAGTTGTGAAGGCCAAAGATCTCCCTCCCAGCTCCATTACTGCAAGTTCTGATCCTTATGTGGAAGTAAAGCTGGGCAACTATAAGGGAAGAACAAGGCACTTCGAGAGAAAAATGAATCCGGAGTGGAACCAGGTCTTTGCTAGCCCCAAGTGTCTCATAGTAATCTCTCGCAGCCATAGATGCTGGCACACAAAAGAAAGTGCAAGCCACGCAAATAAATTTCAGACTCTTTTACGTATATCAAAGTAACAACAAATAATGGTGTCGTAATATAAGAAACTGTGTGATACATATAAACAAAACCTTAAGCTCCGGTTCTCTCCTTAAAGTATTTATACCAAAGTTTTCTCAACCTAAAAAAAAAAAATGATGAGACAAAGACACCCAGATTTTCATGTTATATAAAAAAAACAGAAATTACTAGAACAGTTATATACATGAACAAATAAATCAAAATGAAAAGTTATGGGGATGTGAGGGATACGAGTTCCATGAATTGATCTCACTGTAGTCCAATTGGTACTCAGAGCTCCCGGAAACCTTCTGTAAACTGGCAAAGAAAGAAATGGGTCCATTCAGATAGGAATAAGAAAACTATGATTCTGCTTATCACTAGATTGAGAACAATTCACCATAAACTCGAATATTTCAACAAGAGCCTCCTTTCATTTCATTTCCCTTTGCTAAAACCCAAGTAGAGAACCCATTTCTTGAACTGAAGGAAAAAGAAAACTGAAAAAAAAAAAAAAAAGGTGTGTGCTTGACATACCATTACTGGTAGTAGTAGTAGTAGAAGAATAGTTTCCTAAAACCCTGGAATTGTTGCAAATCCCAGTGTTAAACATCCTATAACCACCTCCAAGCACTCTGGCATATACCTAAAACCAATCCAAATTCAAGAAATTAGAATGAAAATGATAATGATTCAAGTTTGTAATCGATTGTATAAAGGAGGAAGAGAAATACGGAGGTTGTGGAGCGGCGAGCGAGCGAGTAAAAGAGCCTGACGCCATTGGAGCCACCCATTTGGGGGGAAGCTCTATCGATGAATCAATCGAACAGAAAGGTTGAGTCTTTAGTGCAATTGGAATTTTGCTTTTTTTGTTTTTTATCTTTTTTTTTGGGTCTGAGGGGGTATTGGTGTGTGATAAACCCTGGAGAAACCCTAAATTTGGAGAAAGTGGGGGAAGGTTCCAGTCTTGTGGGAGACACACCAAAAAAAAAAGTCTGTTGCTTCAAGCGAGCGCATGTTAAGGATCTAATTTAGGTCCGTGTGTGGTTCACGCTCAACTCAAACTCATGTGGTTGCTTCATTTTTTTCACTTTTTAATGCCCTACTTCTTTTGTTTTACAGTTTTACTTGTTAACATTTAACACTCACTCAAGTCACGTGTATGACTTTACCTTCAAAACTATGTAGATAGTGTTTGAGCCCAAAAGTAATTTTAGCAAGATCTTTTAGTAGATTTAGCATAGCGGGCCGATACCTGGGGCCCAAAAATAAGCCTGCTTGGGTTTGGGTTACAGCTTCACCCATTCCGTAGTCCATAGGGAAAACGAAACCTTATTGGAATCAAGTAGCAGAGATTGAATAGGAAACTTCAATCAATAATTAATCCTTCTATAGCAAGGAACAGTCAAAACCCTAGGTATAAATACTAGGGTTCAAGGACAGAACAAAGGACCTTTTTCCGAATCAACTAATCCCAGAGATTACAAAGCCTCCCCGGAGCAAACCTTCAACCTCGTTGAAACCCGGTGTCCGCCCGCCAGTCCTAGTCTCCTCGCGAGCAAATTGTCAGCATCACCAGATCAACCCGGCGACTGTGCTTCCAGTCCTAGTCTCCTCGCGAGGCGACTGCCAGTACTATTGCCACTGATACCACCAGCGAAGTAAGGTTAACACCCTCGCAACACAGCCAAGCTAAAGTCACGCTTTAACAAAACCCGTGCTTTCTCCAAACTTCCTAGGTGATTGCTCTGCTTAGTCTACAATACTAAGTATCGATTCGGTGACGCGAAGAGATCACACCCAAAGTCCTTATCTGTAAGGCAAGAAGTCATTTCCCGAAAGGCTAGAGAACAACCCTGTGACGAGGTTAGTGCTCTCCTCGTCCATAGCGCTTGAAGAAGAAGTCAGGTCAAGGGACTACCCCGACGACTGCACCCTATGGTGCTAGCACTCCTGCGCACACACGCTCAAAAGAGATAGTTTGCAAGCCAACTGGTTTCCGCGTCAAACATTTTGGTACACCCAGTGGGACCTGTAATAGTGTCTCTTCGTGAACACAGCCAGTGGGAAGTCGAGCGAAAACCCTTACCAAAAGGTTTAAGCTAACTGCTCAAGACACAAGACCTCCAGTTACAGACTTCACTCTCGCGCGGACTGTCGTGGTCTTTCTGAAGAACAAGTGATTTAACGATTCTCTCATCCTGCTCAATCATCTGACATGTCTAATGAACGGGAAGAGAATCACTCGGCCACTACTGAGGGCCAGAGTGTTACTGCTCAATAAGCCGGCGTTGCCGCCAATGTTATCACTATCGCTATTCCTAGTACAGTGGAAAGTGGAGGAAGAGAGGCTTTCGTCGCAAAGCCTATTCCAGAAGGAGTGACCTCGGAGGTGAGGTTCGCGATCATCATGGAGAACATTGAAAATCACTGCAAGAAGATACTCGCTGATTTTGAAAGGGAACAAGCAAAGATGGACCAGCGCATGCGCGAGTTAGACCAACGCATCACCCAAAATGCAACAGATACCCAACAACAGATCGCATAATCAGAAAGTGCAGTAAGGGCTCATGTCATGGGTGTCGCTAGCGAGCATAGTCAGCACCAAAAGGAGATCATGGCGGCCATCGCGAACCAAACACAGCAGACTGCTTCAGATATGGCAGGTCTTCGCAAGAACGGCGCTAGCCTCGCAACCGAGGTGGCCATGCAGAGAGCCGAGCTGAACCAAGCAAGAGAAGTGCTAAACAAGGATTTAGGGGACCCTAATGCTCTCCTCGGGTCTCTTGGCCAGCCATCTGGCTCTAGCAAGTACGTACCGCCTAATCAGCGAGAGAATGCTAGCAGCAGCACCGCTACACCTGCCGCAACTGTTGGCGCTACGCCACAGAAAGGTAAAGAGCAAGCTCTGGTTATCAGTGGCAGCAAAGAGAAGGTCACCTCGGCAAACAGACAGACCACCAGACAGAAGCATCCAACGTTGAGGGTTGTTGGAACCGCATCTGGTTCTACCACTTTTATCCAATATGATAGCGACGGGGCAGAAAATGTGTATCAGGAGCTACCAAGAAGCTATTATGGTATTGACCAAACGGGTAACCCGGTTAAGATAACAGCCTTGGCAAAAGAAATGCCCATCCCAGCCGTAACTCTTCAGCCACCAGCTACAACCCACGTGGTACATGTAGGAGAAGGAGTTGGGGCTCTGAACCAGGCACTACCCTTACAGGCTGCCCGCCATATTGTGGCAACACCTCCTCCTCCACCTCTGGGTCCGGAGTATGTGAGACGCGACGAGGTAGAGGAGATGATCAGACTGGCTAATCCTAGGACCCAAGTGGATGGGGTCTATGAGGGACCTTTCCCGCTGCATGTGATGCTCGCGCCCTTTCCCAGGGGTTATAAAAATATCATATTTTCTACTTTTTCAGGAGAAGATACAGAGAACGCGGCTACACATCTGGCCAGGTTTAGGGTACAATGCGGCCAGTACCAGAACGATGACATCCTCAAATGCAGGATCTTTGGCACTTCTCTCTCAGGAGTTGCCTTTAGGTGGTTTTCCAAACTTCGGCCAGGGACCGTCGCAGATTGGCCCTCGATGGAAAAGCTGTTCCGAGAAACCTTTCGAGCCATTGAGCCTGAGGTTGACTTGGATTCTCTCACTCAGATGGCCCAACATCCTACAGAATCTGCTATGGCCTATCTTCAGCGCTTCCAAATTCAGAAAGCCAAGCTGAATGTCATCCTGCCTGAGAAGGAGTTAGTCAAGCTGGCGGTCAAGGGCTTGGAACCTCACCAGCGGAAAAAGCAACATGGCAGTATGATCCAATCAATGGGAGAGCTCATCACAGAGGTAGGCAGCTTTGAACATCTCCTCAGAGAAACAAACGCCAGGAAGAATGCGTCTAAAGGGACATATGTGCCAGGAAAGCATCGCACCGTAGCGGCCCTGAGCTACCAGCCAGCTACCTATGACCCTTACTACCATCACCACACTGAGGAAGTGTTTCAGGATGACAATGAGGAAGAGGAGAATGATGTCGCTGCTTATGAGCTGACCAGGAGGAAGAATCCAGCCCTGAAGCAGCTGAAAATATCCAAAGAGCCTGTCAAACTCAAATCCATAGCCTTCACCAAACCTGAGTTCGCGACATACACTTACGATGCCAATAAGGCACATGAGATCTTGGATGAGATGATCGCCGCAAAGATGGTGAAGACCGATTTTGGACCTTTTCCTAGACCGGACCAGCTGAAAGGGAAGAAGTATTGCAAATTCCACAACTTATGGAACCACAATACCCCAGACTGTGTGAAGCTCAAAGACCAGATCCAGGTATGGCTCAATAATGGTAGTTTGCAGGTGGAAGCTCCAGTATAGGCGACAGCGCTTGTAGATTTGAAGCCTTTTCCTGACACCGGGATCAATATGGTCGATGTGAACTGGTCCAAACAGACACAGAGGAAACCAACCTTGGATTTAAGCACCAAGGGGGAGAAGGAAAGTCTACTGAGGATGAGGCCCCTGCACAGCGGACAACTAAATCAGTGGGGAAAGCCTCACCAGTGATCCTATGATCGCGATGCAAAGAAGAGTGTGGCATCCAAGTGTCACATGAAGAGGTCGAGTAGACGTTTCGATTCTGCTCTCTCCCGCCCATTAAGTGGGCCTCGCCATCGCGGAACTATCAGCCTTCTAGCCCAAGGGAAAAGGAGAGAGTGGAGTCGCTATCATCTTCTAAGGACTCCAACTTGTTCAGGAAACTGAAAGCAGCTGCGGTCGATCAGAAGCAAGCGGAGAAGGCCACGAACGAACGAAAGGACGTTCTAACCAAGCCCTACATCCCACCTGCTCCGGCTGCCACCGTCAAAGAAGGAAAATGGTACACTAGGGAAAAAGGGAAGGCAGTGGAAATAAGCTCTTCCAGGAAAAGGAAACTGCAACGCAGGTTTAGGGAAGCCAAGCGCGCTCTAGAGGCTCTGGATCAGGGCCTGATTAAGCCTTCGCAATTAGTCAAATCGCCGGAGCAGTATCAGAAGGAAATAGAGGCACTCGCTACCAAGCCATTAGTGGCTCCCCGCAGCCTCCAGAAACAAGCAACAGGGGCAGATAAGCCCAGTGTTTTTTGCAGGATCACCGAAGAAAGGATACCTCCGCCAGCTCAAACTGAAACTTCGCCGACAAGGGGACCTCATGTCAGGCGTAGGTTATTTCGCGAAGAACCAGAAGCTAAACCTTCAGTTTTCAAGAGACTGGGGGGCAAGGAAAAGACTACCGAGACTTTACAGTGGAGGCCAAAAAGGGTCCAGAGTGTAGTGGTCGCCTCCCCCAAGGTCAGCGCAGAAGGGGAACCGAAGCCAGGCTCACTCAAACAGACACCTGTGACACAGGAACGCGAGCAGTGTGAGGTCAAAGGCCTTACAGAGGAGTCGTTGGTAGATTGGTTGGCTAAGCAGTTCAACACTGACACCCTTTCCAAAGAGCCCAAGCTCACTCTAGATGATGATATGGAGGAAACCGACGTGGCTGATACGTCTTGCAACATGGTTTACGTACTTCCCGTGCGGTATGCATTGCCGGTCGTCTCTCAGGAATGCGTTGAAGCTGAGGAAAATAGTGTACAACCCTTGTAGATCACATCAGCGATCACGACACCTGTAGAAGAAGAGGCTTTGCTTGAGATGGAGGATGCTCATAGCAAAGAATTCTTCATGAGCTTCACCAAGCCAACACCTGCAATGGTCCAGCACATAAAACCTCTATATATAACTGCAGACGTTGGTAGCATCAAGGCTAGCAAGATCATGGTAGATACCGGCGTCGCCGTTAATGTGGTCACTACCAGAACCATGCACTTGCTCGAAATCAAGAGGGAGAAGATCCAGTCCACATCCCTTACACTCAAGAACTTCTCGGGGACTGTAACAAAAACCTTGGGACTTCTTTTCTTGCGCATCAAGGTTGGCCCAGCTGAAGGAGTTTATGCTTTCTTTGTGACAGATTGTTATGCGGCCTACAGTGCTATTCTTGGCCGAGACTGGATCCATAGGAGCTATTGTGTTCCGTCAACTATTCATCAGGAGCTCGTTATGTAGAACCGGAAGACAGATAAAGCGGAGGTGATTAAAGCAGATCCTCGTCCATTCCCCGTTTCCGCGAACTATGTAGATGCCAGGTACTATTTGGAGCCTATCACTCCATTACAGGTCAGTGGCATCGACGATAAAGGCCACCCCACAGGGGTGACGGCCTTTGAATTGGCACAGTGGGGGCTGACGCTCGCAAAAGAAGGCTTGGAAAGGCCTGGCCACGCCATGCCCAAGCCCTTAAATGATTAATGGATTACGACCTTCCAGAAGGAGGGATAGAGGCCTTCCACTCGCTGTACGAAAGACTATCATCGTACTTAGTGGAAAAAGAGGCCTATGATCGGGTCGCGACCTTAGAGGTCGTCCATGAGGAGCTCTCTGACCAGGAACAAGATGTTGAGGTCGATATTCAGCTCGCTCCAGCAGCGCTGGACGATACACCTCCTAAAGTCAGAGATCCTACTGAGAAAGTCAATCTCAGGACAGCAGATGAGCCTAAGGAAGTGGCCATCAGCGCTTACTTAGAGCCTAGCGACAAATAGAGGCTTATTGAGTTATTACATGAATTCAAAGACTACTTCGCGGAGAAGTATGAGGATATGCCAGGCCTGTCACCGGACTTAGTTTGCCATCAACTACTAACATTCCTTGACAAGAGGCCTGTGAAACAAGAGCCGCGATGAATGAATTCCGAAACCCAAGTCCTCGTCAAAGAGGAAGTCGAAAAAATGCATAAATCAGGCATTATCAGGGTAGCCAAGTAAAATCAGTGGCTATCTAATATCGTGCCAGTTCGCAAGAAGAACGGCAAGATGAGGGTATGCGTTGACTACAGAGACCTTAATGTCGCTACACCTAAAGACGTCTACCCCATGCCGGTCGCGGATATGTTAGTAGATGCCGTAGCAAGACATGAATTATTATATTTCATGGACAGCACCGCAGGGTATCACCAGATTCCAGTCGCAGAAGAAGACAGACATAAAACCGCATTTCATTGTCCCGGCTTCGCGGGCGTTTTTGAATATGTGGTTATGCCTTTTGGACTGAAAAATGCAGGAGCGACATATCAGAGAGCCATGAACCTGATCTTCCACGACATACTGGGGAAGATCTTAGAAGTCTACATCGATGACGTAGTGGTGGAGTCTTAGAAGAAGGGTGACCAAATCACCGATCTTAGAAAGGTATTTGAGCGCATGCGACAACACAAGCTCAGGATGAATCCAGCCAAATGCATTTTTGGAGTTCAAGCAAGAGATTTTCTAGGATTCATTGTCCATCAGAGGGGCATCGAGGTCCCTAAAGACAAAGCAAGCGCGGTCATCAATGCCACCGCCCCACGAATGAAGAAGGACTTGCAGCGTTTGCTAGGTAAGATCAACTTTCTGAGACGTTTCATCTCTAACTCTGCAGGTAAAATCTAGCCCTTCTCCCCATTACTGAAACTATAGGGTCAGGCTGAGTTCGTGTGGGAACCTAAACATCAAGTGGCTTTCGACAGAAACAAGACCTACCTTGCGAGTCCGCCTGTGCTTGCTCCTCCGAGGGCTGGATTTCCATTGAAGTTATATATATCAGCAGCTGAAGCTTCCATTGGCAGCCTGCTCGCCCAGGATGATGAAGAAGGCATCGAGCATGCTATTTTCTACCTCAGCAGAACACTTATAGACTGTGAAACCAGGTATACTCCAATGGAAAAGCTGTGCCTTACATTGTACTTCTCCACATGCAAGTTGCGGCACTACATGTTATCTTTTACTACTTGCATCATCGCTCAGACCGACTTGGTCAAGTACATGCTATCACGACCTATCCTTAAAGGTCGCATTGGCAAATGGGTATTGGCCTTGTCCGAGTTCTCGCTACAATACGTCCTTCAGAAAGCAGTAAAAGGACAGGCCATCGCAGACTTTCTGGCACACCACCCTACTTTGGATATCCCGACGGTAAGAGAGCTAGAGATAGCGCCCATAACTATCACCCAACCAGACTTGGCGCGTATTCCAGAGTATGCCATATGGTATCAAGCCACAGTCTCCTTACAGCTATGGGTATTGTTTTTTAATGGTTCCAGAACTGAAACATTAGCAGGGGCGGGGATTGTCCTGGAAAACCCAGCGGGCGATCGTTTCTCTTATTCTTTCCAACTGGAGTTTAAGTGTACAAACAACCAAGCTGAGTACGAGGCCCTTATTATTGGCCTAGAAGTCTTACTGGAACTAGGGGTCCGAAATGTTCAGGTCCGCGGCGATTCTTTACTTGTGATAAATCAGCTTCAAGAAAAATACAGATGTGCGAGCTACTTGCTCGTCCCCTATTTGAATCGCGCCATTGAGTTACTGGATCAGTTTGATTACGTTGGTTTGGAGTACATCCCTCACGAGCGCAACTTCGCAGCGAATCAGCTCGCTCAGTTGGCTAGAGGCATTATATTGAAATATGGAGTTCGCGAACGCATTCTGAAAGTCAAGCGCCGCACACTGCCTTTGTGGCTCGTATGGCCTGACCCTCCTAATGATCCAATCGTCGCTGTCCTCAAGCCTATTGACGTGGATTGGCGCATTCTATTGATCCAATACCTCAAACAGCCAGACCAAACAGCTGACAAAAGGACTCGTTTTCTAGCCTTAAATTACTTCCTCAGGGACGATGAGCTGCGACGACGCAGGGAGGATGGCATAGATTTTCGCTGCGTGTATGGACACGAAGCAAAACGACTAATGCTTGAAGCACATCCAGGGGTTTGCGGCGCCCATCAAGCGGGGCCTAAGATGCGATGGCTCATCAGAAGACATGGGTATTATTGGCCTAGCATCTTGAAGGACTGTATCGCTTTTGCTAAAGGATGCCAAGACTGTCAGGCACACGGTCCGGTCCAGCATGTTCCTAACATTCCCATGCAACCTATCATTAAGCCTTGGCCTACGCGAGGCTGGGCATTGGATTTGATCGGGATGATTTACCCCCATTCTTCCCTCCAACATAAGTTCATCATTGTGGCTACTGACTTCTTTACCAAGTGGGTTGAAGCTGAACCGTTGAAGGAGGCTTCTGGTGCCACCATTCGCCAGTTCCTGTTTCGTAACATTATCTGCAGGTTTGGTATCCCCGAGGTGCTCGTCTCAGACAGGGGGGGCAGCTTTTATGGGGGGTCCTGTCGAGCAACTTGTCAACGATTTCGGTATCCAGTTTATCCACAACACTCCATATTATGCTTAGTCTAACGGTCAAGCAGAAGCCAGCAACAAGATTATTATTACCCTGTTAAAGAGGATGCTGATCGAAAACCCTCGACAGTGGCACGACACTTTGTATGAGACACTCTGGGCTTATCGCACCTCCAAGAGGAATCCCACTGCTACCACACCCTATGCACTAATGTTTGGTCATGATGCAGTTTTACCCTTGGAAATCAACGTTCATTCCTTACGTGTGCAAGATCAGCACCACCTGATAGGTGAAGATTATGTCCAGGCGATGTGGTAGGAACACGAGGACTTAAACGAGCAGCGCTTGGCGGCCCTGGACAATTTAGTGATGGAAAAACAGCGTATCGCCCGCGCCTATGATAAGCGAACATGTGGCCACAGTTATAAAGAAGGAGACTTGGTTTGGAAAGCTGTCTTGCCCTTTGGCGAGAAATTGACCTGTCGCGGTAAGTGGACTCCTCGCTGGGAAGGACCCTTTGTTATTCACAGCATTTTGGAGCGCGGGGCTTTTCATCTCAAGGATTTGGATGGCGAAATCCATCGCAATCCCATCAATGGGCGATTCCTGAAGAAATATTACCCTAGTGTTTGGGAGTTCGACGATCCACCCGATCAACCTTCGTCCCAGATAGGGGGGCAATCATAGTTTTCCTCGGCTCACATTATCTCTACGTTCAGGCCTTATTTTGTGGCCTTCGTCTCATATGTTGGCTTCGCCTACGAATACTAGGGGGCAACACTCTATACAATCTGTAACATGAGGCTTCTTTATTGTGGCCTTATTTTGATTAATTCCAGGACTTCTTTTGAGGCCAACTTTTGTTGTGATTTTTTCCTTGACAATGTGTGTTAAGAATATACGTGATGGCCTATACATGAGGCCTTATTTTAGAACAATATTTCTTACTTGTGCTCAAAACATTCATTCATAGAGTGGCTTTGCGGCCAAAAGCAGTACAAATGGAAATAGTTACAGTTACAATTACAAAGCCAAAAGTGGCTTAAAGAAACATAAGGATTTCAGATCTTCTAAGAGTTCCTGGATCTTGTGGTGGCGAGAAGCAAAGTGGGCCATACCGCTGGCACTCTTCCTCTCTTCACCCAGATCATCCTTCGATCTGAATCGTCTCTGCTCTCATTTGTACCGGAGGAAAACGGAAGGAAATAATTCATCCCAACCCTTCTGGTTGAATATCCTCGGGGATGGAGTTGGTATCTAGAGCGAGCGCGACTCACAACCACATCTACCTCTAGGGGAAAAACAGAAGTCTCGTAGTTGGGCCCCGGAAGTAGACCGCGGAAGAAGAGAAGGCGGCCTCAAAGTGGCCTTCCTCCCTTCTCCCTCTTGCTCCACGCGAGCAGTCTGAGAAGAGGGACCCCTCAGAATCAGGCTCTGCCGCGTTAGGAGCGTGGCATGTTCTTCGGTTTAACTGAGACCAGCAAGTTCATCCAGATTTTCAGAAACCAAAGACATGTCGTTGGACCTGAGATTAGGCCATGTGGCCTACCCAAGTCTTGAGATTAAGCCCTGAAGCCTAAAGGTTTATGAGCGAGGATGAGATTATGGGGAGAAGATTTCAGAAAGTGAAGAAAGAGAAGTAAGGTTTGCGAAACTATCTTTGAGAAGGCCATACTTGCTGGTGCTTATCAATTCCCCAAAGTGTTGATATTTATAGAGCCAATCTCAGTGGCCTCAATAGTGCGATGGACGGTTGAATTACTTTCAACGCCATCAATGAGAGTATCAGTGGAATTGAATGCAAAGATCTCGGAAATGAAGGTACTTGAAAACACGTGGGAAGCGGGACAGTCTTCAAGAAGATAACCGCTCTGTTTCAAGATTGTTTTGTCAAACCAACTTTAATAGCAATAAAGGCAAACATTAATTCAAAAATTGAGCATATATTTGGGCCAAGTAAAGTGGGCTAAATATATAGGATAAATATAATATTGTTCATACAAACGGGGCCTAACAGAATAGGCACCTAAAGTTTTCGATCCGCATGGGTCAAGCGAAGTAGGTGCTCATCCAGACGAAAACTGGCGTCGGCAGCAGCTCGCTCCGCTTGTAGGGCTGCTTCGTGAGCCTGAGCTAAGTTTTGAGACATCATTTCGAAGGCCGCTAGGGGTTGTTCTAGCAGAGACTCCTCATGCTCAAGCCGGGCCGTCACCGCAGTCAATTGGGCTTGCAGTTCCTAGATTTGAGTTCGAAGATGATTCTGTGTGATGCGCAAGTCTCTGACGAGGATAACTCTATCGCCCAAGAAATCGCGAGATGTCTCAGTCTGTTATGCAAGGCTCCGATAGTGGGCCTGAGCCTGCCTCGCTTGTACGGTCGCGGTCGTTCTTTCATTAATCCGCTCAGGAAGGTTTTGTAATAGCTCATATATCTTGGTGAACTCGGCCTTAGTGATAATTCGCTCGCGGCGAAGAACTATCAAGTACTCCTGAGCTCTGGCGGACGCGCCTGGCAGTAAGATATCAGGGCTCAGAAGTCGCTGTAAACCATCCTTCGCCTCATCTATAACCCCTGGATGAGTTACTTCGAGTAAGCGAACAAGCCTTTCCAACCTGGAAGGAGGCTCGGGCGTTGGGGCATCAGCATCAGCATCAGTAACAGCAGCAGCAGGGGCCTCCTGAGGCTCTATAACAGGGACCGCTTCTGGCTCTGGTTCGACATTCGCTCCTTCTCTCACTTCAGGAACATAGGGGGCAGGCTCCTGGATCACCATATCTTCACCGATTGGATCTGCTGGATCAGCGACAGGTACCTCCGCAGCGGTAGCTATTTCCCTGACAGGATCAGGACTCTGTGGTTAAGGAGGAATTATTAGAGTGCACAGAGAATAAAATTAGGACTAAGGCCTTTTGTTCAAGAATGAGTGTACCTCTTCGGCCAGAGGCTCATGCAGGATTGCTATCAGCGCAGGCTCTTGAGTTGCTTCATCAGGAATGGGATTAAGCGCTACCTGCGTTAAGGGTTGTGCAGCGATCGGCGGCGCATCTGAAGGGGCTATTCATTCTTCCAGCTCGGGTGAAATGTCGTCTATGACTTGCACCGGAATCAAAGCCAAATGCACATCGCTCGCGGCACTGGAGGGAGGTGGGAGATTACAAGAATCCGTAGGTGTTTGAGCCCTCGGGGCAGTTGTTCCTTCACCAGTAGCGGAAGAGCCTTCCCCAGCGTGTCCAGAGGACCGGCGACGGACCTGTGAGTGAAACAGTTATAGGAATTGGGCTAAAAGATGGATGATTTCTAGTATGATTTTCCTATCTCTTACCAGTCGATCAGCGAGTGGTTCATCCTCTTCCCATGGGTCAGTGCGAGGGTCCGAGTGGTTGCGCTTGCGAGCCAAAGCAGCTGCGACCTGCCAACATTACAAAGTTAGACTTAACTCGCAGAGAGGCATAATCCTAAGAGTAGAGGGTGATTACAGTTTGCGGATTATCGTCGTCAGAGGAAGATTCTTCAGCTTCAGGCTCTGCGAGCACAGCCTCCTGCTTTCCAGACTGGCCAGCGGCGAGGAAAGCACGGATTGCACGAGCGCCAGAACGTGGCGTAGTTCCCTAACACAGCGAAGGGTAAGTAGAAAGAAAGTAAAGGAAAATTATAGAAGATAAGACTCAGATACTTACCTCCGGACGGGGTTCGCGGATTACAATACCAGCCTGGGCCGGGTGAGGAGCTCGCGTCGGTTGTGTTGCCGGAAGAGGCTGGGATCGTGCAGTGTCCTCAGGGAAGCGAGCAAGCATTTCAACATCGATAGGATAGGGGCTTTTCAGTTCTCCAAAGAGTGCTGCAAAGAGTTCATCATCCCGCTGAGTCCAGCAATTGACGGAGACCTCTTCCCACCATGTTTCATATCCTTCTTCAGTCCCGTCCACGGCTTCGATAGCCTGAGCCCAATCAGGAAGATCAACCAGCGCGAGCATACTTTGTACTGGCACAGGCCCGAGAGGGGGCCCGAATCTGCGCCAAGAAGTGTTGTAGTTCCAGGCGTCGTATAGAGGAATGGCACCAATTGGACAAGGCCGAATTGGCGAGCAAAATGATTAGGAGCGTAAAGCTCGTAGATAAGTTCCTCGGCAGAGATCCTGATGTCTGAGCAAGAGATCGCGCGGTGAAAAGCCAAGTGCGCGCGATCAGTGAAGCGAGGATCGCCAGGGAGAAAGCCATATTCAAGTAAAGATGGGAATCTTCTACCCAAGATTATGTCGCAGTATGGCATCTCATTTAAGAGGTACAGGTAAGAAAAACACTCGGAGTAAGGGGGGATGAGTACCTTCCCTTGCGGCTGAACCACTGACCCAAGAGTTGGTCGGCCGGTGGAAGTAGCGGGATGTCATCGCGACGGAATAACGGAAAGTAAGTTTGGATCCAGAAGTCCAAAATCCAAAAGGGGCCAGACATGCTAGTCTCAAATGGATGCATTGTGGCTTGGTATAGCATGCGGTAGAGGGCTCCTAGCACCGGTTGCCCGAGCCCGACTTTGCGGCCGTTGTAGAGGGCTGTCGCCAGGAGAGTCCAAGTACCAGTGAGCTTCCAGGAAGAGGTACAAAATATGAACTTGCAGAGCCAATACTCCAGGAAAGCGATTCCGCCGGTCGCATTGTGTTCCCGGCTATAATACGCCAACCATCGCGGGTAGGAGCCACTGTGGGCGCTTCGACCTTGCTGGGCCATGCTCGAGGTGAAGTTGACAGAATTGAATTGACCATGCACATAGGGTTTGCCATCGATGGGCAGGCCAGTGATGGCGAGAATATCCAACAGAGTGATACTCATTTGACCAAATCTAAAGTCAAATGTGTTGGTGGCGGTATTCTAGAAACAAAGGAAAGCAGCAAGCGGCGAGCGATTGCCACCGCGAGGAAGATTGAAACATAGGTCGTAAGTATGCGTGATACCTGCTGCGTTCTAGCGAGCTAGATCCCGCGCTCGCGTTTCACGATACTAAGAAGTCTCTGCTGCACTGATGGAGGACGGCCAGTGCCTTATTTTGGCTCGATGGTTATGGGCGCCCCAGCTACTGAAATCTCCAGGAGTCCTTCGGAGGACTAGAATGGGCCGACGGACTGGTAGGCCATAGAGAGCGATAGCGTCGGCTGGAAGAACATCTTGTGGCGCTGGACCCAATCCGGTTTAATGGTCGGAGAATCGAAGGAGCAGGGGTCGATGGATAGATGTTTGGAGATGAATGCGGGCACCGATGTTGGTCCCCCAAGTATGGGCAACTTTTCGTTTAACTCTTCCTCTTGATTGATGACTATTTTCTTTGGGGGAGCCATTTCTGTGTTTCTGCGAGGGAGATAACGGAAGAAATGGATTTTTCTGGGTTTAAGAGACTAGAAGGGTTTCTGATGTGACAGGTCTTGCGGCCGTGGGTTTAAATAAGGAATTTTTTTAGGGAAACGATACGACAGAAATGCGTTTTTGCGAACGAAAGGACGCAACCTTCATTGATGACGTCGTTTCAAGCGACCGACGCGTCGTTCTAGTCCCCTTCAAGCAGTTACATCTTCGTGGGCTTGCTTTCGGTGCCTGGGGGGCAATGTTTGAGCCCAAAAGTAATTTTGGCAAGGTCCTTTAGTGGATTTAGCATAGCGGGCCGATACCTGCGGCCCAAAAATAAGCCTGCTTGGGTTTAGGTTACAGCTTCACCCATTCCGTAGTCCATAGGGAAAACGAAACCTTATTGGAATCAAGTAGCAGAGATTGAATAGGAAACTTCAATCAATAATCCTTCTATAGCAAGGAATAGTCAAAACCCTAGGTATAAATACTAGGGTTCAAGGACAGAACAAAGAACCTTTTTCCGAATCAACTAATCCCAGCGATTACAAAGCCTCCCCGGAGCAAACTTTCAACCTCGTTGAAACCCGGTGACCGCCTGCCAGTCCTAGTCTCCTCGCGAGCCAACTGTCAGCATCACCAGATCAACCCGGCGACCTTGCTTCCAGTCCTAGTCTCCTCGCGAGCCGACTGCCAGTACTACTGCCACCGATACCACCAGCGAAGCAAGGGTAACGCCCTCGCAACCCAGCGAAGCTAAAGTCACGCTTTAGCAAAACCCGTGCTTTTTCCAAACTTCCCAGTGATTGCTCTGCTTAGTCTACAATACTAAGTATCGATTCGGTGACGCGAAGAGATCACACCCAAAGTCCTTATCCGTAAGGCAAGAAGTCATTTCCCGAAAGGCTAGAGAAGAACCCTGTGACGAGGTTGGTGCTCTCCTCGTCCACAGCGTTTGAAGAAGAAGTCAGGTCAAGGGACTACCCCGACGACTGCACCCTACGGTGCTGGCACGCCTGCGCACACACGCTCAAAAGAGACAGTTTGCAAGCCAACTGGTTTCCGCGTCAAACAGATAGAGTGCTACCGTTCGTTGCGGGTTCTTGAAATTAATTAATTATTTCATCTTTAACCTGATTGTCTTTGAGTAGTGTGGATGCCAAAATTTAATAAAAATAAAATTCATTAAATAATCGGTCAACACTTGAAGTTATGACCGACCAAATTTAGTTGTCATGCGGGTCCCATAAAATGTACACGTGGCTCTTAAGTCAGCAAAACCAAGTAAACTCTGAGAATGACACATGGCGATATATGAAAGGCCCGTCGACAATAAACAAATCCGTTCCAACTAAATCAATTTATATTAAGACGGATCAACGGAATTAAATCCATTGACTCCGGGTAAAATCAAGTATTAAATACTGTCTGCTGATGGTATTCTTAAGTTGAAGGTCTTGATTTTGATGAAACCTCCCCGGTTGCAAGGCTTGAATATGTTTGTCTTCTCTTTGCTATTGCATGTCATTTAAAGTTTACTGTTTTATCAAATAGATGTGAAAAGTGCATTTTTAAATCTTCAAGAAGAAGTTTATGTTGAACAACCTGCAGGATTCATAGATCCTATCCATCCTGATCATATGTATAGACTTAAGAAAGCTCTCTATGGGCTGAAACAAGCCCCTAGAGCTTGGTATGAGAGACTTTCCTCTCATCTTTTAGATAAAAGCTATGCTAGAGGTTCAATTGATAAAACTTTGTTTGTAAAAAGAACTTCTCATCATTTAATTCTTGCTCATGTCTATGTGGATGACATTGTTTTTGGCTCAATTTCAGATTCATTGATTAAAGAATTCACTGATATCATGAAGAATGAATTTGAAATGAGTTTGTGTGGAAAATTGAATTATTTTCTCGATCTGCAAGTCCAACAAAGGAATGATGGTCTCTACATCTCTCAAACCAAATATGCTAATGACCTTGTGAAATAGTTTGGTTTGGATACTACTACTGCTGTCCGAAATCCCATGGAAACTAGTTCAAAACTTGATGTGGATTTGACTGGAACTAGTGTTGATCAAACCTTGTATAGAAGTATGATAGGAAGCTTGTTATATCTCACTGCTAGCAGACCAGATATCTCTTTTAGTGTTGGTGTTTGTGCTAGATATCAAGTAAATCCTAAAGAATCACATCTAAAGGCTGTTAAACACATCATTAGATATGTTTCTGGAATTTGATTCAAATGTTGAGATTGTAGGTTATGCTGACTCGGATTGGGCGGGAAATGTGGATGATCGAAGAAGCACCTCGGGTGGATGTTTCTTTGTGGAAACAATCTAGTCTCATGGCATAGCAAGAAGCAAAACTGTGTGTCTCTCTCAATTGTTGAAGCCGAGTACATTGTAGCTGGTAGTTTTTGCACTCAAGTGCTTTGGATGAAAGAAATGTTGAATGACTATGGCTTCCCTCAAGTTAAGTTGTCTATCTTTTGTGATAACACTAGTGCCATTAACATCTCTAAGAATCCTGTTCAGCACTCACACACAAAACATATTGATATTCGATATCATTTCATTCGTGATCTTGTTGATGCAAATGTTCTTGAATTGGAATTCATACCCACTGAAAATCAATTGGCTGACTTGTTTACAAAACCTTTAGACAACCTTCATTTTGAGTCTCTTAGGAAGTCTATTGGAGTGTGATCTACTGTTTGAATATTCTCTCTCATATATTCAGGCTGTATGTTGTTTATATGTGTGTTGCATTTAGTGTAGAATGTGAAAATAAGTCTTTTATTTCTTTAGGATTTAATGCATATATGGTTTCAATCTTGGAAAGTACTGACCAAGTATTGATCTAAAATCAGAGGACAGTTTGTTCAAAATTTCTTCTTCCTTGGTCACTTAAGGTTCTCAAGACTCTTTGCATCAGCTTTCTATTGTTCACTGCTCACTTTTGGTCTAAAAAGTCTATTATCTTAAAAAACTTGCACCTAAATCTCTTGTGGGAGTTCATATTGTGCTCAATTTTTATGATGGTTTAAGATGAGTAGTTTTTGCTTCTTTGTGAAAATATTTAGAGAAGCTTGGCCATGCTATTCCCAAAGTAAATGGGCCTCGGTCGTGGTAAATGATATGAGGATTGGGAAGAAAAAGGAATGGTTTGGTCACCCCGGTGGTATTTTCTTGTTTGATGTCCTCTTTTTGACTCGAGTTGATGTGTCCCTTGGAGTGTCCTTGTTACACTTAGTGCCTTAAAACAAACTAGTTTGAGAGCCACTGACACAAGACTTGTTACATGGGTCAAAAAATGTGGTTTTATTTCCTAAAGCTCAAGCTTAACAAAGCCAATGATTATGAGCTAAATAAATCAAAAAAAAAAAAAAAGGAGTGATAAGGATAAAAAAAAAAAAGGACTTCATCTCATTCCATTATAATCTTTTGTGCATCAATTCTTATTCCTTGGATGATTTAGCTCAAGTTTCTCAAAAAAATCAAGAATCATGAAATGCTAGAATTCATGTTTGAGCTGTGCTTACAAAAAGAAACTGTCAAATTGTCTTGAGTTTCTTTGTGGGATCTGGACGGATTTAAATGTGGTCTACTATCCTCTGTGGCTCTTTGCCCAACTTGACAAGATCATTTTAGGATTGACTATGTCTCTCATTCTTGCTTGCTTGCATTTTTGGATTCTCATTAATCAGCTATATATATTGAGGGGGAGTGTTCCATGACATTTTTGGTTCTTCTTGTGTACTTCAAACTTGAAGGTTGTTAGTTCAAAAATCTTATCCAAGTTGGCCAGTTACATTTTTCTGCTGACTTTGTGTTCTTGAATGGATGTTATCTGTTTTTGTTGATAGCGTTTTCCCCTTGTCATTCCTACACAAACAGGGGGAGTAATGTTAGGGGCTTTTTGGTGGTTCCTTATTGCAAATGCTATTCATGTGAACTCAAATGCTTGGTTGAATTGGTTACCTTGTGCCCTTAAAATTGCCCATGCTTCACTTGGTATTTTTTGTGAAATTGTTTCAAGCTTGTTTTGTAGCTGCTGTCTAAGTGTTAGAATAGTTTTGGGTTGCAAAATAGTGTTTTTGTTTAGGAATGCCAAAGGGGGAGATTGTTAGTATAACATGTATTGGCATTCCTTGTTTTAACAAAACATCTCTACTCATTAAGCCCAAGAGTTAGAAGCCCAAGTATGAAGCCCAAGACCATGATTCTTTAATTGCAACTTTCTTCTCTTTTATGGTGGTCTTGCTGTCAAAGACCAAGTCTGAAGATAAGCTTTATTGCAGCTTGCTTCATCTTAGCTTGCTGTCTTGTCCAAGATCAAGCTTGAAGATCAGAAGAAGTCTTCTTCCTCATGGCTCAGGTAAGCTCATGCATGGCATCTCTTTCACAAAAGTCATGGGTTTTTCATAGGTTCCATTCAGGTGTCAGCCTTGATTATAGGGATTTGGGTGGTTGGCTTGTAGAATTGGTTTTTCCAATTGAAATTTGAGGTATGAGTTTATCTTGAAATTAAAGGTTTGGCTTTACCTACTCCAACTGAGCTTAGGGGGTTGTTAAGTGAACTGACTTTCCTCTTCCTCCTATATATATTTGGATACTCTGTTCATTCTCAGTATTGAAAATACTTTTGGTTTTCAATCCCTTTGCTTATCAAGAGTTTATTTTGCTTTTCAAAGTATGTCGTTCCATGTTGAAAACAATTTGAAAAACACAAAACCATTCGTGCATTCACATTCATCTCTTGAATCCCATAAGGTCATTTGGGTACTGCGAGCTTCAAATCTTGAAGAAGAACTTGCTGCGTTCATAGCTTGTGTCTTTGTTGAGATTTATGAGTTGTTCACTTGTGTGAACAATTAGCAAGGAAGGCATTACAAACAGTCTAGTGAGTAAGTCTAGAAGGGTAGCCGTGGCAGTGCACTCTCTGTTTTGTAAACTTGTAATTTGTTGTTCATTAGTGATTTGGTTTTGGTCTTTCAAGAGTTAAAGGTCATGCAAATGTTTTCCCTCGATAGGAGGTTTAATGTGTTAACAAAAACTTGTGTTTTTTACTGCTTTAGTTGGTTTGGTTGATGTTACTTTCATTATGTTCATTATCAGTATCAGGATTGAAACTCTATTTGCAATCTCTGAGAAAGTAAACTTTGAACAAAAAAATTGGTTCTGAGCCTATTCACCCCCCTCTAGAGTCCTTTTAGGATCTTCAAGACCCTACTGAGTTATGGCTTATATTTAGGAAGACCTTCTAGCCAAGAAGGTGAACTCCCTAGCTGCGAGTGAGCTATACACACTCACACACATTGCAAAAAATGGTCTGTACGTGGATACCGAACCATGGGGTCCAAATATGTCAGTTAGTGTGTATAGTTGCATCAACTCACTCAAGTCATGCGTTAGTGGGTACATGACGTCACCCTCAAGACTATGTAGATAGAGTGCTCCCTTTCGTTGTAGTTCTTGAGATTAATTAATTACTTCATCTTTGGCCTGATTGTCTTTGAGTAGTTCTGTCCTCAAGGAGATTTTTTTACAGAGTTAGTATTTGCCTCTCCGACCTGTTAGTGGGTCCACTACGCCACCCTTAAGATGATTTAGATAGAGTACTCAAATTGGTCTTGGGTTTGTAGTTCGTCCTTAGCTTAATTATCTTTAAGTGGTTTTTCCTCAAGGAGATTTCTTAATAGAGTCAGGTGAGTGTTTTTTTTATACAACTGTCTCAAACCACACGTTAGTGGGTCCCCAATATCACTGTTAAGACGAAATAGATAGAGTGTTCCCATTCGTAACTGGTTCGTGGAACTGATTAGTTCGTCTTTAGCCTAATTGTCTTCGAGTTGTTCTATCCTCTAGAAAATTTCTTGATAAAGTCATATTTTGCCTCTTTGACTTGTATGAAGTGGAAATCTCCTTTAATATTTTGAACCCACATTTCTCAATAGGAAGGCCTTCTAACCAAAAAGGTGAACTCCCTAGTGGGTGTGTGTGTGTGTGTGTAGGATCAGAGGTGGACGTCCACACTGCCGCAAAAGTGTGGACGTCGATGGTTCTGCAGTGATCAAGTGTTGACGGCGGCGCGACTCTTGCCAGACCGAGACCAGACGTCGTTCTTGACCTTCTTCTTGTTGGTGGACACACTGGCTACCAGTTTGCAGTCAACGGTGATTGGGCTTTCAGGTGACGTCACTGCCTAGAACCTTCGACCTCGATCTCCTTGGCCTTCATCTTCATGGTGAAGCCATCTGGGATGCCCCAGGCCTCCATCCTGCAAGAGTTGCGCCGCTGTCGATGCCTGATCGCTCCAGAATCATCGACTATATATACAGGGCCCTTTCATTAAGGGATCCCTTTTTTGGCCATTTTGAGAGATAGTTTATTAGACCCACTTTTTAATCACATTTCGACACCCCGACCGTTCAGTTTTAGGTATATATGAGTACATCATCTCTACAAATTTTCAGCCAAAGTGATAATCATTAAGGCATTCATAACTGAGATTTACAATTATGAACACGGACAGTTCAGGTTACACAGATTCGGTTCGTCCATTGATTTAATCTAGTTTGATACCTTAACTATCATCAATTTGGCTGAAAATTTGAAGAAATGATCTATATATTATGATCTAAAAATTGAATGGTCGAGATGCCGAAATACGATAAAAAAAAAAAAGGTTCAATAAGGGATCAATTGCCAAAAAAAGGGGATCCTCTCTAGACACACACACACACATATAGGCTTGCTCTGCTAAGGAGGTCTGTTCCTTAGCAAAGGAACGAATTATCATATTTTGACCACTTTTCGATCACATGTTCACATCTTAATCGTTCAGTTTTTAGGTATATATGAGTAGATCATCTCTGCAAATTTCCAACCAAATTGATGATCGTTAAGGTATCGAACTCGATTAAATCAATGAAAGAACCGAATCTATCCAATCAGAACAGTTCGTGTTTATAATTGGAAATTACAGTTTTGGATGCCTTAACGATAATCAATTTGGTTGGAAATTTACAGAGATGATCTACTCATATATACCTAAAAACTGAACGGTTAAGATGTATATATGTGATCGAAAAGTGGTCAAAATATGAAAATCTGTTCCTTAGCTAAGGAACAAACCTCCTTAGAGAGAGAGAGAGATACATATATATATATATATATATATATATATATATATATACAGATCCTATCAAGAGCGAGGTCTCGCTCTGAAATTTCAGAGTGAGGTTAGGGTTTAGGGTCACTTTTCGGTCGCACATCCACATCTTGACCGTTCAGTTTTTAGGTACTAATGTATAGATTATCTCTGCAAAATTTCAGCCAAATTGATGATCTTGAAGGTATCTAACTCGCTTAAACCAATGGACGAACTGAATCTGTCGAACCTGAACCGTACTAGCTCTAAGATAGTTATCAATGCCTTAACGATCATCAATTTAGCTGAAATTTTGCAGAGATGATCTATACATTAGTACCTAAAAATTGAACGGTCAAGATGTGGATGTGCGACCTAAAAGTGACCATAAACCCTTACCTCGCTCTGGATAGGATCTGTGTATATATATATATATCAGAAAGAGGAGAGAGCGAGAGCGTAAGAAGAATAAATACTTTTAAGCATAAAATATGAATGAATTACTGATAATAAAATTAACTTTTAACTGAAAATTTAATTACAAAACCAAATTCAAATTACAAAACATAAAAACTTTCTACTTCAAAACCAAGTATGCATGAAGGTTTTGATAGTGATTACAGTGGAGGAAGGAAAGGGAAAAAATAGAGGCTACTCAACACATGAGTTGCTCTGCCAAAACTAGAGAGGGAAATGAAAAATGGCACTTATGAAAAAATGAACTTGGTTTAACTGAAGGAGGGATGCTCCTTATATAGGTCTTGACGCCCGGACATTACGGGATGGGAAACTGCTTTTACTGGCAGGGAATCTGCTTTTACTGAAAAATACCAAAAACAGGAAGCAGCACGATTAGCTATGTTTTTGCCTAGTGAATGAACAGTAAAAAGTTACTACTATTCATGAATAGTAAACTATCTTGGTAGTGGGTCTTGGCTGTCTTGGAAATCAGCCCATTTGACTGGTTTACCGGGAGTGCTTGGATGACTGCGAGATGAGGATGAGGAACGGGAATAAATTTCTTCTTCTTCATCAGATTCATCTTCATCATTACTGTGAGTAGCTGCTTGTGCTAAGAGCTTTTTTGCTAATTCTTTCAATTCTTCTGACTTGGAGGATGTATCTGATTTTGCTGATTTTGCTTTCCCCTTTGACTTGGAAGAGGAAGGTGACTTGAGGGATGTAGGTTGTGACTGGGAAGTGGATGCCGTTTGGGGTGGCATTGAAGTGACTGGAGCTCTTGACTGAGTAGGTTGTGATGGAGTAACTGGAAATTCTTCATTAAATTGGGAGATAATTCTTTCAGTTTTGAATTTATCCCACCATTTGACTAGGAAATGCCTTGAGACGACATGTTCTTTGACTTCGTAATGCCATTTGAAGATCCAGGGGAGCTTGTATTTGGCCATAAAATGTAGTGTGACCGGAAAATTTAGATCTTAATTTGTGAAATTCATGACTGTTGAGAAGCAGGTGACTGCATTTTTAATTTCTTCTGGAAGGATGTCAAATGGGCATCCATGGGCCCTCCACCATCCAAGGAACCACATTGGGAATTGTCGATTGAATATTTTATCAAAATTTAAGAACCAGGAATGACTGAAATCATTTGTTTGGTGAAGGAAGATTGCATTCCAGGTATGGATGGCAATAATCCCCATTGGGTATTCAACCCTAATGGGGAGAAATTCGGGCAAAATCGAGTAACGGGGATGGGGATCCCCAGTATTTGAATTTTGAAATCGGGTACAGGGCGGGGATGGTATTATGATCCCCATCCCCATACCCACCTAATAAGAATTATCTAATATATATATATATATATGTATATATTATGTATATTTTTGATATTATTTATAAATAAATAACTATGTAAACTTCATCTTTTTATCAATATTTAAATTAAGTCAATATATTTTTGATATTATTCAATTCACCTTGTTGGAGTGAATGAGTAAGTTGTTAGGTTATACTAAGCAGTTGATTGTGGAATTTTTTTTTTGTTAAATGCTGACTTTTATTGTTCTTTTTTAAGTGAGACTTATATTTGTTTTTGTTTTATTGAAATGAAGAATTTATTTTATATTGATGTTTGATTTTAACTTCCTACTTTACAATCAATAATTATTTGTATGAATTTTTATATAATAAATTAATAATATTGTTAACGGGGATTGGGGTGGGTACTGGAACCTAATCCCCAATGGGAACGAGGACAGGGAATCCCCAGTTTCTTATTACGGGGATTGGGGCAGGTAAGGGGATGGAGAATAAAGTCGGGTATGGGGATGGTAATTTAATCCCCTTACCCTACCCTCCCCATTGCCATCCCTAATTCCAGGCTTCTTCATAATCATAATAATTAAAAGATAGGTCTCCGCATTTGTGATAGATGAACGGAGGATCGCCCCATTGGGAAAGAGAAATGATGTATAGAGAATGATATAGGATCTTAGTGGGATCCTTTGTGTCATGAATAGGCTTAATGGTAACTGATTTGGTTTCAAAAAGAATATCTCTATAAAATTTTAATGACTTAGTAGGGTGACTAGGTAAAAAGTGAAAACCAGGAGGGTAATAATTTTTAACTAAGGACATTGGGTTTTTGAGATGACTCATGGTTGGTTCAACGTAAAAAAGATGGTGAGTAGTTCTCAGGTAATAGGGAGAGGTTTTTTTGTAATTTGTTTGAGAATCAGATTTGAATGGGTCATATTGGTTGACTAGGGCTGACTGGTAGTTGGGACGATTAGAACCAAGGGTGCTACCAATGGTATTGAATCTATTATTAGGTGGTAGCGGTAGTGGTGGGTGCCCAGCATATGGGACAAGACTAGAGTATGACTTTTGTTTGATTGGTATTGATGATTCTGTTTTGACTGTATTTTTGGGAGCAGTTGGGTAAATATCAAAAGGGTCTTCGTTGACTGGATTTGAGGGATTTCTCCCGGTGGATGATCGTGTCTTCATGTTTTGGAACCCTCTAGAAATTCTCGGGTTAGAAAGTCTGGTATGTGGTTGTCACTACCTTTAATGAATGCAATTTCAAAATCAAAAATACTTAGAATCGCTTGCCATCTGGCAAAGATTTGTTTACTAGCAATATTTTGAACATCTTTTTCTAAAACATCTTTTGCACTTTTGCAATCTAAAAACTTTTGATTTAATAAATCATCTTGAAATTTACCGATACATAAAACAATAAATAAAATTTCTTTTTTGATAGTACTGTAATTGCTTTGTGATTGGTTCCAGACTCCAGAGTAGTATCTAACTATTTGTTCATGATGAGTAGGAGAGATTTGTTGTTTTAAGACACCACCATAGCCAACTTCAGAAGCACCAGTTTCTACAATTTTGAAGGAATTGGCTAGGGGAATGCCTAGGCATGGAAGGGTTTTGACAAACTTTTAATTTCTTTGACTAAAGAAGTATGAATTGATGACCAAGGAGGGGGGTTGGTTTGTAATCTATCAAATAAAGGTTTGCATTTTTTTCTTAGATTTTGGTAAAACTTTGCCACATAATTTAATGATCCTAAGAATCTTTGCAATTGATTTTTGTCTAGGATTACATCTAGAAATTTGTCAGCAAATTGTATTACTCGATCTATTGGACTAATTTGGAGATGATGGATATTGAATCCTAAAAACCTAATGTTGGTTTGGAAGAGCTTAATTTTTGAAGAGGAGACGACTAGACCATTGTTTTTGATGATGGTGTAAATGTTTCCAGTGTTGATCAACAGATTGTGAGAAAATAAGGACATTATCAATGTAGATGATAGGAGCACAAAGTGTGACATTTTTAATATGTATTTTCCCTCATTTGGCTAAGTTATTCTCTTAAAATTAATAATTATAATAAAGTTTATGTTTTTAGTTACTTCAAGGTCGGAAATGGTGAAAATAGGTAAAAAAGGGCATAAATGAGCATAAATTAAGGACAAGTCATTTTAGAAACTTTCCTCTTTCATTTTAGGAAATATTTCCTATTTTGTTTTAGGAAACTTTCTTCTTTTAAACTTTCTAATTTCTGATTTTCTTATTTTAAAAAGAGTCCATCCCATTAAGAACTCTTGAGTGATGTATTCAAGGAAAAATTGAAGGATTAATCAGGAAGAATTCGAGGAGATAAAATGGATTGTTTTTAATCAATATTTATTCCTAATTATCTTATTTCTTATTGATTATAAACTCTAATTAAATTCTGATTTTTCTTGATTGTAGGAGTTTATTGTGTGCACAATTCTTGGAAGAAATTAGTGCAAATCAAAGGAGAAGAATAAGGGATGTATCTGGTCGCTATTCAAGGCATATACAATGAGCCATTAAGGGGAAAAAGAAATCAGAAAATTCATGACTTTGTCAAGAGAAAATAAAGCAAATTTGGAGGAGAAATCACCTCAAGATGATTGGCCATGATTGCATCACAAGAGATGAGAATTCCACTATAAATAGCAGCCATTCTCTACTCCAAAATCATCACTTCCTGACCAAGATCACTTCCTAGCTAAAAATTATTCCATAGCGGAGACGAGTTTATCACCTTGTTGCTAAGCCGCTAAGGAAAGCTTCAAAAGTGTAACTATGACTCTACTTATAATTATTGTTTCGGTTTTGTGTGTTTGGATTTGTGAGTTGTGTAATTGGAGACATGAGATTTTCAGAATATTTTTATTAATATTTTTGAGATTTTCAGTTTATTATTGAGTTAATTTCGAGAATTCTTTCATGAAGCATGTTATAATCTTGTGCCCTTTTATGTGTTTAGATAATTTTCAAAGTTAGGTTAATAAGTTTGCATGCTAGAATTACGCTGAGTATTCATGTGTGTTTGCTTAATTGGCCAAGAGTAATTATTATTTGTTACGACGCTGAGTTAAACAAGTAGTAATTAGTTCTAAAGAGTGGTAAAAATCATGCTTTAATGATAAAACGATTCTGGAAATTACATGTTAATTGCTATGAGTAATGGTTAATTTGCACGTGTGAGTTGATTCAAAGAACGGATCATATAAATGGATTGGACCGTGATAGCTTTTCATTTGGGCTCTTATCTACCATTTAAGATGGGCACGTTTTTGTTGCATGTTGAAATGAATTTTCTGTTTTTACACTTAATAATTTTCGAGTGGTAGTGGTCTAGGTTACGGAAGTCGATCATTGTATATAATTTTATTTGTTTTGTTTTTATTTTAAGAAGATTAGAAATCAAATCTCAAATCCCCCCTTTTTATGGTTGTTTCTTGTGTAAATTTGTAGATAAATACTTGTTTTATTAATTACTAATTTAAATTAACCTTTTTGTTTAGGTGTACCCTACAATCCCCGGACTGAACGATCCCTGCTTATCCTATACTAACAACTAAATTTTATAGGGTTAAATTATGAGACTATTTCAGCCGCATCAGTAGACTATGGAAAAATGACTATATGGATTAAAAATATCATTCATAATATTCTGAAATTCACTGGGGGCATTTTTAAGGCCGAATGGCATGACATTCCATTCGTAATGACCAAAGGGTGTGACAAAAGCAATTTTGTATTTGTCTTCCTCACTGATTTGTATTTTCCAGAAACCTGATTTTAAATCAAATTTGGAGAAAATGACAGAATTGTTTAATCGGTTAATGAGATCTCTTTTATTTGGAATAGGGTATCAAATCCATTCTAGTACTGTATTGAGAGGTTTATAATTGATGACTAAGCGTGGAGTTCCTCTTTCTAATTCAGCATTTTTTTGCACATAGAAGGCAGGACATGACCACGGAGATTTACTTTGTCTGATGATTCTTTTATGGAGTAAATGTTTAATGGATTAAATACTCGTTACTCCTCATACTTTTGCATGAAAAACAGTTTAGTCCAAATTTTTTAAATTAAACAGTTTAGTCCTTATTCTTTCTAATTCTCACACAACATGTCCTAAAATGACTATTATACCCCTCACTTCTCTCTCTCTCTCTCTCTCTCTCTCTACACACACACACACACACACATATATATACATATAGTGTGTGTGTGTGTGTGTGTGTATCTCTATATATATATACACACACACACACATATATATACATGTGTGTGTGTGTGTGTGTTTTTATATGTCTGTGTGTGTATATATATATATATGTGTGTGTGTGTGTGTGTGTGTGTGTGTGTGTGTGTGTGTGTGTATGTATGTGTGTGTATGTCACTAGGCCAAAAAAGCGAACAGACAACGGACCAAATTCGTTGTGTGATTTGGACGATCTCCGTTGTGTATCGGAGCGTTGTGTGATGAAAAATGGCACAACGGTGGAAACCCGTTGTGTGAATCACAAACAGTCAACACTTATTTGGTTAAAACTGTTGTGCCTTCTCTCGGCAGATGGCAGCCACAGTTGCCGCGCAGTCATGCTGCACATGTCATTGGCATCATTCACACAACGAAAGTTGTTTTCGAGCCGTTGTATGAAAGGCGAATCAGACAACAGCATTTTATTTTCTCTGTTGTACGAGTTATCCTCACACTTCACTTTTGGAAATTTTATTATTGTGTGTTAGTTTTAGATAACGTATTTTAGTTATTACAGTTGTGTGATTGTAAATCAAACAACGTATGTTTGTTGGAACCGTTGCATGTTATATAAGGATTCATTGTGTGAACATCCAAATTGTTACTTCAGACAACATAATTAACATTAGAAATTCTGTTGTGTGATAATCATCTTTTCTGGATTTTGTGTATTGATAATAATGCTCATTTTACCTAATGAACAGTGACTAATTGTGTGAAGTTTACTATATTAGTGCTTGAAATCATTATCCAATGAACAATGATTAATATTTACGTCAAAAGCAATGTGATACATCAATAAAATTCCAATATATCCACCAAATATTGAATCCAAGTAACATGTCATTGCTATAAAGTTTCCTAGCTAGCTGAATTTACATGATGAAAGAAAATATATTTTGCTTCATTGCTTGGTATTCCATGCTTGATCACTTAATGACTCTTTAGGCAACATTTCACTAGATATTCCCAAACCTGCAAACAGAATAAGCAAAATTCAAGGTTATGAAGGAATGATTCAAACTAATTAAAGCTAAAATAGAAGAAAACATTGCAAGGTAACATTACCAAGCCTTGTACACTAAGAGAAGCAGAGCTATAATATATGTGTAAGCATAACAAACAAATAATACAATTTGATCAAAAAAACAAATAAGCATATATAACATGAAATCAGCAGATGTAAACAACCCACTTACTCTATCATAGCTAAAAGTTTCAATTGATCAAACAAACAAACACGCATAACATGAAATCAGCAGATATAAACAACCTGATATTTTGACAGATAACAACTCTCAATAGCATGTGGCCTTAATTCCAGGCTAGTCAGTTTTGAGAGAGAGACCTGCAAATCAAAATCATCAGCCAAAATCACCCCAAAGATAAATTTAAGAGTTCACAAACAATCAAATCACTTACTCCTACAGCTAACAATGTTTAGCAAACAACATAGTACCCATCCAAAAGCGAAATGGACATTATTTACAGTAGTTAAGTCAACCTGCATTACAATTTTCATTAAGCAAAATTAGAATATGAAGCAAGTTTTCAGGTTATACTCATAATCATATTGGAAAAGAAAAAGATCATCTAGTATGTTCCAATTCATCAAGCTTTTTCCACAAGTTGGACATATCATAAATGGACTTTGAGTAGATAGGGCATGAGACTGCACCTAAGACTCAGAGTTATGATTTTAAAATAAATTTACGGTTACCTTTGGAGCCATCTAGTATGGAATTCCCTTTAGGGAAAGATTCTCTACGTGTAATGACAAACAAGCCAATTCCCAAACTCCTATTGCACAGGCTAACAAGGTTTCAAATATAATAAAAAAACCACAAGATTGATAATTCATAAATATGATAAAATAAGAAATAATGGGTTATTTGGGTACCAAAGTTAAAACACAAGAATTGATCACTGAAGCAACATGGAAAAGCAACTGACATGATGCAAACAAGCCCTATTAACCATTGAATTGTTAATTAGAGGTATATTTGGTCATGACCTTAATCCCGCAGCAAACCCCTGCAATATAATGAAGTTTGCAGGGGTTGGTTGTTCAAAGCTGAGTTGAGAGGAGAGCTCAGGAAGGGACAAAAATGAAGCTAAGTTATTTTAAAAATTGATGCACTTGTATACCTAAAACCACACCATCCCTACACAAGAGTTACATGGCTCACAATTGTTCATGATTCTTGTTCTCATCCTTCCTCTACAATTCCTACAATGATTAATCTTATCTCACAGTAACAACTTTTGGTGCATGCATCAATTGATTTCAAAATTCAGTCATTTCCCATTCAATATATCCAAAATATAAACACACAGTTGACAATGCAGAGATTTAAACATAAATTAACAGTTTGACCTTTTACATCCAGATGATAACGCAAAAAACAATATTGCAAAGAAGATTGAAAACTATCTTGTTTACTCAGACAAGCACAACATCAGTTGTGGATCAGTTGACGGAACAATATTGTTTTTCATTCTTCAATGTTGGAACAACAGAACTTTGCAAAACTAAGTTGCTATAAAAATTGACCTAGATGGTAATTTTGCTTAGATTTTATAGACTTCCATTTTGACAACATTTCACCATTTAGTTATATAAATGGAGTATAACATGATGCAGACTAAGAATATATAATTATATATAGAGTAGAAAATAAAATTCATAATGATATAGAGAGAGCATTTCCCCATTTATAGACTTTTATTTTGGATAAAAGAATGAACACACTAAGTAGAGCACGATCATAAACAAAATGACTAGATATGTATACCTGCAAAGAATATAGCCAATAGGGTGCCATTGGAGATCCCACACACTGTCATCGTGTGCATTAGCAATTTCAACCTGGGGAGTCTCATGCCTGTGCATCAGATTGGAATACAGTTGCCTTCCAATCTAGCAGAATAAAATAACTCGAACAAAAGGGAACCATCAGTTGTGTATGAGGCCTCAGTCATTTTTCTCCAGTCATCAAATAGACCATGGAGAATGTAATTCAGCTTTCCACTAGAGATATCATAATTTATTAA
The DNA here is from genome assembly GCF_002994745.2 of Rosa chinensis. NCBI lineage: Eukaryota > Viridiplantae > Streptophyta > Magnoliopsida > Rosales > Rosaceae > Rosa > Rosa chinensis. The sequence goes on along the minus strand of NC_037088.1, from coordinate 1,893,172 downwards.
CGTATTGCTTCCAAATGACGCAACCCTACTTCACAACCCGCACACCTTGCATTAGTAATACCCTACTACACTCATAGTCAACTTCCATCCATAACCATTGCAAAAAGCTTAAGAACCAGAACCAAACTACTAAATCCAAATTTCTCCTGAAATGAACAATAAATTTGGCAAACTATAGGTCGGCTGCCTGAGTCCCCACCTTAAGAAACTTGGAACTGTTGAAGGATATCGACATAATGTGTGCCTCTTCAAACTAGGGTTTAGAGTTGTAATAGGAAAGTACCCTAGGTATACTAATTGTATTCCGATTCTGTTACCTTTTGTGTACTCTGTAAACTCCCTATATAAAGGGCTCCTATTATCAATAATAAACACAATTCTATTCTCCTACAACACGTTATCAGCACGAGTTCTAACCCTAGCTTTAGAAAAAGAAAAAAAACCCTATTCCTCTCTGCCGCCAACCCATAACAAAAAAAAAAAAAAAAGAGAGGCCGAACCTCAGCCTCAGCCTCACCGGCCAGCCTCCTCCCCAGCGCCTCTCACACTTACCAGCAAGCCTACAGCCCCCTCCTGCCAGCACCAGGCTGTGATCTGCAGCAGCAGAAGCCCAGACCGGCCTCGTCCAGCCCCAAGGATCGGCGCCGTCTTCCCAGGCCATCTTCTCAGCCTAACCCCGATCCTGCCGATCGATCCCACCCTTCCGGCCACCAAAACCCTCCACGATCGGCCTCCCTCTCCAGTTCGCGTCCTCGTCAGTCCACCGTGGCAACCTCCCAGCAGCCCAAGCCTCCCAGCAACCCAAGCCGCCAGTAGCCCAGGCCGCGAACAGTCAAGCGCCAGCACCTCCGACCTGCACAGCAGCCCCCGCTGCTTCCTGCTGCACCGCAGCACGCTCCCCTGCACCTCCCTGCTGCACAGCGGCGCGCACACCCAGCAGCCCTCGCTGCAGCCTAGCCCGTGCAAGCCTAGCCCGTGCACCACCATCCCTGCCGCTGCATCTCTTCCTACTGCCAGCGATGTGAAATAAAAAAAAAAAACCAGAAGAACAGAAGAAAGAAGAAGAAGAAGAACAGAAGAAAGAAGAAGAAGAAGACCGAAAAAAAAAGGAAAAAAAGGAGAGGGACCCGGCCCCGAAAAAAAAAGAAAAAAAAAAAAAGAAAAAAAAAAAAGAAAAAAAGGAAGAGAAGGGCTGGGCCCGGAAAGAAAAAAGGGAAGAAGAAGAAAAAAAAAAAAGGAAGAGAGAAGGGCAGCCCACCAACTGCCAATTTCCGACCAGATTCCAGCAATCCTAATTTAGTTACACGCCTGCATCAACACGCGCGTGTATTCAACCCAAGAACAATCACGTAAGTTTTTATTAAGGTTGCTGCTTTCATGTATTTTAAATTCTTTTATTTTATGCAGAATATTAGAATATATGTTGCCAAATGATTTTGAGTATTTAACAAAGCGGAATTGTGGGGATTCACGCTTAACGAACTAAGAGTGTTCGTATGAACTAAGAGTGTTCATAATTAAAGGAACTAAGAGTGTTCGTGTGAACTAAGAGCGTTCACAATGCTTGGACTAAGAGCGTCCGTTAGCATCAAATTGTGACCATATTAAAACATGATTGTTGGTCTAATCCAAAAGAGATTCTTGGAAATTGATTTCCTGGTAGCATAGCTCGGAAATCTTATTATTTTAGTTTTCGTGGAAGTTTAGCTCCGAAACTAATATATCTTCTCTTCATATTTTCAGGATGTCGAATGAACCTAGACTCGACTTTCCCATGCTTGACTCAACAGGCTCGGATTACCACAGTTGGGTAACCGATGTTGAGAACCATCTCACTTCAAAGGGAATTTTACCCATAATCCAGGCACCTAACCCGGATCTTTTGTTCAACCGAACATCTACAAAGCATGCTCAAGCAGTTATCTTGATGCGACGCCATATGGATAAGGCACTCAGATTGGAGTATATGTCGATCAAGGATGCAAGAGAGCTATGGGTAGCGCTAGAAGAGCGCTTTGGCAATGTCCAAGATTCCCTCCTCCCTGACTTGAAGGTTCAATGGAACAATCTGCGCTTTGCTGACTTCAAGTCTGTTGCTGAATATAATTCAGAAGCTCTTCGCATACAGTCCATGTTGAGGTTTTGTGGACAACCTGTCACAGAGCAAGAGCTAATTGAGAAAACTCTCTCCACCTTCCCTGTTTCAGCCATTGTGGTATCAAAGCAATACCGTACTGAAGTCAATGCTGGACGGATCACGAGGTTCCATCAGCTTATTAGTATTATATCTGTAGCTGAGAAACATGATAACATACTCGTGAGGAATTATAATTCAAGGCCCATTGGAACTAAGAGCGTTCATGAGGCGAATTATAATGCACCCAAAGGAGGGCGCAAGGAGCGGTACCCTAAGAATGGGGGACAAGAGGGACGTATGGGCCCATATAACCGCCCTAACCAGGAAGGAAACCGCAAGTTTGGTGCGGATACACGTGGTGGTAATGCCACACGTGGGAGAGGGGGTCGTGGTATCCCTAGCCGTAATGGTGGCTCAATGGGTCGTGGTGGTGGCACCAACCCTCCTAGGGAACGCCCGCAACGTGCACAACATGCACCTCAATTAAAGGGAGGCAACCACAATGATGAGTGTCATCGATGTGGATCAAGTGAGCATTGGTTCAAGCAATGCAAGGCAAGCGAGGAACTAGCTGCAAGCTACAGGGCATATAGGGACCTGAGAGAGCAAGAAGTGTACCTTGCAGAAGAAGAAGAAGATGGTGGAGATGTCAATCTCACCATAGAGGACTTCAAAGCTGAAGATGAAGTGCACATGGATGCGACAGACTTTGATTAGATTAGTCCTTTTTATTTTTCCAAGAACTTTTGTAATGGCAATTTGCCTTAGTCAATAAATGACAATTGTCTTAAACTCTTTCTTATGTGGCAGACCCAATAAAATGTGATGTCTAGGAAAGTCATTGAGATTCTTGGTACTTAAGAGAGCCTTGCTCCACCAACATCTCTCTCTACTTTCCTGGTCATATTTGATTGGAGTTACCAAATGGATAGAGTGACTACAATGTGTCTTATTTTGATTTTATTTTGGATTAGACTTTGGAAACTTTGATGTAATCATTGGCTATTAATAAAGTGTCAATTCTTTTACTTAATGTCTTGGACATACCTTAATTCGAACTTTATAGAGCCAATGGTTTTCATGTGGAAACACATTATGAGAATGGACAGAGTTCCTTTGCATCACCTCTAATGACTACGGATATAAACGAGTATTAGAGAAACTTATGTGTCGCTCTAGTGGGTTGTATGCAACCACTATTTGAGTTATTGAATCCAACTATGTCATGAGAGACGACTTATGGGATTTTGGCACATATAGGCTTTGACATGATGATCCGTGTATTAAAGACTTACACGGACATCCATTTTCAGAACGAAGAAAAGTAAGAACCAAGAATTGGTTCGAGGAGCTGCACATGCGCCTCATGGCGCCATGATTGTGCAAAGACAGGCCATACATGGCCGGTGTCGCCTACCCCCTGCGGCAAATACATGGCATTGACGCCATAAACTCCTCTCTCTACTTCTCAAGTCTATTGTGACACTATGGCTTCACCAAAACCTTTATTGGTTGATTATAAAGCCCATGTTTCGTTCTGTCAAGTCTATTATTTAGGATTGAGACCATCCTATGCAAAGGAGATTGAGGAAATATTTCCATTCTTACAAAGAATCTAAGGGAATTCTATGGATTTGATCAACCAACTTGCGGACCATATAGATGTTTTATGGTGTTGGTTGATACGCAAACACGCTGGTCACGTGTTGTGCCATTATCCACTCGTAATGCTGCTTATACTACACTCCTAGCACATAACATATGGCTACGGGCTCACTACCCAGATCATCCCACTAAGTCAATTTGACTTGATAATGCTAGAGAGTTTACATCGACAGTTTTCGATGACTATTGCATTTCATTGGGTATTGATATCAAGTATCATATTCCCATGTACACACCCAATTGGTCTCGCGGAAAAGCCACCATTAAACGACTACAATGGTAGCCCAGACATTGGTAATGCGCATCAATATTTCCGCTTGGGTTATGCAATAACGCATGCAGCTATGCTAATTCGTCTACGACTCATAGCCGCCACTCAACTTTTATTTGCGTTACAGCTAGTGACTGGGTTCGAGTTTAATATCTCGTATTTATGCATATTTGAGTGTGCGGTTCATGTGCCAATTGCGTCGCCACAGCGCATCAACATGAGTCATTGCAACGAATGCATATATATATTTGTTGGACATGAGTCTCCAACTATAAGTCCGCTATGTAGAACCCTTGACAGGCGATCTCTATTTCGCTAGATTTGCGAATTGTCACTTTGATGAGACAGTCTTCCCGTCGTTAGGGGGAGATTAGAACGTCAATGTTCAACAGGAACGACAGGAATTGTCGTGGTCTGTCCCCACTATGTCTCATCTTGATCCCCTAAAAGTGACGAGATCAGATATACCTGCTGCAAAGATGCCTGCAAGGATTGATGTCCCCACAAGAGGACATGGTGCCACCCAGAGAAGATGGGTACTGCACCACTACCATGGATGGTAGTATGGTGACGCCACAAAAGTGGCATAATGGCGTCATAGGCCATGGGTTCCGCTAGAGAGAGTAGGAGACCCATAGGTTCGATGGATTCTCGCCCTAAGAAGAGAGCGAGTTTGGCACAACTTGATCCATTGATCATTGATACTCATAATCCGTCTCATGAGAATATTTTGGATTGTGGTTATGTCCAAGAGACATCGTTGGGGGACGCCTCAATGTTAGAACCAATTCCTGAAAATATAGAGATCTCTACGAACTACACTAGTGTACATGAGGACGTGGAATTATTGAGACCAATGACATCGAACCTTACTCCGTTGAAGAATGCCAACGTAGAGAAACTTGGCCTAAATGGAAAGATGCGATCCAGGTTGAATTGGATTCACTAACGAAGATGAATGATTTAGGGCCTGAGATGCCAACACCTCCTAACATAAAACCTATTGACATTAATAGGTCTTCGTTAGATAGCGTGATGAGAAAAAGAGATGGCAATCTCACCTTATGGCGCAAGGTTTCTCACAACGCCCTGGAATCGACTACGAGAAGACATATTCTCTCGTAATGGATGTCATTGCACTCCACTACCTTATCAGTTTGGTAGTTTCCAAATAACTGAACATGCAGCTTACGAATGTGGTCACTACGTATCTTTATGGGGATCTAGATACGGAATACAATGAAGGTTCTTGTGGACTTCATTTACCCAAGTCAAGTGGCTCTAGACCACGGAGCGCATTTGCAACGAGGTTGAAATGCTCACTAAAATGACTACTTGATTGGGAAGGGATATGATGAACTATGCCCACGCGTTTCCATGACAAGTTCCGGATTTGCAATTGTCGCGGTTTATGTTGATAAACATAATTGGAACCCTTGAGAGTTAAGGGAAACCGCTGAACATCTGAAATCCGAGTTTGAGAGGAAGGACCTTGGGAGAACACGGTTCTGTCTAGATTCAGAACTTGTATACCGTGTCAAGAGACATTTTTGATAAAGTCAAAGATGCATCATGGTCGTCCGTAGTCTTGGCCCTAAAAGGGATCCGTTTCGTCCCAGGGATGATGACGAAGACGTGTTAATAACAGAAGTGCTTACTTATGTACAATAGGCGCATTATTGTACTTAGCACAATACAAGACCGGACACCTCAATTATTATGAACTTGTTGGCTAGATATAGCCCCGCGCCAACGCAACTCCATTAGAATGGTATAAAGACAATCTTTCGATACTTGAGAGGTACGATTGATATGGGCTTGTTCTATCTCTACAGAGAAAAGAGATGACGGAAGTGTGGGATCGGACCCCACAAGGCAAAATGCCACCTTCCGTGCTCCTCCTCCCCTCCATCGAAATGACAACAAGCATTTCTAAATATTGAAGTGAACTAAATCCGATCAGAGGATAATGTAGCGGACTTATTTAATAAGTCGTTACCAAAATCCACCTTCGAGAAACATGTGAAGAGCATCGGATTGAGAAAGTTATCCGAACTCCCATGATTGTAGCAATCAGGGGGAGATATTGACATCAGGGGGAGGCATGATGTCTACATGTTCGATCTTGAAGAGTGAAGGACGTGTTGTGCTCTTTTTGTCCTTCGACCAGGGTTATTTTTGTCCCACAGGGTTTTTGTTACCTGGCAAGGTTTTTAACGAGGCAACAATCAAAGCGTCATTACCAAGTTTGAGCGGCACAAGGGGGAGTGTTGAAGGATATCGACATAATGTGTGCCTCTTCAAACTAGGGTTTAGAGTTGTAATAGGAAAGTACCCTAGGTATACTAATTGTATTCCGATTCTGTTACCTTTTGTGTACTCTGTAAACTCCCTATATAAAGGGCTCCTATTATCAATAATAAACACAATTCTATTCTCCTACAACAGGAACACAAATAACTTAGGTGCTATTCCAAAAATTTTAATAAATTCTAGGTGCCAAATATATTTTTACAGAAGCCATACAGTATGTAAAATAACAGGATGCAGGATCATGCAGCAAGTACTATATTTGTCAATGTTTGCTCACTTGGCTGTCACAATATTTAATTATTTATTGCTGGCTTAATTGTTATTTAATTAGACCATGACATTCATGATAAGTAAAGATCTAAGAAATGAATAGATCAAACTACTCTATAACACTGATTAAAGAAAATTGACACACAGAAACTATGGATCAGGAATCGAATTTACCCAACAAGCTAATGGAAAATGGATCCATCAGAACTCCCACTGACAAAATATTCTTCATGAAAAGGATGCCAAGCCGGAGCTAACAAAATTTAACAATGACAACCATAAGCACTATAATCTTAAAAGATATTAGCAAACACACTAAATGCACTTGAAAATTTGGCCCACTATTAGTCTGTAGCATAAAAAAGACGCAGGGGAAATTGAGAGGAAGCTTTCAAGATACATATCACACAATTTTATTAAACAATACAACTAGCTATATCATTTGAAAGCTCATATTGCCCTTAGAAAGATCACATATGAACTACATTTCTACAACTGAAAACAAAGAAAGCAAATGCTTCATAGCAAAGAACATATCACATGTTCTAGACTTTTAGTTTTAATTCTAATAAGTAGCAAAGAAAATATGATCTTCCCCACCATTTTTTAAGAAACCTACAAACCTTCTACCTTTGAGACAGAAATTCACATCCCAATAGCCATTATCCTTAGTTAAGTAAACCAAATCAAAGCCTACAGGATAATTCAGGTCGAATCAACAGTAAGTATATCAGAGTTAATCCATAAATTTAACTACGAATCTAACTAATTAAATCAATTTTTTCAGCTTAGTGTTCTGCATTTATCAATAAATTACTCGTTCATATGCCTTTGAACTTCAAGTAAGAGACAACAAACATCTACATTGACATGAAATTGAACCAAACCCTAACAATTCACACTCGCACAATCACAAGCTCATCGTACAGAAGAGAGAGAGAGAGAGAGAGAGAGAGAGAGAGAGAGAGTACTGCCATTTCCAGATCTGTTTTCACAGAAGCTTGCTCCTTCACCAATTTCTCTGCAAACGAAGAGAACGAACAAGAAATCATCTCGGAAATTCAAAATCACCAATGAAATCAACTAGAAAACTGAGAAATTCTAATCAATCAGAACCTGCGGTGAGCTTCAAATTCGCCAAGCTTCCCAACAAAGTCGACTCCGGCGGACGTGAAGAGTAGGCGAACGTCCTCGGAGGTCCTTCTGAGACCGATTTGGATAGGGACTTGAACTGATCCAAGCTCCTCATACTCGGAAACCCTAGCTTCTGGATCTTTGGAACTCGGATTGATCGCGCAGAGTAAACCCTAGAAACGAAAAATCGTTATCTTTCTCTCTCTTTGGTGCTCTGAGACTTCCTAGAGGCTACCCATTAAGTTTTTTCCCTTCCCTATTTCCCAAATCGAATAACCTAGCTAGAGGCAGAGATGGTTTTGGTCGGGGTTTGTCGAAGAGGGAGAGCTTTTGTTGGGGCTTGTCAGAGAAAAACTAGGTGGGGTCTGCCGAGAAAGGGTTTGTCGAAGTTTGTCAAGAAGATAGAGAGCTTTGTCAAAGAAAATAATGCGTCGGGGTCTGTCGAAGAAAGGGCGTTTGTGAGGGGTCCATAGCACGAATGCCTTGGCCAAGTGACAGTGGAGTGAATGTCTCTTCCAAGGCTCTTTCTCTTTTTCTTTTTTTTTTTTTTTTGCTCAAGTATACTATGGTCCAAATGGGTTGATTTTGATATATGGAGAAGTCATCACTTGATACATGAACAAGCAATCAGACAATGGTTTTCCACATAAATGTTGTCTGAATGCCACTTTAAATTTTCACTTTGCCGCCTATTATTGTCTGGGTGGAGGGAAATGAATTGGGGGAGAGGTTGGGGGGAATAGTTTGGGGGGAAATGTTGGTGGACATATTTCTTTCTTGCAACTGGTTAGGCATTACTCATTCATACAACACAAATAAGTCATTTGGTTGTGGAATCATCAATTACCAGATATATTTCAATCAAAATTTATAGGTCTTGAGGGGGAATGAGTGCTATCTTAGGGCAAATATAGGCACGTCCAAACCTTTCCCTCTTGATCGTACAACACAAAGTCAAAAACTGTTGTATGATATTTTGCACGCTACTCTCATACAACAGATATAACTATTCTGTTGTACTATGTAGTATCAATTTAAAGCTAAATTTGAGTCAAGCTAGGAGGAAAATCTGCCGCTATTTGTTTTTTCATTCACACAACGAATTATTCTTGTAAGTGTTATGCAATGATCTTCTAGCTAAAAACTTCATAATTTTAACAGCCTTATACAACGTAAGTTTTGTAAACGTGTTGTATGATTCACTTTCCCTCATCACACAACAATTTTTTTTTTTCGTTGTGTAAAAAGTGTTGTATGTTAAGGTTATTGGCCTAGTGTGTATATATATGTGTGTGTGTGTGTGTGTGTGTGTGTTTTTATATGTCTGTGTGTGTATATATGTGTGTGTGTGTGTGTGTGTGTGTATACATATATGTGTGTGTATATAGGTATGTGTGTGTATGTATATATGTGTGTGTGTGTTTGTGTGTGTGTAGAGAGAGAGATATATATATATAGAGATATAGAGAGAGAGAGAGAGGCAGAAAAAATAAAAAAAAATGAAAAGTGAGGGGTATAATAGTCATTTTAGGACCTGTTGTGTGAGCATTAGAAAGAATAAGGACTAAACTGTTTGATTTTAAAATTTTGGACTAAACTGTTTTTCATGCAAAAGTATGAGGAGTAACGAGTATTTAGTCCATCTTTAATTTCTGTTTTGCAAAATTCCATGACTTCTTGATTCATTTGGATTGGGCGAGCTTTGGTAGGAATATTTTTCTCATTGAACCCCTTGATATAAGGGAGAGTGACAATATGTTTTTTCCTATGCCAAAAGGCAGTAGGAATATCCGAACTTAATTCATTAATGATTTTTGCTTCAAATGTTTTGATTTTTTGTTGAAGGAAAGGTTTTTGTAGTTGAGTATCAATTCATTTGAAATTGATTTCTTCTTTAAGGAAGGTTATCTGCTTATATTTGGCCTAAATACAATTTAGTGTTTTTGAAATAGAATTTTCTTGGAAAGCCTTTAGTGTATGTATTTCAAGATTGGATAAGAAGGTAAATTTGACTGGTTCACCAAATGGATAGGTGATAATCCCATCATATTCTATGGTAAAGGGGTATATTAGGGTAATGAAAGGAAGTCCTAAAATTACTTTGTCGGTTAAGTTTTTGACTAGGACAAATGGTGTTTTGAAGCATACATTATTTTGACAGACATGTCCTTTAGGGATTTCGTATTTCATATCCATTTTGGTTCCATTAGCTGATCTTAACGACTCTTTGGTTTTTTCAAAGTACTTGGAAGGTATCAAGCCTTCTTGGATACAGTTGAGATCTGCACCGGAATCAATAAGCGCTGTTGTGACTAATTGAAAGTCGTTGATTTTAAGTTGTACTGTGGTATACCATTTTTTGAGTTGGATTTGACAGATGATACTATTAGTGTTTTGCTAAGATGTTTCTACATCATTTTGTTCAGGTGGATCATTATTAGGAAGGGTATCATGAGGATTCCGTATTTGAAGAAATTGTTGTTCGATTTTAAGAATATTTAAGTCATGTTTGATTTCTTTGTTGTCATGACTAATTTCTAAATTTGTTTTTTGTAAAGATTGTATTTGTGTTTTAATCGTCTTTATTTCTTGTTGTAAATCTTGGATTGTTATTTCTTTTTTACTAATTTTGAATTTGTCAAAAGTTGAAGTAAGACAAATTTTTTCTTGAGGGATGTTAATAATGTTTTCTTGTGTGATTAATTTTTTCAATTTCTTGAGATATTCCGATTTTAATTCTTGGTTATCGATTTTTCCTATTAGATCAATTAATAATTCTTCTTGTTCTTCCTGTGTTTAGAAAGAACATTTATTGTTTTGCAACAAGTATCTTTGCACCCGAAAGTGATATCTGGTGAAGAGTGTTCATCAGAATCATTTGAGGTGGAAGACTCGATTGGTGTAAGATCATTTTCATTATGTTCATTTTCTAAGTCAGTGTTTCTTAATTCTAAAAGTCGGATAAGGTTTTCTTGTTCTTCTTTACTAATTTTTAATTGTTTGATGGTATTTTTGACCGGACAGTTATTGGCGAAATGACCAGTTTTATTACATTTAAAACATTTGGTTTTACTTTTGTCAAAAAACTTGCTTTTGGAAGGATGATTTGTTCTTCTGGGCCAGGATTTTCGGAATTTGTTTTTAGAGTAAAATTTGTTTGGTTCGAAATCATTTTTGTTTCTTGAGTAAAATTTATTGCGGGTAAGTTTTCTTCTCGAGTAAAATTCATTGTTTTTCTTTTTATGTCGTCGTGAAGGAGGTAAAGATGGTAGACCATATTGTTCACAAAAGTTACCTAATTCATATTTGGCTGTTTTCTTATCTGATTTAACTTGAGAGTTTAATTTCATATCTATGCACATTTTTAAGCCTACTTTTTGGATAACTGTAATTATATTTCCATATGTAAGGGTATCATAATTAATATGTCCTGTTTCATTACTTAAGACTTGTCTAATTTTGTGAGCAAATAGTTTGGGTAAACCATTTATGAATTTTACTTTCCAAAAGGGTTGGTTACTATCATCTCGAAGCATAACTCTAGAAATAAAAACATCTTTATACCATTTGAAATCGTTTAAGGTGTGACATCTAAGGTTACTAAGTTGATCATGGATTCTAGAGGTAATGTGACTAGGCGTACCTATGAAATGTTGAATAATCGTGTAAAATAAAGTGTTGACAGCATCAGAAATGCCCATGCCAATGTTTTTATCGAAGATTGGAATTCCATCTTCGTCATGTTTAACTGCTTGTTTGATGGCTACTCTAGAATCAAGAGTGAGATGTTTTTCCCACCAGGAATGAAGCATTCCTGTGAATCCTGTGGAAAGGTATCAATAATTTCAGGCTGCTGGCTGAAATTATGATTAGTGACATAACTATTGGCCGCCATGGACATATGATGTAATTTATTTAATATTTCTTGTTCTGATAAATTATCAATGTTCCATTCGTATGTTTTATCGGAAGAGACTGAAAATTGATTACTGGGATAAGTAGTGGGTTGAATATCTAATGGCAGAGGACGTTCCGTCCAACTTTTGAAATGTTGTTTCTTTGGGTGAACTATCCTATGTAATTGGAGTTCTTGAAATGTTTGGTTTATCTGGGAAATGGTTTCAGAATCACTATCAGAGGAGTCTGAGGATGATTCGTGGTTATGAATGACTGCAATTCTGCTGGGTTTAGCTTTGAGTTCTTTGAGCATTTGTTCAATTTTTTGTGCAGTGGAGATGGGCTTGAGATTAGGTTTATTTATTTCGCTAAAGTGAATTAATGGTGTTTCTGATTATCTTTGAGGTAGAATGCTTACTTTTGAAAAAATGTTCTCTACTTTTGTTTCTATTTTGTCTAATTGGTTTCCTATAGTGACTAGGCTTTGATTTGTATAATTATTTTGTTCAATAGTTTTTTTTTATTTTTGGATTATCTCCAGCAACTTTAAAAGGTGATGCAGTTATGGATGTCTGGAGGTGATCTATGACTATAGTTTCAATAGGGGGATGACTGGAAGAAACAATAGAGTTAGTGGGTGTTTTCCATTTTGCTTTGGTAAGGGTTTGAATATTTTTGTAACTTTGTTGGTCAATGAAATCAAGGAAAAATATTTCAGATTGGGTCTCATGTATAAAAGCTTGCCAATTTTTAAGCAATTGTTTTTGTTGTTCAATTAAGGGATATTGTTTTCTATAAAGGTTTCGTCTATGAATATTTTTTGGAGATTCAAGGTCTTTATCTAAATTTTGAATAATTAACTGTAAATAGTTTATTTAGTGTACTTAGTTGAGGATTTATGGGAGGAACTACTTCAAAGTCAGTAGCTGTGGGAGATGTTTGTTCTTCCTCATCTAAGACTGGTTGAGTTTCTACATAATTGGGGTAACTAACTTGTGAAATGGTTTGAATATTTTAATTTTTAGTTTTTGTAATTCTTCTTCCAATTCTCTTATTCTAATATTTTTTATTTCTTTATCTAATTCACAGTCTTGCCTTGACACAGTTTCGGCAAATGTGGATTCTGCAAAGAATGTCTTGAAGCTGTGAAAGAATGTCTTGAAGATTGTCCTAATTCATGAATTCTAAGATTTTGACTTAGTCTAGGATTATGAAAATTGATTCTTATTGTACCATCATTATATTGTTGGATACAGTTCAAATCAGATAAATTATGTTGTATGTTGATAGGTTGATTTTTACTAGTAAGAGACCATTCAGAAAGTAGATGAACATCTGACCGTCTGATTGTGTGGGGAACTCTAATATTAGCATTTTTTTTTACTACTTTGAATTAGAAGAGTTTGATCTTTTGGGCTTTTACTTATGGCTTGAAAATTCATGTTTGTACCAGTGACTTTATAGTGGATCCTATAAATTAAGGCTAAAGGTTGGGTTCCTTCTAGAACATTATAACCCGAAGTTTTAATATTTAAGGTTAAGGATTTTAAGATGTGAGGATCACTAAGACTAATTGTAAAGTCTGGGTAACAATCAAAATGGATTGGACCGTTAAATAAGCTTGACTCAATAATTCCTAGGGTATTGTCATTGAAGTCGGTGAATCTTGCATCTCTGAGGCACAAAAGTATAGAGGCATTTAGACCTTTTCGAGTTAAAGGTTTAACACCGATTTGGACTAAACCAATATGCAAGAAATTGTGACCGTCTTTTTTGTGTTTTTTGATTGACTCTGGACTAAATAACTGACATTTTTCATGTTGTTTACTAAGAGCATAAACTTGTTCTACTGTTTTAATATGGTGTTCACTTTTGAATGAAGAAATGGACCATTTTTTCTTATAAATTTCGTTACTGGGGACTCTGGGTATATTCCAATCATTCATGTCGATATTATCATTTGACTGATATTCAATTTGTTCTTTATTAACTATGTCAGGGATCCTCTTTAGGGAAGATCTAGACGAACTGGAGGTAACTGAGTTGGGTCTAAATAGTCTACTCATGATGAGGAGTAACTAGAAACGCTGGAACTAAATATTAAGTGTGGAAGACTGCAAAACCTTAATTTTCTACCTTAGACTAGGCATCTCTCTTCTCCACTCATGCCTCACTCGGGACTCATTGTTTGGACCTGGACTTAATGTTTGGTTGGAGAAAGTAATAAATAGACTAAAGGTGGAAAAGACAAGGTAAATAAGTGCTTACAAACTTAAGAATGAGCACCAGACTATTAATCACTTAGCATAAAAGTAGAATATGAGATATCAACTCAAATACCTCACCTAGGCGGTAATCCGCCACCTGGGGATTGAGTGGTTTTAATAAATACCATCAACTCTTACGGCTCTGATACCAGAAAGAGGAGAGAGCGAGAGCGTAAGAAGAATAAATACTTTTAAGCATAAAATATGAATGAATTACTGATAATAAAATTAACTTTTAACTGAAAATTTAATTACAAAACCAAACTCTTCTATTTTATATATAAGGGATCCCTTTTTTGGTCTTTTCTAGGGATAGGGCATTACACCAATTTTTTGATCATATTTTGGCATCTCAACCGTTCAGTTTTTAGGTCATAATGTGTAGATCACTTGTACAAATTTTCAGCCAAATTGATTATCGTTAAGGTATTCAAAATGGTGATTTAAGATTATAAGTATGAATGGTTCAAGTTTGACAGATTTGATTCGTCCATTGATTTAATCTAGTTTGATACCCTAACGATCACCGATTTGGCTGAAAATTTGCAGAAATGATCAACACATTAGGACCTAAAAACTGAACGGTTGAGATGCTGAAATGTGTTCGAAAAGTTGGTCTAATGCCCTATCCCTATAAAACACCAAAAAAATGAATCCCTCAGTGGACGGACCATATATATATATATATATATATATATATATACACAGATTCTATGCAGAGCGAGGTTTGAAATTTCAGAACGAGGTTAGGGTTTAGGGTCACTTTTTTTATCACAGATCCACATCTCGACCGTTTAGTTTTAGGTACTAATGTATAGATCATCTTTGCAAAATTTAGGGTTTAGGATGTGCGACCGAAAAGTGACCATAAACCCTAACCTCGCTCTGAAATTTCAGAGCGAGACATCGCTCTGGATAGGATCTGTGTATATTATATATATATATATATAATATACACATATCCTATCCAGAGTGGAGTTCCGCTTTGAAATTACAGAGTGAACTTTGAGTTTTTGGTCACTTTTATATATATATATATATAATATACACAGATCCTATCCAGAGCGATGTCTCGCTCTAAAATTTCAGAGCGAGGTTAGGGTTTATGGTCACTTTTAGGTCGCAAATCAACATCTCGACCGTTTAGTTTTTAGGTACTAGTGTATAGATCATCTCTGCAAATTTTCAGCCAAATTGATGATCGTTAAGGTATCTAACTCGCTTAAAACAATCGATGAACTGAATCTGTCCAACTTGAACCGTACTAGCTTTAAGGCAGTTATCAATGCCTTAATGATCATCAATTTAGCTGAAAATTTGCATAGATGATATATACACTAGTACCTAAAAACTGAACGGTCGAGATGTGGATATGCGACCTAAAAGTGACCCAAAACTCGAAGTTTACTCCGTAATTTCAAAGCGGAACTCCGCTCTGGATAGGATATGTATATATGTATGTATGTATGTATATGTGTGTGTGTATTTATATATATATATATATATATATCTATATCGGTGCCGTTCCAAAGAGGACGTCGGCACTATTGTTAAAGTGCGGACGTCGATGCTGCAGCTCGGCTCGGGGCGCGATAAAGCGGCAGGGCTTGCCTGACTGAGGCCAGGGGTCGGACGGACCGATCTGCAATCGGTGGAGTCGTCGGCAACGTGGTTGTAGCTCACTGCAGAAAACTTGTAGTTGCAGGTCGGGTGGCTGCCCAGAACCTGCAACCCCGACCTGCTCCGACCTCAATCGCTGCCTAGAATCATCCGGGATGCCTCGGGTCTCCGTCGGCAAAGCCTCGAGCCACTGTCGCCGCCTGAAAAGCCGTTGCTGCGTCGTCATCCGTACTTTAGCGAAGTGCGGACGTCGGCTTCAGAACGGGCCTATATATATATATCACGCAAGAAATGATCCATGGGTACCGAACTTTGGGATCCGATAGTAACATAGTACATAGGGTTAGGATCAATGGACACATTATTTGACATGATTTTTTACACTTCTTTAAAGCCCTTAGATATAAAAGCATTCAATGGTTTTGATTTATTGTCTTTTATGACATGGCATTAAATTTCTTCCCAACAAAAATTAAAACTAAAATATTTTAATTTAGTCTCCAGGGTTCGACGGTATGTCTGCTTTATTTTTCAAAACTTATTGGTCAGTAGTGGGTGATTCAGTATGTGAATCTTGTCTTGGAGTATTGAATGATGGTAAAGAGATTCAGGATTTCAATTATACACTTATTTCTCTAATCCCTAAGTGTGTAAGTCCTCAACAGGTGATAGAATTCAGACCCATTAGCCTTTGTTCCATTGTTTATAAGCTAATTTCAAAGACTATAGCTAACAGGCTCAAGGTTTTTCTCCCGGACATAATCTCTGGTACACATAGTGCTTGTGTGCCTGGGAGGAACATTCAGGACAATGTTATTGCAGCTTTTGAAACTATCCATACGATCCGAACACAAAAAGGCACTACATCTCCTAAGTTAGTTCTTAAGTTGGATATCAGTAAGGCGTATGACAGGGTGGAATGGACTTTCTTGAAGGCAGTGATGTCAAAGTTGGGGTTTGCGGAGGGTTGGGTAGACTTAATAATGAAGTGTGTCAGCTCTGTCTCTTTTTCAGTTTTATGGAAAGGTCAGCCAATTTCAAGCCAACAAGGGGTATTAGGCAGGGTGACCCATTGTCACCCTACCTGTTCCTGTTTGTTTCTAAAGGCCTTTCGGCTTTATTACATCATGCTGATTCTTCTGGGTTGATACAGGGAGTTAAAGCAGCATCTACAGCACCTTCTATTTCACATTTGCTTTTTGCAGACGATAGACTTCTTTTTGTCAATGCTACAACTCAGGAGAGTGTGTCATTAAAGCAGTGTTTGCTTCTTTATGAGTCAGCAGCAGGCCAATGCATCAATTTTTAGAAATCAGCCATGTCTTTTGGTCCGAATGTTGATAGTCAAGTGATGAATGAAATTAAAGATGTTTTGAATGTCCCGATCGTTGAATTTCATGAAAAGTATCTGGGGCTCCCTACTACTATAGGAAGGAATAAGAAAGAAGTCTTTAGGAAGTTAAATGAGCGGCTTGATTTTCATCTCCAAGGTTGGCAAGGGAAGTTCCTCTCAAAAGCGGGTAAGCTTGTATTGATTAAAGCAGTTGCTCAAGCAATTCCCACTTATTCAATGAGTGTGTTCCAGTTGCCTATTGGAGTTTGCAAGAAGTTTCAATAAAAAGTGAGTAGGTTTTGGTGGGGAAAAGGAGGCGAGACGCGAGGAATCCATTGGTGTAGTTGGGACAAGCTTTGTAAAAGAAAGGAGGAGGGGGGTATTTGCTTTAGAGATTTGAGGGCCTTTAATCAAGCCATGCTAGCAAAAACGGTTTGGAGGATTTTTTGGGGTAAACATTCTTTGGTAAGCCAATTACGTCAAGCTAAATAATTCCCAAATTCTTGTTTTTTAGATGCTTCATTGGGTCTTACACCTTCAGATATATGGAGAAGTCTGTTGTGGGGCAAACAAGTGATTGATAATGGTACTCGTTGGCGAATTGGGAATGGAGCAAGAGTAAGTATAGTGAAGGATCAGTGGTTGCCTTGTCCAATTAGTTTTAAGGTGGTAAGTCCGGTTCCAATCCTCGTCCATCAGAAGGTGGACAATTTGTTCACGGCCTCGGAAGCATGGAATGTGCCTCTGGTGCAATCTATTTTCCTACCTGATGAAGCTGATATGGTTCTTAGTATGCCTATTGGATTGAGAACTGTACCTAACAAGCTTGTTTGGCATTTTACTAAGTCTAGTGTTTATAGTGTGAAATCAAGATATTGGGTGGCTAGGGACTTGCAATTTCGAAAAAATGGGACAGTAGTTGGTTCTAGTCATAATGGCAACAAGTCTTTGTGGAATAAACTATGGAGTCTCAATCTACCCCACAAAGTCAAAGTCTTCATGTGGAGGGCTGCAAACAACTACCTACCATGTGGTCTAAATCTGAAAGTTAGAAAAATTCTTGAATATCCAAGTTGTTGGCAGTGTGGGGACTTTTTGGAGTCGATGATTCACATTTTGTGGGAGTGTCCTAGAGCAAAAGCAGTTTGGAAAGAGTCTTTTCTACATGTGGTCCTTAAAAGTTGGCAGGAACCATCCTTCCTTGACCTTCTACATCATGTTTACTCTACTGCCTCTAGATCTGAGCTGACTAAATTTTGTTATATCTCATGGTGGCTTTAGCGTAACCGAAATCTGCACAGACATGGGGAGAAAAGCCTGGGACCGGATGCATTGGTACAAGCTATTGATGAGTGGCAACTGGAATTTGAAAAGGCTACACAAAAGGTTCAATCCATTAAGGTGGCAGTTCGTCAAACTCAGGTCACCTGGCAACCACCTTCTGTTGACTGTATCAAGATGAATTTTGACGGAGCCTGTGATATGAAGAACGGTTGCAGTGGGCTGGGGGTGGTTTGTCGAGACTGTCGTGGAGAGTTGAAAGGCGCGATGGCAGTACCACAAGTTGGTAATCTTCCTCCAAGATAGGTGGAAGCCTTGGCATTGTTGCATGGTTTACGGTTTGCATTGCACGTGGGCTTCCTTAACCTGGAGGTGGAAGGTGATGCTCTTTCAGTCATTAGTAGCATCAATAATAGTCTTGAAGATTTGAGTCTTGAAGGACATATTTTGGATGAAGTTAAGTTGTTAGTTTAGTCTTTTAGTTCCTGTAGTGGGCACTTTGTGAAACGGGAAGGCAATGGAATTGCTCACCGGCTAGCAAAGGAAGCCTTAAAAATTAGTCAGCCTTTTCTTTGTTTGGAGTCGGGGCCTGAGTGGCTCCATCAGTGTGTCAGTATGGACTTTCAGTGTGAAGTCTAGTATGGAAAACTTTGGGCATTTCATCATCTTGGTGGTTGCTTACAGTCTTTCCACAACTCATTGTAATTGATTCATAGTCAATGAAGTTCTTATTTGATCAAAAAAAAATATATTTTCTTTATAAAAAAGAACTAAAATAGAAGATGGGATTAGAACACGATCAAAATCTAATAAGAACTCCAACTTTGAACAAGATTACTATTCTTAAGGGCGAAAAACCAGAATTAGAGAAGGAAGAGGATTGTATGAGTGAGAGATCAGAGCACAAAGCCAGTTTAATTGGGGATTTTACTGATAAGCAAGAAGGTTAGCCAGTCTGGTGCTTCTTAATTTAGCATTGACTATCGGAAAGGGTATTGCTGGGATGGTGCGGTATTTAGATTCTCAGTCACTGTTCTTGCTGAGATGAACAGTAATTAGTGGCCATTATTGTTTTTCTTAAACATACACTGAAGAGAAGATCCCCTAGGGATCAGTCTATAGAGTTATCAAATGCAAACAAAGGCAGCGCTGCATTGATAGAGAAATTTTTTTTCAGGTGCCAAAGAGTCTGATATTTCACCACTGAAGTTACAAAAATGAAAAGACATTCTGAAGTTGAAAAGAACTCTTCCATTCGTAGGACTATTAACCCCAATCTACAACTCTAATTCGATGGATATATCAAGTTATCATCCCCTCTTATGGTTTCATAATTGGTCTTTGATCTGTAAGGAGGACGAGTTCTTGTTCTTCTTGAAAGATTACAACTATATTTAAACATGAAAACATAATAAACTAGCACAGATTTAGATCAAATGTAAATAAACAGATATGAATGATAACTGACTTGGTTGATTGCTGTTGCAATCCATTCGATCTTCTCCTAGATGCACACTGTATTTCTCCTTTTGCTTGATGGGACAAAACCAGATGAGAAAGTTTTTGTGTTCTAGCAGAGATCAAAAGAAATCTTCACATATATAAGCTGTTGTGACAGCAGCAGTTACATGACAGTTCCTTCCATCAAGGAACTGTTGAAGTGACTGTTTGTCTTAATCAGATTTGTCCAAATGATCATACCTTTTGAATTTTGAATTCAAAACAGATATACTTACACATTATCTTAATTCGATTACTAAATTAAGTCTACATATATATACATGTAAGTAACTGCAGTTGTACTTTATAATCAAAATAATTTGTTTACATTAAGCTAATGTATATACAATATATAATATCTAGTTCATTCTGCTCATATGCAGTGTGATCAATCTTACAATCTCCCACTGAACTAGGATTATATAATGTATAGCTTGTAAGCAAACTATAACTGGATTGTGCACTTTGAATCTAAAGCATTATTTGTTTTCAAAATCCTGTCAATTAATATTCACCAAGCTGAATCACAAAAGAATATGATAAATTGATAAATTATCAGTCTCTTATGATCACATCATGATGAACAGAATTACATGGATTACCCCAAGTATGATCATGCTTGTCATGTAGAAATCGATATTGCAAGCATAGATGATCCTGATGGAATTTATTCAAATCTGCATGTTTGCTGATGTGATCTCAGCAACATATTAATGTATACATTCTCTGAATCATGCAGCAATATATTTGAATATAATGATATCATTCAAAATGTATGAATGAACTACTGATGACTGACTGAAATGGTTAATATCAAATGCATTACTTATTAACAGTAACATACAGCAACCTACACTTCTAAACATCAATGCTATCTAAAATTCCCATGTTTTCTACATGATTAACAAACACAGAAACTGGTAATGCTTTTGTCAGTGGATCTGCAAGTTGCTCTTTTGTTCCAATCTTCATCACTTCTATTTCATTATCCCTCACACTCTCTCTTACTGAAAAATACTTCACATCTATATTCCTTGACCCTGCTGTTCTTCTGTTGTTCTTTGAAAAGAACACAGCTGTTGCATTGTCACAGTATATAGCCAATGGCCTCTCAATTGAATCCACTACCTTCATTCTGGAAATAAAATTTTTGAGCCATAATGCATGTGCTGTAGCCTTATATATTGCAATGTATTCTGCCTGGAAAGTTGAAGTGGCAGTCAATGATTGCTTATTAGTCTTCCATGAAATTGCTCCTCCAGCAAACATGAATATGTATCCAGATGTTGACTTCAAATCATCTAAATCCTGCTTGTATGAAGCATCTGTGTAGCACTCTACTTTCAGTTCTTGATCTTCTATTCTCTTATACACCATCATGTGATTTCTGGTACTTTTCAGATATCTCAATACTTTCTTCCCTGCAACCCAGTGTTCATGACCAGCATTTGATTGGTATCTGGATAGCATGTTTACTACAAAGCTTATATCTGGCCTTGTGCAAACTTGTGCATACATAAGGCTTCCAACCAACCTAGCATAGGGCACATTTTCCATGCATTTCCTTTCCAATACATTTTGAGGACATTGTCCTTTATGTAACTTATCACCTTTAGAAATAGGTGCATTTCCTGATCTGCATTTTTCTAGGCCAAATCTTTGTAAAATCTTGTCAATATAATTCTTTTGTGACAGACCTAGCATACATTGACTTCTATTTCTGCTAATTTCTATCCCAAGTACATAATGAGCTTCCCCCATGTCTTTCATATCAAAATTCTTCATCAGAAAATGTTTTGTGGCTTTTAGCAAACCAACATTGCTGCTAGCTAATAGGATATCATCTACATATAAGACTAAAAATATGAAATGACTCCCACTAACCTTGCAGTACACACATTCATCCAATTTGTTTTCTTCAAATCCAAAGTCAGAGATCACAGCATCAAACTTTAAATACCACTGCCTGGATGCTTGCTTCAGTCCATAAATTGACTTGTTAAGCTTGCAAACCTTCTTTTCATCTTCTATGAACCCTTCTGGTTGAAGCATGTAGATATCCTCCTGTAAGTCTCCATTTAAGAATGCAGTTTTAACATCCATTTGATGCAATTCTAAATTGTAATGTGCAACTAGGGCCATTATGACTCTGAAGGCATCCTTAGTTGAGACAGGTGAAAAAGTCTCATTGTAGTCTATACCTTCCTTTTGATTGTACCCTTTTGCTACGAGTCTAGCTTTGTATCTCTCAACCTTGCCATTTGCATCCCTTTTTGTTTTATAAACCCACTTGCATCCAATAGGTTTTAAATCTGCAGTTCTGTCTACCAATGTCCAAACACCATTCTGTGACATGCTTTGAAGTTCATCCTCCATTGCAAGCTTCCATTTGTGACTGTTGTCTGATTGCATAGCCTCCTTTAGTGATGGAGGATCATTTTCTTCCCCCAAATCAAACTCAATTGCAGTCAAATATAAATGATAATCATTGGATATTGCAGGCTTCCTGGTTCTTTCTGATCTTCTTAGAACTTGTTCTGCTTCCATGATAGGAACTTTTGCATTTCCATGTTTTGATCTACACTAACACCATCAACTTGATCTTCAACATTGGCTTCTTGAGTTTGATTTTCTATTTGTGTTTCTGGAATGATATCTTCATAAATAGCATGAGTACCTGTCTGCATAATTTCTGAAAAAATAAACCAGTCATCCATGTTGCTGTACTCTTTGTCTAAGCTTGTCTCTTCTGTCACACTTGCATTCTGATCAAACACTTCATCAAAAAATGTTGCTCTATGTGTTTCAAAAATTCTATTGTGCCTGGTAGAGCAATAAAATTTGAATCCCTTTGATTTTTCTGGATAGCCAATAAAATAGGCACTTAATGACTCGGATTCAAGTTTATCATTTTCTCCATTATACACTCTTGCTTCTGCCTTACAACCCCAGACATGTAGATGATTCAGACTTGGTTTGTAGCCACACCAAATCTCAAATGGAGTTTTGAGGACTGCTTTGCTTGGTGTCCTATTGCAGATGTAGTTTGTTGTTCTCAATGCTTCTCCCCATAAGAACTTTGGTAAACCTGATCTGGTGAACATACTTCAAACCATGTTCATCAATGTTCTGTTTCTTCTTTCAGAAACACCATTTTGTTGTGGTGTATATGGTGTGGTTTATTGAGCAACAATGCCACATTGTTCTAAATATGCAGCAAAAGGTCCTTTATGCTGCCCTTTCTCATAATACTTACCATAGTATTCACCACCTCGATCTGACCTTATCACCTTAATGAGTTTCTCAGTCTGTCTTTCTACTTCAGTTTTGAAAATCTTGAAAACGTCTAGCACTTGTGACTTATCAGAAATTAGATAAACAAAACAGTACCTTGAAAAATCATCAATGAAAGTCACAAAATAGGAGCTTCCACAAATGGTGTTTACAGCAAATGGACCACAAACATCTGTGTGGATTAGTTGAAGCAAACAATCAGATCTTTTGGAATGCAGATTTCTCAAATTTGTTATTTTTCCCTTTAAACAATCCACACATGTTTCAAAATCACTAAAATCTAATGCAGGTAAAATTTCTTGTTTCACTAGCTCATGCATTCTTTGTTTTGAAATGTGTCCTAATATTTTGTGCCAAAGAAAAGATGATGTATGTTACTTATTCTTTCTCTTAACACCAACAACTGTTTTTGACACATTGAAAACATGATGATTTTGAATAGCTGCATTAGTGCAATTGACATGCCAGTAACCATCAATTAAAATAGCATCACCAAAACAAGATGAATTTTCATAGAAATACATAGCCCTATTATTACTTGAAAAGCTGAAAGCATCATCCATTACAAATTGAGAACCAGATATCAGGTTTCTCTTTATTGAGGGAATACAATACACATTATCTAATACCAAAACATACTTATTCCTAAATACTAATTTGACACTTCCTACAGCTTGAACTGCCACCCTTTGGCCACTTGCAGTGCATACCCTTGTTTCATTCTTGTTTGGGATTGTTTTGCTTGATAATCCCTGCAAGGAATTAACAATATGAATGGGTGAACTAGTATCAAACCACCATGATGCATTACTAACAGATGCATGTGACTCTAATGTGAAAATTGATTTTAACAAAAAAGTACCTTTCTTGTTCAGCCAATTTTTAAAACCCTCACAGTCCTTCTTGAAATGACCTGATTTCTTGCAGAAGAAACATTTCATTGGACCATTTGTTTTGACAGACTGTTTTTGTACAGATCAGTCTTCACAAGAGATTTTGATGAACTGGCCTTAAAGTTCTTGTTGCCAAAGGTTTTCTTATTCTTTGGCTTTGCAATGTAGTTAATGCTCACTACCTTTCCCCTTTTGAGCATTTCTTCTTCTTCCTGCACACAAATGGAAATCAACTCATTAAGACTCCATTTTTCTTTCTGTGTGTTATAGAGGCTCTTCAGGTGACTATATTGATCTGGGAAAGAATTCAGTAGCATGTGCACCAGAAAAGGATCATCAATATTCATGTTCAAGCTCTTCAGTTTTGCAGCAATATCAATCCCTTTCATAATATACTCCCTTATGCTTCCTTGTCCAGTAAATTTCATCCCGGTCAGTGCGTTCATCAGTGTGCTAACCTCAGCCTTGTCAGAAACCTTGTACTTCTCAGCAATTGAATTGAAGTACACTTTGGCAAATTCAGAATCTGGTATACCTCATTTGACAGCATCAGTCATGCTCTTTTTCATACAAATCAGTGCCATCCTGTTGTGTTTGTGCCACAGCAGGTACCTATCTTTGGCCTCCTTTGATGATGTTGCTGTTAGTTCAGTAGGTGGATCTTCTCTAAGAACATGATCAAAGTCCAATATTCCCAGGTTGAGTTCTATGTCTCCTTTCCATTTTTTGAAATTCAGTCCATTGAGCAATTCAACTTGATTGATGCTCATTGGGAAATGCATTGCTGAAATTGTTCAGTTTCAAATCAGTCACTCATTATGTCTAAATTTACACATATATATGTTCCAGTTTGACTATATACCAGAGATATATATACGCTAATCCCAAATGTTACATTCATATGGAATAAACATTTAAATGAATTTATATGTATAGATAAGTAAACATATATCATTTTCAAGATGTTGGTATCATTTGTAATACACTCATCTCCAAGGATACATGGATGTTTATTACCACACATATAGATGTATTAAACCAGAAAGTCTCATTTAGATTTCTAACTGCTTTGGAAGTTAGATACAGTATTGAACTTTCAGATTTATCTTAATGGTTTCCTTTATGAATGTATATCTGTATACATGTTTCAACTATTTTGATAGTATTGAACGTATAAGCAGACCACATTTCAAAAGAAAATTACTTGATCTATTGCATAAATCAGTATATTCATGGCTACTGTGGCAGCATTATGGATATACATGAAATACGCAGTAGTCTTTCTATTTGGTAACATTATCATATATATAAATGTGCATATATGATCATCGATGTTATAAAATAGTAGTAGTTATATGAATCGAAAATAGTCCTAAACAAGTTAACTGTCAAAATATCAATCTTTATCTGTATTATGTTTCATGCAGATTTCAATGAATCAATATCTTCATTTTCTAGTCCCAGAATACATATCTCAGTATGAAAAAGTATACATCAATCTAAATCTAAGCATAGTTGCTCTGATACCTATTGAAAGATTACAACTATATTTAAACATGAAAACATAATAAACTAGCACAGATTTAGATCAAATGTAAATAAACAGATATGAATGATAACTGACTTGGTTGATTGCTGTTGCAATCCATTCGATCTTCTCCTAGATGCACACTGTATTTCTCCTTTTGCTTGATGGGACAAAACCAGATGAGAAAGTGTTTGTGTTCTAGCAGAGATCAAAAGAAATCTTCACATATATAAGCTGTTGTGACAGCAGCAGTTACATGACAGTTCCTTCCATCAAGGAACTATCGAAGTGACTGTTTGTCTTAATCAGATTTGTCCAAATGATCATACCTTTTGAATTTTGAATTCAAAACAGATATACTTACACATTATCTTAATTCGATTACTAAATTAAGTCTACATATATATACATGTAAGTAACTGCAGTTGTACTTTATAATCAAAATAATTTGTTTACATTAAGCTAATGTATATACAATATATAATATCTAGTTCATTCTGCTCATATGCAGTGTGATCAATCTTACACTTCTCTTATGTTTTTTATTTTTATTTTTTTCTGTATCTAAATTTTTACGTGTTTTTTCTTTACAAAAGAAAACTTAATCTAATATTATTTTAATTTTTGTAAGTAAGAAATTTAATACCATGTCATTAAAGACAATTAATCACAACCATTAAATGCTTTATATCTAAGGGCTGCAAAGAAGTGTAAAAAATTGTGTCAAATAATGTGTCCATTGATCTTGACCCTAGTACATAACCAAAACATAAAAGAATTATTGATGTAATATATTCTTTATGTCTACTTCATAGCCACAAGTGAGGATCTGCATTGTAACCAGAAGTCTTGCACCATTCGCGAGGGTCATTGGTATGAACAATGTCAGGAGCTGGGTATGATGCTCTTTGATGAAAGTAGAGGCGAGCAGAATCTAAACCGAACCTTTAAAAGCTCCATCACTCACTGATAATTGAATAATGGCAGCGGAATACTAGGCGGCCAATGATTGTGACAAAGTTGAAACAAATAGTTTGTAAGAATCTGATGGAAGGCCTTCAGAAGGTACGAGATCAGCTAGCTTCACACGACCTAGAGATGGCAGGCCGCTACCTGCCATAAATTCCTTTGGAATACTCCCTACCCGATTTTGAACAGAGATATTATCCAATCAACTGCATAGATTACAAATGATATACGTCATATCACAAAAACAAACACAAGATAAACAATATAAAGAAGCATCATCAATGATCAATCTATCTTTCTTTCGTTTTTCTTAATGAGAGGAATTCCCAGACACTAGGAATATCGAAAGCTACGACCATTCAAAGAATCATAATTGAGTTCAGTTGGTATTTTAAGAACCTAAAACACCATTCTTTTCTTCTTTCAAACATCAAAATATCGATCTTTATACATGTAAAGATAATCCAAAGATCAAAAGTCAGAAAATTCAAGTGATATTCAAGTGGTGAAAGGTAGAAGTAAATGAAATGCAGATTTCAAAACTACAGCTTCAATTCTATAGGAGTAAAATCTAAAAAGTAGTCTTTCACTAGTACAAAAATTGAATCAGACGACGGCTAAAAACTGTCGTCTGATGCGGAGCTGACTGTCGTACATCTCGCTGCCGTCTGATGAAACATGATTTGGAGAACTGTCGTCTGAAGAACTCGGCATCCATGTTGACAGCATGTCGACAGGCTGTCGATAGCTTGTCGACATCATTAACTGTCGTGTGAACGTCACTCAGACGACGTGCAACTTAAGAACCCGTTGTGTAAAGGTGATTCAGAAGTCTTTTTTTTTGTTAAAACTGTTGTGTGAAGATGATTCAGAAGTCATTTTTTTGTTAAAACTGTTGTGTGACTGTTATTCACACAACTAAAACATTGATTGCATCTGTGATCTGTATTACTCTCACACAACAGTTTTTATTATAAGGCTGTTGTGAACATTGTGTACGTACAGCAGAAGATGAAATCAAAAATCACCAAATGAACAGTAATTACCAATATATATCTAATATTGTTATAATCCACATAATTGTACTGAAATGTATTAGACAATATTGCCAAAAAGGAGCACTATACTACTCCAACACCAAATTATGGAGCACATCTATACTAGCTACTCCACTAGCAAAATAAGTGAAGAAATGCACTTTAGATTGTCACTTTGGAGCACAAAAATACATTTCTAGCCTATTTCACTTCACAGCTTCTAGGGCTTGAGCAACTGCATACTTTACGGCTTGAGGATGTTTTTCAACACATAACTCGCAAGCTCATTACGCACTTCATCAATTTCCACTTGACCATAAACATGATTGGCTCTCCTAGCCCACTGTAATAGTTTGAAAATACTGCCATGTTCTTCCATTGAACAGAGCTCCGTCCTTTCTTGTTGCGTTCCCCTTTAAACATTGATATAGCACTATATAAAAGCATACCAACATAAGAACCAACAATATATAAGCTCTCTGCTGACCAACAATAGAAAGGACTAACAATATATAAACAATCATTAAGCAATACTTACGTGTCAACAATATCTTTCCATTCTTTGCACTTGTTGTCATTTACTTTGCTCTTTGTGCCATGAGAATCTGTAATATCAACACAGAAAAACCAAAGTTAGCTTAATAAGCTAATATCCAGTATGCAAGATAGATAAGAAATTGCACATATAATCAACAGAACATGCAAGTAGACAACAATAAGGCATTAAACCTCAACCAATAGTACTAATGGATAGCACAGATTTTTCAGTAAGATGTACATAACAAGAAAGTTAACAACCAAGCAAAAACAAATATTTCTTTTCCATACATCTTAGCTGGACTAATAAGATAAGAAAGTGCAAATAATGGGTAGATACTTACAGCCGTTGCAAAAGCAATGTCCACAGCTCTCTTCCAGCACAATTCCCCTTTTTCTTGCCTCTAAAGAACTTATAACTCTTACATAAGGGATTACATGAAATTGATCTTAGCTGATTTTAGACTTCATCAATCATTTCTGTTATTAGTTCACAGCATAACATAATAAAAAGCAGCAAATGATTCTAAACTTTTAGCAGCCTTTTTACACATCAGATACAGATGGGGCAAGAGGCTCCAAGAACGCTGTCTCCTTTAAACCATATCTCAATTATTCATCCTCCCATGAGCATAAGCCAAACTTAAAAGTAAAATAGAAGAATAAATTAACCCAAATTTTAACAGCAGTACCTTATTAGGTAAGTTAGCTTCCGATTGTGTCCATTTTTATGTAAGAAAACTCCTTTGAGTCTCTTTAGAAATTAAATTTTTACCTCAGAGTAAAACTTTTCCTCTATTTCACTAATGGGTTTGATTTTCGTATTCGGTTCTTTTTCTTTGACCTTCGTAGCTCTTCATGTTCTCTGGCTTAGTATACGCTTTTCTACAGGAAGTCTTAACAGAACTAATGACAAGATAGTATGGGCCACGGGGAATAGTAGGGGTAAAGTTATTTTCCAATTAGAAATAGTTTTGAACAAAATGCTCATGGACCAAGGTGATTATCCTTTTTGTAGTGTTTCTTAGAGCAAAGAAAGGAAAACCAGTAAGCAGCAATGTATGACAATAAAAAAATAACCAAGAAGAATTTACCAACTGAAAGGAGAAACAAAATTAATTAATTAATTAATGAGACTATTAGCCGGTACCCATTGAAATCAGCAGCCTCAACCCTAGCTCCAGTCTGCAAGAGCACATCAATGCAATGCTGTCTGCCCTATATTCTCAATCAGTCCCCGCCATGCTTTAACAACATAAACAACAAACAGTAGAGCTTGAGCAGTCAAAAGCCAAACACAGAATAGAAGTATAGTTACACAGAAATATATGCTTCATCATTGTACATACCTCCAACAATATGGAGTATTTACTACATCACCAAGCATAAGTAACACCCTCTTTGAGACACCCACAAGCCATGGTGAGGCCCAACCGAGACATGCATCTTGTAGCCCTATGTTCAAGCTACGCTACAGTATCCGGAAGTCGCAAATCCGTCGCCGGGAAGCCACCTTCCCGGCCTTGCCAACATGCCCTCACAAATAGGCTTTCTAGACTAGAATAGTAGTTTTGCATCCCACATCTAAGAAAATGTAAAGGAGAAGCATTCCTTTACCTATAAAAGGAATGCCTCCTCCCACTTAAATTCATTCCAATTCACTCCATTACAACACACTTTGTAATCTTGTTAGGCCGCAAGGCTCAACACACATAGTTAAACATTCAAGTGGACGTAGTCTTCCGCTCATGCGGAGGCGAACCACTATACATCTTGTGTCTCTCTCTCTCTCTCTCTCTTACTTATCGTTAATTAGATCCCCACGGATCCAAGCATTAACATTGGCGCCGTCTGTGGGAAGCCAACACAAGGGCTTCGTCACCTACCACGAACTTTGACCTGAAAATGTCGAGTCAACGCTCATTCAACATCAAATTGGGGCTGGTCAACGCCCAACATGGCTGGTCAACGCCCGGCGGGGTCGGTCAACGCCCAACTCACAAAAGTCAACGCCGAACAAGGCTTGGTCAATGCTTGGTCAACGCTGGAGATGGTTGGTCAACGCTGACCAAGGTTAGTCAACGCTGGACTCCAAAAAAAAAAAACTGGGCGGCCAAATTTTCTCTGGACACCCAGAAATCTTCTCTGGGCACCCCTCCAATTTTCAAATTTCCCGCCAGACTTCATCTCCGCTGCACTTCAACCTGCAGCTCCGCCGAACTCTTCGATCTCCACTGAGCTCAGGCACCGGCGAACTCCTCCGCCAAGCGGACACCACCGACCTTGCACCACCATCAGCGCCACCGCACCGCCGCACTCGGACTCTCCGCCGCACTTCGCTCCTCCGCTGGCCTAGCTCTCCACCAAAAGCTGAGTTCCGCCAAACTGCGGTCGCCCACGCCGGGGACTTCCGCTCACCAGCCCCGAGCTCTGCAGCTCCGGTGCTCCGCCGGGAATAGCTCCGCCCAACCTCATCCGCCGAGCTCCAGTTCCCCGCTGAGCTCCGTGGTTTCCGCCAGACAACAACCACCGTTGCGAACCAGGTCCTCCAGACAAACACGGCATCCGCCACCGTTGGTCGCCGGCACGAGCTCCGCCCACTGCAGGTCAGGGACTGCACTGTTGTTACCTTCCTCCGCTGGCCAAGTTCTGCTGAGCTGCTCCACTGCTAGCCATCAGCGCTCAGTTCCTCCGCTGAACCTTTTTTCCGCTGACTCGAGCTTCTTCCACCCGGCTTTGGCGACCGCAGCTCCTCGGCGCTCCGCTAGGAGACCCAAGCTCCGCTGGCAGCAGATGCCGAAACGCAACAACCAAGTGCTCCGCCTCTAGCTAGTCCTCCGCCGGACTGTGCTTCAGTGGCACACCTCCGCCGAACTTAGCCAACGGCTCCTCTCCGCTAGCCATCTCGGACGGCAATGCTCCGCTGCACACCCACTGCCTTCGAGCCGCACAGACCGCCAGGCACCACTGCTGCCCATCTCTGCTAGCCGGCCTCCGCTCCCCTAATATCCATCAGCGGTGGTTTTTCCGCTAAGCTCCATCGACGGCCATCCACCCATTTTCACATTAACTCTGGTATCGGCCCTTTCAATCCGAGCAAAGGCCTCCAGCTAATTAATGACCTTCATCGATCACTCACTTTGCTCGAGCCAAAGACCAGCCAAGATAAGTCCACTGATTTACAACTCATACTTATATGATATTCTGATCGACTGATCCTTACTCATAAGCAGACCACGTGCTTATTTGTGAGAAAGCATGGCTATTTTACTGCCACATATCAGCAGCATGATACACTATTTTCTGGCGGTGCACATGTAGCTCGGAAAACCACATATATGCCTCTGTTCTGCACAAACAAACTATTTGTCATGCGTGCAGCATGATACATAGCACAATACATTTATGTCCCTACACTTGCCATGCAATTACACATGCATTTAATTGTGACCTTGCTCTCCTTTATCTCTAAATGAAGTCAACACACTCTTTATCTGTGCTGCATGCTTCTTCTGTTCTGCACATAACAATTTATGAGCACATGCTGCATGGTACATAGCATACTTGACGTACACTTAGTCTATGCACTTGATCTACTCAAACATATGAAATTCCAATCATACACATGATATAATTCTTCGTGCATATTGTTTCACTCAATGCCACCACTAATTACACTCCACATTATTGTGGCTTTACGGTCATTGATGGTTGATCAGTCAGACGAGTGCATCTTTGCATCACTTTTGACCAAATTGGTCCCTCTACCTTAAGATATCTCATAATCACAGTAGCATCACACTTCATTTTTGGCGTCACCCAAATTCAAATGAAATTTAAGTGTGCGTCTACACATATTTACAAGGTATACACATGTATATATCAACAAAATTCATGGCCAAATAGCAACTCATCTTCGATTGCTTATACACTTTGCTTACAATTTTGTCAAAGTACATATGCAAAATACTAGTCTTGATTCTACATACTCATGAACTAATCACCTATTCTGTTCTAAGGAAATTCAATTATTTCTATGGCGCATGCACTCTCCACTACGAGTCGACGGACATTATTGGAGTACTTTATCCGCCATAAGCAATGAACCTCAAATCGGCATAAGATAAGTGCCTTCCTCTTATCTTTTCGCTCTTACAATTTGAGCTACCGCTGATGCCATGACTATACATGTCTCCATGACCCTTAAGCATGCCTATAAAATGTTATTAGCAACTTTACTACAAGTACATGCTACACACATACATGCTTAAATTCAATTACTTGTGACATGCATCTAGAAGCTTGTGACACTTACGACTTACTAAAACATGCTCGGATAAACGACTTGTTCGGGTTTCGACTCGCTTGGGTATCGAGTATGGCCACGACTTGCGCTTGGGCCACGCCTCGCATGCTCGCACAACGCCTACACACTCAACTACACCCAACTTGCTCGAACAACCCGACTTGCTCGATCATGTCCAACATGCTTTACTTAAGCCCCAAGTTCACAAACGCTTCATACGATGTCACCGGGACTACTCCCAGAAATTTATATGGACACCCATTACACTTGCCACTATCTATTGTGCGTGTTATATGGCCATAAGATCCACATATACAACTACCAATATTTTACATGTTCATACACATTAATGGAATATTGAATTCTTCTACCATTTGTTGCTCACTACAAATCGAATTCTTTTCGCATTCCATTAATACGAACGGTAACCAATACAACAAGCATTCTACATATGCGCGTTTTTTGTCTTTGTTGTGCAGGTTAACGAGTCCCTTCTTGCTTACGGAGTTCGGGGACTTGTAGGGGCTCCGTACCGCCCGGTTACTTATGCTTGGTGACATCATGTGTATAACTCCCCAACCAAGAAGCTCCTCTTACTTGGGGACTTCGGGGACTTGTACATACCTCCAACAATATGGAGTATTTACTACATCACCAAGCATAAGTAACACCCTCTTTGAGACACCCACAAGCCATGGTGAGGCCCAACCGAGACATGCATCTTGTAGCCCTATGTTCAAGCTACGCTACGGTATCCGGAAGTCGCAAATCCGTCACCGGGAAGCCACCTTCCCGGCCTTGCCAACATGCCCTCACAAATAGGCTTTCTAGACTAGAATAGTAGTTTTGCATCCCACATCTAAGAAAATGTAAAGGAGAAGCATTCCTTTACCTATAAAAGGAATGCCTCCTCCCACTTAAATTCATTCCAATTCACTCCATTACAACACACTTTGTAATCTTGTTAGGCCGCAAGGCTCAACACACATAGTTAAACATTCAAGTGGACGTAGTCTTCCGCTCATGCGGAGGCGAACCACTATACATCTTGTGTCTCTCTCTCTCTCTCTCTCTCTCTCTCTCTCTCTCTCTCTCTCTCTCTCTCTTACTTATCGTTAATTAGATCCCCACGGATCCAAGCATTAACAATCATCAACAACAAACAAGCTATTCATTTATCATTTTCCACACAGAGGAAATCGTAGAAGCGGAATATATATACCTGAATTATGTAGTGGGCGAGATCAGCCCAATGGAGTGCGTAGTAGCCATGGACATCAGGCTGGGACATCAGGCGGAATATAAAACAAATATTTCTTTTCCATACATCTTAGCTGGACTAATAAGATAAGAAAGTGCAAATAATGGGTAGATACTTATAGCCGTTGCAAAAGCAATGTCCACAGTCCTTTCATCTTTCTACACCCATTAGTTGTGAAAAAGGGGATACTGTTTGGACCTGAATTTAGCTACTCTCGTGTACGACCATGTTGAGAAGAAATGGGACTGAGTTGGCACCCATTCAAGATAAATAGTTCGTGAAGTCATACAACCAAGGGAAAAGTGTCGGTCGGTCACCCAGCTTGATTTGAGGTTTTAGGAACGGACGACCGAGGGAAAAGTGAAGTCATACAACTGAGGGAAAAGTGTCGGTTGGTCATCCAGCTTGATTTGAGGTTTTAGGAACAGACGACCGAGGGAAAAGTGAAGTCATACAACCGAGGGAAAAGTGTCGGTCAGTCACCCAGCTTGATATGAGGTTTTAGGAACGGACGACCGAGGGAAAAGTGAAGTCATACAACCGAGGGAAAAGTGTCGGTCGGTCACCCAGCTTGATTTGAGGTTTTAGGAACGGACGACCCAAAAATCAGTGAGTTGGACCATGCAGCCATATGTTTGGTTTAGTCCAAGTTCAAAAGGGTGGTTATGCAGGTGGGCCGAAATGAGAATTAAAAGTGTTCGGCCAAGTTTAGGCAACAATATCGACTGAGGAATCCTCGCAAGGAAGGAGTTCGAATCAATTATAGATTTCAATTGTGAAGATTTCACATATCAGCTAAGTCAGGATTTTATGAGACGAATCAATCCTAGAAGGAAGGAGAATCCTACTTCAATTCCACGTCTTGGAGGACAAGTTAGCTAGGGTTTTTGACTTGTATATATAGCACATTGTAACTCATTGTAAAAGGTCCTGCACCACACAAACAAATCAATATACAACTTTTACTCAAACTTTTCTCTTACTCTTTCATAGGTACTTTGCCTTCTATTCAACTTTCATAACTTGTTTTCATTTTTAGTTTCTTACTTTTATTTCAGTCGTTACATTCAAGCATTTTACTTTCTTGTTCTTTATTTTATATGCACTTTACTTTTCGCACGTAGGAGTAGTTCGTAACATAGAGTTATCATCCATTGATCTCTTTCGGCCAGTCCGGATTGGATTGATGCGATTCGTCGTTCACACATATATCATCTCACAACGTTTTGACAACCGAATCCACTTCACCTTCGTCTTTACCGTGATTTGCGAGTATCTTCACCCAATAGATCTCTCGCTTATCACCCGAACCTTTGAGTTTACTCAAGAAGTGAGTGTGATAGAAGATCCCGGTCAGGATTGACGCCTAACCGAAGTCCTTGCAACAGAGGCATCAGAACCTAAAGGTTGAGAGGGTTCCTTCCTCGGCCTACAATCATTTGAAAGAAGTCAGATCACGCACCATTCAAATCAGAAACCTCGCTTGGCCATTCGGTCGCGAGTTGGCACGCCCGCGCAATTTCAGAAGGACGATTCAACCACAAGTGCCTCGGCTCTCATTTCGGCCGAGAAGATTTTGAGGCAAACATCTTGTGGCACGCCCAGTGGGACAGAAATGTATTAGCATATTTACAAATGAATTTCTATGAGCCGAATGCAAACGGCTCTAATTCAATATATGATGCCAATGGTGGATACAGCAATGCGATGTACAATAGTTTTGTTGATTTGAATAGTCATGCCGAATGGAGTTTACAAACACCAACAACTCAATATGGTTTTAATGGCCAATACATGGATGGAACATGGACTGATCAAAAGACCGGATATTTGGTCAACCCACGTCCAAAATTTGTTTCAAATCACCAACAAAATTGTTGGAAAATCCTTGAATCCATAAAAAAGAGTACAGAAAGCTTATATGAAAACTCTCGAAAGAGCCAAGAAGAGTTGAATGAATACTTTCAAAAGCGTAAAGAGAAACTGGATGAGGATTGGAGGAAGTATGAGGAAGAGTCCATGGAGAGAAGGAGAAAGGCCGAGGAAGATTATCGAGCACGAGAAAATGTAAATATGATTTCAATGGTATCTCATCCACCTCACCCATTCATCCAACACGACAAAAAATTTTTTAGTTCAGTTGTAGAAGATAAAGTCGGCTCAGAAGCTCCGCGGTTGGCTGATTTGAAGATTGAGCCCAAAATTGGTCACTCAAGTGCGTTCGAAGAAGTAGACAATCATGTGGTTGAGTACGGAGATCAATTGGTTGAAGAAATTGAACATTTTGACACGATTGTTGGAGACAAAGCTGATCAAGAGAAATCACAATCAGCAAAATTTGAGGTAAAAGCTAAAGCTTGTGATTCAGAAACATGTCTGAAGGTTGAAATGTTGGCCTACATAGTGGCCAAAAATCAAGAACATACTACAAGGGTTTTGAGTATGATGCTTCATGTACTCCAGAAGCTTGAACCAAATGCTGAAAACAAAGAAACTTATGTGTTTGAACTAAAACATCGTTGGCCACCTCCATAACAGCCACAAGAATGTTTACATATTGTTTTCTTGCTTTCATTTTGGTAAATACTAAAAAAAAAAAAAAAAATCTCGGCCGAGGTGACCAAGAGTTGGGTCGGCTGAGATAAGTAAAATGAAATATCGGCCAAGTTCGACCAATAATTTAGTTGGCCGAAACGAAAAAGTATGGTCAGCCGAGTCGAGCAAGAATTCGGTTGGTCGAAGTCAAAATAAATCTCAGCCGAGGCGGCCAAGAGTTGGGTTGGCCGAGGAAAAATAAGAAGTATCGACCGAGTTTTAACCAAGAGTTGGGTCAGCTGAGGTAAACAAGAAGTGTGTCAGCCAAATTCGACCAACAATTTGGTTGGCCAAAAAGAAAAAATAAATGTCGGCTAAGTTCGATCAACAATTTGGTTGGCCGAAGCGAAAAAGCAATGTCAGTCGAGTAGAGTAAGAATTTGGTCGGTCGAAGTAAAATGAAATCTCGGCCAACGCAACCAAGAGTTAGGTCGGCCGAGGTAAATAAGAAGAGGGTCGACCAAAGTGTTTCAAAAGTCGACCGAATCGACCAAGATTTTGGTTGGCCGAAGTAAATAAAAAAGGGGTTGGCCAAAGTGCTTTAGAAGTCGACCGAGTAGACCAAGAATTTGGTTGGATGAAGCAAAATGAAATATCGGCCGAATCGATCAAGATTTTGATTGGTTGAAGTAAACTGAAATATCGGCCGAGTCGACCAAGAATTTGGTTGGTTAAAGTAAAAAATAAACGTCGACCGAGGTGACCAAGAGTTGGGTCGTCCGAGGTAAATAAGAAATGTCGGCTGAATTTTAACCAAAAGTTGGGTCGGCCGAGGTAGACAAGAAGTGTTGGCCGAGTTTTAATCAAGAGTTAGGTTGGTTGAGGTACTTTAGAAGTCAGCCGAGGCTACTAAGAATTTGGTTGGAATAATAATGTCGGCCAAGTTATCCAAGAGTTTGGTTGGCCGAAGTACTTGAGAAGTCGGTCAAGTCCGCCAAGAATTTTGTTGACCGAAGTAAAAAGAAATCTGGACCGAGTCGACCAAGAATTTGGTAAACCAAAGTAAAAAGAGAAATGTCGACCAAGGCGATCAAAAATGGGTTGGCTGAGGTAAATAAGAAGAGTTGGCCGAGTTTTAACTAAGAGGTGGGTCGGCCAAGGTAAACAAGAAGCGTCAGCCGAATTTAACTAAGAGGATTGGTTGACCAAGATAGAAAAGAGTTGGGTCGGCCAAAATACAGAAATGAGCTGAGTTAGACAATAAAATAGTTGGCCGAGATGTATAAAGAGAGCGGCTAAGTCACTTTACAAAATTAACGGCCGAGTCAACCAAGACCATACACATAAATATAGTTAGACACTACAAATGAGCCAAACGGCTTAGTAAAATATCAAAACTCAATGGCTTTTCTATCATTTTCCAAGCCTTGCTTGCCGCGATTAACTTTCCGCTTCAAGAAGTCTCTCTTATTGTCACAAGACTTGGCTGAGGACACAATAGAAATACGCATGGCGAGGTCATGTTTTGGATGGAGTTTGAGATAGTTTCAATTTGTTCTTCAACTACGGCTAATTACCACTTTAGATCATCCATCTTCACCTTCAGAACATTCACCTTATGCTTCCCCACAACCAAAGAAGTCTTCAGTTTACGAATCTAGTCAAAATTTGTGTGCTTGCGGATTTCATCATCCTCACTTCTCATTTCTCACCGGCTTCAAGCTCCTTTTGGGCTTCTAGGCAAGGAGAGAGGCTAAAACTTACAACAGCCGAACGAGCATGAACCTCATAAGCCTCTACCTGAGAGAAATGCTTTTCCTCTACGGGGCTCATGGTGTGGTCTAAAGCATCTAGAAATTGAAGTAGCTCTAAACCGAGATCACCCGACGTACAGTCTTAAAAAGGTAAAGACATGAGATTAATATAATTCGGCTGAAGGTAAACAAAATTTGAAGTTGTTAAGGCACTCACCACAAGCTCGGCTGATGATGGATTGCAAACTGTACCTTGCTCACTTGTGGACATCCCTTCGATAGGAAGAGAAGTAAGCGTTCCGAACATAGGGGGATTTGCTTTAGTTTGGTTGAGAAGAGCCAACTCCAGGGTCGTACTACTGTGAGATTCTCTAACCTATGCAAACATAAAGCTTTAAGTTGCTTCCTCTAGAGTATTGAAAACAATAAACACTAAGGCGGAATGAAATATACACATACAAGTGGGTGATGGTTAAGCAGTACTTCTTGGCCGAGCACATTGATATCTTCAGTTTCCTTGGAACAGTTGGTTGAGACTGTAAGTTGTTGGCCGATGCCCGAGGTATTAGGAAG
This sequence comes from Rosa chinensis, assembly GCF_002994745.2. Taxonomy (NCBI): domain Eukaryota; kingdom Viridiplantae; phylum Streptophyta; class Magnoliopsida; order Rosales; family Rosaceae; genus Rosa; species Rosa chinensis. Next base: position 1,854,797 of record NC_037088.1, on the reverse strand, counting down.
ATGAGTCCCACCCAAATCGGCGAATCCTGTAAAAAGAAAGAGTCAACAATCTCAGCCAAGCAAGCAATGAAATCCAAGGAAGGGAATGTGGGAGGCTTACATCCATGTCAATCTCAACCATGGAACTCTCATAAGGAGGCAAAGAGTGATCAATACGGCCATCTCTGTCAAGAAGGGAAAATCATTAGTCAGGCATTCTACATATGACCAAGGTTTAACAGTTTGGTTGTTACTCCACCAAGTTGATTTGTGGGCCAACACAGCCAAGCCTAGAAACAACCCCGGCTGAAAAACAATGGCTCAACCAAAGTTAAAGACGACCTAAACCCAGCCAATCTTAACCCAAAGATGTGGACTCAACCAAGCCTAAAGCCTTGGCCAAAGCAAATGGACACCTCAATCAGGCTTTTTCAGTAAGCTGACACGGCCAAAATTTTCATTTTTAGGCTCGTCCAATTGTTTGTGTCTGGCGAGTTAGCAAAGTAGCACGGCCGAATCTTCGGCCACTCGACCAAGGTATTTTTTTTTTAAAGATATTCATCGGTCACATAACTGGCGCCAGATGATGGACTGGAATGTTTGATCACTTTGTTCCTAATCTCATAACCACTCGGCTTGAGGGCCGATGCTCATGAGACTAGGGGGAATTGTGAATAATTTGAAGCTGATCCGGACTCCCTCTTCCACCATGACCTGCCTTGCAGCTCGCCTACGTGGTACCCAGGCCGCAACAACCCACTCTGCAGCCCGCCGACCCCAGATTCTGACCAGTAACCCACCTCAAAACTCGCCGGTGTCAGATTGATCCTCTGCAGTCCCAGTTGAATCCTCCACAGTTTGCCGGTATCATGCTCAACTCTCGGGTTGGGTACCCGAATCGGAATAGGTCATGAATCTCCACAAAAATTTCAAAGAATCTAGACTGCGAAAGCGTGGACGAATTTTTGAGAGAGAAATTTTTGGTTTCAGATCTGGGCTTTTCGTGTTCTTTTCAAAGAAAGGCCTTGCATAGGAATATCTCGGTCCATTTTAAATGCCACAGCCAAGGGTTCAGTGTTGGTCCTTACGACCAAGCTCACAAGTTGTGTACCACCTGACCCAGGTTATCAGTGAAAAAAAATGTTTGACTGAATTTCACTCAAGACATCTCGGCCGAGATTTGGAAATATCATAGGAAATGGCCGTGCAGAAAGCCTTGGCCGAGTAGAAAGTCTTGACCGAGTAAGCAATCTCGACCGAAGAGGCTGTCTCGACCGAGTAGGTTGTCTCGACCGAGTAGTAGGCCTTGGCCGAGTAGTAGCCTTAACCGAGTAGTAAGTCTCGGTCGGGTTGTTTTTCTTCCCCAAGATAATATGACCGTGCTTTCAAACTTGGGATGTATCGGCCAAGTTTTTTCAAGTTTTACATGTCAAGGCCGAGTTTTGTGATTCAAGTTGCGCAACCAAATTGAACTATCACGACCAGGTATTTTTGAGATATTCCATTTTTATTCAAGTCTCATAACCACTTGGCTTAAGAGCCAATGCTTATGAGACTGGGGGGGGGCAATGTTTGGACCTGAATTTAGCTACTCTCGTGTACGACCATGTTGAGAAGAAATGGGACTGAGTTGGCACCCATTCAAGATAAATAGTTCGTGAAGTCATACAACCAAGGGAAAAGTGTCGGTCGGTCACCCAGCTTGATTTGAGGTTTTAGGAACGGACGACCAAGGGAAAAGTGAAGTCATACAACTGAGGGAAAAGTGTCGGTTGGTCATCCAGCTTGATTTGAGGTTTTAGGAACGGACGACCGAGGGAAAAGTGAAGTCATACAACCGAGGGAAAAGTGTCGGTCAGTCACCCAGCTTGATATGAGGTTTTAGGAACGGACGACCGAGGGAAAAGTGAAGTCATACAACCGAGGGAAAAGTGTCGGTCGGTCACCCAGCTTGATTTGAGGTTTTAGGAACGGACGACCCAAAAATCAGTGAGTTGGACCATGCAGCCATATGTTTGGTTTAGTCCAAGTTCAAAAGGGTGGTTATGCAGGTGGGCCGAAATGAGAATTAAAAGTGTTCGGCCAAGTTTAGGCAACAATATCGACTGAGGAATCCTCGCAAGGAAGGAGTTCGAATCAATTATAGATTTCAATTGTGAAGATTTCACATATCAGCCAAGTCAGGATTTTATGAGACGAATCAATCCTAGAAGGAAGGAGAATCCTACTTCAATTCCACGTCTTGGAGGACAAGTTAGCTAGGGTTTTTGACTTGTATATATAGCACATTGTAACTCATTGTAAAAGGTCCTGCACCACACAAACAAATCAATATACAACTTTTACTCAAACTTTTCTCTTACTCTTTCATAGGTACTTTGCCTTCTATTCAACTTTCATAACTTGTTTTCATTTTAGTTTCTTACTTTTATTTCAGTCGTTACATTCAAGCATTTTACTTTCTTGTTCTTTATTTTATATGCACTTTACTTTTCGCACTTAGGAGTAGTTCGTAACATAGAGTTATCATCCATTGATCTCTTTCGGCCAGTCCGGATTGGATTGATGCGATTCGTCGTTCACACATATATCATCTCACAACGTTTTGACAACCGAATCCACTTCACCTTCGTCTTTACCGTGATTTGCGAGTATCTTCACCCAATAGATCTCTCGCTTATCACCCGAACCTTTGAGTTTACTCAAGAAGTGAGTGTGATAGAAGATCCCGGTCAGGATTGACGCCTAACCGAAGTCCTTGCAACAGAGGCATCAGAACCTAAAGGCTGAGAGGGTTCCTTCCTCGGCCTACAATCATTTGAAAGAAGTCAGATCACGCACCATTCAAATCAGAAACCTCGCTTGGCCATTCGGCCGCGAGTTGGCACGCCCGCGCAATTTCAGAAGGACGATTCAACCACAAGTCCCTCGGCTCTCATTTCGGCCGAGAAGATTTTGAGGCAAACAGATACACCTGCTTCTGCAAACAAGAAAGCTCTTCCCTTCTCTACAAGCACTACAAAAAGCTTCTCAACATCCCACCGGTGATGGATGAGTAAAGTTCGGGCATGGTGCTCCCTCAGAAATAGCAAGTCCATCACTCTACGCAAATCCTCCTTCTGCATTCAACGCAACCAAACTCAAACATCAATATAAAAAATTGTGATGAATCAGTGACGACATAGAAACAGTACTAAAGACTATTCTTTTCCTACCTGTGCCACCAAAAGAGATTCTTTAGTAATCACCTGCAGGAGTACAACCAACAACAGGGTCAATATCCCAATTAAGCATCACAGTAAAAACACAAAAGGAAGAAAAGAACCCATAAAAGTTAGACTACACATGTTGTTCTCATGAAATCTTTCTCAACTACAATTTTCTGAGGGCAAACAAACAAAATATAGCAAAAGCTGCAAAATAATAAACACACTTTAGCAGGGGAACTGTCAATGAAGCCAAACACAAAAATTAAGGTCCAATTGGCAGAGTCTAGCAAGTCATGGTGGATTCGGGAGGCACCAACCTGTTATCCTTCCACTGCAAGGAGCGGGAGGTACTCGCTGCTCTATGAAACCAACAACGAACGTCAAGGCTAACGAACCTGAAATAAGAGTACTTTCACAGTTCAAAACCACCTAGTCACAAAATCTAATCCAGTCTATTCAAGCATTGCAATCCCAAAACTAAACCCCAATTCCTCAATTATTCCAATAGTTTACAATCCACCAATATCATTAACAAACACAATACAGACATTACAATTTCCATGCTATATATGAATTTAACCTTAGGATCATGATCAACGATCAACCAATTACCTCTAGTACCATTAGCCATTTCTCTCTTGCTTTCCCGAAGTCTCTGTAACAAAAATTAAGAATCACATGCACAATTCAGATCCAATTAGCAAACAAAGTGCTTGAAATTCAACTCAAATTCAAAAGAATTAGATTGGGGAAGAGCTAGGGCACTGACCTTTGGCATTGGGTTGGAGAAGATGTTCATGGGGAAGAACCAAGTCAAAACTACCAGAATTTAAACTCGAGGAGAGGTCGAACGAAGGGCCTGAACTCGTCGGATCCGCGGCTCGGGAGGCTTATGATGATTGAGGAAACCCAGAAACCCATCCACAAATTTGGGTCCTCATCATAAAACACTAGGCGCAGTTGACCCCATGATAATTACAAGAAAAAGATCAAAACTTGAGAGAACTCAACGGAAAACAGGACACAATAATCAAAACTCATTTACAGAATCGGAGAGAATCAACAGAAAGAAAGTTTTAATACCTGAAATCGCATCCAATGTGGGAAAAAAATGGAGGCGCGCGAACAATTTGGTCTTGCATATGTGTATTCGCTTCACCAACACGCTCGGCCGGCTTTGTCAGCTCCGAGTTCTGAGTTTTCGCTCCGGGTTCTGAGTCTTACCAGATTTCTCCAACAGCTTCGCTCCAAGGGAATCGAGTCGAGCTGAATAAAATCGATCTCAGTTCAACGTCTCAATCCCGTTCGCGGTCTACCATCACACTCGGAGAGATGAGATTGGTTTGGGAGAGTGACATTTTGGCGAGAGAGTGAGCTAGCTAGGGTTTTGGTTTTGGGTCATCTATTGAGAGAGAGGCGAGTCGAGAAAGGGCTTTGGCCTGTTTCGATCGGGTCTGTCGAGAGAGAGAGAGAGAGAAGGTTTCGGTATTTGTATTTTGTGTCAGTCTACTTACGTTCTTTTTTGCCCTTTTTTTTTGCTTAAGTGTAGGGTTTCAACTGGGTTTGTGATGAGAGCCTATCAATTTAGACAATGACTCACACAATAGATTTGTCTAAGAATGTGGTATGAATGCAGCCATCTAAATTTGAGATTAGTCTCCTATTAATTTGGCTTCTCTTTTTGGGGAGCTGGAGGAAACATCATGGTGGGAAATCTCCCTCCTTTCTGTCAATCGTATAAATCATACCACAGTTTTATTGTTTCTCGTTGTATGATTAACACCTGTTGGGCAAAATTTTTGACTTTGAGATGAGATTTGGCACCACTAACATGGTGGGAAAGTTGCCGCTCAATTTTTTTAGGATCATACAACAGTTCTGTCTTGAAACGTTGTCTGAATTTGATTCATAATTTCATATCAGACGACAGGTTTTACAAAAACGACGTCCAAAAAAAAAAATCAATCAGACGGCAGAAAATTGTAATGTGTCGTCTGAGAGGTGTCGTCTGATGTAATTTTTGTAGTAGTGTTTCTTGATACATCAAAATGAAAACATTGGAAAAATTCATGGGGCAACGTTGACCCTCTCCATTGAGCTTTATCCAATTGTTGCAATGTTGGGTTTGATAAAAGAAATATAATTTAGCAGGATGAAATCCAATAGATTAATTCACAACCATTATCAAACCAAAATTAGCTTCAATTAAGAGTACCCACTAAGATTTCAATTCAAAGTGAAAAAAAACACTGGGCAAATGGGTTTAAGATGAGACATTCGCATTTCTTAAAGGAAGCACAAGGAGAGGGGGAGAGAGAGAGAGAAAGAGAGAGCTGACCATGTTAGAATGAAATTGTTGTACGAGTCAACCCAGAAATTGCAATTCAAAGGAGACTAGGGTTTTTTGCAAAGAGAAGAGAGGTTCTCTGTTTTGATAATGGAAAATGGGGGAGATTGGAAATTTTGGATTTTGAAGTGAGAAAAAGAGTAGGCAAATGCCTTCTCAGCAACTGGCGGTGGCTATTTGGTAAAACCGTGTAGTGTCTGTTTGGCTCTAGTTTTGTTGCAGCTGGTCAACAGTCTCTTTTCTTGCGCGGGCGTGCCAGCGCCATCGGGTGCGGTCGTCGGGGGTGTCCCTTGACCTGACTTCTGTCGAGCGATTGTAGACGAGGAGAGCACCAACCTCGTCGCGGGATTCTTTGTGCCTCGTGGTGAGGACTTTGCTGTAGTTTCTTCTTGTTCACACAATCGATACTCAATATTGTAGATTGAGCAGAGCGAAATCACCGGAAAGTGTTGAGATCTTGCTAAAGCGTGACTTTAGCTTGGCTGGGTTGCTAGGGCGTTACCCTTGCTTGGCTGGTTCTGTAACCGTTGTGGTCGCGGCACTACCGTCGGCTCCCGAGGAGACTAGGACCGAAGTACGTTGACAGAGGATTTGGTGGCACTGAAAGTCTGCTTCTGGGAAGACTAGGACTAGGAGTGTGATCACCGGTAAGAGAAAGAGAAGGAGAGGAGTTGCTCTTAGAGAGGTTGCTCTAGAGAGAACTTAGATCATCTTAGAGATGTTGTTGTTGTGAATGTGTCTTGGTGTTGGTGTTTGGTCGTGGTACTACAATCGGCTCTCGAGGAGACTAGGACAGAAGTACATTGACAGAGGGTTTGTGGCACTGAAAGTCGGCTTCTGAGAAGACTAGGACTAGGAGTGTGATCACCGGTAAGAGAAAGAGAAGGAGAGGAGTTGCTCTTAGAGAGATTACTCTAGAGAGAGAACTTAGATCATCTTAGAGATGTTGTTGTTGTGAATGTGTCTTGGTGTTGGTGTTTGGTCGTGGTACTACAATCGGCTCTCGAGGAGACTAGAACCGAAGTACATTGACAGAGGGTTTGGTGGTACTGAAAGTCGGCTTCTGAGAAGACTAGGACTAGGAGTGTGATCACCGGTAAGAGAAAGAGAAGGAGAGGAGTTGCTCTTAGAGAGATTGCTCTAGAGAGAACTTAGATCATCTTAGAGATGTTGTTGTTATGAATGTGTGTTGGTGTTGGTGTTTGGTCGTGGTACTACAATCGGCTCTCAAGGAGACTAGGACCGAAGTACGTTGACAGAGGATTTGGTGGCACTGAAAGTCGGCTTCTGGGAAGACTAGGACTAGGAGTGTGATCACCGGTAAGAGAAAGAAAAGGAGAGAAGTTGCTCTTAGAGAGGTTTGCTCTTGAGAGAACTTAGATCATCTTAGAGATGTTGTTGTTGTGAATGTGTGTCTTTAGAATGAGAGGAGAAGGTGTTTATATAGGGAAGAAAAAGAAGAGTGAAATGATGAGTGGAAGAAAAATAATGAAAGTGAAGTATGAAAGTGATTTGTAAAATATGGAAAAGATAGAGAAATGATGAAATGAAAGCAAAGCATGAAGGTGCAGAAACATGGAAGTGATGATGATCTATTAAAGAGATTGTAGTAGAAAAATATATCCAAGGAAAAAAAGAAAAGCATCTAGCTTTCTTCATGTGGGTAGGAAACATGAACATGTGAATATTGAGCTGGTTTTAGGTCAGTTTCTGCCCCTTTATTCCTTCAATTATTTCTCCAATAAGAATTCAGAATGAGCCTTCGACTTCTTCATAAAAAATGTTCCACTATGAGTGTAGATCATTCTGAAAAATTTTCAGAGCTTTATTCCATGTGGTTGGGCCGAAAATGCTGCTGGACCTCTTACAGGTCCGGTTTTCCAGTTTTGCTTCTGTAGAAAATTGGACTGATTGTTTGAAGGCCTTCCACTCAAAACTAGCTCTGGAACTATTCATAAGAAATGATCCTTGGGATGTCTAGTATAAATCTGGAAAGTTTCAACTTATTTGAATCTTGTTTGATTAGTCTTCTGCCCCTCTTTCCTTGTTTAGCTCGGTTTCTCCTAGCCGAAGTAAGAAAATGTGCTAAAGTTGACTTTTCATTTCCATGCTTCCATCATTTCCTTTTCTTACAGCTCGCATAATTCTCCATAGTAGGCTTTATTTAGCCTCTAAATAATATATTTTGAAATTGTCGACAATATATAGCTTGAGCCACTGGCATTGGCTCAATTTCTCCAACACATGCCTTGTCAGGCCAAAATGCTCATTTTAGGTCCAAACAGTGTCACAACTACATCACACTGCATGAGTGTTCGAAAATACTTGCAGTGCTTTTTAACCCAAAAATTTAACGTGCAGAATGAACACAAAAATTTACCCAAAATGTGTTGTTATTTTATTTTATTATTTTTTCCCCTACCAATCACAACTAAGAGTAATAATAATAATTACACCAAAATCATCACTCTCTTCGATGCAAAAACTCGAAAGAAACTTCGATTCGTTTTATTTAACACATAAAGAGACTTGGATAGACGATCAACCGAACCTAATGTTTCGACCGTCCCACTAGAGACCGTTTGATTCTCCAATCACATCTCATCTCAATATGACAATATTTGTGAGTTTATGACCACCATTGAAAACTATTTTTCCAAGTTTAAAAGCACCGGGACAAAAATTATGAGATGTTATCAAGCTAAAGACATCTAAAAGAAAGTATAATGATTTTATTGACATTAAAGATGACAAGAATGAGGGCGACCATATTGAGAGCGTTCAAAGAGAAAGTAGACAGAAGCGTCGGAAGGTTGAGCATTCCCCGTTTGCAAGCTTGGAAGAATATGTCAATATGAGAATTGCTTAACAAGGAAGCTTTGATGACATAAAACAAGGAGGTGACTTGGACTTACCATTTTACATGTAACAAAAGTCTGATGGAGTAAGACGGAAAACACATTAGTAAAAGTTGAAGGATTACAATACCGAATTGAAAGACTAAAGTAGTGGAGTAGGATAAAAGTAATTGAATACCACCACTACATTATCAAAAATTTTCACTATATGTTTAGGGTGTGGCTATATCCACCCTACATATGTATTTTTATGATAATAACCCAATTTTACCCTTGAGTATTTGAATTTTGAAAAAATAAATAATAATTCAAGATAACAAAAACAAATAAGCCAGCAGTCCTATTCGAGCAACTCACCTTTAGGCTGTCATCCAGCAACCCAAACCTGTGATGTTTGCCGCAACCAACAACGCTGACATCCTCTCTCTCTCTCTCTCTCTCTGAGAAACATTCAATTGAGGCATTCAGTTTCCTAATTTTGTGTGTATCAATGGAGAGGTTGTTTTAGTATCGTTGCGAGATTAATATGAACATATTTTTCTTCTCTTGGTTTAACTGTGTCATTGAATGTATGAATGTACTCTCAAGTCTCAACAACATAGTTGTCTTGTTAGATGGGATCATGGAACAAAGGGCGGGTATTAGCTTTTCTGTTGCAGAAACAAACACAAAATTTCAAGGGATACGAAAACGCAGAGCTTTTCTATTGGGAAGGGTAATAGCTTTTCAGTTAGTATTTGACTATTTACATTTTGTATCTTTTTCACTTCATTTTGTTTTATTTTTGATTGAATTCAAGGATAAAAATGGAACTTTATAGTCTAAAAATTACAAGTAGGGTGAACATCGTATTTAGTAGGGTGGCAGTAGTCCCACCCTATGTTTTATGTTACTTCGCTTTCCACACTACACCAATTTTTCAATCAGACAACACATATCAGACGACAGCAAACATTTTAACTGTCGTCTGAAATAATCAGACAACAGCAAAAAAATATATGTCGTCTGAATTTTCGAATCCAACGACAGTCATTACTTGGCTCTTGTGCAATTAATTTTCAGACAATGGTTGATATAATAGATGTTGTCTGAATGGATCAATTCAGACAACAGTTATTATTTCAATGTTGTCCAAGGTTTATTCAAACAATGGTTGATTTTGATGTTGTCTGAATGGATTAATTCAGACAACAGTTATTATTTAATGTTGTCCAAGGTTTATTCAGACAATGGTTGATATTTTATGTTGTCTGAATGGATCAATTCAGACAACAGTTATTATTTCAATGTAGTCCAAGGTTTATTCAGACAATGGTTGATTTTTGATGTTGTCTGATTGTTCAATCACACAACTGTTATTCATTGTCTGTTGTGCAATAACTTTTAAGTCAATACTTGCTAAAAGATATTGTCTGATTTGGTTTCACACAACTGTTTTTATTCATCTGTTGTCACATTATCTTCAGACAATGCACCCTAAATGCTGTTGTCTGAAGTTAGATTCCCCTAGGCCTCATCATATGTCCCTTGGTCCCTAAGCCCGCCCGGCCCGGCCCTTCCATTAGGGCGGGCCGGCCCGACCCTTTTTTATTTAGGGTAGGGTATGGGTCACACAAATAAAGCCCGGCCCTACCCTACGGCCCGGCCAGGCCCTTAAAGCCCGGCCCTAAAATTTATATTTTATTTTTGTTATTTTCTATTACATGTGTTATATGTATAAAACTATGGAAGTGTAGAAAATTATTTCAATCTGCCATATTAGGAAATGAGTCTTTTAAATTGAGCCATATTTTGAGAAGAAAAAAATAATTTTTTTTAAAGAATTAACCGTTAATTCGGCAAAAACGCCGCCGTTTTAATATAATCTTATGGGTATTCCCTTTAATATTTACCAATAACTACTGTTAACTAATTAACTGCAATAATTACAAAGCTATTATTTCAAATTGGACAATATATTCATGTAATACCAATTTTGAAATAAATCAAGTAATCAACATAACTAAAAATAATCAATTGGTCGAGTTGAAACCTTTTTACCAATGTAATGTTAACTTCTTAATGAGCAAAATGGGGGACGAAATGGAATTTTTTAAAATGCACTGCTGGATGTTATTTGCATATGAATATATGTTATTTCCACCCCTTGGCAATTCACTTTTTTTATCTTTCAGCTCCCACACTCTCATGGGTAGGGGGTCTACTTACGGATGTCAAAATTCCGCAACTTTTGTCCGCGCATGGTACCGCTCCCCTTAGGGAAGTTTGCTTGTGCAAAGCGTTGACCGCTCCGTTAGGTGGCTTATTCACGGCGGATCGGCCTAATTTTTTTACACAATACCTATCAATGTTATATAAACATATGAGAATTTTCCGATTGATCGATTTCCATTTCAGAATTTTTGGATCGCATATAATTCTTAAATGTATTGTAATGTATAACTAGTTTATTAGGCTTGTTACCCTCCATGAGCAAAATGGGGGATGAAATGGAATTTTTTAAAATGAACCGCTGGATGTTGTTTGCATATGAATATATGTTAGTGGTAGAAATTTCAACAATTTCCGCATTCGGTTGGACCTCGATCTACCCGGTCAACTCAATACCCTAAATAGAACATAAAACAAATATGCTCTTAACCGGTCCTTGGCAATTCACTTTTTTTGATCTTTCAGCTCCCACACTCTCATGGGTAGGGGGTCTACTTACGGATGTCAAAATTCCGCAACGTTTGTCCGTGCATGGTGCCGCTCCCCTTAGGGAAGTTTGCTTGTGCAAAGCGTTGACCGCTCCGTTACGTGGCTTATTCACGGCGGATCGGCCTAATTTCTTTACACAATACCTATCACTATTGTATAAACATATAAGAATTTTCCGATTGATCTATTTTCATTTCAAAATTTTTGGATCGCACATAATTCTTATATGTATTGTAATGTATAACTAGTTTATTAGGCTTGTTACCCTCCATGAGCAAAATGGGGGATGAAATGGAATTTTTTAAAATGAACCACTGGATGTTGTTTGCATATGAATATATGTTAGTGGTAGAAATTTCAACAATTTCTGCATTCGGTTGGACCTCGATCTACCCGGTCAACTCAATACCCTAAATAGAACATAAAACAAATATGCTCTTAACCGGTCCTTGGCAATTCACTTTTTTTTATCTTTCAGCTCCCACACTCTCATGGGTAGGGGGTCTACTTACGGATGTCAAAATTCCGCAACTTTTGTTCGCGCATGGTGCCGCTCCCCTTAGGGAAGTTTGCTTGTGCAAAGCGTTGACCGCTCCGTTAGGTGGCTTATTCACGGCGGATCGGCCTAATTTTTTTACACAATACCTATCAATATTATATAAACATATGAGAATTTTCAGAATATTGGTCAATTTCCATTTCAGAATTTTTGGATCACATATAATCCTTATATGTCTTGTAATGTATAACTAGTTTATTAGGCTTGTTACCCTCCATGAGCAAAATGGGGGACGAAATGGAATTTTTTAAAATGAACCGCTGGATGTTGTTTGCATATGAATATATGTTAGTGGTAGAAATTTCAACAATTTCCGCATTCGGTTGGACCTCGATCTATCCGGTCAACTCAATACCCTAAATAGAACATAAAACAAATATGCTCTTAACCGGTCCTTGGCAATTCACTTTTTTTGATCTTTCAGCTCCCACACTCTCATGGGTAGGGGGTCTACTTACGGATGTCAAAATTCCGCAACGTTTGTCCGCGCATGGTGCCGCTCCCCTTATGAAAGTTTGCTTGTGCAAAGCGTTGACCGCTACGTTGGGCGCCTTATGCATGGCAGATCGGCCTAATTTTTTTACACAATACCTATCAATGTTATATAAACATATGAGAATTTTCAGATTGGTCAATTTCCATTTCAGAATTTTTGGATCACATATAATCCTTATATGCCTATTAATATATACCATTAAGCCATATTTTGTAGGGCTGGCTTGAAATGCCGAACCTGCCGGAACCGATCGGAAACCGGCCGAACCGGTGGAGTCTGCGCTGACCAAAACGGCAGCCGGAGGTGCGGTGCGGTAATGCCGTACCGAATGTTGATAATCGGCTCGGTAGCGGTTTAGCAAATAGAGGAGGTTCGGTATTGCCGAACCGACCGAATAGGATAGATTTTAACTATTTTTTTATTATTTTAATTAGTATGCGTGTTATTAACCGTTGATGTATATCAACAATCAGTTTAAGCCATTGGATCTGAGTCGAAAGTGGGAAAACCCTAAGGGGGTCAGTTAGGGATCTCATTCCCGAAAGCAGCCTCTCGACCCTCTCTCTCTCCCTCTCTCGCGACATGATTCTGGCATTCTCTCAACCTCTCTTTCTCTCAGAACGCAGCCCCAATTTGTTGATTCCACCCCTAATTCCAGTCCCAAAAACACAATCTAAGCAAGATGCAAACCTCGCTAACATAAATTTCAACCAGTATCGTTTGATTTTCGAAATCCCCAAATTTTTCTATCCGATTAGGTCATTTGCGACTTCTGCCTGCAGCGCCTCTCTCTCTCGAGTCTCGTCCCTCTCTTGTACGCCGTTCCTCAGTTCCTCTGAGAACTACCCCAGCCCCAATCCAATCCCAAAAACAACAATCGATCAGAACCTCACTAACATTGATGCGAACCCCAGCCCCAATCCAATCCCAGATATTGTTTGATTTTGAAATCCCCAAATCGTTCGACCAACCCAGATATCGTTCGATCAGTTGCTTGGTTCACGTGGTTGCTCGGAGGCTTATACGGTGTTCAAGTGGTGTTTTCAAGCACAAATAATTAGGTAAAATCATTTTCTTTTTAGTTTTGTTCTCTTGTTACTCTTTTTGCCCTAATCTGTATGAAAAAAATGGATTCTGTTGTTGATTATGTTAATTTCATGGTTGAAATTGATCGTGGTTATCTAACATATATGTTAATATGTGTTTTGGTAGGAAAGTCCTTTGAAGCTTGAAGGTATTGACCATGGATTTGAGTTAAGGGTTTATCAGTTTATCCTGAGGCAGACAGGTGATCGAGGTCTTTGATTAGGTAATAAACGTCTAAACTTGTGTGTGCTTGGTTGGGTTTTGATTCTTTGAACTTGAAGTATTTGCTTCTGACTGTGTATGGGTGTTTATGATTATGACTTTACCAGTTCTTGTGTATAATTATGTTGTATGGATGCTAAAATTCTTTGAACATGATTGGAAAGTATAAACTATTTTATAGTTAAGTATAAACTATACACTGAACATGATTGGAAAGTATGAAGCCATCAGTGTAAAGGCAGCCAATAATCCGGTCATTAGGTGAGTAAATATGTCTCTCCCAATTACAATTGAGGATTGTTTCTGATTTTTTTTTTTAAATTCCTTTCAGATCTGAGGAAGAACCACTAGAGCGAAGAAGAAGATAGCCAAACCTACACAAACCGCTTCTTTCCGTCCTCTCTCAGGTACTCCGGCCTCTCTCTCTCTCTCTCTCTCTCTCTCTCTCTCTCTCTCTCTCTCTCTCTCTCTCTCTCTCTCTCTGTGTTTGTGTTTACCTGATCTACTTTTTCAATCAAAAGCTTCGACTTGGTGGTTTTGAGGGATTTCGGGGTTTTATCTCATCGCCAATTCCCTATCTGTGTTTCAGTTTTTGGTTTAATTTTGTGGTATTTGTTTGGGTTTTAGGGGTAGATTCTCATGCTGCACAGGACTTGTACTACTGTCTCTTTGACTTTTCGGATTTTCTACGAGAAGGTTATGCTCTATTTATTATGTTTTGGTTACTGTATGCCTTACTGTATGGATCTTGAGTCCCAATTACCATTTTTTTTCAGGCATTACTTGAGTTTGAAAAGCATAGATGGCATGGCAGTGAGCTTGCTCTTCCTGAACCTTCTAGAGTTGAGATTCGGGTAATAAAAGTTAGCTAATTTTTTATGATGCTAATATTGTTTTAAGTGCTTCAAGAAGATTGATGGTTTTTTCTCTACAGTTATAAAACGTGTGCTCTTTTTTCTGCCTTTGCGCCTTCTAGGGTGTATATGTTTGTTATTTACTAGGGTGTATAAGATGATTAAAGCAATGCTCAGTGTTAAATCAGTAGTACTTAGTTATTGGAACTATACCTGATTGTCTCTGGTTTATTTTTATTTGTTTTTGATTAAATGATCATTTGGATTTATAATGCAGGCTGATGGTAGTCAAACTTGTGGATCAGGCAGGACACTAAGGGATGCTGCAGCAGTGCAGCTCGTGCCATGCAGGGTTGGCACTCTCAATGCCTTTTTGGAAATGGCGAGGTTGGTGATGCAAATACCAAGGCCTGGAGAATTTTGATGATATATATATATATATATATATATTTATATTCTGTTTTCCTTTTTCCTTTCCTGGTAATCCTTTTTTCTTTTGCTTGTATGTTAGGAGAAGCATTTGAGTACTATGCCAAAAAGCGACAAGCAGCTCAAGAGCTCTGGTATCATGAGTGTAATACTTTGACCACATTTTGCTGCAGTATTGGTCTTCTCTTTTTTGAAAATTGGTTTCTCTACGCAGGTTTGTTAAAGCGGAAAAAGCTATCTCCTGGGGATTGTGCTGCCCAGATTACTGACATGAAAGCGACAAAGCCACGGTTACTACGTTTCCTCAGGCGTCATTGGTTTTGTTCATATATAATAACAACAAAATAGTAATAGTTATAATAACTAATAAGTACCTTTTCTCTTGTTAGAGCTCAATGTTTATTTTTCTTTGTTTATAGGTTAGATATGAAGGTATTCGATATTGGACAGCCAGCAGATTGGGTGAAAATTAACGTGAAACGATTTGTAAGTTTCTATCATCTTTCTCTTGGGACTTGAAGATATTGGTTTGATTATTTCTCATGAATAAGTTCAAATTTGACTACAGAGCGACTGCTTTGAGGTATGTGCCCTAGTTCCTGGACTTCTGCGTGAGGAGCTTAGCTAGTAAACTAGTTTATTAACAGTATCTCTCTCTTTTTCAACTATTATCTTTGTTTTTGTTGTTAAAGTTGGGATGTTTTTCCCCAGATCGAATTACGCATATGATAATTTTACTACCTTATAACAGAGGACGTCTAAAACAACAAAGGTAGGAATGTAGTTTATCAACCTTGGATACTTTTTTGTCAAAGATGTGACCCGCTTCCGCTTGTTATATTCCTAATGTAGCGGAAGCAAGCAAGAGAACCAATGCCTGGTAAAAACCAAGGGTCGTAGAGAGCCCTCTCTGTAAGGACCTTGAATCTCAAGCGAAAGTTAAGAAAACAAAAGATAGATTGAGAGTTTCTCTCTAATATTCTGATTCAAATATGATATTCTAGATTCGTTCTCCAGGCTACAAAGGGATTTTATAGGCCCCTAACAGATAACTTCGTAAAATGAATGCATATGAATCCCTTAAAATGCATTAATTGCAGATGTAAGTTTATATGTTATTCCAGAGATGCATGTTTATGATATGTCATCAGTTCCGTATCTGTCTTTGTTAACAATGATCATTTGTTTCAGTGGCAGCGACGATCCAAATTGTTCTACACCCAAAAGGACGTTGATGTTGTGAGGTCAGAGTGGGCTAAGTTTGTGATGAAGTATCATATTGCATAGCTGTGATGGTTGTTCAAGGCAGGGCTCTTATTTTGGTATTTTGATCACCTGCCTCCTGCTAGCTGGTTTTAGTTTTTGCTTTAGTTATAGGCATTGTTAATGCGCAGTTGAAGGCATTTTTGTTTTGGTATTTTGATGAGCCTCCTGCTAGCTAGTTTTAGTTTTAGGCATGGTTAATGCGTAGTTGAAGGCATTTTTGTTTTGGTATTTTCATGAGCCTCCTGCTAGCTAGTTTTAGTTTTTGCTTTAGTTATAGGCATGGTTAATGCAATGTGGACGCGTTTATGTTTTCCGGCTATATGCAGTTATAGCCACTTAGGCAATGTTAATTCTTATGTAAATGTCTGGATGAATATTGCTGATGAATGAAATGGCTTTTGGAATCAAGGATGTGTTCAATTGTACAGAATGTATGTCTTCTCTTATATCTTAGACAATTCAAAACCAACAGCAAACCATTGTCTAACAAATGAACATGATGAAAAAAGAAAGAAAAATCTGTTGTCTGAATCATCTATCTACAATAGTTATTAAAAATATTCAGTTGTCTAACAAGATATAACACAAAAAAATAATAATATGTTCTATTGTCTGATGAAAACGAAGACCATAGAGAATTGAAAAGCTACAATTGTATGAATTGATCAACTAGTACAACATCTTGGGAGGCCATATGGTTGAAAAGAGACTTTAAGGATCCATGAAGCAAGAAAGCTGTAGTTCAACAAAATCTCAGACAACAGTTTATTTTAGGATACAATAGTATGAAGCAATGATACACAATGGCTTTAATAGTTTTGCTCTTGTCTTGTTCAAAGTCAGTCAATAGTATTCAATTACTTTGCAGATGTACAAGCTTCCTTCAGACAACAGTTTTTTTACAAATCAATGTTCTCTAAATTTTGATTACACGTCCATATTCTTCTAGGGTCTGTCAACTGAAATTACTTTGCACAACAGTTAAGTTGCCAATTGTTGTTGTTCTTCATGGTATTCAGACAACAGACAATATAGTAGTCGCTGTTGTAGTAAACTTTATCAGACGACAGTTTTTTGGTATTATTGCTGTTGTTCTTCGTGGTATTCAGACAACAGACAATATAGTATTCGCTGTTGTAGTAAACTTTATCAGACGACAGTTTTTTGGTATTGTCTGATTATGTATCAGACGGCATTGAGATAGACAACAGCAAACTCTATAATCAGACGACAGTGAAAAACTACCTGTGCCGGAACGGTGCCGGAACCCGTGACTATCGTCCAGTACGACAGCGATGGGGTAGAAATGGTGTATCACGAGTTGCCGGGAAATTATTATGGGCTCGACCAAACCGGCACCCCCATCCAGATAACAGCTCTGTCGAAGGACGAGGTTAGGCCAGCGGTAACTCTTCAGCAACAGGCTACTACTCGCGTTGTGCATGTCGGGGGGGGGAGTCCACAATGGTGAACCAGCCAGTACCTATGCAAGCTACTCACCATACTGCGGTGGCGCCTCCTCCGCCTCCGGGACCAGGTTATGTGAGACGTGATGAGGTAGAGGAGATGATCAGATTGGCAAACCCTAGAGCCCAGCCGGATGGGGTTTATAAGGGACCTTTCCCGCCACACATCATGCTCGCACCTTTTCCCCGAGGTTATAAGAACATTATCTTCTCTACTTTTTCATGGGAGGACACTGAAGATGCGGCAACACATCTGGCCAGGTTTAGGGTACAATGTGGCCAATACCAGAATGATGATGTCCTCAAGTGCAGGATCTTTGGCACTTTGCTGTCGGGCGCTGCCTTTAAATCATTTTCTAAACTCAGACCAGGGACAGTGGCGGATTGGCCGGCAATGGAACTACTTTTTCGTGAGACATTTGGGACTATTGAACCTAAAATAGACCTAGCTTCTCTCACTGAGATGGCCCAACAGCCTACAGAATCGGCAGTCGCTTATCTTCAGCGCTTTCAAATCCAGAAAGCCAAACTAAATGTCATCCTACCTGAGAAGGAGCTAGTCAAATTGGCGGTCAAGGGTTTGGAACCTCGACAACGAAAGAAGCAGCATGGCAGCATGATTCAGTCGATGGGAGAACTCATCACGGAGGTGGGCAGTTTCGAGCATCTCCTCAGAGAAACAGATGCGAGGAAGAATGCTTCCAGAGGGACGTATGTGCTAGGTAAACACCGTACTATAGCAGCCCTGAGCTACCAGCCGGCCACCTACGACCCTTATTACCCTCACAACGCCGGAGAAGCGATCCAGGACGATGAAGAGGACGAGGATAATGATATAGCAGCCTATGAGCTAACCGGGAAGAAGAACTTGTCCTTGAAGCAGTTGAAGATTTCAAAGGAGCCTGTTAAGCTCAAATCAATAGCCCTCACCAAGTCGGAGTTCGCGACATATACTTATGATGCCAATAAAGCTCACGAGATCCTCGACGAGATGATCGCTGCGAAGATGGTGAAGACTGATTTTGGGCCTTTTCCGCGACCAGAGCAGTTGAAAGGAAAGAAGTACTGCAAGTTCCATAATCTTTGGAACCATAATACCGCGGACTGTGTAAAACTCAAAGACCAGATTCAGGTATGGCTTAATAACGGTAGCTTGCAGGTAGAGGCTCTAGTCACAGCGGCGGCACTAGTTGACGTGGATCCCTTTCCTGACACCGGGATCAATATGGTCAATGTGGATTGGAACAAGCAGCAGTGACGGAAAACAACTCTGGATTTGGTTCCGAGCAAGCAGACTGATAAGTCTATCACAAGTGAAGCGCCAGCCAAGGGTAGAATTGAGCCAACCAACCAGCCTTCACCCGTGATCCTATGCTCGCGATGTAAAGAGGAGTGCGGTATCCAAATACCGCACGAGGAGGTCGAGCAGACGTTTCACTTTGGCTCCCTACCACCAATCAAGTGGGCTTCCTCGTCACGGAACTATCAGCCTTCCAGCCCAAGAGAAAGGGAGAAGACGAGATCACCACCATCCCCCAGAGACTCCAACTTATTCATGAAGCTAAAAGCAGCCGCAGTTGGTCCGAAACAGGAAGAGTCCAGAAGCGATTGCAAAGATATGCTGACCAAGCCCTATATACCACCTACGTCAGCTAACCCTATCAAGGAGGGCAGATGGTACACCAGGGAAAAGGGGAAGGCGGTGGTTTGGAGAAGCCAAGCGCGCTCTAGCGGCTTTAGATCAGGGCCTGATCAAACCTTCCCAACTGGTCAAGTCGCCCGAACAATACCAGAAAGAGATGGAAGCGTTGGCTGCTAAACCGTTAAGACCTCCCCGTGGTTTTAACAAACAAACAGATTCACTAACAGGGGCCTCAAAGCCCAGTGTGTTTTGCAGGATTACAGAGGAGCACTCACCACCTCTTGCGCGAATGGAGAGCTTGCCAACTCGGCGTCCGCATGTCAGGCGCCGGCTATTCCGGGAAGCACCAGTGGTCAAAGCTTCAGTCTTTGATAGGTTGGGGGGCAAAGATAGGACTGGTGACACCTTGCAGTGGCGACCTAAGAAAATCCAAAGCATGGTCATCTCTGCCTCAGAGGAGTGCTTGGAACCGGAAAGCGCTAAGCCGGTTGTTGTGGAGCAGGAACTGGAATCATAAGAGCGTGAGCATTGCGAGGTAAAAGGCCTCACGGAAGAGTCGTTGGTAGATTATTTGGCTAAGCAATTCCAAACCGATATCCCGGTCGAGGAGCCCAAGCTTGAGTTGGACGATGACATGGAAGGGACCGAGACAGCTGACGTTTCTTGCAACATGGTTTATGTACTCCCCGCAAGATATGCATTGCCAGTCGCTGCTCAGGTTTGCGTGGGGACAGAAGAAGAGGGTGTACAGCAGTTGCAGGTTACTTCAGCAGCGGCAACGCCTGCAGAAGATGGAGTCCAGCAGGAAATAGAAGAGATTCCGAACAAGGGGTCACTCATGCACTTCTCCAAGCCAACGCCAGCTATGGTCCAGCACATGCGACCACTATACATTACGGCAGACATCAGCGGTATCAAAGTTAGCAAAATCATGATTGACACCGGAGCAGCCGTTAATGTCGTCACTACTCGGACCATGCACTTGCTTGGGATTAAGCGGAAGAAAATCCAGTCCACGTCTCTTGCACTCAAAAATTTAGCAGGCACAGTGACAAAAACCTTAGGGCTATTGTTCTTGCGCATTAAGGTCGACCCAGCAGAGGAGGTCTATGCCTTCTTCGTGACGGATTGCTATGCGGCCTACAGTGCCATTTTGGGCAGAGACTGGATCCACAGTAGTTACTGTGTACCCTCGACACTTCATCAAGAGCTGGTTATGTGGAATAGGGGAACAGATACGGCGGAGGTAGTCAAAGCAGACCCCCGTCCATTCCCAGTCTCCGCAAATTATGTAGATGCCAGATACTATTTGGAGCCTATCACTCCATTGCAGGTAAGTGGCATCGATGATAAGGGCCGCCCCACAGGGGTGACGGCTTCTGAACTGGCACAATGGGGGCTCACGCTCGCGAAAGAAAGCTTGGAAAGGCCTGGCCACGCTGTGCCCAAATCCCTAACCGATTAATGGATTACGACCTCTCAGAGGAGGGGATAGAGGCCTTCCACTCGATACATGAACGACTGTCATCATACATGGTGGAAAAAGAGGCTTATGATCGCATCGCGACCTTAGAGGTCGTTAATGAAGAGCTTTCTGAGCCGGAGGACGAAGATGAAGTCCGCATTCAACTTGCCCCGGCAGCACTGGACGATACACCTCCTAAAGTTAGAGACCCTACTGAGAAGGTCAATCTGGGTACAGTGAGCGAGCCTATGGAGGTATCCATCAGCGCTTACCTAGAGCCTAGCAAGAAACAGAGGCTCATTGCCTTGTTGCTAGAATTCAAGGATTGCTTTATGGAGAAGTATGAAGACATGTCGGCCTGTCACCAGATTTGGTTTGTCATCAACTACCAACTTTCCCTGACAAGAGGCCCGTCAAACAGGAACCTCGACGAATGAATTCGGAGACCCAGATTCTCGTTAAGAAGGAGGTAGAGAAAATGCACAAGTCGGGTATTATAAGGGTCGCCAAGTATAATCAGTGGCTATCTAATATAGTACCTGTCCGGAAAAAAAATGGCAAGATGAGAGTCTGCGTCGATTATAGAGACTTGAATCTCGCTACACCTAAGGATGTTTACCCCATGCCGGTCGCGGATATGTTGGTAGATGTTGTGGCAGGACATGAGTTGTTGTCCTTCATGGATGGTATTGCAGGATATCACCAGATTCCGTTCATTGAAGAAGACAGACATAAGGCCGCTTTCCGCTGCCCTGGGTTCGCGGAGTTTTTGAATATGTGGTCATGCCATTTGGCTTGAAGAATGCTGGTGCGACGTATCAAAGAGCCATGAACTTGATCTTCCACGACATACTGGGAAAGGTTTTAGAGATATATATCGATGACGTAGTCGTCAAGTCTCAGAAGAAGGAGGACCATATCGCGGATCTCAGGAAAGTATTCGAGTGCATGCGAAGACATAGACTCAAGATGAATCCAGCTAAATGCGTCTTTGGGGTCCAGGCAGGAGACTTTCTCGGGTTCATAGTTCAACAGCGAGGGATTGAGGTCCCCGAAGACAAGGCAAGCGCAGTTATCAACGCGTCTCCCCCGCGGACGAAAAAGAAATTACAGCGTTTGTTGGGTAAGATCAATTTCCTAAGATGTTTTATCTCTAACTCTGTAGGCAAAATCCAACCGTTCTCGCCATTACTAAGGTTACAAGGGCAGAATGAGTTTGTGTGGGAGGCTAAACATCAAGAGGCTTTCGACAGTATCAAGGCCTATTTGGCAAGCCCACCAGTCCTGGTTCCACCCAGAGCCGGGATCCCATTAAAGCTATACATTTCAGCAGCTGAGGCCTCCATTGGCAGCCTGCTCGCTCAGGACGATGAGGGAGGTGTGGAGCATGCTATATTTTACCTTAGTCGCACATTGACAGACTGCGAGACAAGGTACACCCCTATGGAGAAGCTGTGCCTTACTCTGTACTTTTTAGCGTGCAAGTTACGACACTACATGCTATCCTTTACTACTTGCATCATCGCTCAAACCGACCTGGTCAAATACATGTTATCCCGGCCTATCTTGAGAGGCCGCATTGGCAAATGGGTATTGGCTCTCTCAGAGTTTTCGCTCCAATATGTACCACAGAAAGCTGTCAAGGGACAGGCCATCGCAGACTTTCTCGCACATCATCCTACGTTAGAGATACCCGCACTGAAGGAGTTAGAGATTGCCTGCACCAATACAACTCGACCAGATTTGGCGTGCATCCCTGAGTACGTGGTTTGGTACCAAGCTACGGTCTCCTTGCAGCCTTGGGTATTATTCTTTGATGGTTCAAGAATGGACACACTCGCTGGCGCGGGGATCGTTCTGGAAAATCCGGCTGGTGACAGCTTCTCTTATTCTTTCCAGCTAACATTCCAATGTACTAATAATCAGGCTAAATATGAGGCTCTTATCATTGGACTCGAAGTCTTACTGGCACTGGGCATACGGGACGTTCAGATTCGCGGCGATTCTCAGCTCGTTATAAACCAGCTCCAGGAAAAATATCGTTGTGCGAGTTGGTTGCTCGTGCCATATCTGAATCGCGCCATCGAGCTTCTGGACCAATTTACTGATGTCGATATGGAACATATACCACGCGAGCGTAACTTTGCAGCTAATGAGCTCGCTCAGTTGGCCACAGGAATCACATTGAAGTATGGGGTGCGAGAGCGCATTTTGAAAGTAGAGCGTCGCACATTACCTTCATGGCTTGCCCGACCTGACCCACCAGATGATCCCGTAGTCGCGGTACTAGAACCTATTGATGTGGATTGGCGAATCCAGCTGATTGAGTACCTCAAACAACCAGACCCCGGAGCTGACAGGAGGATTCGCTTCCTCGCATTGAACTACTTCCTTCGAGGCGATGAATTGCGACGGCGTGGGGAGGATGGTATAGATTTTCGGTGTGTATATGGCCGCGAAGCTAAACGATTGATGCGCGAGGTGCACATGGGGATATGTGGAGCCCATCAAGTTGGACCTAAGATGCGCTGGCTTCTGTGACATCATGGTTATTATTGGCCCAGCATTTTGAAGGATTGTATCGCATTTGCCAAAGGTTGTGAGGACTGTCAGGCGCATGGTCCAGTCCAGCATGTTCCTAACATTCCAATGCAGCCTATTATTAAGCCTTGGCCCACGCGAGGTTGGGCGCTAGATCTGATTGGGATGATCCATCCTCATTCTTCCCTTCAGCACAAGTTTATCATTGTCGCCACTGACTACTTCACTAAATGGGTTGAAGCAGAGCCTTTGAAGGAGGCTTCCGGTGCCACCATTCGCCAGTTTATATTCCGTAACATTCTCTGCAGGTTTGGTATCCCTGAGGTGTTGGTTTCGGACAGGGGGACAGCGTTCATGGGAGGCCCTGTTGAGGACCTGATCAATGATTTTGGTATTCAATTCATCCATAGTACTCCGTATTATGCTCAATCTAATGGTCAAGCGGAAGCTAGCAACAAGACAATCATCACCTTACTAAAGAAGATGTTGGTAGAAAACCCTCGACAATGGCATGACACTCTGTATGAGACACTTTGGGCCTATCGCACTTCTAAACGGAATCCCACCGCCACGACGCCGTATGCACTTATGTTCGGTCATGACGCTGTCTTACCGTTAGAAATTAACATTCATTCTCTACGCGTGCAAGAACAGCATCATTTGATTGGCGAGGAGTACGTTCAAGCAATGTGGTAGGAGCACGAAGATTTAAGCGAGCAGCGCTTGGCAGCTTTGGACAATTTAGTGATGGAAAAACAACGTATCGCCCGCGCCTATGATAAGCGGACGCGTGGTCGTAGTTACAAAGAAGGCGACCTCGTCTGGAAGGCCATTTTACCCTTGGGTGAAAAGTTAGCCGGTCGCGGTAAATGGACGCCGCGATGGGAGGGACCCTTTGTTATCCATCGGATCTTGGAGCGCGGGGCTTTTCACCTCAGAGACGTCGATGGCGACATCCATCGCAACCCTATTAATGGCCGTTTCTTGAAGAAATATTACCCAAGTATCTAGGAGTTCGAAGATCCACCTGATCCTGTTCTTGCCCAGGCTGGGGGGCAACCTTAATCTTCATCGGCTCGCATCATTAGGCCTTTTCTCTGTGGCCTCTAGTTCTCGTCGCTGCTTCCCCGATGAACATTGGGGGGCAACTCCATATCTAATAAGCCTTATCTGAGGCTGTATTATGTAATAGCCTATACATGAGGCTTTGTTTTATCATTATTGTATTCATTATCCAAGTTATCCCAGTTAACCTCAATGTCGAATGTCTTGACAAAGTGTGTGAAGAATAGATGTGAAAAGCCTATACAAGAGGCTTTGTTTTATATTTAGATAAATTGAATTATTGAATTGAATTTTTGCAGATTTCTGTTTAAAGCAGGAATTTCATACATAAAGTGGCTTTGCGGCCAGAAGCATACAACAAAATAGAGCAATACAATTTCACATGCAATTACAAGGCCAAAGGTGGCTCTGACGGGAACGTAAAGTTTAAAAGTGACCGGATCTGGTTGCGAGGAGGAGGATCTGGGCGCTACCTCAGAGCACTCTTCCCCCCTTACTCAGATCCTCATCCGATCTGAGTCGCCGTTGCTGTCATCGGCATTAGAAGAAAGGGGAAGGAAACAATCCATCACATTCCTTCCTTGAGCCTTTCTTCCAGGCAGGAGTTGGGGTCCGGAGCGAGCGCGACTCACAACCACATCTACCTCCTGGGGAAGAACAGAAGTCTCGTACCCAGGCCCCGGAGGTAGACCGCAGGAGAAGAACAGGCGGCCTCAACGTGGCCTTCTGTCCTTCCGCCCCATGCTCCTCGCGGACAGTCTGAGGAGACAGCCTCTTCAGAATCTGACTCTGCTGCGTTAGGAGCGTGGCATGTTCTTCAGTTTAATTGAGACTGGCAAGTTCATCCAGATTTTCAGAAACCAAAGACATGCCGCTGGACCTGAGATTAGGCCATGAGGCCTACCCAGGTCTTGAGATTAAGCCATGAGCCTAAGAATTTGTGGCTGAGGTTGAAATCATGAAGGGAAGATTTTAGAAACTGAAGAAAGAGCAACAGGTCTTACGAGGATATCTGTGGGAAAGACATGGTGGTCTGATTATCTTTGTTCTTTGGAAACCAGTATTTATAGGACCAACTCTACACCGCGCGATAAGCAGTTGAGGCACTTTCAACGCCATCAATAAGAGAATCAATGCAGTTAAATGCCATAATCTCGGAAAGGGAAGATGTTGAAAACGCGTGGGAAGCAGGGCAGTCTCCAAGGAGGTAACCGCCCAAATTGGGGTTATCTTTTCAACGGTTTTGCTTATCATTAATTATCGGACTGTGAGTGGTATTTGGGCCGAGCAAAGCGGGCTAAATATTAAACATTAAATATTAAGTTTGTTCATACAAAGCAAAATGGGCCTAGGGTAAGAGGCCTAAAGTTTACGACCCGCATGGGTCAAGCGAAGTAAGTGTTCATCTAGGCGAAAGCTAGCGTCAGCAGCAGCTCGCTCCGCCTGTCAGACTGCTTCGCGTGCTTGAGCCAAGTCCTGAGTCATCGCTTCGAAGGCTGCTAGGGGCTGCTCTATCTGAGGTTCCTCTTGCTCAAGTTGGGCCGTCACCACCACCAACTGGGCCTTTGCTTCGATCAGTTGGGCTTGGAGGTCCTGAATGTGGGTCCGAAGGTGGTTCTACGAGATTCGTAGGTCCCTGACGCAAATAGCTCGATCACCTAAGGAGTCGCGAGATGCCTCTGCTTGTTGCGCAAGGCCGCGATAGTGAATCTGAACCTGCCTAGCCTGCGCGGCCGTGGTCGTTCTCTCATTAATCCGCGCAGGGAGATTTTGTAGGAGCTCG
This sequence comes from Rosa chinensis, assembly GCF_002994745.2. Lineage (NCBI taxonomy): Eukaryota > Viridiplantae > Streptophyta > Magnoliopsida > Rosales > Rosaceae > Rosa > Rosa chinensis. Next base: position 1,828,830 of record NC_037088.1, on the reverse strand, counting down.
TATATCTCAACAAATTCAGCTTCGGTGATAGTGCGCTCGCGGCGAAGCACCATCAAATATTCTTAAGCTCTGGTAGGCGCGCCCGGTAGTAAAATGTCAGGACCCAAAAGTCGCTGCAGACCGTCCCTCGCTTCATCTATGACTCCTGGAGGAGCCACTTCGAGTACGCGAACAAGCCTTTCCAGCCTGTTAGGAGGTTCGGAAGGAGGGACATCGGCAATAGCATTAGCGTCAACAGCGACCGCGGCAGAGACTTCTTGGGGCTCGACGATAGGGGCCACGATTGGCTCCGGTGCTACATCTATCTCAGCTCCTACTTCTAGAACCTGGGGGGCAGGTTCTTGAGCCATCATGCCTTCACCAGCGGGCTCAGCAGGATCAGCGACAGCGACCTCCTCAGCAGGGACGTTACTCTACTAGTAGGGAAAGTTTGTCAGGATAAACAGAGTCAATCAAGAGATGAGACATGGATTTTGGAATAGGGGTTACCTGCGCAGCTGGAGGCTCGTCTGTAGTTGGTATCGTTGCAGGTTCTTCAACAGCCGCGGTGGGGTCAAGATTGAGCGATACGTCTACCGAGGGTTGTACAGCGATCGGCTCCTCGGGCGGTGCATCTGGCAGGGGTGCATTCTCTTTTGGCTCGGGTGAACTGTCCTCTATGATCTGCACAGGAATTGAGGCCGATTCGCCAACGGTGTTGATAGGAGGTGGAAGATTTTCAGGGCCCACGGGCGCCGGCGCTCGTGAAACAGTGGTTCCTTGACTAGCGGCTGAAGAGCCTTCCCCAGCGTTTCCAGACGGCCGACGACGAACCTGCAAGGGAGAAGGTTATGGAAGTTTGGGCGAAGGTGTGGATAATGCTTAGTATGAGTTTCTCGCTTCTTACCAATCGATCAGCCGGTGGTTCGTCTTCTGCCCAGAGGTCAGCGCGAGGGTCCGAGCGACTGCGCTTGCAAGCTAGAGCAGCTGCAACCTGTCAAAATGAAGAAGTTAGGATTTAACCCACAGAACGTGATCATGAGGATAGAGGATTTCTTACGGTTTGTGGATCGTTGTCATCAGAAGAAGAAGAATCTTCGGCTGTAGGTTCAGCGAGCACTGCTTTCTGTTTTCCAGATTGTCCGGCGGCCGGGGAACCACTGGTTGTGCGGCGGCCAGGGTGCGGCGCACTCCCCTAGTACAAAGAAGTGTGAGTAAACGAAGTGACTAGTGAAGGGACTGGCAGAGGGTAAATTTATAATACTTACCTCCGATGGGGGTTCGCGAATTACAATTCCAGCCTCGGCCGGGCGAGGAACTCGCACCGGCCGGATCACTTGAAGGGGCCGAGGCCCAGTAATGTCTTCAGAGAAGCGAGCGAGCGTGTCAACATAGACAAGATAGGGATTCCTCAGCTCGCCAAAGATAGTTGCGAAGAGTTCGTCGTCTGGTAGGGTCCAGCAATTGACGGAGACTTCTGTCCACCAAATCTCATATCCTTCTTCAGTTCCGTCTACAGCGTCGATGGCCTGGGCCCAATCAGGGAGATCGACTAGTGTGAGCATGCTCTGTGCCGGCGAGGGCCCTGAGGGGGGCCCAAATCTGCGCCAAGAGGTGTTATAGTTCCAGGCGTTGTATAGGGGGACTGGTACCAATTGGATAAGGCCGAACTGGAGGGCGAAGTGATTAGGAGCATAAAGCTCGTAGCTGAGTTCTTCAGCGGCGATCCTGATATCTGAACAGGAGATCGCGCGGCAAAAGGCCAGGCGAGCACGGTCGGAATAGCGAGGATCGCCAGGAAGAAAACCATATTCGAGCGAAGATGGGAATCTTCTGCTCAAAATTAGGTCACAGTACGGCATATCATCTAGCAAGTACAGATAAGAAAAACATTCAGAATAAGGGGGAGATGAGTACTTGTCCTCGCGGCAGAACCATCGACCTAAGAGTTGGTCGGCCGGTGGAAGTAGCGGGATATCTTCGCGACGGAAGAGTTGAAAGTAAGTCTGGATCCAAAAATCTAAAATCCAGAAAGGACCAGATATGTTGGTCTCAAATGGATGCATCGTCGCTTGGTACAGCATGCGATAGAGGGCCCCTAGTATCGGTTGTCCGAGCCCGACATTGCGGCCGTTGTAGAAGGCCATCACTAAAAAGGTCCAGGTGCCGGTGGGCTTACAGGAGGAGGTGCAGAATATGAACTTACACAGCCAATACTCAAGAAAGGCAATCCCACTGGTCACGTTGTGTTCCCGGCTGTAATACGCCAGCCATCGCGGGTAGGAGCCACTGTGAGCGCTGCGACCGTGTTGCGCCATAGTCGAGGTGAAGTTGACAGAGTCAAATTGGCCGTGCACGTAAGGCTCGCCATCGATGGGTAGGCCAGTGATGGCGAGGATATCCAACAGAGTGATACTTATTTGACCAAATCTAAAGTCAAATGTGTTGGTGGCGGTATTCCAAAAACAGAGGAAAGCAGCGAGCGGCGAGCGATTACCACCGAGAGGGAGATGAAAACACAAGTCGATAGTATGGGCGATACCTGCCGCGTTCCAGCGAGCTAGGTCTCGTGCCAGCGTCTCTCGATACCAGGAAATCTCCTGTGCACTAATAGAAGATGGCCAATTCCCTATCTTGGCTCGATGGTTCTGGGCACCCCAACCGCTAAAGTCTCCAAGAGTCCTTCGAAGGATTGGAATGGGCCGGCGAATAGGAAGGCCATATAGAGCGATGGCATCGTCCGGAATAACGCCTTGTGGTGCTGGGCCTAACCCGGTGTGATGGTCGGGAAAACGAAGGAGTAGGGGTCGATGAATCGAGGTTTCAAGATGAATGCGGGCACCGATACTGGTACCCCAAGTTTGAGCAGCATTTTCATTTAATTCTTCTTCCTGATCGATGATGATTTTCTTAGGGGGAGCCATTTCTGGTTAGTTTGCAGAGAAGATGTTAGCAGGAATGGTTTTTCTGGGCTTAAGAGACTGGAAGGGTTTCTGGAGTGGTGAGGTTGCGGCGTGAGTTTAAATAAAGGATTTTGTGAGGGAAACGATGCGACAGAAAGCGTTTCACAAACGAAAGGACGCGACCTTCATTAATGGCATCATTTCAAGCAACCGGCACGTCTTTCTAAGTCCCCTTCAATCAGTTACATCCCAGCGGGCCTGATTTCGCGGCCTAGGGGGCAATGTTTGAGCCCAAAAGCAATTTTAGGCAAAATCCTTTAGTGGATTCGAACCAGCGGGCCGATACCTGCGGCCCAAAAATAAAACCACTCGGGTTTGGGTTATGGCTTCGCCCATTCCGTGTTTCGTAAGGAGACGAAACCTTATTGAAATCGAGTAGTAGAGACTGAACAGGAAACTTCAATTAAGAGTCCTTCTGAGGCAAGGAGCAGTCGAAACCCTAGGGTATAAATACAGGACTAAGCGGCAAAATAAAGGACCTCTCTCGAATCAATCAATCCCAGCGATTACAAAGCCTCCCCGGAGCAAACCTTCAACCTCGTTGAAACCCGGTGACCGTCCGCCAGTCCTAGTCTCCTCGCGAGCTGACTGTCAGCCTCACCAGATCAACCCGGCGACCGTGCTTCTAGTCCCAGTCTCCTCGCGAGCTGACTGCTAGTACTACTGCCACCGACACACCCAGCGAAGCAAGGGTAACGCCCTCGCAACCCAGCAAAGCTAAAGTCACGCTTTAGCAAAACCCGTGCCTTCTCCAACTTCCCAGTGATTGCTCTGCTCAGCCTTCAACGTTGAGTATCGATAAGGTGAATGCAAAGAGACCGCAACCAAAGCCCTTACCCGCATAAGGCAAGAAGTCCTTTTCCGAAAGGCTAGAGAAGAACCCTGTGGCGAGGTTGGTGCTCTCCTCGTCCACAGCGCTTGAAGAAGAAGTCAGGTCAAGGGACTACCCCAACGACTGCACCCCGCAGTGCTGGCACGCCCGCGCAATCACACGCTCAAAAGAGACTGTTTGCAAGCCAACTGGTTTTGGAGCCAAACAGCAGCAATACATTTCTTTCAAGTTGACAGTTGTAGCTCACATGTCCAAAAAGGTTGCGATTTTGGCCTGGATGTGAGAATCCTCGGTTACTCTTCCCACTCTCTATCTCTAACACCAAAACTCCATAGCTGTAGACATTGGATTTTATCGAGTAGAACCTATCAATTATGTATTCTGGGGACACGTAACCACTGTAAACCAATGAATCAAGGATTAGTTTTGTAACAAAAGAAAGTAGACTAAGACTAGTTATTCTTGGAAGAGTCTGCAATGAACCAAACGTTTTGTAGACCAAAGGGGCCCCACTGACGTGGCCAATTATGATCCATAAAGAGTGCTGATTTTTTGTTGACGGGTAAGTCTCTGTTAATTGTAAGTTTTGTGCTGTGATGGTAAAATGAGGAGGGGTTTCTAGTATTTTCCCTGCGGAAATATCTCCAAACCCAGGTTCGTATTGAAGTCATTTGCCTCGCTAATCTATCATTCGAGTTATCTCTCCCCCTTTTAACGGAAGCTGATTAAAAGCAGAGAGAGAGAGAGAGAGCAAACCAATCCCGGCACCAATCAACCTAATTACCTCCGACTCCGACTCTGGGTCTCTCATACTTGTTTTCCGGATGGTTTTGATTATTGTCATTCAGTTTGATTTTGGATGGTTTGGCAGCTGTGTTGGTAAGTCGATGACGGCAATTTGTAGGCGGCAATGGACACTTGGACCCCGAAAACCTCACCTCACCTCACCACCAGAGCACAATTTCGTCTATACGGGTTCGTTCCCATATCCTCTAAATTCCTTTCCTTTTTGGATGATTGTATTGAATCTGGAATTTGTAGCAGTAACTCAATATGTTGTCATCTTTATACTATCTCATTTGCTAGGATGGTCTGGAATCTCCAAAATCTCCAATAGCAAAGTCTCCATCCCAGAACTCTCTTCGTAATGCTAGTCTCGTTGCCAAAAGGAAAATGTTTGCTGAGTCCCAGGTTGGAAGTTCCAGTTTCCGTAAGCTTTTGGAGCCAAAGCCCACTCAGAGATCTGCAATTACTCCTTATAGAATTGTTCTTGGTAATATAAAAAGACAAGGTATGTTTATTTGCTTTGAATATGTCAAGCAAGTTGCTGTTAGCGGATACATAGCTAAGCTTGATTGATTTATATTTTTGTGATGCTGGTTTGGGGTGGTACCACCCTTTTTCTGGAACAGCTTGTTTATTCTGACAATGTTTGCTTGTTTAGAACTCTAATTGCTTTAGTTGTAAAAAACTTTGTCTTTGACAAGTGACAACTGATTTATGCAGAATAATTGAAATAAAACTGAATTGATTGATATATGTGCATTTTCTTGTTATCGTTGATATAAATGGACACATTCTCATTATCAACATGCTCTTTTCATACAGGTATCATCCTCATTAATATATGAACGGAACCACTTGTGATCTTACAAAACAGCTTCGAGATACTGAAATATGAAGCTATGAACTTTATTTAGTTTTCATTTTTCTGTTCCCATCCCTCTTCTCCTTACTCTATATGCATTTTGCAGGTGAGATTTGTATGCTCAGAGCTGAGAGCTATGATTAGTTCAATTACAGAGATATCCACCTGCAAGTATGCAGTTGCAATTAAATGCCCCACACTTTGCAAGCATCCGTAAGCCTCTATCTCTTTCCCCTCTGTCTCTCTATTTAGTGAATCTAATGGCTACTTTCAACCAACAGATTATTCCAGTCAGAGAGACCGGTATGGCAGACCATTAATTGTAATGTACTTCCCAAGGATTACAAGGAAACCCAAGTTGAGGATGAAGAATCTAAAATTAAGCAGATAGTTATGGTCATAGACAGTGAATCTCATTCCAATGATGAATCTGAGAAATAACATTTTATAAATTCAGAAAATTTTGTGAATGCTAATGATAGGCAACCTCATGTAATCTTGTATTCTTTTGCACCTTTCACAAGTCATTGACTGTCCTCTAACATTGTTGCCCTTATATTTCAAGATGGATATCACATCCTGAATTGATACTAGTAAATCAGAATGTTTATACCATGTTTATACCGCATTTACTCAAAAGCAGCAAATATGCTTTTTTATAATTCCAGAAATGGTGAAAGGCGGGTTAGATAAACTACATGGCACCAATATTAGTCTTGGAACAGTAGGGAAAATGCCGGATCAAAGACATTGATCATCCGGAACACCATCACCATAACTAGATCCTTGACCTATTGTTATTATACATGTACATGCATGGTTGTTAAAGTCGCAATTCTTATTGGCAGAGTGATATTCACTTTGTTCCCGCTGAATTCAGTAGAGCCAAGTACTCACTTATGACTTCACCTTGTCTAGTAACTTCAATATCATAGTCAGTGAAAGCATCTCCTTGTGCTAGTTCTTCAGCAAGTTGGCTTTCCATTTCTGAATCACGCTCTGATGCATTACTAGACGTTGAAGGACCTCCAACTTGACCATTTTGATTATCAAGCATTGACGCAAGAGAATTTGCAATGTCAATTGCAACATCAGATTGACTATTGTTGTTAGCATTGACTGCAGGAATTGCCTCAGATTGGTTAGCAGCATCTGTGGGGTTTGGTGCCTGTCCCGAGAGCAGTGGACAGATTGCTTGGTCCATTGTCCCTCCACCCTGCAAAGCTAAGACTGCTGAACACAAAGTTGTAAACATCAGAGTGAGCACGATTTGGCCTCACAAACATAAACCAAGTGAGCACGATTTGGCCTCATAAATTTAATAGTGTTCGTTCTCTAAATAAACTTCAAATAGTGTTCAAACAAAATTGTTCAAGTCACCTGTATGGAAGAATTGGTCTCTGGATTTGTCAAACCCAATGCCTTCTCCACTGTCATTTCCTCATAGTGCTTCAGCGGCAAGCTCCTTTTCAAACCTGCAAAGTCAAGAAACTCTTCGGATGACTAACGACTATACAGGGCTGATGGAAACATCTTGATTGCTCATCCTCAGTGCCCTTTTTGTATCTCGTTCTCTGAAGCCCATAATCATCACAAGACAAAGAGATTCATCCAGCACCTGAAGCTAGAATCCACAACCAAAAATACATGTTAATTGGATTTTGTTGAAACTAATGGTTTCACTCAGAAAAGTGGGAGACATAGAATACCAGCATAATGTGCTTGATAAATTCTGTGGAAACTTGAAAAAGGAAATCCATCTTTTTTTTTTAAACAAAATTCGTGCACTTTGCATTTGTACGAAGAGAAGACTTGACTGTAAATTTAAGTACATTTTATAAGTTTGGACCTCCATAATCCTATCTACGAGAGGCAAACATTCAGTGCATGACATGGCCCTTCTCCTTTCCAATTACCTGGGTGAACAACTCTTGTACAGAAGTCAACACCTTCATTGACTTATCAACCTGACCACGCTGATACGCCGCCACCCCTTCCAGCAGCTCCAGTATCAAATATCTATAATGAGAATCAACAAAGTAAGTAGACCTGCGTAGTGTAGACAAACATTCAGATATGTAGTAGAAGAAGTCACAGTGCACGCTCTGGATAACGACCCGCCTGAAGGAGTCTAACACGAGAAGAGTCCTTTCCATGAGCTCGTTCAAGACCTTCTTTGGCTTTCTCAAGGCGAATTCTTGCCACTGAGAGCCAGTTGATGTCTCTAAGCATGAAATAACACCAAACCATATCGATTTGCAGTATAGAAGGATTATCGACCAGGTGAAAGCAAACAAAACATGGCGAATGTTATACACTCATATTGAAACCAATCTAACAAAGTGAAAGGCAGATTGATATAGTTCAGCTGTCAAAGCTACACAGCCACATGTACTTCATAGTAATACAATGTCTACAATAAAGTAACTCACTCACCTTAATAACCGATGGATCGCAGAGAAAAAGCCTCCTACAAGAATGAAAAAAAGGAAGAAAATACAAACCACAGAGTTTAGGAGACATAAGCTACTGTAACAAGCATGGACAAGCCAAGTAACTTGCAAATTTCATATGAACGAAACTATCAGTTGCAAAAAGGCACCAGTAACAAACCTCCTCCATGCTGAGCACTTCCATTGCATCTTTGTAATTTTGTGCTTTAATCAGTTGCTTTGCATTGGTATGTAACATCAGGCTCATCATGATTTCTCTGTCAAACAACATTTCAAATCTTACTTCAAACTCAAAATGGAATTGCATCCCCTTAATTTCTCATAGAAGGATCTAACTTGAGAACAGAAATTACTGAACCCTGATTAAATCACACCGCTGATCAGTCTCCGATCCCATTTGTACTTTCTTCCCAATCTGATTTTCAAGTACTATGTTGAAATCTTCAATTGGCAATGAACCATCAGCATGTCTCTTCGACAGCGCAGTTGGAGCAGCCCTATAAATTTAATAGATACACAGCCTGGTCAAAACCAACACACAGACATATACTAAAACGAAACATACTAAACAAAACACACATGTATGAAAGATAACTTTTCTTCTGAAACTTTTTTAAAGCTCATAGATAACTATAAGTTGTAGATAAAACTCACACTTTTCTGACTACCAAAAACACTATTAAACCCAGAATAGAGTGTTCATCAGATAAACAGCCACCAGAATCATACAAAAACACACTCATATGCAATGAAACTGATTCTACCACCAAGCCAACTAACATAACCAAAGTTTTCATAAAGCTAAATTCTTTCATCAAAATCAAACAAACGCATTTGAACATAACACAACCAAATTTGAACAACTTAATCAAATCCATGGCATAAACTATTATATTCGATATGAAAATTGTAGAATCTAATACGACACGGCGTTATATCAAAATAACCCAGAATCTCAATTCAAGGAACTTGTAATGTAACACTTAACATCGAGACTAACCCAGAATCTCATCATTAAGCATAATGTCTATGCTATTTTCATAATTAATCGAATGCAGATTCCCATATCAGAAATCAAACCACTCCATGCACAATCCCAAAATCGGAAGATGCAATTTCTTATTCCCTACAATTTCACATTTCCTCCATATACTAAACGACTAACAAGAACCAAAAAAAAAAAAAGACTAACAACAACAAATCGGAGCAGAGATGGTCACAAAACCTGAGTCTACTCCTTCCTTCTGGCAGCCAATACTTAAAAGGATTTGCCTTATTTCGCCCTATTTCGATAGTCTGAAACTCGGTTTTCAAAATACAGTGGGCTTTCTTTGCAGGTCGCAATCTTCTCAATAAAATGAGATATCCTTTGCAGATTGGTGTTTTGTAGAGATGAAGGACGACGGAGAAGGGTATTTAGACTTGGAATCTTATCTCCTCCTCGATGCAGCTGCCTCTCCCATTCTCCCCTAAAAGCCCCTGTGGTAACTTCATACTTCACAGTTTCATCTAACTTGTCCTGTGTGAGTGGACTTGGTCGGTCTAACAGAAAAGCAGACGGCATCTGTTGGTCTACAAATGTGTTGGTTCATTGCAGCCTACTCCGTTATTCTTTGGGGTATGTACTTACTATGGACCAATAAAACCAAGGCCAATTCTTAGGTGCGGGTAGCCACACCACGTGTACGGTGCGGCTGCCCAATCAAATCTCAGAAATTTTTGTTTTTATTCCGAAATTGTCCCTGATTTTTAAATGTGAAATACCCAAAATACCCCCCTGCTAGGGGAATGATTGGCCTGCCGCACCACGTGGCGGTGCGGCTGCCCCACGCAAGAATCACTCTAAAACCAAATATAAAGTTGTCAGTGATCAAACCAAAAATAAAGAAGTCCAACCTTTTGTTGGGAATGCATTTGTAGATCAGCATCATTTATCTTATTGAAAAAGCAGCACCTTAGAAGCTTCGCTAGATTCCTGTGCTGAAGTTTGGCAATATGTACAACCTCATTTTTGAACTCATTAATTCCTTGCATAGAGTCTCTTGCGAGCCTTTTCACTGTTATTTCTTGTCCATCTTCCATCATACCCTGAAATTCATCAGTTCATGTATATTGTGACTAAAATTTATGCTCATGTAGTCTTCACAATTTACTTGCACTATGTAGTACAATTATCCATCAGTCCAGGTTAAAACCAAAACTACATGTATCAAGTGGATATAATTGTCAGCTTTTACCTTAAAAACAGATCCGAAGCCACCTTCTCCTAGTTTATTACATTAACAACAGTAGCCAAGTCAAACAATGGTAATTCCAGATTTTCTTAGTGGCCGCGGCTCAGTTTTCCTGCTAAAATGAAGTAAAGGTTTTTTCAATAAACTTCTACATTAGAAAAATGGTACAGCTCCTTTTTCATTATAAAATCAAATTTATAATCAATAACTCACTACAAAACTCAACTACTTCACTGGAAAACGGAGGGATCAGAAGAGTACAAACAACTTACCATCTTTCTTCCAAACATAAAAGAGCAGAGCTACGCCCAGTAGATAAAACAAGAGTGCTAGCTACGATTCTCACTTTCTTAACATTGGATTTAGTAGGTTTAGCATTGATTCTGGTACTAGTCTCTTCGTTATCTATGAATGAAATTTGAAAGAAGAAATTAATTTGAATTAAAGACTAACCAAAAAAGAATTCTGTAATGTCTATCGTCCAAAGAATTTAAAAGAAGATTTTCTTAGTTATATCACAGTCAGTTAAATGACAGAGCTTCAGCTAATTTGTTAAAACATTTGTTCTGTTTTGACATCATTTTGTGCATATATGATCATTAAATGCATAAATCACCATCGATCAAGTGAATACTTTTAACCATATTCTTATTGGAAGTATAGTGTTCTGTTTTCCTATTCTAAGTTAGTATAAAGTACCAAGTCTTGAGGAATCAAGATGATTACATACCTTGCTCTGATGCAGCTAATCTTATATGGATATCTTGTCCATTCTCTTTCTCAGTTAAATTTCTTAAGTCAATCAGATCACCTAACCACAGCAAGCACCCACTTCTTCCTTCCCTGATATTAGAATTTGCATAAGCTGTACAGGAGCAGTTCTTCATACACAACATCTCACATTCCTTGAGGTTCAGACTTGTGTTAAACCAGGATTGTTTGGTGCTTGGCAATTTGACCCCAGTGTACTTCTGGAATGGGATTAAGTTGGCACCCTGTCATTTTCTTATAATTAGCTTGCATAATTCAGATTTTGACTTGTCTTTGTCAGACTTTTATTAGAAGATAGATAATTGTAGCATTATTTTGGTCAAACTCTGTCTGCAGCTAAAAATCTCTATCACATCACCATTCTAACTACAGTAGCAGTATTGGCAAATTAACTAGAAACCATGCAGGCTTTACATGGATACATCACTCAATTTCTAATTTAGTTGAGTACTGGTGTGAGGGTAGTTGGATAGACCAGTGTTGACTGTCTCATTCGCCAGCAGGTTTTTGTTAACACAAAATGTGCATATCTGAGAAAATTATGTATGAATGTCAATTTATCAACCAGCAGAAAACATGAAAGGCCAAGGATCGAAGGAAAAAGATCAAACGCAGGTAGCTTTAAGAGCATATCTTTCCCTAGTCAGGAGTCTATGCTTGTGTGATCTGTGCAGATATTGTGATTATAGTGATAGGCATAGGTGAACATTTTTACCTTGTCAAACTCGCTGCAGAGCCAGAGTCAGACTTTACAGCTGGCCTCCTCACTCTTATTTCTCCTTAACTCCGTTATCTCAGGTGTTACGTCAAACACCTTTCTGGTGAGTCGGCTTTGATTCCTTCCAATGATCTCAAGCCTGTCGCTTGTGACTGTAGTAAAAGTATTTGTCATTCTTAAAATTATGCAATCAAACCATACACGTTCTTTCTGAACCTGTAGTAAATCTACAGCATGAACCATCATAACTGAAAAATGCATTGCCAGATTCTTCTAGTACTCTTGCTATATGCATTTCTTCCTACATGGCAAAGACTCAAGAGAGCGGCAGCCATGTAGATCAAGAATTGGGAGCGAATTCAACCTACAAGTGCTGCTTGGAAGACTCTTAAGCTCTTCACATATTTGAAGATCCAAATGATGAAGCTTCTCGAGAGACCAAATTGATGAAGGCAATTCTTCAATTGCAGTCCGACTCAACCCTAAGACTTCCAGATTGCCTGGCATCTCTGGGAGAATTTTGCGATTGGAGCAACCTCCCAGACTAAGAAAAGTAAGCTTGGCAAGATTCTGAAACGATGAAGGAAGTTGAACCAAACTTTTACAACCCCAAAGGCTAATTCTCTCGAGATTTGGACTCTCAAACTTTTAGCCAACCCCAAAGGAAATGCCACCTCAGATATTTAAGGGCCTCAGGGAGAAACTCGAAACCTGTAGGAAGGTGCAATTTGTTGACACCCCTGGTGTACCAGTATAGATCTAGTAATTTTAGCTTACGCATCGGAGGAAGGTCCAAGTTGCTGACACCCCTGGTGTACGAGTACGAGTATAGATCTAGTAATCTTAGCTTATGCATCTTTTCGAAGGATGCAACATTCACATATAAATCTTTAATGAGATCCATATTCATGGCCATGCACTCAATGTCTTCAGTACCCTGAAATCAATGGCAAAATATATATGAGCATACAGTAGAGAACAAAAATGATTTCACTCAATTTACTTAGCTTTTATAGAAAATGAGATTTTGCTTGGTCTTTTCTTTTTCAATAGAGTGTATTCGGCTCTTACCGTATTATTTTCCAGTACACGACGAACATCATTTGCAAGCCACAATCTACTGCGTTTTTCAGGATTTTTAACACATTGATCACGAACAATTTCCCGACCCATTTCTTGTATCAAATCATGCATCTCAAGTGTTGAATATTCACCTACGGATATGAGAGACATATCAACGAGAATTTTTACTCTCAATTTGCATTGGCACAAAAACCACAGGCATCTAAAATTCTTTTTGCCTCATCAATTTGCTTCCCTTTGTGATAATAGGCGATATCGAGAAATATCTCCCTCTCATTTTCTTCTAATCCATCATAACTGAATCTCAATACATTCTGGATTCTTTTGTTAGGAAATTTTTTCAATTTCACTAATTCACCTTCCCAGTCTTCTTTGCTCTTGCAATGACAGAATATTACGGAGCCCAAGATTGTAAGAGCCAATGGATTGCCTCCCGCATAATCTACCACCTCTTTTGCAAAAGTTGTATAATCACCCGGGGGAGACTTATTTCTAAAAGCTCTCGAATAAAAGAGCTCTAGAGCTTCATCGACGTCTAATTCCTCAACCTCATATATCTCATCACCGTTCCGAAATATGCGTTTATTTCTTCTTGTTACAAGGATTCTACTTCCAGGGCCAAACAGATTCAAATCGCCTCCAGCAAAAAATTCTAATTGGGAAAACTCACTCACATCATCAAGAACAATGAGAGCCTTTGTACGGCCAAGCCTGTCTCTCATAAAAGTTGATCCGATAGAGGGGGTGTCTATGCGTATTTTTTCATCCTTTAGTAAAGTACGAAAAAGATCATTTCGCAAATCATATGGTAGTCCATGTTTCGTCTCTGATGCTTTTTCCCTAACATCTTTAATAAAGCAGCAAGCTTCGAATTCAAAAGAGAGACGGTGAAATACAGCATCAGCAATGGTGGTCTTACCGATACCACCCATACCCCAAATGCCTACAATGTGGACATCCCGTGAGTTGAGGCATAATAACTCAACAAGTTGAATTATGTGTTTGTCCATTCCAACCCAGCGCTCCAAACCACCTGCGTTTTGCGATTTGCCATCCAATTTCGCCAAAATGTCATTGACCACCCTCTTAACTAATTCAGACTCGGGCCTGTCATATACAAATGAAAGACAAAGTAGTTAGTAAGTGATGCAGTAACACTCACAGCCATAATAGAAGTCACAAATGGACGCATGAGTTAATGAATGAGTTACCTAATTGTTTGGGAATCAAACCCAGATATATTGGCTGCTGTTGTCAAAGCCTCTCTCCACCTCAGCACCTTGTCCATTGAGTCCTTGAAACGTTTCTCATGTTCAACAAATGCATCTGCATAACTCCCAAATTGTTTGCGTACATCTGATGGATCTACGCCGTAGAAGATGGGTATAACAAACTGTTCACCTCTGGATTCGAGTATGTGCGCTTGATCTCTGCATTCGAGTATGTGTGCAAGTTCATCCAAGCACCATGTAGAAGAAGCATAGTTTTTGGAGAAAATGATAACCGAAAGCTTCGATTCTTCAATTGCTTTGAAAGGGGCAGGTGAGATTTCATCCCCTCTCTCCAGTTTGTAATCTATGTAGACGATTCAGAGGCCACCATTATTGCTTTCACTGACTGTTCAAAATGAAGCATTCCGTTGAAGTGACTTATCAAACATAGCAAGGCATCTTACACACTAATCCACGATGGTGAAAGTTTATTTGAGAACTAGGCATTCTATATTTGTTTGTTTCCAATAATCAAATAAGTAAAGAAAAAGCAAAAATAAAAAACTTTATCCTAATATTTGTATACTTAATAGTTTCATAGTGCTCCATAATAAAGGTAGAGCAACCTTGCACACTGAATAATAGTGAGAGAATCAAGACAATTTGCTAGTTTGGTGACTTGGTCTACTTCACTAATCTTTGAGGATCTTCTATGCTTTTTGCTCATATTATGCTTATATGCAAAGCAGCAAAATCAACATAATCCCTCCACAAACAACAAACATTCCGGTTTCTAATTTTTTTTTTCCAAAAAATTACTACCTCTAAATGCATTTGTAATCATACAGATAAAGATGGAAATAACATCCTTACCTTGTCTGCCTTCACATTGCCAAGAAAATTCTAGCACAACCCGGCAGATCCCACTTTCTTGTCAACTCCTACATTACCCTTCTCAATTTCAAAGCTACCCCATTCTCATTCTCATTCTCATTCTCTTCACCTCGAAATTTGAGTTGGAAAAAAGCTCAATTCTTGACTGAGGCATTATGTCGAACACCTTCCATGCATTCACACGTAATGATTGTATCCTAGCAAAAGCTAGGTAGCAATATGACACTCCAAAATTTCCTAGTACATTCCAGCACAACCTACACTGCCCTCTTCAATTTCTTAGTTGCTTCCTCTCTCAGGCGTTACATCAAACACCTTCCGTTTGACTCTGGTTCAAGGCCTTCGAATATTTCGAGTCTGCAGCTTGTTTTCTGCGTAATGTCCTTCATCCATCTCCAGGGACGTCGACTACTTGGATTGTTCGGTTTTTGAATCTCATCTTTTACCAGGACAAACGACATTTAATCCAGCTTAAAATGAAAATTACTGTTTTAACCTATTACTTTCCCCAGAAAGCACATACGGTTAAATGTTATCTTTCACAACGAGTCATAATTTCCTATTTCCAGGACGCCAAAACTTCATTACTGATCCATCATCTATGTGCAGTGTTTTCACTGCTTAACAAATTTCGTTATCCGACAATCCACAAGACGTTCAATTCACTTTGTAGATTAGATTTATTTGAGAACTCGGCCATTTATATTTGCTTGTGTTCAATAATCAAATAAGCAACTAAAAGTAAATTGAACAAATTTATAGTGACATTTGTACATTTGAAAGTTTTATAGTGTTCCGGAATTTAGACAGACAAGACAGGTTCTTAATTTGACATTTACAAATCTCTTCAAACTCAAGTTTTTAAAACCACATCACCATCAGCTAGCTGAATATTGGCGGTTTTTCACAATACATAAATAAGTTTAATGCAAAAAAAAAACTAATTCTTGGGCATCGTTTATGCTCTGTGCTCATATTATGCTTATATCAAATATCAACATAATCCCTCTAGAAATTACCAACTTTAAAAAACTTTATAAAAACAAATACAATGAAATGCTACCTATGTTCAAATAATTACCACCTCTAAGTCAAACGGATAGAGATAGAGGAACGTGTTTACGTTGTTTGTCTTCACATTCCCAAGAAAAGTCCAGCACAACCCGGTAGACAACACTTTCTCTTCAACTCCTTCATTACCCTCCTCAATTTCAAAGCTACTCCATTATCATTGTCGACAAAAAAAAAGCTGCACCATTATCATTTTCATTTTCAATATCTCAACATTTTAGTTTCAGGCCTTCGGAACGCATTTGGAAAAAAAAAAAAAACTCACTTCTTGGTGTTATTTGTTGGTTGCTTCCTCTCTTAGGCACTATGTCAAACACCTTATGAGCATAAGGAGTCTGTAGCTTTCTCGTAATGTTTTTCATCTCCAAAGAATATTGGAGTCTGTGGTTGTAATGTTCTTTTTCTCTCAATTCCCTCCAATTTTTTTTTTGTCAACTCTACCCATTATTAATTTTTTGATTGAAAATTGACTCCATTAATTCTTTCGTCTTTTACCAAGATCAAACTACATTTTAATTTTGCCAGTGGCGAATCCAGGATCCGAGAGTTGTCTAGGCTAATTAGAAGTACAATATTTTTTTTTTCTTTTTTTTTAGGTTTGGAACCCAGTGGGAGGCTCATCCTCACACCTTTATTATTTTCAATCAAAACATACAACGGAGGGGACATAAAACCAAACTCCGTAATATTATAGATATCACCATTAGAATTATACATATATATGTACATTTCAGACATAACACAACTAATTATACATTACTATTAGTTACTAACTTGCATAAGATTTTATGTCTAATTATGTGTATAAAACAGGCTAAAGAATATAAAGTTAGTAACACTAACCAGATGGAAAGGGCATCAACACTCAATAGCAGTCAATTAAGTCCGAAACGGTGCGATAAGGATCAAACTCAGGAGTTGAGCATTAGTTAGCCTCATAATATTAAATAGCTCCCCTTCTTTCTATCGTGGCCTCTGACAGTTCAACCTCATATTATCTACACAAACACTATACACAAGCAAAACAGATTTAAAAAGAGATAGCCAGATAGCCAACTAAGTTGAGTGAAACAAACCCAAAACCGATATCCCCTAAACAAATCCAACAATCCCAATCATCAACTTATACCCAAAACCCAAAATCCCAACTCACAATTACATGGAGGGCCAGAACTCTTCTAGAAATCGAGGCAATCACTCGGTCACTCCACTCCAGTTTGCAAGAAGCCAAGAATCTCTGCAAATCTGCAAGTGAAATGGAATATGCCCATAATCAAAACATAAAGTGGAGTATTTGATTAATCAAAACACAAATCTGCAAATCTACAAGTGAAATGGAATATGCCCAGAATCAAAACATAAAGTGGAGTATTTGATTAATCAAAACACAAATCTGCAAATTAATCTACAAGTGAAATGGAATATGCCCAGAATCAAAACTTAAATTAGTGAGATAGCATAGAGATGCAAATGATTAATAAAAAAGTGGAGCAACCCAGTGAACCCACATTAAGAAAATCGAACAAGATAAGAAATTGGCTAAAAGGAGAGTGAGAGAAACCTTGGGCAGTTGGGCATTAGATCGGCCAATGGAAAGGAGAGGTGGAGAAGAAAAGGCGGAGCCGCGGAGGGTTCGATATTTCCTTTGAGTGAAAAATAGGCGAGGAGGCGATTCAGGCGAAGAGAGGAGAGAAGCAGTGAAGCACTCGACGAGTCGATGTCTCGACCACAGAGGAGAGAAGTGAGCTGTTGTGGCTGGGGAGAACGCGATTTTACCTCCCTATTCTTTTTTTTTTCCTTTGGGTATGGGCTGAAATTAGATACACACACACACACACACACACACACACACACACACACACACACATACTTGGTCGTTTTTTGCCCCAAAAACTGTCTAGGCTTGAGCCCATATAGCCCACCACATAGATCTGCCCCTGAATTCAACTAAAATTAAAAGTACTGTTTTAACCTCTTACTTTGACCAGAGAGTAAATTTCTTATACTTTGAAACATCCATTAATTTTTGGAAAAAATTCAGTTTACCCCCCTGAACTTTGGGCTAAAATCAGACTGATCCTTAAACTTTTTTTTTAATCAGACTGGTCCTTGTACTATCAAACAACATCACCCGAGTCCAAATTTTGAATCCGGGTCCAAAAATGACATCACTTGCTGAGTTGGAGCCGACATGTGGGCCCACACTTCAGATTTTTAAACCCTAAACGAGGGCAGAATGGACATTTCAAATCTAATATAATTTCTAATTTTCTCTCTCTCTCTCATCTTCTCTATATCGGCGACCGGATTACGCGTTTCACCTTCACCTCCTTCCCACGATGGCGCCATCGATGTCATCCTTGAACAACTCTAGCTTCAACCTTGTAATTTCTCCTCCTTCATTCTTCAATCTTCACCTCCTTCCTCTCAAATCCAGACCAAGTCTGCCTTCACAAATATCGTCGCCTCCCCCGCCTCCGCCGTCTGCAAGAAGCTGGCCTTTGACCTCATCCGCTCCACGTGCCTCACCGCCGACCTGTAGGACATCGTTTGCACCGGAGCTCTCATCGATCCGACCAGCGTTGGACATCATCACCAACTTCCTGAGCCGGGTCACGGCGTCGGAGACATGGGCCACTAGGGCCTGCTTCTTCTTATTCGGCTCCCTCTCTCTCTCCTCGCCTTCTCTCTCCTCCATCCTCTCCCTCTCTGCTCATGGCCATCAAGGGTGAGACAATGGATTTGAATTTGATAGCATGCAACTGAATTTGAGTTTGGTTTTCAGATTTGAATTTGATAGCAATTGGGTTTTGGATTTGAATTTGATTGCAATTGGGTTTGAGTTTAGGTGTTGATGGGTTCGGAAGAACAAGAAGAAGAAGAAGAAGAAGAAGGAAAGGGAATTGGCTGGGTTTGGTGGATTCAGAAGAAGAAGAACGAAAGGAATTGGCTGGGTTTGGTGGGTTCAGAAGAACAAGCAGAAGAAGAAGAAGGAAAGGGAATTGGCTAGGTTTGGTGGATTCGGAAGAAGAAGAAGGAAATGAATTGGCTGGGTTTGGTGGGTTCGGAAGAACAAGCAGAAGAAGAAGAAGAGGAAGAAGGAAAGGGAATTTGATGATTTTTTTAATTTTTTTTTTTTAAATGTTTTTATTGTGAGAATGTCCATTCTGCCCTCTATAGGGTTTAAAAATCTGAAGTGTGGGCCCATATGTTGGCTCTAACTCAGCCAGTAATGTCATTTTTGGACCCGGATTCAAAATTTGGAATCGGGTGATGTTGTTTGAGAGTACAAAAACCAGTCTGATTAAAAAAAAAGTTTAAGGATCAGTCTAATTTTAGGCCCAAAGTTCAAGGGGGTAAACTGAATTTAATTCTAAATTTTTCTTTCTAAGAACCAGTCGATACTACTACTTAGAAATAATAGCTTCTGTGATCTAAGAAAATCTTTTACCTTACAACAATTTAATGTTTATGTTTGTTGGGTGTCTTAAAAGATAATGCATAATTGGCATTTTTCACATTTTATGCAGTGGAATGTCCTGAGTTTGACTCATCAATTTGTTATTATATCTTCTCAGTTATAGTTAATCGTTTGTTTAATAAAAATTGACATTTCTACTAAAAAAAAATCTTCTTATATTTCATATATCAGCTATTTGTGCGGAACAATTCAGTAGAAGATCTCCTCACTTATTTTGTTGACTGGAGTAAAAGTGAAAGGTTGCTCACCTTATCAAGTATTTAAAGGTAAACCTGAGCAGATATCTTTAATTAATGCGCATAGTGGTGTGCAACTTTTGCATGTCACGCGTTATTGTGTCCATAACACCACCCTTAAGATGAAGTGGGGGAGTACTTCCTGCTTGCAATGGATTCAGTTGAGCTGACCTGTTCCGCATGATCCAGATCAACCTTGAGGGGATTTCGCCTCGAGTAATTTCTCAGATAGACTGAGCCGCCTCCCTCTTGACCCATTTCTTGATCAAAACCTACCTGGATCTGCCCGAGGAATATGTTGGGCCGCCTCCCTCTCTGCCTATTTCTTGACTAGAACCCGATTCTACTTTACTCAGATACGCCTTGAAGGGATTTCATCTCGAGGAATCTCTCAAATAATTTGGGCTACTTGCCTACCTCTCTCTCGGCCAAGGTTTCAAATTTCGGTTTCGGTACTTCAAATTTAAGGAAATTTCAGAGAAAATTTTGATTTCGGTGGAAATTTCGATTAAAAATAAAGAAATGATATTAATTGCATTTATAAAATGATATTTTTGAATGAAACTTTTACATAGACTAAACTAACCTATAATAAACCTATTTACAATGTAGCCTCTCTAAAATTATACATTTATAATAGAATTGTGATATTTAATATGTACGAGTAATTAACTAGTACTACTAAACTAGTGTTTTTATCTATATGTAATTATAATTATGTTGTATATTGATAATGTGAATGTAATTTACTTTTTTTTTTTTTTTTTATGGCTGGAACCCAATGTGAGGCTTGGCCATCACGTATTTTTCATTAATAATTAGAAAATACAACCGCCCCCACAGTGGTCGGGAGGGGGGGACATAATACCAAAACCCGTGAATGAAAATGAACAAGTACAATAAAAGCAATATAAAGTATTAAGAATAAGTGTTACCATGATGTGGTTCGATCCATATGGTCGAACTTCTTCCATTTAGTATCATACAATACTGCTCCTTATGAGAGGCTTGAACATCACGTATTTTTCACTAATAATTAGAAAAATACAACTGCGGGGGGGGGGGGGGGGGGGGGGGGGGGGGACGTAATACCAATTATTAGTGAAAAAGGCGTGATGGCTAAGCCACCCACTGGGTTCTAGCCATAAAAAAAAAAAAAAAAAAGTAAATCACATTCACATTATCAATATACAGAACATTTATAATTACATATAGATAAAAACACTAGTTCAGCAACTTACTACAGTTTTAGTTAATTACTCGTCCATATTAAATATCACAATTCTATTATTTATGTATGATTTTAGTGAGGTTACATTGTAAATATGTTTATTATAGGTTAGTTTAGTCTATGTAAAAGTTTCATTCAAAATTATCATTTTATAAGGGTAATTAATGTGATTTCTTTATTTTTAACCAAAATTTCCACCGAAATCGAAACTTTCTCCGAAATTTCCTTGAATTTGAAGTACCGAAATTGAAATCGAAACCGAAATTTGAAACCTTGATCGAGTTTGATTGTATAGGGATTATGATCCAGTTATGGAGAAGCATAACGTTTGATTGTATAGGGATTATGATGGGTAAAGCCAAATGGAACTAAGGACTGTTAGCGATTTTTTGTTGTTGTTTACTTGAATGATTTTTGAAAAGAGAGCTTCTATTCATACCTCCAAAATTGATATTTTGACCTCTCACTTTTTTCAAGTAATAATTGACTTTGTCAACTCATGTCAAATTACCAATAAAGACACAAATAAGGGAAAAAAAAAATCTCTTCTTAATTATCTCTATAAATAGTAATAGTCTTCAACTTGGGAAAAAATTTCTCCTCCAATGTAAACCCTAAAATATATATCGCCAAACGTTATTTAACGTTGTAGTCAAAATTTTCTGAATTTGACTTTGTTCTCGTAAAGTGATAGACTTCCTTGCTTACACCGCTGACAATTTACAAGAGAGAAATTTTGTATACACCCACCTGTTTTCTTAATACACATCCATAAATTTTTTTTTGACACTTTTTTCCTGATTATTCCTTTTTTACCCTTTTTTCAATTCATTCGATCTCTCTTCCTAACTGCTGTGTCTCTTCGACCTGGGTTATGATCAGTACAAGTCACAGACAAATGCATGTAGAATTAGAAGTGAGAGGACATAATAGGAAGCTGATCAACGCTAAGTCGCTAAGGTAGTAGTAAAAGTTCAAGTGCTAACAAAACTCAGTGACACATGTATCGACTAGGTCTTTCTTTGGAATTCATTAATTTGGTATCCCTATTAGCAGATACAATATCAGATTCCCATACTCTCACTGGCCTTCATATTTTGGGTTTGCTGTCACGTAATGATAAGCAATCACAAGGATATATATGAACGTGCCAAGAACATTGGCTATTATGCCAAATTGGTGATCACCAATCATCTTGGTTAAGATCAGACCAGTGCCGGTCCTGACATTTTGGAGGTTTGAGGCGAATAATTAAAATGTGGTCTCATATAAAAAAATCATATAATCGAACAAACTTATATATATATATATATAAATTGAATCCCTACATTAATAGTATTGCAAAAAATAAAAAATAATAAGGTGTTCAATTCTAAAATAATTTTCTCTTAGAAGTTGAAAAAATAAAAAAGAACAAAATATATTTAAATATTACAAAAGAAACTAATGAAAAACAAAGGGCAAATACATTAGTATTCAATTTCAAAATATTCTTTCCATAGAAGCTGGAAAAAGAATGAACAAAAAACATTTAATTACAAAGAAATTAATTAAGGGAAAAAAAAAACAAAAAAAAAGAGGCTGCTACAACTCGAACCTTGGTGCTGCCTAAATGAGCAAAACTCTATCACCGCTGCACTAGCGCAGCCTCATTGCTTGATATGGGCAAAAATAAAATATATAATTATACAACGTATATATGTAAAATAAAAAAAAATAAAAAAATTGGCGGAGGCCCGCCGGAGACCGGTGGCCTGAGGCGGCTGCCTCAGGTAGCAGCCCTCAGGGCCGGCCCTGGATCAGACGCAAAAATGACATGGGTGAGCTCAACTAGCTCCTCCTCACGGCCATCATTGCCAACAAAGTAATTTACTTTTTGGAAAAAAGGGCAAAATAGGATTTTGAATTTTCACAAAAATGTAGGGTGTGTATTTAACAAATGGGGATGTGTATATATAACTACTTTTTACAAGATCTATCACTGCGCTATAAAAAAAATAAAAAAATAAAAGGAGAGAAAATAGGAAATACAAAGACACCTCAGTTGATGAAGCCCTACTCATTCTGAATGCAATTAAACATATGAACGAGCGGCGACAAAAAGCAGTACTCTAGCACGTTTATATGACAAACGCAGCAATGGGTAGACACCATAAGATCTTCCCGCACATCATCAGTGCAAAGCAATTTTATGTGGAACTATTCTATAGATATGATGAAAAATTCGACCCTCTGATATAAATCTATGGAGAATGCACTAGACTCGTGGTTGATTATTGTAATTTCCTTCACTATACCATACATATCTAAAACAAAAGGACCATCCATGTTCATTTCAAGTTGCTATTAGGGATAATGACTAAATGCAATGAAAATAATACTTGGAAAACATATTTGTACGAGATGATGAGCAAACATGGTATTGTTGCGTACGCTAACCAAGAGTCGACAAATCATTGAAAAAGTGCTAGCACCTCTGTTACTCGTATATCGAGGATGAACTTCCAAAAAAAAAAAATTTGTTGCAATTCCAAATCTTCAAAAACTGAAGGAGATCTAACTACTGATTTTTAAAAATATGAATAGAATCTATAAAAAAAAGAAACATAAGAAGGCTTTTATGGATTTTATTGGACGATGGGCATTATAAGAAAATTAGAGAGGTGTAGATGGCAAATTAATTATTTGTAAAAGTAAGTTGGAGGTCTATTAAGTAGGGAGGTCCAAATGCCAAATTTGGAGGTATGAATAGAAGCTCCCTTTTGAAAATTACATTTGAGAGGTGGTTGAATTTCTATGAGCTAGAGTTAAATTCTAGACATTACTTTGGTCTCAGTTTCTCCAGAGTTTGGGAATTACCACAATTTTTTTGTTTTCTGGAATAGAGGTTGTATTAGTTTTACCTATGTATGTTGTTTGTTTGTTTGTTAATTAATCTACGGGGAAAATGGTCCGTATGATACCCCGCCTTTGGCTCCTTATAACTTTTGGTACCTGACAAAAAATATATATCAATACGGTACCTGAAGTTCTCTGCCCGACCGAAGATTGGTACATATGGTCGTTACCTCCGTTACAGAACTTGCCAGCTGGCAATTTTCAACTTAAAATGACCAATTTACCCTTTATTTTATTTTATTTCTTAATTGTTCTTCTTTATATAATAAAAAAAAATCAAAAGAATATATTTTTTTTTGACGGTGAATGCAAAAGAAGAAATGATGTCTGATGCATTTCCTGAGGCACTTTCAGCGAGAAACTCTCAATGAGAAGGATATTGGATTGATTTAATGGGTCAGAGACATATAGAACTGCATATTTTGCCCCAGACTGATCCACAAAACTAACCATCTCAGAGAAAATTTTACTCTCTGAATGTGGGTGTTCTAGTTCCTTTTTAGAATCAGATCCTTTGTGGCAAAACACCACCAAATCTGCTTCCCCATTTCGTCTCTTCTCCATCCTCAAAAGAAAATAATCATGGACCCAATGCAGGTCTGAAAGCTTTTGAACATCATCACCCCACATAGAGCATGACTTAGAGAAACAAATATTACTGAATCCAAAATTCTGGCTACAAATCTCGACATCCCTAACACTAAAGAACTTTCCATAGTATCATTCTCTGATGCAGAAATATAGGGGAATGCCATGGAGCCGATAGATCGGCCAAGCGTGAGTGGCTGCTTGAGGTTGAGTCGATTCTTCTTCTTCTTCTTCTAGGCTCTGGTTCTCTCTCCATTGACTAAAGCTAGCTCTATGGGTGTAGCCCCAAAATCAAACTCTCCCACATCTGGTCCGTCAAATCCACATCCTCAAGAAACATGGACCTCACCGAGCTCACACCCACCATGGCCATGCTGGCTGGTAATGTGAGATCGACGTGCGTGAGCCTCTCAACACAGCCGTTTCTCAGCACAGAGAAAGGGAAATCATACTTGTCACGCGGGGCTCGATCTTCCTTGCTCCAGAGATGGTACTCTTTGTCGATGAAGAAGTTGAGGTTAGGCTCACGCACCCGGAAGCGAGTGACAGCAGAGCGCACCCAAGAGTCGACGTGGGAGGTGTAGTACTGGTAGAAGATGAAAGAGAGGCGGAAGGTTTTGATCGGAGAATTGGGGCGGAGAATGAGAGCGCAATTGATGAACTCGGCGAAGCCGTGGCTCGTGACGGGGAGGGGTTCGGCGTCATTGACCGGAAGAGGTGGTAGGAGAATTCGAGGAAGGGGAGACAGGACCAGAGGGATCGCCATTGGCGGGAGACGAGGGAGTTGTGGATGGCCTCTAAGGTCGGAATCAAGGAGAGGATTTGGATCAGAATTTCGTCGGGAAGATCGTTTAGGGTTCGATTGGGTTTGGATTTGGGGCTTGAATTTTAGTGCTGAGAGAGAGAGAGATGCAGACGAAGGATAATGAGAGAGAGAGAGGAAAAATCCTTAGAGAAAAAAAAAATAATTGATATGTGAATGGACGAAAGTATCCTTGTAGATTTGCCAGCTGGCAAGTTCCGTAACGGAGGTAACGGCCATATGTACCAATCTTCGGTCGGGCAGAGAACTTCAGGTACCGTATTGATATTTTTTTTTGTCAGGTACCAAAAGTTATAAGGAACCAAAGGTGAGGTACTGTACGGACCATTTTCCCTAATCTACGAGACAATATTGTGTTTTTTGTCGATTAATTAGTTAGGTTAAAACATGACTCTGCTGTTAAAGAAGTGCTGTGCTCATTTTGATTTTTCAGGGTTGATTAGAAGTTAATGTGAAATGCAATTTTTATTTTTTGTTGTGTTCACTTTGCACTTGAAGGGATTGCTGACATTTTATATTATGTAGGGCAATTATTACCTCTGAAACTGTGTTGATTGTTCTGGTTGGAAGTTTCAAAGGCAACATAATTGTCTTTTTGAAGCATCTTTCTTCTGGCTTGCTCTTGGTCATTGGTAAGTTTTGTCTTTCTTCTGGCTTGCGTAGTAATTTGTCTTCCTTCTGGTTTTCTTCAATTTGCTCATATTTGTTTACTGTGTTTGTTGTATAATCTGGTTGCAGAGAAGCCCAGAAAGACTTTGGTTTTTTTTCTTTTTCAATAAGATTGGATTGTGTTTATATGTATGGACAAGTTCTTGGATTGAATATTTGAATTGTGCATCTGGTTGCTTTAGGTTCATGGAGAATTGCCACTTTTAGAAGTGTAGAGCCGCTTTGGTTTCAATGGAGTTCTCCGATAAGGTTTCAGAGCAAGAGATGGCTTCAAGCTTGGCAGATAGTGTTACTCAAATGTTTCAAGATGTGAGTTCTATTAATGGCTTTTGATGCTTGGAATTTGTTAGATGCATTTGTTTGGGTGATCGAACTCTGATATTGCTGTTTCTAGATAGATTGAGAAATTAAGGTTTTTTTTCCCCCTCGATACGAAGGGATATAAAGTGTTTTGATGTTACAGTTAGTGGTGGGGATCATAATGTACAACATTCAGTTTCTTGAGGCAACTGAGCCTTGCTATTACATACAGAGAAATATATGGAAATGCGCAAGATTGACGATAGACTGCTACAGTTTTGCAGGTTGATAAGGTGAGCAATTCTGACAGCAGAATAGAAGCAGAAAAGAGATGAAGTAGTGAATTATGGATTCATTGCTTGCTTTCAGCATTTTTTTGTCTACATTGATTTTGAACTATTCATTTTTTCTGTGTAAATTTTTTAGGCGACAGCTTATGGATCTGCCAAGCTTGCAGATTTTGGATTGGTAAAGGAATGTCTTCTGTTCTCTGTGCCATTCTATATTTTTAATAGTTTTCACAATCATTTTGAATCTTTTCTCCTAATAGTATTCGCTGTGCCTTTTTCCAGATAACCACCAAAGTGAATGAAATTCAAGTTTTGTAGGGGACTGCATTCTAGATGGACCCTGAGGTTTGCCTTCACACTTATAATCTTAATCCATTTAAACAGTAAAGTCCCCTGATAAATTTTTACTTATTTGATACTGGTTGATTTGATGGTGTAGTATAGTTTGGTCACCAAAATGGTTGATTTGATGGTGTAGTATAGTTTTGTCACATGTTACCCTCTTTCCTACTGTCAATGGAAATATTTGATACTGCCATTTTCTATTTAGGTTAAAATGACATTATTCTTGCCCCCCCCCCCCCCCCCCCCCCCCCCCCCCCCCCCCCCCCCCAAGTTCTTAGCAACTTGATTTGTGATGAGTAGATGAGCTTTAATTTAACAAATGTAAAATTTAGTGTTTTCCATTTATTGATCATTTTATGATACTCATGGTTTTGTAGTGGCTAATTATATGATGAGTAGAGAAACTAATACTAGAGACTGTGGTGCCCAATGTTAATGGAAATAGTCAAGTTGACAACTATGACTATGGAGATCAACGATTGCAGCAAGTTGTTGAATCTAACTATATCATGGAGAATCCTTCTGCATAACTAGTTCATTTGAAAGTGCAATGAATGTTATGTATGTACTGAGTTACCATTGAGTTGTTGGTATTTAGCCTTCATAAGTTATTTGAAATACTGCTCTATTCTTTTGTAACGGTGTCAAAAGCTCCTATACTTTTTTTTTTTTTTTAGTGAGCAAACTCCCATGTATTGATTTTAACAAAAAAAAAAATTTAAATAAGGCCTTTCATAGCAATATTTAATAATATGTTATTTGTAATATGTATAAATTTGAGTTAAAAAATAAATAAATAAATAAAAACCACAGCATTCTTTCTAGTGATGTACCCAAAGCTGTGTCAAATTAAAAAGTCTGAAAGAGCAAAATCTTAGTAATTATCTTCACAACCGCCTTCAAAGAGCATAACATATGGTTAACAAATTTCGTTTATTTATTTGTTTTGTGGCCCATTAATGCAGTTCTATGAAAGTGCATCAATCCCACCATATGTATATGAATCTAAACCACGTAGTTTAGAAAGGAATTGAGCTGGCTTGAACATGATGTTGAACAGTATCAACAATGGAAGATATGAGGGAGACAACAATTAAAAACAAGATTAGTGTATAATTTAAGCAGAAAGAAAAGCATCTTTGAGATGGCTCACAACACAAGCCCTGCAGATTTGCTTTTGCATGCAAATCATGACCTCCAACTATGCCTTTCTTTTCCCAACTACTTTACTCCAAAATTCACATACAGATTGATTACTGCTTACCCAAGAAAGCACTACTAGAAAACAGGCCAGAGGGCACCGACTTGGGCACGCCAATTTGGGTTGGTGCTCTTACATAATAGTATGACACGGTTGGGATGAATCGGTGTATTGTTATGGAAATGTCACTGAACTTCAGTGCCCAATTACTTTATTTCAATTTAATACTTTAGTTTTTCATACAACTTCGATATAATAATCGATAACTAGAGTGTGTGGCACACTTTCTGTTGCTGGTATTTACCCTTTTAACCCCAATGTTAGTTAAAAGGACTGAATTTGATGTGGGTGAGTGGGTCTTTGAAGAGAGCTTTCGAAATGCAGATAATCCCTCTTCATCTCCATTTCTTCCTCTATTTGAAATAATCTACGGATGCCGGATCCACTGTCACCTTAAATATGCTTGCGACACTGTCTACACCAATGGTTCGGGGTGAGCCGATCTACAAAACCCATATGGTCGTGTCACTATCCATCGCCGTCACTAGAGTTCATCACACGCGCCACCACCATGTTTCAAGTTTCTCCAGATCCACATGAATGTGCTCCGAAATTCATTTTCTTGATGTTAACAGAGTAAGACTGGTTATGTGTATGCTTTCTCCATGCCTTAACAAATTTCTCTGTTTTATGCTAATTTCTTCGTTTGACCCATAAGTGGTGATTTTGCAAATATATAGAGAGAGTAAAATAACAGTGAAAATACCAAACAGAATGATATTGTGCTATAATCGATAGAACAACTTAACCAAGAAATTACTATATCAAGAGGAACATAGAAATTGCTAACGCAGTGTAAACCTCTCCACTAGGAAACTTCACTGCGTGGCTTTTAACGTAGCCAACACGAAAGATCAATCCAATATGAATCAAATGAGTTTACTGTATACAAGTTGTGTTGTTCATAACAAACACATTCACTAAGCAACAAATGCTAACTTGATTTACAACTGATCTAACATTGATTGTAAATTCATCAACTCTAATCAAGCAACTGATCTTCCTTGTTCTAAATGTCTCACTGATCTTTGAGAATGATTTATGAAAGTACTGGACTAGACAAGAGAAACATGAAACAAAATAACTAGAGTTTTCAGAAAAAATGATTTTTGACAAAACCTCATGGTTCAAGTGTGAACAACGTTTTTATGCATAAGACCAAAAACCCTAAACTTGTATTAGTTTCGAAACCTTTTATACTGGAGGAAAACTCCCCCTCAAACAAATCTTTTCTTCAATCATCAAATAAGATAGATATAGAAAGATATCAAAAACTGAAATCAATGTTTCATGTTTATTTATTATGCATGTAAAAAATCTTTAATGCAAAATGCACCAAATCAATTTAATAGACATGTAGATCAATTTAAATTGTGCAACATGATTTGGAATGAATATATATTAAACTCAAGATCAGTGAATCAATTTTGCTTGATCTTATCTTCCTCTTTGTTTCCTTGAAGCTCAGTTTTCCTTGTGACAATGGGAAATCATGCATTGAATGGTAATAGCCCAATATACTTACAATCTCCCCCTTTGGGCATTCCCATTCAACACATGATTTTTCATCTTTTTGCCCTGCATGTTAGTTTTCACAGATAAACACTAATCACTAAACAAAGAGTGCTACTTGGATTAAGGAATCAGTTTCCATCCTTTTCCAAATCCAAGTTATCAAAATAAAATTAAATAACAAAAAGCATCCCAAAAATATCTGTGCTTATGCACTTACAAACCCAAAAACAAAAACAACTATTGTTCATGAAAAAATTTAAATGCAGAGACAGAAAAGAAGAAAATGGAAATTACTTCTCCCCCTTTGAATGGGAAGGAACATCAAACTCCTCCAGCAGTTTGGTCACTATGTCCTGATACTCCTCGGTGTCCATGGAACCTTTGCTTTCTTCTTGTTCATTGGCCTCCGGGACATGCATGGACGGACCAGGAGCGTCAAACCTGGGAGGGTGGCGCTGCATGTTGCGGATTTCCTTGAGGACTTCCCTGAGAGTATGGTTGGTGCGAACGAGGAGAGAGTGCATGTCATCCATATCAGTTGTGAGACAGGCTATTCTCCAATCAGCCACGAGGATAGCATCCCGAAGAGAGGAGGACCGAGAGGGATCAGGGGATGGAGATTGACGAAGAGGAGGAGGAGGAGTGCGACTGCATTCACGTTGCATGCCAGGATGGAGAATGCCGTCCCTTGCAGCGGCCTGACGCCCTTCCTCTGGAGGAGGACGTCGCCGGTGTCCACCAAGGCGAGGAGTGAATTTTGTGCGAACCATGGTGATAGAAATAGTTTTTGAAAGAGCCTGCACACAGAGACAACCAAGAGTAAAATCCGAGAGAGACAAGAGAGGCTATATAGATTGAAGCAGTAGGTTTAGGGAAAACCAAAGAACACACCGATTGGGATAGCGTCTCAAAGGGAAGAGGAATTATGACAATTTAATTCTCCGAGATACACACATGCAATTTATTTCTCCCCCTCAACATAGGCTTAATCAATAAGCAATTTAAGTGCAACCAGATGACAATCAAGGAAGGAAAACGAAGAGACAAAAATATTTCAAGAATCTGCAATTATATCACATGATCGTTTCCTTTGCTAAGTATCAAGGCAATGAATGCAGTTGGCATATTGAAGAGAGAAAATATAGCATAGTTTAATCACAGAGAGCACAAATCTCGTAGTGAAAGGAACATAGTTCAGAGCACGAAGCATGATGTATTCTATCAACAAAATGAATTGGTACTCATATTCAAATCTTAGGGAGTAAACCTGTGATAAAAATGAGTAGAACCAATATGTGGGGCTTAGAAACAAGTTTAGTGAAAGAGAGAAGGAGTGAAGTAAGAGAACTAACCATGTGAACTAAGCTCATGATATCTCCTTAGAAGGATTAGGAAACATTGTTCCCAAGCTCGTATGGTATTTGAGTCATAGACTTCTTTTATGTAGTGACAATTAGAACTCATGTAACAAGACTCTTCTAAGTAACTCCCAGAACAGATGTTCTTAGGGTACTAAACATAACAAGGATGCTCCATGGAGAGAGTCTCGAGTAGTTGTCTGCATTACTTTATTTTTCATGCACAGATCACTCACCAACTCGTTTCTTACAAACCTTAGAAAGTTCACCACAACTAAGGCCAGATTACTAGGAGAGATAGGATAGAATTATCCATTCTCGTTTCTTATGAATCCTAGAAAGTTCACCACAACTAGGACCTAATTACTTTGAGAAGAGGGAATGAATCATTTGAGCATTGTAATTAGTTCACCTATTTCACTGAACCTCTTTCGATAGTAAACAAGGAGCATGCCACCACATAGGCTATAAGTGAAAGTGCATAAGAGAATTAACTGACTAAGATACGAACCATGAGTACACAATATTTGTCCAGAATAAGACATGACAACAATGTCCAGATTATATGTACAAGTCACTAATGACATTGGTCAAGGGATACTAAGATCACAATGTTCTCTCTCAACAGTGGACAAACATTTGAGTGCCTTAATACTTAGAACATATCCCCAAAGCATTCCTTAACATCTCAAACCAAGCAGTGTCAAGAGGCTTAGTGAACAAATCAGCAAGTTGACTTTCAGTGGGCACAAAACTTAACTCAAGTATATTCTGCTCAACCAAATCTCTAATAAAGTGATAGCAAAGATCAATGTGTTTTGTTCGAGAGTGTTGAATAGGATTTTTTGTGATATTGATGGCACTTGTATTATCACAGAAGATGGATAACTTACCTTGAGAGAAGCTGTAATCCTTGAGCATTTGTTTCATCCAGAGCATTTGAGTACAGCAGCTCCCAGCAGCAATATATTCAGCTTCAGCAGTAGATAGAGAAATACAATTTTGTTTCTTGCTGTGCCAGGCAACAAGGTTGTTCCCAATGAAGAAACAGCCTCTAGAAGTGCTTTTTCTATCCTTTAAGTTTCCTCCCCAGTCAGCATCAGAATACCCTGCAACTTCCACGTTAGTTTCAAAGGTATAGAAAATGCCACAGTTGAGTGTACCTGAAACATATCGAATGATTCTCTTGACAGCTTCCAAGTGTGATTCTTTGGGATTTGCTTGAAATCGAGCACACACTCCCACACTGTATGAAATATCAGGTCGACTAGCAGTGAGATATAGCAAGCTGCCAATCATGCTTCTATAGAGAGTCGAGTCGATTGATTTTCCATTTGAATCTTCGCTCAGCTTTGTGGTTGTGCTCATGGGATTTGCAACAGCTTTCTTGGATTCGAGGCCAAATTTCTTGATGAGATTTTCAGCATATTTGGTTTGAGAGAGAAAAATACCTGCATCAAGTTGCTTTACTTGCAGTCCAAGGAAGAAGGTTAGTTCACCACACATGCTCATTTCAAATTCACTTTCCATGACAGATTGAAATTCATTGACAAGATATTTAGATGTAGAGCCAAAAACAATGTCATCAACATACACCTGAGCTATGATAAGATCATTTTTCACTAGTTTTACAAACAATGTTTTATCAATTGATCCTCTTGTATATCCTTTTCCCACCAGATGAGTGGAAAGTCTTTCATACTAGGCTCGTGGAGCCTGTTTCAAACCATACAGAGCTTTCTTGAGTCTATAAACATGATTTAGATTATGTGGATCTTTGAAACCTTGAGGTTGTTCCACATAGACTTCTTCCTGCAACACACCATTCAGAAAGGCAGTTTTGACATCCATTTGAAACAGTTTGAATCTTAGGTGACAAGCAACAGACAAAAGCAATCTCACTGATTCTAATCTAGCAACAGGGGCAAAAGTTTCATCAAAGTCGAGACCTTCAATCTGTGAGTAACCTTGTGCTACTAGTCTGGCTTTGTTTCTGATTACATTTCCTTTTTCATCACTTTTATTTCTGAAAATCCACTTAGTGCCTATTACATTACAGTTTCTAGGTCTTGGTACCAAGTACCACACATCATTCCTAGTGAATTGATTTAATTCTTCCTGCATAGCACTAATCTAGTCATCATCTAGTAGAGCTTCCTTGATATTCTTTGGTTCAATTAGGGAGACAAAACCACACTGAGATATGACATTCATCGCTATTTGATTTTCTGTAATAAAACAAAGTAAAGCATTACCTCGTCTTACCTCATCTACACTTACCTGTGGAGCAGTTTGGCTTCTGGTTTTGAGACCATCTGAGATTTGTCCAAGAATATCTTGACGAGAATGATCCTTTTGAACTTGCTTGAACCCTCTTTTCACTTGCGGAGCTGGCTCGAAGATGTTGTCTGCATTTTCATCCTGTTCATCAGTAGTTGATGTGTATTATGAATTTGATCTGAGAGTAGGCGATGTTTCTGCAAAAGCTTCCTCCTGTCTAATGTAGTAATCATCAATAGACACGTTAATAGATTCCATAACAATCCTGGTTCTTTTGTTATAGACTCTATATGCCCGACTATTAATTAAATATCCAAGGAAGATACCATCATCGCTTCGAGCATCAAATTTTCCGAGTTGCTCTCGATCTCTTAATATGTAGCATGGGCATCCGAACACACGAAGGTGGTTTATGTTTGGTTTCTTACCTTTCCACAACTCATAAGCTGTTTGGTCAGTTCCAAATCTCAAGAAAACTCTATTGATGGTGTAACATGCAGTACTGACTGCCTCAGCCCAAAAGTTCGAGCTTAGACCAGCAGAATGCAGCATTACTCTTGCCATGTCTAACAGCACTCTATTTTTGCGCTCAACTATTCCATTTGTTGTGGAGTGATCGGGGTTGAGAACTCATGGGAAACACCTAACTCATGAAAGTAGTTAGCAAAAGCAGCATTTCTAAACTCAGTTCCATTATCTGACCTTACTCTTACTAAGCACATGTTTGTGAACTGTTTTTCAATTTTTATTCTTTGATTTAAACCCTTGAATGATTCAAAGGTTTCAGCTTTGTCTCTTAGGAAATTAACCCAAGTGTACCTGGAGAAATCATCAACGATCACAAGTATGTATTTCTTACCTCCAATGCTTTCTGTTTGAGCTGGTCCCATAAGGTCCATATGCAATAGTTCCAATACTCTTGTGGTAGTGACAGCGTTTATTATTTTATGAGGAGATCTGGCTTGCTTACCGATTTTGCATTCTCCACATATCTTGTCGGTCTTACCACTTAGTGCTGGTAGACCTCTGACACACTGCTTAGTGGATAATTTGAGTAGGTCCTGATAGTTTACATGTCCCAATCTTCTGTGCCATAATTCGAAGGTTTCTTCGGCAGATCTCATAGACAAGCAATCTTGTACATTTAGAGATTCATTAGATTGAATGTGATAACAATTATCTGAAGATCTCTTACCTCTCATAACATTTTCTCCCTTTTTATCGAGAATCACACATCTTTGCTTGTTGAACCAAACATCCTCATAATCATCAGCCAAGTGACTAACACTTATTAGATTGGCAGTCAAACCCTCTACATACAAAACATTTTTTAGATTAGGGATTCCAGGAGTATTGATTGTTCCTAGTGCAAGTATTTTCGCTTTTCTTCCATCGCCAAAAGTCACTGAACCAGTAGTGCTTTCATCTTTGAATGAGATAAACCAAGCTTTATCTCCAGTCATGTGTCTTGAGCAACCACTGTCCACATATCAGAAATCCTTTCGCTTGTCAGCCAAGGCAGTGAGTGCTACCAGGCAGGTTGCCTCAATATATGTTGAAGAATTACCTGTACTTACACTTGTCATGAGACAGATATCACTAATAGAGTCAGTAGAATCAGAGTGATTAGAACGCTGATTATTCAAGTCCTTTCTAATCCAGACAGGTTTATCTCTATTCTGCATGTTTGCTTTAGAAATCAGGTTAGCCAATTTGTTGATAAGCTCTTTCTGCTCTTTAAGTTCACAATGTAAAGATTTTACAAATAGCTTTTCCTCACCAGATGGAATTGACTTAAGTCTCTCATTACATCTTGGTCTGATATGTCCTAATTTACCATAGTAATGACATGTAGGAATAAAAGACTTAAGAGTTGCATACCTGTTATGATCAGTCGGAAACATCTGATTCATCCTTGCATGAGTGACTTTCTGAGAGGATTTTGGTTCCTTGTCAGCCCTTGTGATAGTGTCCTTGATGACTTGGGTGCTTGGATCACCTTTCTCCACTTCCGAATTGGATTCTCTCACAAAGTGTGTGCCTTTGGAGTTTTCTCCAGAATATCCAAGTCCGAATGTATCGTGGTGGGCTTTTCCGGAGTTGAACAACCTAGATGCTGTTGCAGAGCTTATCTCAAACTTTGTGAACTTCTCTTGAGTGGACTTCAGCTCTTTCTGCAATGATTCATTTTCAGTTAGTAAATTTAAGTTTAGAGCATGTTGTCCTTTTACCTTAAGTTCAAGAATCTTGATTTTGTTCTTCAGTTCAGCACATTGTATCTTCCAGGTTTGGGAACTTTTGTCACTTTGTGAGTTCTGCAGCTCTTCAATGAGTTTGTTCCTTTCTTGTTCCCAAGTGTTTTGAGAAGTCCTCCATACAAGTTCCAACTTCTCATTTTTAGCTTTTAGCAACATAATTTCATCCTCCAAACCTGCATTTTTTATTAATGTGGCTTTTGAAGCTTTTTAGAGTTGTTTGCAGCGGACATTGGTCTCATCATCTGAGAATTCTTCATCACTTTCAGATTCAAGTGAAAGAGACGACACGAAGGCAACATTTTCGACCTCCTGATGTTCATCATCACTCCATGTCGAGAGGAGGGATTTATTGTTGCTATTTCCATGCTTCCTATTACCACAATCAGTAGAAATATGGCCATAGCCACCACATTCATAGCATTTTATTTTTCTAGATTTATTTGCTCTAAAATTTCCTTTCACGTTGTTATCATTGTTAACAAAATTTTTCTTGGGAGCATTGAAACTTTGAGAGGAGGATTTATTTCTAAGAAATTTTTTGAACTCTTTGGTCAGAAGAGCAAGATCAAGTGGTTCATCTTCCTCTTCTTTCCCTTTCACAGCCTTGAAAGCCACACCTTTGGATTTCTTTTCAGGTTTTAGTCTTAGTTCATAAGTTTTCAGATTTCCAATGAGTTCATCCAAAGGGTATTCATCAATGTCAAAAGAGTCCTCAATACTAGTGACTTTAGAGTGAAACTTTTCTGGTAAGGCTCTAAGTATTTTCTTGACAACCTTATCTTCATCAAAAGGGGCACCTAGACTACGACATTGACTAGTAATCTTTAGGATTCTACCATGAAAGTCATCCACGGTTTCATCATCTCCCATGGCCATAGTTTCAAATTCATAAATCAAACCTTGCAGTTTTTGTGCACGTACCTTTTTGTTTCCTTCATATGTAGTCTGTAACAGATCCCAAGCTTGTTTTGCAGTGTCGCAGTGACTAATCCTTAGCTTTTCACGTTCAGAGAGAGCAGTGAAAATGCTATTTTTTGCTTTGAAGTCAGCTTGAAGATCACGTACTTCTACTTCAGTCCAGTCCTTCCGTGGCTTAGGAATAGAGACCGATGAGCCCTCGCCTTTAGCTGGAATTGTTGGTGTCTTCCAGCCATTTTCCACAATGTTCCATACATGTTCATCTTGCGCATACAAGTATGATTTCATGTATATCTTTCATTGAGTATACTTTTCACATCCTCCATCAAACCATGGAGGACTATTAACAGATCCACCAGCAGCCCTATCTCGATGTTGTTCCATCGTCCCTGCGATCTACTAGAATAATCTAGAACCCGCTTTGATGCCAAATGAAAATACCAAACAGAATGATATTGTGCTATAATCGATAGAACAACTTAACCAAGAAATTACTATATCAAGAGGAACACAGAAATTGCTAACGCAGTGTAAACCTCTCCACTGAGGAAACTTCACTGCGTGGCTTTTCACGTAGCCAACACGAAAGATCAATCCAATATGAATCAAATGAGTTTACTGTATACAAGTTGTGTTGTTCATAACAAACACATTCACTAAGCAACAAATGCTAACTTGATTTACAACTGATCTAACATTGATTGTAAATTCATCAACTCTAATCAAGCAACTGATCTTCCTTGTTCTAAATGTCTCACTGATCTTTGAGAATGACTTATGAAAGTACTGGACTAGACAAGAGAAACATGAAACAAAATAACGAGAGTTTTCAGAAAAAATGATTTTTGACAAAACCTCATGGTTCAAGTGTGAACAACGTTTTTATGCATAAGACCAAAAACCCTAAACTTGTATTAGTTTCGAAACCTTTTATACTGGAGGAAAACTCCCCCTCAAACAAATCTTTTCTTTAATCATCAAATAAGATAGATATAGAAAGATATCAAAAACTGAAATCAATGTTTCCTGTTTATTTGTTATGCATGTAAAAAATCTTTAATGCAAAATGCACCAAATCAATTTAATAGACATGTAGATCAATTTAAATTGTGCAACATGATTTGGAATGAATATATATTAAACTCAAGATCAGTGAATCAATTTTGCTTGATCTTATCTTCCTCTTTGTTTCCTTGAAGCTCAGTTTTCCTTGTGACAATGGGAAATCATGCATTGAATGGTAATAGCCCAATATACTTACAAACAGCCAAGGTATCACAATCATTGTTTTTCCAGTTGCTATTGTTGCGTTGTTTTAGTCAGCATTCACATTTTCTAGTGTGATGCATAAAGGTAAACATCATCCAGCAAAGCAATTGATAAACGTGTTATAAAACTTGTATTCAGTGTTGACGCATTAAATCTACACAGCGAGGATTTTCCTGAATCCATAGAGTAGAGTCAATTGTGCATGAGAATATAATAGTTAAGTTCAATGTTTTTGCAATGTAGGAAACGTAGTTTGAAGCCGCCGCATCAAAAGTTTATGAGTCATATTTGAAGAGGTATGCTGCCAAAAATTTATATATTTAGTTTTTCATGTTTTCAACATCTAAATTTTATCTAAGTGTGTGATCAGAGTTTTAGAACATGGCCGTTAGAGGTTCCAGCAATAGGAGCCAATTTGAAGTCACTAAAATTCTCAATTTTTTGGCAATTTTCTGGTTCTTGGGCATTGTGTTGTATAGTTAGCCGTAGATATATCTAGGAGTGTAATGATCTATATGTTCAGTGGGAGTTGGTTTCAATGCCACTATGTCTTTTAACATTTTGGGATTCTCCTATTTATTCCTATTGTTCTGAAATTGTCTGATTATTATTTGGGTTCAATTTTATTTGTTACCCTGATTTCGCAACAGTTTTGTTATTACCAACTGAACGGAGATTTTTTTTTTTTGGTTTACTTTGTTTGAATATTCAATATTCTACGACATGGTAGTCCCATTGAAGGTTTTTGAGTAGTGCAGTTAAATTTGTATTGATTTACCCAGATACCTTTTGATCTCCTCAATTACCAAATTCTAACAAGTACTCCTTTAATATTGAAAGGGTTAAAGTTTCTTCACTTCCGTACCCTACGATGATGCAGATAAATTTTATCAGGTACTCATATAATAGAATGTTATTGTGTGCTCTTTGTTGCTACAAACTGTGTCCTTTTAGAATTTCTCCTATCCTTTAAGCTTTTGGATTTCCGATATACATAATTATGACGTTGGATTTTATTTTATTTGCTCTTCACTGTTTTTTGGCTTTGTATTTGACAAGCTTATAAAGAACTTTGCTATTGGAACCAAACCAGAAAAAGAGTGAATAAAGATGAGGAGGCTGTAGGGTTATAGATTAGTTAAAGCTTGAACACAACACTTGATTAATTGTTAGCTTGTTACTCTGCTGGGATCAAGAAGGTTCATGCTTATATTTGAAAAAAGAATGGTTCTTATATGAAACCATGTTCATGTTGTCGTCAGCTAATTTTTGTTCATATTGTTACCCACTCTTTCCTCTCAGTTATGTATTACATTTATTATCATTTGTTCTTTGTTCCATGTTATCCAATATGGTCTAGTAATGTTTAGTTTTGCCTCTACTTAATTAGCTGCTACAATCTGATGTGCATTTCACTGTCTGCAGAGTGAGCTTGAAGATTATCCGAGGACATAATGCAACGTATTACATTTCACTGGCTCCAAAATATTTGCATTGAGCGTGTTGCACTCGGTCGAGAATATATAGGTGCCAAGTGTCACCATCTGTTATTGATATGATGTATAACTTATGGTTTCAATATAGCACTTGAACAGCAATACGTTGCAGATATTCAATGGATAATTCATAGTTTAGTTATTACATTTTAATGGAATGCAAATCATTTTGTGAATTTGTGAGCCAGGAAAGAAATGTAAAGCTCTTGTTTGGTGCCAAATTGGCGCCACTTTTTTAAAAACAGCATGAGCAATTTAGACACCATTCTAAAAGCTGCTAGTTAATGTTATAATTGGTGTGAAAGAGGTGGCAAATGACAAGACATATTTGATGTGACAGATTGTTTGTCAAGTTAAAAGTTTTGCCACCGATTACTTATTGGTGTTCTATGCTGCATTAGAAACTGGGGCAATGGGGACTGACATTGCATGGGTGGCTGCATTGTGGCTAATGAAGAAAACAGTGGCCTATGCCATTATTAAGCACCCTTAACTGATGGTGTCCTATAGCCAATTTTGTTGTAGTGAATCAAGGGATGTTCCTTGAACACACTTATCAGAGTTCAATCAACTGACAGGTTTGCCCTTGATCAAACACCTATTGCTGTAGCACAAGGCCTGCATTGTCAAAACAGAAAGGGAAGGGTCAAATGGGAATATGGTAATTAGGATTCCAATTGGAATGCATCACAAGTGATCGATCCGGAAGAAAGTTGCAGCATCAAACAAATACTAGCTTTAGATATATCGATCTTCATCTTCCGCAAACAAAAAGCAACGTACACAATTGGAATGGTAGGATTCCCCAGCAAAAGAAACTATGAAGTCCACGTGTAAAAGTAGGTGATATGAAAAATAGTTGCCAGTTCTATAATCAAATCTCTAATGATTCATAGATATTAAGGAAGGAAAGCTTTAAAGTAAAATATGGCTCCTAAGAGAAGCAAAAGTAACACAGCTTGAAAACACAAAATAATCTTTATATAAATCTAAAGGTCCTCTTTGTCAGGTCCGTGATGCCTTAATGGTACTAGCTGATAATGCCCTGTTTGGTTATTCAAATCGAAAGGATGAATCCAAAATTAAAATTTGCATTGAGCTTTGGAACCAAATTCATGATATCTTGGTAACCAAACTAATCATAATTTTGAGAATTAAGGTATGGCAGAGGTTCACTTTCCTACTCTAGAAAAAGTTCAAGGCTTCCCTCCATTTTTTGGTTTGGATATATATTTAAAGAAGAGGCAGGCATCTCTTCATCAAGACATTCTTTGCGTCTCCAAAAATAACAACAGCACCACTGTGCAAGAGAAAGAACCTCTACTCTTTCTTCTTCTTTTTTCCTTCTACTGAAGAAAAAAGAAAACTGGAAAAAAAAAAGGTGTGTGCTTGACATACCATTACTGGCAGTAGTAGTGGTAGTAGTAGAAGAAGAGTTTCCTAAAACCCTGGAATTGTTGCAAATCCCAGTGTTAAACGTCCTATAACCACCTCCAAGCACTCTGGCGTATACCTAAAACCAATCCAAATTCAAGAAATTAGAATGAAAATGATAATGATTCAAGTTTGTAATCGATTGTATAAAGGAGGGAGAGAAATACGGAGGTAATGGAGCTGCGAGCGAGCGAGTAAAAGAGCCTGACGCCATTGGAGCCACCCATTTGGGGGGGGGGAAGCTCTATCGATCAATCAATCGAACAGAAAGGTTGAGTCTTTAGTGAAATTGGAATTTTGCTTCTTTTTTTTTACTTTTTTATTTTTTTTGGGGTCTGAGGGGGTTTTGGTGTGTGATAAACCCTGGAGAAACCCTAAATTTGAGAGAGTGGGGGAAGGTTCTAGTAGTGGACGTAGCAGAGAAAGAGAGAGAAACAGAGCCCAGTCTTGTGGGAGACACACCAAAAAACAAAAAAACAAAGTCTGTTGCTTCAAGCGAGCGCATGTTAAGGATCTAATTTAGGTGCGTGTGTGGTTCACACTCAACTCAAACTCGTGTGGTTGCAGACCTAGCTTCTTTATTTTTTTTCACTTTTCAATGCCCTACTTCTTTTACTGTTTTACAGTTTTACTTAGTTAACATTTAACACTCACTCAAGTCACGTGTTAATGGGTCCATGACTTTACCCTCAAAACTATGATGATAGAGTGAACCAAAAGGAGCTATGACACGCGCTACACGCGCCTCTCCTTCGACTCCTAGAGCTCCGCTAGGGTTTTTTTGTTTTAGATTCAAAGCTGTCAGGGAGATCGGATGGTGGCCGCCATGGCCAGGCTTCTGCACCACCAATTGGTTGCTCTCCCAACCCAAATCTCTTCCAAATGTCCATGATTCCCTGTTTTTACAACTTTATAACATAAGATTTCTTGAGCCGCTTCCTCCCTTCCTACACCCCAACCTTGAAAATATTAGCTATCCCATAAACCAAATCTCTAAATCTGCAACCCTCCCACTGGCCATCTTCCCACGCCTAAAAATCTACTTTTTCAGCTATAGATTTCGAACAGAATCCAACCACGGCTCAGTGGCAGCACATAATCATTTCTACTCGAAACTTGAAGAAATCAGCCGTAATGACCAGGTACGCCTCTTTAAGCGCGTTTCTGCATTAATTTTCAATAATAATTGTTGCTGCTTTTTCCTAGGTAGCACCTTGTTCCAACGCCTCGATTTCCCTCTGAAACGCTTCCTATTCCTTTTAGCCCCATTTATGGCTATACCCAAAACCAAAATAGCCATTACCATAGTCTCTAGATCCGTGTTTGGGCGTTTGCGTTCTCAAGACCATGCTTGCTCAGTCATGGGTGACAATCTAGGCATTTCATTTTCAGATTTTACCCAAATGAACACTATTTATGCGGGTACTTTGATCTCTCTGAGCACCACACCCTTCTTAGAGAGATCACACCTGATTATACTTATTTGCAGTAACATGATCAGGAATTACGAAAGTAATTAACACAATGTTATAAAGATGAGGAACTGTTCTGGCTACAAAAATCAAGAGCAAATTGGCTGCAGCTCTGAGACAGGAACACCAAATTTTTCCAAATGCAGGCTAATATGAGGAAAAAGAATAACTATATTATGAAACTCAAAAATAATGAGGGAACCTGGGTTACTACAAATCAGGAAATAGCCGAGATGCTTGTACGAGACTTCAAGAAAAGATTCTCTGTTGATCATACACCTAGTGCCAATTTCATAAATAATTTTATTTCTATTATCAATCCCTGTATCACTAATGAAGATAACTTATTGCTTATGAAACAGGTAACAGATAAGGAAATCCTTGATGCGGTCACATCCATAGGACCACATAAAGCTCCTGGACCTGATGGACTACATGCAGCATTCTATCAAAACTGCTGGACTGAGGTAAAAGACACCATTATTCCCCTAGTTAAAGATTTCTTCGCAAATAACCTTCCTCTAAATCTCCTGAATCATACTAACATTGCCCTCATCCCTAAAGTGGGGAACCCCAAAAAAGTCACAGATTTTAGACCTATAAGCCTTTGTAATGTTTCCTATAAGATTATGAAAAAAAATTTGATAAAACGGTTAAGGCCTTTGCTAGAGAAATGCATTTCCAATAACCAAGGAGCCTTCGCACCAGGCAGATCAATTCATGATAACATTTTAATTGCTCATGAAATCTTCTCTTCTCAGATTTCCAAAAAAAGAAGGGCCGAATAGGAGCGTTAGCTGCAAAACTGGATCTGGAAAAGGCCTATGACCTTATCAGCTGGGACTATTTATCCAGTTGCCTTAGGAGGTTTGGCTTCCATAACAATTGGATCAACATGATCATGAATTGTATTACCTCAGCCTCTTTTTCTTTGCTAATTAATGGGAAGCCAACAGGTTGGTTTAAGCCAACAAGAGGCATCCGACAAGGAGATCCACTCTCTCCTTATTTGTTTATTTTAGCAATGGAACCCTTAATCCGACATTTGAATCATCTGGCTACAAGCCATAAATCTCAGGTTGGACTACTCTCTTCTCCTCTTGGTTTCAGAATCTCAAATTTAATGTTTGCTGATGACTGTCTAGTGTTTGCCAAAGCCACAAAGAAAGGAGCGAGAAACATTTCAAATGTCATAACCAGGTTCATTGAAGCCTCAGGTCAGAAAATCAATTTTAACAAATCCTCACTTTATTTTTCTAAGAATGTTCAAAATAGATTAAGGAATGAAATAATTAATATCCTTAACATAAACCAAAAGGCTACAATTGGCAAATATCTTGGTATACATAATGTAATTTTTTGGAAAAATCCTATCAATTCTAATGAACTTTTATTAAGAATCTCCAACAAGCTTGCGGGTTGGAAGAAGGGAACTCTCTCAAGAGCAGATAGACTCACCTTAATTAAATCAAATCTAGCTGGGATGCCAAACCATGCTATGTCGTGTTTTAAATGCTCCAAGAAGATAACTAATAGTATTGACAAGCAGGCCAAGTCCTTTTTATGGGGATTGGACATGAAATGCCCCCCGATTGCTTGGAAGTAGGTTTGCCAACCCAAGTCAATGAGGGGTCTAGGTATAAGGTCCTCTGCTTTCTTCAACAATGCAACTATAGCCAAATTCGCTTGGAAAATAATTAAAGAACAAGATAACTGGTGGGCTCAAATAATGAGAAAAAAGTATCTAAGGAATGCCTCTCTTTTCCAGGTCAGGAAAAAGCAGTCAAACTCTCTTGCCTGGAAAGGAGTACTGGATGCACGAGACCTCATTCTTGAAGGCATGAGATGGATCTTAGGCAATAGAAAATCAATCCACTTCTGGATATTCAATTGGGTGTTTGATCACCCCTTGCATATTTATGTTGCAGAAGACAAAAGGCACCTAATCAATTGGGATG
Source organism: Rosa chinensis (assembly GCF_002994745.2). Classification (NCBI taxonomy): domain Eukaryota; kingdom Viridiplantae; phylum Streptophyta; class Magnoliopsida; order Rosales; family Rosaceae; genus Rosa; species Rosa chinensis. The sequence goes on along the minus strand of NC_037088.1, from coordinate 1,784,893 downwards.
AAACTGTTGAAAACTATATACAAGACAAGGCCTGGAATAAGGGTAAGCTCTCCCTCTTTTTTGATCCTAACATCATTAATCAGATTACAAGTATTCCTATTCCTACAACTGAACAGGAAGATGACTTCATTTGGGGACCATCTTCATATGGTCTCTTTACCATCAAATCAGCTACTTGGTTGCAACTTAATACACAAGAAAGGCACCATCAAATTGCTCTTATCAGCAAATTATGGAAACTGGATATCCAGCCAAAAATCAAACTCTTTGGTTGGCAACTGCTAAGAGGACGAATGAAAACAAGAGATAGACTCTCTAAATTTAGAATGATAGATGACAATTTCTGCCCTATGTGTAATACTGACAATGAAACTGCAGACCATCTTTTTGGCTATTGCAGTTTTGCTGCAGAAGTGTGGAGATTGACAGGTATACCTGCAACTTTGAACTGGAATGAGGGATATCTCAAAGTCTTCCATGATTTGTTCCTTTCTCAACCTTTTAACAGTAGCCTCTTTGCAAAAATAATCCCCTCCTGTTGGAAAATCTGGAAAGCCAGGAATGATAAAGTGTTTAGAAATGCAAACCCAAACCCACAATCTGTGGTAGCAGCTTCCGCTGCGAATATGGGTAATGTCAGATCTACAGAGGGACAAGCAGAGTGAGTTTTTTCCCAAAACAAACGAACCACCATTAGGTGGACAGCTCCTTCTGCTTGTGCAGTTAAACTCAACTTTGATGGATCAGTAAATGGAACCTCCGTTGGTGGTGGTTTTGTTATACGTGATGTTCATGGAAGGCCCCTGGTAGCTGCCACTGAACAAGTCGGTACTAATATAGTTCCTTTAACATAAGTTATTGCTCTACGTAACGGACTCGTCTGTGCTTTAGAACGAGGCCGGGACACTACAGAGTTGAAGTTGAGGGCAACTCCAAACTTGTCATTGATGCTGTTAATAAAGTTATACACCCACCCTGGCGCTTACTCAAAATTATTCAAGATATCCAAGCCATTGCTACCAGTTTTAACTCAATTTCATTTCGTCATATCTTCCGAGAAGCAAACTTTGTAGCAGATGCTATAGCTAATCTAGGCCATAATTGTACTAGTGGAAATGTGTGGACAAATTGTAAACTCGGGATGCCAGAGAGGCTTCCATCTTTAATCTGTAGTCTTTTCATAAAAAATAAAAAATAAAAACTATGATGATAGAGTGCTACCGTTCGTTGCGGGTTCTTGAAATTAATTAATTATTTCGTCTTTAACTTGATTGTCTTTGAGTAGTGTGGATGCCAAAATTTAATGAAAATAAAATTCATGTTCAAGAAAATCTCTATTCTGTGTTTGACCCAAACTCTAGGTTACTTGACCTAATGGTAAAATGGTTACATTAGAAGGATTTAGATTCTAATTCAATGTACGATTACTTTCTTTGCATGATTCAGACTCTATGCCTTGTAATCCTCTATATAAAGAGGCCCCTATTATCAATGAGAATACACAGCAATTTTCTCTCAATTCTGTTTCCCTAAAACACGTTATCAGCACGAGCTCTAACCCTAGCCCTAAAAACCAAAACCCGAAATCCCCCGCATCTCCTACGAGCCCCTGCGCTCTCTACTCCCCGCACACTGCATCTCCTACGCGCCCATGCGCGCACTGCATCTGCTGCCCCTGCAGCCCTGCAGCATCCGCAGCCTACCCCGCAGCATCCCCGAGACATCTCTGCAGTGGCCTCACGGCATCCCCGCAGCATCCCCACGCCATCTACGCAGCGGCCTCGCTACCTGGTGACATCTCCGCAGCGGCCTTTCGGCATCCATGCGACATCTCCGCAACATCCTCGAGGCATCACGGCATTCTTGTGGCATCCCTGCAGCGAACCCGCAGCTTCCCTGCACAGCCAACCTAGCTTCAGCCATCACCTTTGGCCACCAAATTCCGACAACTTTTCAAGGTAAACTTTTCTAAAAGTTCCTGTTTTTGAAGTTTTCATTCTTTTCTTCTTTTCTCGAGGACTTCCAACATCCATTCTTCTTCTTCTACCCCCCGTTCTTCTTCATAGAGGAGACCAATAGCCAAACTGTGGGGGTTCGTGCTCACTCCAAGCTTGGAGCTTGTTGAGTCCTCCAAACTTAGAGTTTGTTGAGAAGAAACGATCGACCACAAACATCATTGTTTCGATCTAATCCAACCCCTCTTGGAATTGAATTTCTTGGAAGCAACTATACTCGGAAATTCTTAATTTCTTGGAAGCGATTACGCTCAAAAATTTTATATGTTTCGTGGTAGCCTTTTCCGCTCCGAAACTAACCCTTCTTCTTGTTCTCTTTCAGGATGAGTAACCTGAAAGAATGAAGGGTTGAAGACTACTAATCTAGTTGGGATCAATAGATCGCCAATTTTGTTTAAGTCTTTAATCCTTCATTCTAGATCATCTTTTTGATCTTCTTGTTCCACGTAGTGAGCTTCTCTTGCTTCACAATATGCTTTATAGGCGGTAACAATTTCTTCACGAGCTCTACAAATGTGTGCCCAATTGCCGGATACTCCACATCGAGAACAAGTATCTCTTTGCTCAGACTCCATTAATTGAAGCGCTTTGAAAGTGTCATTTAGATGGCTCTTAGTGTTGGTGGCGCCACCAACATAGCCAGAGGCGTTGCCTCCCTCTCTCTTTCTACATTGACCTCTTCGGTTCCGTGTTCGCCTATTTTGGTTGCTTCTAAAGCCTCTCGCTCGTTTACAAAGCCTGTTCCGTAGGGAAATTAGGACTAAGACCGTCCTCTGCAAAGGATATGAAAATACTCATTATGTTCTTACATAGAATCCCTACGGATTCTATGGACTGATTCAACCAACCTGCAAACGTTTAAATATCTCATGATGTTGGTTGACATGTAAACACGCTTGTCACATGTCGTGCCAATGTCCACTTGTAAATGCTGCTTATGCTACACTTCTAGCACATTTCATATGACAACGGGCTCACTCCTCGAATCATCATATTCCGTCAATTGGACTTGACAATGCTAGAGAGTTTACATCGACGATTTTCAATGGTTATTGCAATAGGACTGATGTTGGACATCATCTTCCCATGTACACACCCAATGTACGATTACTTTCCTTGTATGATTCAGACTCTATGCCTTGTAATCCTCTATATAAAGAGACCTCTATTATCAATGAGAATACACAGCAATTTTCTCTCAATTCCGTTTCCCTAAAACAATTCATTAAATAAATCGGTCAACACTTGAAATTATGACCGACCAAATTTAGCTGGCATGCGGGTCCCATAAAATGTACACGTGGCTCTTAAGTCAGCAAAACCAGGTAAACTCTGAGAATGACACATGTCGATATATGAAAGGCCCGTTGACAATAAACAAATCTGTTCTGACTAAATCAGTTGATATTAAGACGGATCAACCGAATTAAATCAATTGACTCCAGGTAAAATCAAGTATTAAATATTGTCTGCTGATGGTATTCTCAAGTTGAAGGTCTTGTTTTTTATGAAACCTTTACCCCGGTTGCAAGACTTGAATATGTTCGTCTTCTCTTTGCTATTGCATGTCATTTAAGGTTTACTCTTTTATCAAATGAATGTGAAAAGTGCATTTTTAAATGGCATTCTTCAGGAAGAAGTTTATGTTAAACAACCTGCAGGATTCATAGATCCTATCCATCCTGATCATATGTATAGACTTAAGAAAGCTCTCTATGGGCTGAAACAAGCCCCTAGAGCTTGGTATGAGAGACTTTCCCCTCACCTTTTAGATAAAGGCTATGCTAGAGGTTCAATTGACAAAACTTTGTTTGTAAAAAGAACTTCTCATCATTTAATTCTTGCTCAAGTCTATGTGGATGACATTGTTTTGGGCTCAACTTCAGATTCCTTGATTAAAGAAGGGACAATTTATTTTTACCCAAAAATCACATGTATTGTGCCCACTTGCACCAACAAGTTTGTATTGTGCCAATTTACACAAATCTTAGAGGAAAAGACCTATAAGGGTAGTCTTTTTTAAAGTAGTGCCTAACGTGTCCTATGCTGACTTTTGGGTCTAATATTTGTTTTTTCCTAAGAAAACTTGTTCAAACTTTTTGAAAGAAATAAAACTAGCCTTTAACATGCCCAAGTTCTTCACCTAACGACTCCCTGCCTAGCGGTTACTGTAACAGGCGGAATCACTGCTGCTTATTTCTATATGAAGTTGAAGCAAATCTCTCTAAGAAACAGAAAGTATAGACCTAAAACTAGTATAGGATTGAGGCTAACAACATATATAAACAAACATTTAAATATTGCAGAAATATTGACAAGGTGGATGAGCAATCCGAAATTATTTATTCAAATATAATTACAAACTAAAATTCAGAGCCTTATTCTCAAGTAAACAGTTAAAAAGCTGTTTAGCTATCCATGAGACTGATTTGCAGATACTTACTTGGAAAGAAAGTACTTCCACACTAGACAGGAAGGAAAGAGGCACACTGCTACTATGGCTTTCTTACTTCTTGAGAGAATATGTTTTCTCCTCAATTTTTTGATGCCTTACAATTGAACCTAAGGCTCCTTATATAGGAGGCGGAACTCAAACTAGAATTCAAAACATAAAAATGTACAACACAACTCAATTATTTTCTGCTCCCGTGATTGCTCCTAATGATGGAGGTCGTTCGATGGAAAGCAGATTCCTCTTGGGGAAATGTTTTTCACAACTGTGTTTTTCTGAAAAGCAAAAGCATCTTTAGGAAAAGCCAAACCTGCTTTCGGTGCTTTTTACACCTGCTGCTTCACATGTTTTCGTCTGTTTCAGAATTATGGCCAAGGACAAAAGAGTTGTCATTTTCCATCCTGGCTTTGACTTCATTGTCTTCTACTTCCGTGTCTGCATACATTTTGTAGTGGTTGTCACTTTCAAGCTTTTTGATCCACTGCAGACATGCTAATGAGGAGTCTATCTCCTTTCTTTTGAGAGATAGGAAAATGTCACTGCTTACAACTTCAGGATGATCATAAGCAGTAATTATGATTTTCTCTCTTGCTACCAGGAATGTTTTTTCTGGGTCTTCTTCGATGATCTTCTTGATATAGTCAAGGAACATGGCCTTCATCCAGGGGATGCTAGAGTAAGGCTGGTCATTATATCCAACACAGGCAGGCTGAGGATATTTTTCTTGTATAATCCTCACATAATGATATGGAGAAATATATTTAACTTCACCATTTCTGTTTTAGATCCATTCTGGAGGAGTTGATCTGAACTTTAGCCTGAGGATATAGTCATTTTTTCTGACATTTTTGACTGTATTGACTATGACGGGAGGTAAGCCCTTGAGATCATCATTGGTCTTAGTCCAGAGATTATGGACAAAACCATTTTCAACAAGCCAAAGCTTGTGTTCTTGAGGATGTTCACTCTGAACATTTATCACATATCTTCCAACATAGGGTCCAGGGATGACGAAGAGGGTTGGAGGAAATGAGGCAGAGTTCTGACTTCCAATAAGATTATGAAAGTCGAACCAATCTGATTCTTTTAGTGCTAAAACAGGAACTCTAGCACTCTCAAGTTCTTCAAGATACTGGATTTTCTCTTTCTGGACAGCACTCTACTGTATATCTTTACAAACTTCTTCAAATTGTGGTCTGGCATTCTCGTGGAGTTCTTCAGCTATAGCAAACAAGGCAGGGAACATGAGACCACTGTTTCTTTCTTGAACGACATATAAGAGATTATCTAAAATTGCCTTCTGGTGGTATGCTAGTCTCCTGCCAGTTCTGAATACAGGATCTGCAAAAGTTTTAAATTCATAATTAAAAATATTTATTACTCCTGTTGGAGTGGATTTGCTTTTTGGCAAAGCAACAACTTTCAAAGGTCTTGATGAACCTTTACCGTCTGCCGTTTGAGACGGGCTAGCCAATCCTTTACCCTGGGATTGATCAGTTGTAGCTAGTCCTTTTGGACTTAGCAAGAATCTTTTGAGGATCTTTTCTTTCGATTCCTCAGCTTCTTCATGTTCTTTCCCGGATCTTCTGTTTCTGGGATTGCGACCTTCATCGTCGTCTCTTCGGCTGAACATTGCCTTTTCTCTAGTCAATGCATCTAGAAGATAATTCTTGTTACCTGCAATTAATTCAACATTATAATTATATTGGTTAAGGAATAATTGTCAGTTTGCTAGTCTTCCTCTATCAGCAGCTTTATCAAGTTTAAAATTTTTGAAATTCTTTACTCTAGCACAATCGGTGCGTACAGTAAAGGGTTTTCCAAGAAAAGCTGGAGAATTTAAAATTGTTTTCTTGACAGCCAAAATTTATTTTTCTCCTGAAGGATAATTTAATTCTGCAGGGCTGAATTTGTCACTACAAAACTTACAGATCTTTTCAATGTTAGTTCCTGGGGTTTTTGCCAGAACAACACCGGACCAGTAATTATCGCTAGCATATGTTTGGAGAATGATTTCATCATTTTCCTCTGGTTGTTGGAGAGGAGGGAGATTTTTGCAGAGAGCTTTTATCTGCATTATGATTTTTTCATCATCTTCTGTGAAGCTCCATTTTTTTTTTGGAACTTGTTTTAGGAGAGAACATTACTGTTAACTCCGAGATCTTGGGAATGAAATCTCTCCCATAATTAATGACTCCTAAGAATCTTTCTAGACTTTTAGCATAGGGAATTTTATCTGGAAACTTCTAGATCTTCTCAAGGATGTGTGGTTGGAGTTTTATCAATCCATTCTTGATGTTTATTCCAAGGAAATCAACTTCATTTAGGCTAAAGAAGATTTTCTTTTCTCTTAAGATGATTCCATGCTGAACTATCAGCTTTACAACCTCATGGAGGTGTTTCATGTGTTCTTCTCTGTTTTTGGAGAAGACAAGGATGTCGTCAATATAGACAACACAAAATTCAGCAACATGTTTGAAGATGTTGTCTATTTTTCTCTGGAAAATCGAAGGGGCTTGTTTTAAGCCAAAGGGCGTTACTAACCATTCGTAATATCCTTGTGGTGTTCCAAATGTAGTGAGAGGAACATTATCAGGATGCATCTTGACTTGCCAAAACCCGACATTGCATCGAATTTTGAAAAGACTTTAGTTCCTCTGAGCTGATTGATCAAGACTCTTACTTGAGCAATTTGATAACTGTCTTTGACAGTCTTTTTGTTGACATCTCTATAGTCAATCACCATTCTAGCTTTTCCTCTGAGGTTTTCTGCATGATTTCTCACGTAGAAAGCTGGAGCATTATGAGGGTTAGTGGATAGTCGAATTAATCTCTTGTTCAGGAGATCTTCGATATCTTTCTTGAATTCTTTTTGGTCTTCCTCTTTGTAGTGAGGAATGGCTTTGACATGACAGATAGCATTCATATCATGTAATCTTAATTCACAGACCACTGAGTCTTTTTCCCAAAATTTCTTAGGGTCGACATCTATATTATGTTCGAGCATTTTCTTGATTTTATCAAGAGTAGTGATTTTCTGAGATTCAAGCTTATTCTGGTAGTGCTTGAGATTATGCTCATGGATGAAACTAGCTTCTTCATCTTCACTAGTTTCTTTTTCTTCTTCTTCTTCTGAAGATTCTTCAACAAGTAATTCTTCTTGTTGTTTGATTTGGAGCACCGGCTCAAATTTGGGTTTGTAGGGTTTATGATCACCACTATTCTATTGCGATCTCTGATATTGTGTAGTAAAGTTTGGACCTACTACACTTTTTTCCTGGGTAAATCTATCTGCCCTAAACACTCGTTCTCCTTTTCTGAAGCATATCGCTTCTTCATCTTGAATATATCTTTGTTGGAGAATGAAATCGTTTCCCAACAAGAAATCAGATTCTTGGCCTTCTGATTGTCAAAGGGTATTGATGATAAATGTTCCTCCACCAATGGTGATATGAACATTTCTAGCTACCTTTTTCATAGTGAAGTGACTTCCATCAAACTGGACACCTGTAGCTATTCTTTTGCTATCTTCTTTCCAGAGTTCATCTAGAATTGCAAATCTTTTTGCAACTATAAATCCTGATCCATTATCTACAAATGCATGTAGATGATATTTCTTGTGATCTGGAAATTTTAATCCAATCTCTATGTAGTTGCTGTACCTACTAGTAGAGACGATTTTTGATTGTTGAAGCTCATTTTCTTGAGCTTGTTATTGTGGTATGAATGGTTTATATTCTTCTGGAACATTTTCTGGTGTTTCAACCAGTTCAATATTTTCATCAATATTTTCTTCCTTTATTTCTGAGAGTGATGATTTTGGTATAATTATTGTTATTACTCTTAGTTGTGATTGGTAGGGGAAAAAAATTAATAAAATAAAATAACAACACATTTTGGGTACATTTTTGTGTTCATTCTGCATGTTAATTTTTGGGTTAAAAAGCACTGCAAGTATTTTCGAACACACCCATGGTACGTTTACTTACTTGGAATGGAAAATAATCATGAATCGGAGACAAGTGGAATGAGAGAAGAAAGGAATCGGTATTGATTCCGGAGGAATGATTCCTAAACTCATCTCCCCCTTTCGTAATCGAATTCCTGAGTATTCAGGAATCGATTCCTGATAAGGAGGTGAGACCTACATTCATTCCGATTCCTTCATGTGTTAGTAAACGCATGAATTCTTTTACCCGGAATAATTCTGATTCCTTTATGTGTTAGTAAACGCAGGAATGTTTTTACCCCGTAATCATTCCCTTTCCTTCCAAGGAGTGTTCGAAAATACTTGTAGTGCTTTTTAACCCAAAAATTTAACGTGCAGAATGAACACAAAAATTTACCCAAAATGTGTTGTTATTTTATTTTATTATTTTTCCCCTACCAATCACAACTAAGAGTAATAATAATAATTATACCAAAATCATCACTCTCTTCGATGCAAAAACTTGAAAGAAACTTCGATTTGTTTTATTTAACACATAAAGAGACTTGGATAGACGATCAACCGAACTTAATGTTTTGACCGTCCCACTAGAGACCGTTTCATTCTCCAATCACATCTCATCTCAATATGACAATATTTATGAGTTTATGACCACCATTGAAAACTATTTTTCCGAGGTTAAAAGCACCGGGACAAAAATTATGAGATGTTATCAAGCTAAAGACATCTAAAAGAAAGTATAATGATTTTATTGACATTGAAGATGACAAGGATGAGGGCGACCATATTGAGAGCGTTCAAAGAGAAAGTAGACAGAAGCGTCGGAAGGTTGAGCATTCCCCGTTTGCAAGCTTGGAAGAATATGTCAATATGAGAATTGCTTAACAAGGAAGCTTTGATGACATAAAACAAGGAGGTGACTTGGACTCACCATTTTACATGTAACAAAAGTCTGATGGAGTAAGACGGAAAACACATTAATAAAAGTTGAAGGATTACAATACCGAATTGAAAGACTAAAGTAGTGGAATAGGATAAAAGTAATTGAATACCACCACTACATTATCAAAAATTTTCACTATATGTTTAGGGTGTGGCTATATCCACCCTACTAAATACTTATCACACCCTACATATGTATTTTTATGATAATAATCCAATTTTACCCTTGAGTATTTGAATTTTGAAAAAATAAATAATAATTCAAGATAACAAAAACAAATAAACCAGCAGCCCTATTCGAGCAACTCACCCTTAGGCCGTCATCCAGCAACCCAAACCTGTGATGTTTGCCGCAACCAACAACGCTGACATCCTCTCTCTCTCTCTCTCTCTCTCTCTCTCTCTCTCTGTGAGAAACATTCAATTGAGGCATTCAGTTTCCTAATTTTGTGTGTATCAATGGAGAGGTTGTTTTAGTATCGTTGCGAGATTAATATGAACATATTTTTCTTCTCTTGGTTTAACTGTGTTATTGAATGCATGAATGTACTCTCAAGTCGTAACAACATAGTTGTCTTGTTAGATGGGATCATGGAACAAAGGGAGGGTAATAGCTTTTTTGTTGCAGAAACAAACACAAAATTTCAAGGGATACGAAAATGCAGAGCTTTTCTATTGGGAAGGGTAATAGCTTTTCAGTTAGTATTTGACTATTTACATTTTGTATCTTTTTCACTTCATTTTGTTTTATTTTTGATTGAATTCAAGGATAAAAATGGAACTTTATAGTAATTAGTAGGGTGGCAATAGTCACACCCTATGTTTAATGTTACTTCGCTTTCCAATTACCTATTGATCGTGAGATATCTCCTTCCAATGTTAAATGAGGTTCAACGTTCAACTATCCACATAAATAAGTTGTAGAAAATGTATTGTAGTAAGTGTAGCTTTTGGGATATAAGAGTAGCAGTCGAAGTTTCAATTGAAATGGCTGGTTAGGCATCCATATGCAGTTTTACAGAGTCATTTACTAAGAGTTGGCTGGTTCAACCCATTGGTTAATTCAGACTCAAATTGGTGCCAATGAGAAGTTGATAATTAACTAGGCCTAAAGTGTTAACAAAAGTTTGTGCTTGTAACTCATCTTTCAAATGAGCCCCAATTCATATCAGAGGAAAGCAAGGGGATGAAGGGCAGAGAATACTCAACATGATATCAACATTCATTGAGCCCTCACTAGTGTAACAGTGAGTTCATTAGCTGAACATTCTGTAGCCTCATCTGTAGAATCTTCAAGTTCTGTCAGATTCCAAGCTTCTGAGGTTGAGGCAATGCACCTTCACCACTCAATATTAGAACAGCAGCTGGCATACTCGGCCTATCTTGTGGTTTTTGTTGCACACATAAAAGACCTACATGAATTGGTCGCACAACTTCATGTAGAGTGCTAGAGTCCTCTACTGATGGATCAAGAAGTTCGATGGACCTGCCTTCTATGAACAGCTTCCATGCTTGAAAGAAGAAAACATTCACTTTTACTGAATCTATAGAAGAAGAAGAAGAAGAAGAAGAAGAATCAAGCAGCAATACATTTCTTTCAAGTTGACAGTTGTAGCTCACATGTCCAAAAAGGTTGCGATTTTGGCCTGGATGTGAGAATCCTCAGTTTCTCTTCCCACTCTCTATCTCTAACACCAAAACTCCATAGCTGTAGACATTGGATTTTATCGAGTAGAACCCATCAATTGTGTATTCTGGGGACACGTAACAACTGTAAACCAATGAATCAGGGATTAGTTTTGTAACAAAAGAAAGTAGACTAAGACTAGTTATGCTTTGGGGTATGTACTTACTATGGACCAATAAAACCAAATATAAAGTTGTCAGTGATCAAACCGAAAATAAAGAAGTCCAACCTTTTGTTGGGAATGCATTTGTAGATGAGCATCATTTCATCTTATTGAAAGCAGCACCTTAGAAGCTTCGCTAGATTCCTGTGCTGAAGTTTGGCAATATGTACAACTTCATTTTTGAACTCATTAATTCCTTGCATAGAGTCTCTTGCGAGCCTTTTCACTGCTATATCTTGTCCATCTTCCATCATACCCTGAAATTGATCAGTTCATGTATATTGTGACTAAAATTTATGCTCGTGTAGTCTTCACAATTTACTTGCACTATGTAGTACAATTATCCATCAGTCCAGGTTAAAACCAAAACTACATGTATCAAGTGGATATGATTGTCAGCTGTTACCTTAAAGACAGATCCGAAGCCACCTTCTCCTAGTTTATTACATTAACAACAGTAGCCAAGTCAAACAATGGTAATTCCAGATTTTCTTTGTGGCTGCGGCTCAGTTTTCCTGCTAAAATGAAGTAAAGGTTTTTTCAATAAACTTCTACATTAACCAAAGAGTTGTTGGTCTAGCGGTCAGTCCCTTGGTTTGCTCCCAAGTGGTCTGGGGTTCGACCCTCTCCCAAGGTACCCACCTAGCAATTGCTAGAGTTTCCAGTTTCCCAAATGTTGTGGGGTCAGGCGGGGGACCTAGGGATTAGTCGGGTCAAAGACTCGGATACCCTAGTCTCAAAAAAAAAAAAAAAAAAAAAAAAAAAAAAAAAAAAAAAACTTCTACATTAGAAAAATGGTACAGCTCCTTTTTCATTATAAAATCAAATTTATAATCAATAACTCACTACAAAACTCAACTAATTCACTGGAAAACGGAGGGATCAGAAGAGTACAAACAACTTACCATCTTTCTTCCAAACATAAAAGAGCAGAGCTACGCCCAGTAGATAAAACAAGAGTGCTAGCTACAATTCTCACTTTCTTCACATTGGATTTAGCAGGTTTAGCATTGATTCTGGTATTAGTCTCTTCATTATCTATGAATGAAATTTGAAAGAAGAAATTAATTTGAGTTAAAGACTAACCAAAAAAGAATTCTGTAATGTCTATCATCCAAAGAATTTAAAAGAAGATTTTCTTAGTTATATCACAGTCAGTTAAATGACAGAGCTTCGGCTAATTTGTTAAAACATTTGTTCTGTTTTGACATCATTTTGTGCATATATGATCATTAAATGCATAAATCACCATCGATCAAGTGAATACTTTTAACCATATTCTTATTGGAAGTATAGTGTTCTGCTTTCCTATTCTAAATTGGTATAAAGTACCAAGTCTTGAGGAATCAAGATGATTACATACCTTGCTCTGATGCAGCTAATCTTATATGGATATCTTGTCCATTCTCTTTCTCAGCTAAATTTCTTAAGTCAATCAGATCACCTAACCACAGCAAGCGCCCACTTCTTCCTTCCCTGATATTAGAATTTGCATAAGCTGTACAGGAGCAGTTCTTCATACACAACATCTCACATTCCTTGAGGTTCAGACTTGTGTTAAACCAGGATTGTTTGGTGCTTGGCAATTTGATCCCAGTGTACTTCTGGAATGGGATTAAGTTGGCACCCTGTCATTTTCTTATAATTAGCTTGCATAATTCAGATTTTGACTTGTCTTTGTCAGACTTTTATTAGAAGATAGACAATTGTAGCATTATTTTGGTCAAACTCTGTCTGCAGCTAAAAATCCCTATCACATCACCATTGTAACTACAGTAGCAGTATTGGCAACTTAATTAGAAACCATGCAGGCTTTACATGGATAAATCACTCAATTTCTAATTTAGTTGAGTACTGGTGTGAGGGTAGTTGGATAGACCAGTGTTGACTGTCTCATTCGCCAGCAGGTTTTTATTAACACAAAATGTGCATATCTGAGAAAATTATGTATGAATGTCAATTTATCAACCAGTAGAAAACATGAAAGGCCAAGGATAGAAGGAAAAAGATCAAACACAGGTAGCTTTAAGAGCATATCTTTCCCTAGTCAGGAGTCTGTGCTTGTGTGATCTGTGCAGATATTGTGATTATAGTGATAGGCATAGGTGAACATTTTTACCTTGTCAAAGTCGCAGCAGAGCCAGAGTCAGACTTTACAGCTGGCCTCCTCACTCTTATTTCTCCTCAACTCCGTTACCTCAGGTGTTACGTCAAACACCTTTCTGGTGAGTCGGCTTTGATTCCTTCCAACGATCTCAAGCCTGTCGCTTGTGACTGTAGTAAAAGTATTTGTCATTCTTAAAATTATGCAATCAAACCATACACGTTCTTTATGAACCCGTAGTAAATCTACAGCATGAACCATCACAACTGAAAAATGCATTGCCAGATTCTTCTAGTACTCTTGCTATATGCATTTCTTCCTCGTCGTTAACTAAGAATTTATCACATTTCAAAGCTTAATTCACAAAAGAGCTAGAAAAAAAAAAAAACAAATCAAGTTGAGGTATGAAATTGAATTTCCACATGCTTTAGCCACAACAAAATCCAAGTTGTTCTGAGGATAAGCTAAGCAGAGCCATAAAATGTAAAACAAAGCTTGTGAGAGTACATACCACATAAAATGGCATGTGAACGTGAACATTTCACATGATGTTGATTTTCCTTTTACTACTCTGGGGAGGTAGTTGGTCGTTATATTCTTCTTTGAAGCTTGCAGTTCCACTTCCACTGAGTTCAGACTCGTCCCGTCGTCTCTTAGTTTTGATGATGATATCTTCTTCTTCTACTGTTTGTTTTGGTTCCATAACTTCATCTTCATCAATGCCTCCAAGTAATTTTTCAATCTCTTGGGCATACAACAAGGAGACTCCACACCTTTTCACCCTCACAGTGGAGGGGTCAAAGAGATTTCCTTCTTTTGGGGTCTGAATAATATTTTGGTACAACTTGAAGTCAAAAGAGGCCTCGGATGCTTTTACCCAATCCTCACGATTGATTGCACTTTCTAATCGAACAAATTTAGGGCAGAAATACCACACGAACACATGATCTGAATTGATGAGAATAGCTGGTAGGCTTATACGGAGGGCTTCCCAACAAACTTCGTGACTATTGTTAGTTTTGTGATGGGTTTCACAACCAAAGTAGGAATAATTGTCAATATCGGGTGGCGTATAGTTGTTGAAAGCAACCACAATGCATAGAGCGTAACCGAGGAAGCCTAGACGAAACCAATGAGGAGGAAGCTTGATATTTATCGAACATCCCTCACTTTCATACCTCATCCACTTTGGAATTTCATTTCCCGGACAAACAATATTAATCGTACTGGGTTTATTGAGGAGACGTGATGCAGTTGCAATTCGCATAACTCTAAGCTGTGCATCAGCCATTATGTTGCTCCGTGCACTCTGATCCAATTTCACGCAATTCATAAATAAAAGTTCCTCGAATTTTTCAGAATGGTTGACATATTGATCCCTACCTTGTATGGGTGCAGTCCTCATCGAACTTGAGACTGTCTCTAGTGACGTGCAGCCATGTGCATTAAACAATGCTAGAAGCCATGGCAGCTTCGGTAAAGACCCAAGACTCTTGCAAGAGATCAAGTACAATTCCTTCAGCCCAGAAGGTAGCTCGACAGGCAAAGACCCAAGACTCTCACAATCGCTCAAGTCCAGGTACTCCAGCCCAGAAGGTAGCTCGACAGGCAAAGACCCAAGACTCTTGCAATCGCTCAAGTACAATTTCTTCAGCCCAGAAGGTAGCTGGGCAGGCAAAGACCCAAGACTCTCACAACCGCTCAAGTCCAGGTACTCCAGCCCAGAAGGTAGCTCGACAGGCAAAGACCCAAGACTCTTGCAATTTCTCAACTCCAGTCTCTTCAGCCCAGAAGGTAGCTCGACAGGCAAAGACCCAAGACTCTTGCAAGAGATCAACTCCAGTCTCTTCAGCCTAGAAGGTAGCTCGACAGGCAAAGACCCAAGACTCTTGCAATTTCTCAACTCCAGTCTCTTCAGCCCAGAAGGTAGCTGGGCAGGCAAAGACCCAAGACTCTCACAATCGCTCAAGTACAATTCCTTCAGCGCAGAAGGTAGCTCGACAGGCAAAGACTCAAGAGAGCGGCAGCCATGTAGATCAAGAATTGGGAGCGAATTCAACCTACAAGTGCTGCTTGGAAGACTCTTAAGCTCTTCACATATTTGAAGATCCAAATGATGAAGCTTCTCGAGAGACCAAATTGATGAAGGCAATTCTTCTATGGCAGTCCGATTCAACCCTAAGACTTCCAGATTGCCTGGCATCTCTGGGAGAATTTTGCGATTGGAGCAACCTCCCAGACTAAGAAAAGTAAGCTTGGCAAGATTCTGAAACGATGAAGGAAGTTGAACCAAACTTTTACAACCCCAAAGGCTAATTCTCTCGAGATTTGGACTCTCAATCAGAGCTGAAACATCAGCCAGGTGCTCGGAGCAACTAAGATCGATACTTTTTATGCTCCCAAGATTGATCTGTAACAAATCAAAGGCAATTGATGGCAAGAGTTATATTTTCCATCCACACCATTATTCAAACACAAGAACTAAATTAAGCAAACCTGCACACGCCTTTATTCCAAAGTTGCTCAAGTCGGCTGTTGCACATATGAAGCTCGACAAGGTTTTCTGAAGAAAACCTCGATGGCAGAGATGTCAAAGGATAGAAATGCCACCTCAGATATTTAAGGGCCTCAGGGAGAAACTCGAAACCTGGAGGAAGGTGCAATTTGCTGACACCCCTGGTATACGAGTATGAGTACAGATCTAGTAATCTTAGCTTATGCATCTTTTCGAAGGATGCAACATTCACGTATAAATCTTTAATGAGATCCATCTTCATGGCCATGCACTCAATGTCTTCAGTACCCTGAAATCAATGGCAAAATATATATGAGCATACAGTAGAGAACAAAAATGATTTCACTAAATTTACTTAACTTTTTATAGAAAATGAGATTTTGAATTGCTTGGTCTTTTCTTTTTCAATAGAGTGTATTCGGCTCTTACCGTATTATCTGTCAATACATGACGAACATCATTTGCAAGCCACAATCTACTGCGTTTTCCAGGATTTTTAACACGTGGATCACGAACAATTTCCCGACCCATTTCTTGTATCAAATCATGCATCTTAAGTGTTGAATATTCACCTACGGATATGAGAGACATATCAACGAGAATTTTTACTCCTGCATTGGCACAAAAACCACAGGCATCTAAAATTCTTTTTGCCTCATCAATATGCTTCCCTTTGTGATAACAGGCGATATCGAGAAATATCTCCCTCTCATTTTCTTCTAATCCATCATAACTGAACCTCAATACATTCTGGATTTTTTTGTTAGGAAATTTTTTTAATTTCACTAATTCACCTTCCCAGTCTTCTTTGCTCTTGCAATGACAGAATATTACGGAGCCCAAGATTGTAAGAGCCAATGGATTGCCTCCAGCATAATCTACCACCTCTTTTGCAAAAGTTGTATAATCACCCGGGGGAGACTTATTTCTAAAAGCTATCAAATGAAAGAGCTTAAGAGCTTCATCATTGTCTAATTCCTTAACCTCATATATCTTATCATTATTAACCCCATTCCTAAATATGCGTTTATTTCTGGTTGTTACAAGGATTCTACTTCCAGGGCCAAACAGATTGCAATCACCTCTAGCTAAAAGTTCTAATTGGGAAAACTCACTCACATCATCAAGAACAATGAGGGCCCTTGTACGGCGAAGCCTCTCTCTTGCAAAAGTTGAGACAAGAGATGAAGTGGCCATACATAGATTTTCTTCCTTCAGTAGTTTACGAAGAATCTGATTCCACAAATCATTTAGTCCATGTTTCGCCTCCGATTCCCTAACATTTGCAATGAAGCAGCAAGCTTCGAATTGAGAAGAGAGATGAGCAAATACAACCTCAGCAATGGTGGTCTTACCGATACCACCCATACCCCAAATACCTACAATCTGGACATCCAGTGAGTTGAGACATAATAAAAATTCAACTCGTCGAATGTGTTTTTCCATTCCAACCAGGCCCTCTAAACCCTGTGCGATTTGCAATTTGCAATTCAATTTCGCCAAAATGTCATTGACCACAATCTTAACTAAATCCGACTCCGGCCTGCCATATACATATGAAAGACAAAGTAGTTCGTAAGACGTAAGTGATGCAGTAACACTCATAGCCATAATAGAAGTCATAAATGGACGCATGAGTTACCTAATTGTTTGGGAATCAAACCCAGATATATTGGCTGCTGTTGTCAAAGCCTTTCTCCACCTGAGCACCTTGTCCATTGAGTCCTTGAAACGTTTCTCATGTTCAACAAATGCATCTGCATAACTCCCAAATTGTTTGCGTACATCTGATGGATCTACGCCGTAGAAGATAGGTATAACAAACTGTTCATCTCTGCATTTGAGTATGTGCACAAGTTCTTCCAAGCACCATCCAGAAGAAGCATAGTTTTTGGAGAAAATGATAACCGAAAGCTTCGATTCTTCAATTGCTTTGAAAAGGGCAGGTGAGATTTCATCCCCTCTCTCCAGTTTGTAATCTATGTAAGTTTGGATTTGTTTCCGACATAAAGCCTCATAAAGATGGCTGGTGAAATTATTCCGGGTGTCCTCGCCTCTGAAACTAAGAAAAACATCATGCTTCTCCTGAGGGATGCTATCAGAGCAAGAAGAAGAAGCGGCCATATTGTAGCCTGAAGATCAACAAGTCAAAATAGGCAAACCTTTCCGATGAATACAAAGATTCAGAATGCAAAACAGATGAGTAATTGCACAGCAAGACTAGTGTTCTTAGCAGTTGTACTAACCTGGTTAGAACTTGGATGAGTAAATATATCAATAGACACTTCCCAATCAGTTTTTCAGCTCTCTTTCTGCCCTCAGCAACTTAGCTCATCTATTTTGAATAAACTTATATTCTTCACCAGAATGAAAGAACACCAAGTAAAAAACTATGCATACATTTTCCAGGAAAGTAGTCAGAAGTAAAAAGCTAGCACAGAGGAAATTTCTCAGCACTTTCGGTGAAATATCTTTCAATCATTCAAAAAGTAGACGATTCAGAGGCCACCATTATTGCTTTCACCGACTGTTCAAAATGAAGCATTCCGTTGAAGTGACTTATCAAACATAGCAAGGCATCTTACACACTAACCCACGATGGTGCAAGTTTGGTCCACTCCACTGGCTATCATGCATAGTACAGCTTTCAAGTGTCTACCACCTAACTTGAGACATCTGTAACTTGGTCTCGGACCTCTTAGCCATTGACTCAGACTTTGAAATACTGTAGCTATAGAACATTTTGTTGAGACTTCATTACAATTAGAACCTCACTCAAACCCAAGTGTTTAGAAAACATTCTCGACTGGAATTTCAATTAAGTTGAATACTGGTCGCTTTAATTTCCAACACTCAAACAAGTCTAATGTGTTTTCAGCTAGCTTATATTTTGATCTTCCCTCAGCAACTTTCTTCATCTAATCTAATAAGCTTTGATTCTTCATCAGAATCAAACTAGACTAATAAGAAACCATACTGTGCACATATATTCCAGGAAAGTATGCAGAGGTGAAAATTTCCCAACACTTTCGGCCAAATATCTTTCAATCATGCAAGTCGGCATTATTGACTAAAGTACTGTGGCTTGCAACCATGGGTCCCTAATTTCCTCCTTCCGGTTAGCTTTCACCAACTTCAAAACTGTAGAGATGATATGATGGACCACAATGTGTTTTCTCTTGTTCTATCTATCATCTCAAATTCTCAATGTGTAGGTAATATACCATAATGCTGCTAAAGCTAATTGCTTCAGTGTCTGTAACTCTGTATTGTATAAACTATTTCTAATTCTCTAACCGCGGTCGATATTTGGTAGCTGTTTCTATCTAGCTAATGATATAAGTGAATTCATACTTGATGATTGTATTCTAGCCAAAGCTAGGTAGCAATATATGACACCAAAACTTGCTTCCTTACTAGTCCATGTACAGTTTCTTACTGCTGAAGAAATTTCTTAACCCAATCCACAAGTCACTAATTCATTTTACACATTAAGTTTATTTGAGAACCAAGCAATCTATAGTTGCTTGTTTCCAATAATCAAATAAGTAATGAAAAAGCAAAAATAAACAACTTTATCCTAATATTTGTATGCTTAATAGTTTCATAGTGCTCCATAATAAAGGTAGAGCAACCTTGCACACTGAATAATAGTGAGAGAATCAAGACAATTTGCTAGTTTGGTGACTTGGTCTACTTCACTAATCTTTGAGGATCTTCTATGCTTTGTGCTCATATTATGCTTATATGCAAAGCAGCAAAATCAACATAATCCCTCCACAAACAACAAACATTCCGGTTTCTAATTTTTTTTTTTTCCAAAAAATTACTACCTCTAAATGCATTTGTAATCATACATATAAAGATGGAAATAACATCCTTACCTTGTCTGCCTTCACATTGCCAATAAAATTCCAGCACAACCCGGCAGATCCCACTTTTTTGTCAACTCCTACATTACCCTTCTCAATTTCAAAGCTACCCCATTCTCATTCTCATTCTCTTCACCTCGAAATTTGAGTTGGAAAAAAGCTCAATTCTTGACTGAGGCATTATGTCGAACACCTTCCATGTATTCACACGTAACGATTGTATTCTAGCAAAAGCTAGGTAGCAATATGACACTCCGAAACTTCCTTAGTTACTGATGACTACTTGGTCTTGGCCAGGAATTACTTAGCCTTCGACTTTGCCATCACATTTCCAAGTAGATTCCAGCACAACCTACACTGCCCTCTTCAATTTCTTAGTTGCTTCCTCTCTTAGGCGTTACGTCAAACACCTTCCGTAGACTCGGGTTCGAGGCCTTCAAATATTTCGAGTCTGCAGCTTGTTTTCTGCGTAATGTCCTTCATCCATCTCCAGGGACGTCGACTACTTGGACTGTTTGGTTTTTGAATCTTTGTTTATCATCTTTTACCAGGACAAACGACATTTAATCCAGCTTAAAATGAAAATTACTGTTTTAACCTGTTACTTTCCCCAGAAAGCACATACGGTTAAATGTTATCTTTCACAACGAGTCATAATTTCCTATTTCCAGGACACTGAAACTTCATTACTGATCCATCATCCATGTGCAGTGTTTTCACTGCTTAACAAATTTCGTTATCCGACAATTCACAGGACGTTCAATTCACTTTATAAATTAGATTTATTTGAGAACTCAGCCATTTGTATTTGCTTGTGTTCAATAATCAAATAAGCAACTAAAAGCAAATTGAACAAATTTATCGTGACATTTGTACATTCGAAAGTTTTATAGTGTTCCGGAATTTAGACAGACGAGACAGTTTCTTAATTTGACATTTACAAATCTCTTCAAACTCAAGTTTTTAATAACACATCATCATCAGCTAGCTGAATATTCGCGGTTTTTCACCATACATAAATAATTTGAATGCAAAAAAACTAATTCTTGTGCTCATATTATGCTTATATCAAATATCAACATTTTTATTTTATTTTAATTTTATTATTATTATTTTTTTAGAAGCGAAATAAGAGCTAATTCAGCGCTCTTACCCGAATTTATTAATAAATAAAGAAAAGATACATAGCAAGGGGGGCTAGGCCAATACCTTGCCAGAAGAAAACACAAGCTGAACAAGTACAACTGAAAGTACCAATTACTAATATAGAGAAAAAACAACTAAAAAGAACAATTACAATAGTTAAAGAATAAACTAATCAACTACCTAAAACGGTAGTTAGTGCCTGATGTCAAATCACGTCCATAGAGGCCTGTAACAAAAGAAGGGACGTTAATGTACCAAATAGAACTCATATTGGTAGCTCCAAAGTCAGCCAATTTGTCAGCCAAAGCATTTCCTTCCTTGTAGATGTGACTTACTTTAAATTGCATGAGTTGCACACATTTCACACAATTAGCCCATGCCACTCTTAACTTCCAAGGAACCAACTGAGGTGCCTTGAAGTAGTGGACTACTAGAACAGAGTCTGTTTCCAGCCAAAGCTTCTGCCAGCCCCTCTCCGAGGCCACCCTTATAGCTTCCATAACCGCCGAAAGTTCTGCCTCAATTGCACTGGAAACAATAACTCGATGTGCAAAAGCACCCCTGAACAAGCCCTCTGAATCCCTAAATACTCCACCAAAACCTGTTGCTTGAGGTCCCTTGAAAGAACCATCAGTATTAACTCTTAACCAATCCCCTAGAGGAGGATGCCAGTTAACTTGGATAAACCTTGGAGATTTTAACCTCAAAGGTGAAAGACCAAGTAAATTAAAAACTGGCAACGCTCCTGCTGAGGTTGTGAAGTAGGAGAAATAGAGGGAAGCAGACTCTTTTAGAGAGAGTAAAAAGAAATGCTTGAAATTGTTTAGCTAAAAAGAACCACCATCATACCTTAACTTGTTTCTTTTTGTCCATAAACACCATATTGCATTGCAGAAGGCAAATATCCATAGCTTTCGAACTGCTGGAGTTAACCTCTCAGTTAAATTTGCAGATAATAATGTATTGATCAATGTTGGAGCTTGAATATTGATCCGAAACAAATGTAAAACCCATACCAAAACTCATTGACCAATCTGCAATTGAGGAAGATGTGTGCAATCATCTCTGTATCATTATGACAAAATTCACACCTAGAACATAGGGAATACCCTCTACGTTGCAATCCAAAATCTGAAAGGAGTTTCCCATGCATCACTTTCCATGTAATTATGCTCTTGCGAGGTTGAATGGCCTTGTGCCAAATCAGCTTACACCAATCCAAACCAGGAGGAAAAGAAGAGAGATATGAATAAGCATCCTTGACCGTTAACAACCGGAAGAAGCCTGTGCCCAAACAGTAGTATCATCCGCTTCAAAAGTTGGCAGATGGGTTTGCAGAACCTGCGTAGCAACATCTGGAAACAAAACTTGCATTTGAGAGGGTAAAGACCAAGTCTGGTCAACAATATAATCACTCACCTTTTCATGAAGAAAGTCTACCACTTCATTATTTATAGTCAGGGTTTCTGCAATAGGAGAGCCAAGCCAATTATTAGACCAAAAGAGAACACTCTTGCCATTACCCACAACCCACTGCACACCAGAATAAAAAGATCTCCAAAGCTTCTTCAAACGAAGCCACACTGAAGACCGCTGATAACACTTTTTGACTTGAAATGAAGAGTTGAAAAATCTAGTGCTTGAACGATGTCCCAACATCGTTTGAACAGAAGAGAATTATTAAGAATAAATAAGTTCTTCAACCCCAATCCTCCGATGTCAGTAGCCATACAACAAAGCTTCCAGGCAATCAACGGACTACCCCTCTTCAAGGGGTCTCCAGACCAGAAAAAATTTCTAGTCCAAGCTTGAACTTTCTTTAGCAGAGAAGTAGGCTATTCATAGACTTGAAAACTATAAGTGAGAAGACTTTGCACAACAGAATTAATTAATTGAAGTCTAGAAGCTTAAGACAATTGTAAACCTTTCCAAGAAGAAAGTTTGCAACGTACCTTGTCCGCAAGGGCCTAAAAATAGCATGGTTTTGGGCATCCTTGAAAAATTGGCACACCCAAGTAATTGAAAGGAAAAGAATTTTCACTGATGCCCAAAGTACGTTTGATAAAATTTCTTCTTTGAATTGCATTTTCCCCAGAAAAATGGAGGACTTTTGCTTATTCACTACCTGCCCTGAATTGCAAGCATATTCACTCATAAAGTTCATTAAAGCCTTCATACCTCGAGATGTACTCTGCATAAAAACTATTATGTCATCAACAAATAGAACATGAGATGGAGGTGACAACTTTTTGGGAGCTGTAATGCAAGAGAACTTCTTCTTTGAAACAAGACTGCTCAAACCCCTACTAAGCACTTCTTCAGCTAGGCAGAATAATAACGGTGATAAAGGGTCACCTTGCCTAACACCACGCGAGCATTCAAAAAATCCGCAAGCTTGCCCGTTCACCTGTACAGATAGCCTTGCAGACTTGAGTATTGCATGAATCCAGTCAAAAAACACTGAGCTGAAGCCAAAAGCTTTAAGAACTCTTAACAAGAATCCCCAATCCAAAGTATCAAACGCCTTGGATATATCAAATTTAATAGCTATATTACCCCAACGACTTTCTCTATCCAATAGACTAATGCACTATGAAGTGAGGATTATTGGATCAACAATACTTCGGCCTTTAACAAAGCCGCTTTGATTTGGAGAGATTATTCTTGAAGCTATCTGCCTAAGTCTGTCTGCAAGTATTTTAGTAATCACTTTGAAAACAAAGTTGGCTAGAGCTATTGGTCTGTAATCTGAAACTACCTCTGCCTCCTCCTTTTTTGGAATGAAAATAATCGTGCTTGAATTAAAATTGGGAAGAATAAAATTATTCTCAAAGAAGCTGCAAACTGCTGCAACGACATCAGTAGCCACTGTTTCCCAACAGGCTTGGAAAAAATCACCGCTAAAGCCATCTGGGCCTGGAGCACTAAATCCATCCAAGCTCATAACTGCACATCGGATTTCGTCTGTAGAGGGAATCAAAGCAAGAGCTAAATTTTCCTCTGTCACCAATGCAGGTATAACTCACTCAACCAGACCAGTGTCAATAAGATCGTCATCTCTAGTAAACAGAGAACTGAAATGATTTACTACATGCGTGGCAATCTGGTCATGAGTATTAAGGACCTGTGCACCCTCTCTAAGAGATGCCATTGAGTTACGAATTCGCTGTACTTTCACTAAGTTATGCAAAAAAGAAGTATTTCTATCTCCCTCAGCCAACCAACGAACCCTTGATTTGCTTCTAAGAAAAGTCTCTTGCACTGATAACGCCGTTTGATAAGCAACATTGGCCTCATCCTCTTGCTTGAAACGCTCAACAGAGGGTCCCAACATATCAATTTCACTTTGAACCCTGTCAAGAGCTGCTTTCGCATTTAACATATTGCTGTGGACATCTCCAAAGACTAATTTGTTCCAATGTTTCAACATAAATTTGAGGGCTCATAGTTTAGATGAAAGAACAAACATAGGACATCCGTAATATGATAGACTTGTCCAAAAATCATGCACAAGAGGCCTGAAATCTTTTTGTTTTAGCCACATGCTCTGGAATCTGAAGGGAGCCCCATATGACTGTTGAGTCCTTCTACAGGTGACCATAATGGGGTAGTGATTAGAACTAACACGAGTAATGGTGCGACATTCAAAGTTTGCCCATGCATCAAACCACTTCTCATTGGCGAAGGCTCTATCCAAAAGTACTTCAGATCTACGGTTGGTCCATGTATAAAAAACCTCTTTAGTATCAATGTTAAGCAGCTCACAATCATTGCACATTTGCTGGAAATCTCGGCAAGAAACTACATTGGGAATATTACCTCCCTGCTTTTCATGAGCTCCAAGAACACAGTTAAAATCACCAAGTACCAGCCAAGGTTTGTTTGAACCTGATAAGTGAATGGTCTGAAGATCTCTCCATAATATACGACGACCCACAATTGTAGTCTTTGCATATACCATTGTGATCAAACAAGAGATACCATCAAGTTTGCATGAAATTGTAAGTTGCTGATCCGTGGAAGAAACAATACTTGGCTTGAGGCTCCTATGGCACAAAAACCACATATTGGGGTCTTGCTCACCCCTGTCATTAGTAGAAAATAAATAGAGATTCATAGAACGCCAGAAAGCAACTGGAATTAATGAAGATAAGACAAAAGGCTCTGAAATACATACTAACATCGGCTTGTTGGCCAGTACCAATTTCCTCAAAGCCCATTGTGTGTCTTCGTTTTCAAGGCCACGGGCATTCCAAAAGATAACATTCATCAGTAACGCTTATGCTTTGCCCCTCTTTGTAGGGCAGCACGAACGGACAGTGGTTTACAAAGCAAAGGTTTGCTTTTTTGTTTGATTTCTTGCTTCTGAAGCTTCTTAGTCTTTTTAGAAAGAACCAGTGTAAATTCACCTTCTTCTTTCTCAATCTTTGGATGTAGGCACGCATCAGTTTCTTTACAATTATCAGCCATAGCATTATATGGTGGAGAGGAGCTGTCACTGAAGACTGCATTCTCCTGCTGCAGTTGCTGAATTTTTGGAACCCAGGAGGAACACTCATGGATGAAGAAGACATGCTATGCTCTGTTTGCTGGAACTTGTCAGTTGCTCGGATGATAACAGTCTCAGATAAATCCGTATTCATGTTATTAGGAGCTGCTGAAGAATCAACCAAAAGGTTTGCACCATCAGTTTCTGTCAACAGCGGAGGCCTCAACGAACCCTTAATAGATCTTCCTCGAGATCTTTTCCCACGATGTCTGGTTTGTTGAGATCGAGTAATCAATCTCCCTCTTATAATGTGCTTCTCTGCCTCATTAATTGCCGGAACAGAGGACGTCCCAATGTCTGGGCTAGGAGCCGCATCTCTATTCAATTGTACCCTGCACTTTTGTACATTGTGTCCTATATTACCACAGGCTGAAAAAACATCATGCACAGACTCATACTCCACCCCAACCACAATTGGAGCACCAACATCCCTTGTTACTCGTAGATGGGATAAAAGAGGTCTGGAGAAGTCAACATCGAACAAAATCTGTTCATATAACCCACTGATCGATCTAGGGTTCTAGGATCAAGTTTGATTGGCATGCCAATTCCTTTCACGATTTCAAACAACGTTTGGGGATCCTAATATGCATCATTTAGATCCCAAAGGCGAATCCAGACTTGTGCAAATGAATTTTGGTACGTGGATGGGGAGAAAGTTGGCGTCCATTTGATGAAGCGCAGGACACCAGATTGCAGCTTTATTAAGCCAATGGACCAGATGCGTTGCATATCAACAATGGAGTTGACATGAAGAATCCTTTTCCCAACGGAGAAACTGTCCAATTTGTTAGGTCGGGCCATAAACCACGAAGTTGCCACATTAGTTCATGCGCCTTCAAAGGTTCACACTTAGGAGGGAGTGACACTCTACCAACTAGATTGGTTTTGCAATTTTCAAGGCCTCTGAGAAAAGAAGATTCAGAAATCCGGATGGTGGTAAAACCTTCTTCCAGATATGGGGATGGGAGATTGTCAATTGAGAATTGTAGAGGCTGTTCTTTTGATAGGAGAGAGGCGAAGGTGGGCTTTGGAGGATTCTGGTAGGATGCCCCAGAAGCATCTGGCAACGCCATGGAGGCGGTTGCTGGTTTGGCGGAGTAGTTGGGTGTCTAGGGCTTCCCCTTTTCAAAATAAAACCCACCACAGCAACCAGTACCAATCGAACCCTCTCTAGAAATTACCAACTTAAAAAAACTTTATAATACAATTACAATGAAATACTACCTGTGTTCAAATAATTACGGAATTACCACCTCTAAGTCAAACGGATAGAGATAGAGGAACGTTTTTACGTTGTTTGCCTTCACATTCCCAAGAAAAGTTTAGCACAACCCGGTAGAGGACACTTTATCTTCAACTCCTTCATTACCCTCCTCAATTTCAAAGCTACTCCATTATCATTTTCATTTTCAATATCTCAACATTTTAGTTTCGGGCCTTTGGAACGCATTTGGAAAAAAAAAACTCACTTCTTGGTGTTATTTGTTGGTTGCTTCCTCTCTTGGGCACTATGTCGAACACCTTATGAGCATAAGGAGTCTGTGGCTATCTCGTAATGTTTTTCATCTCCAAAGAATATTGGAGTTTGTGGTTGTAATCACTATGCCAAAAAAGCTATCAGACAACAGAGTTCAGACGACAGAATAGTCATTTTCTGTCGTCTGAGTGTTTCAGACTAAACTCAGACGATACATAAATTAAATGTGTTGTCTGAATACAATGAGAAACCATACTTGTTTCATTTTGAAGATATGGTCAGACTCAGACGACACTTAAGTGTCGTCTGAAAAAATGAAAATTTTCTTAGCAAAACGTTTAGATTTCCCTCCAACAAGAATAAGTCTTTTCCCTCCTAAATTCCCAAACCCTATCGATGACTAGTGAATGTAAAACTATTCAGACAACAGAGCTAAGAAATTCTGTTGTTTGAATAAGGTGACTTTGACTTTTTTAATTTGAAGTCTGTTTTTACATAACACAAAACCTAGCAGCTTCGTTTTACCTCTCCGTCTAAACTCTCTTACCAACAGAAACTCTATACCTCTCAAAAATCGTCCATCTCTCAAATCAAATCTAATTTCTGAAACCCAGTCCTCTCTCACCCAGATTTCTCTCCTATTCTCCTTGACGAATCGATGACGAGCAGCGATACATCTCTGCTCCCCCATCGTTGACCTCGCCAACTCGATTAGAGACTTGGAGTTCTCCCGACTCGGCAACCTGCAAGAGTGCAAGGCTAGAACCAGCAACCCATCTCCGACCTCCGATCTGGGCCTCCAGCCTTTCAAGCCCCACTGGCCACCGACTCCAGTCTTTCAATCCCCACCAGCAACCCATCTCCGCGGCTCCGCCTCCAAGTATCTCACCATCTCTCTCCCTCTCCGTTTTCTTCTCCTCCTCTGTGACGGCCGAAGGGTCCTTCAGTGTTCAATACTTTGCTTTGCTCTTCGCAACAGAGGAAAAACAAATTGGTTTCCTGATATTCTATCAGTGTTATGCTCTCCTGACCTAATTTCGTTCTATCAACCCAGATAGAAGGTTGAGGAGTCAATAACTCCAAAATCAGGACTATAGAAGATGCAGACTTTCAGGTACTATTATCTCCCTAATTATTGGTGGGTACTCAGATTTATAGGTTCATGGTTGGGGATTACACTGTTTATTTTTCATGGGGTACTCTTGGTTTTAACAGATAATTGCTTCTTTGAATCCTCTTATAGCTGGAGGATAGATTTGGGTCTCGAACGAGCACGTCATGTTCAAGCCAAAGGTATAGAATTCCCATCGATATAGCTTCACCCAATACATTCCTTTATCAACATCAAGTTCTCATTTTTTCTTTTGAATAGTCCAGGTTATCAATTTTTGCCTTTAATCATTTGGTTCCCTTGTCTGAGCTACTAAAAGAGATGTAGTGGTTATTGTCTAACAATCCAGGTTATCAATTTTTACCTCTTTCAAAGAAATTCATTTTCATTATCAAGCCAAGGAAGTCATTAACCTCGCATTGTCTTTCAAACATTTGTTACTTCTGAGATTCGAATTGATAGGCATTATTTGAAATGTGAGGCAAATGATCTCCTTGGTGAAGTTAAAATGCTTGAGAACATCATAGATGTGTTTGGCCTTACATGCACACCACCTATTTGATAAAAGTTCCAGGTGACTGAAAAGAAGTGCAAGTTTAATTTATAATAGTTGTTTTGTAGTATATACCATTGGCTACCATATCAGTCAGATCATTTATTTTATTTATTGCTCCATTTTCAGTCGTAGCTCTTCAAAATCTTTACAAGACCCTGAACTAACTTCCCCTTTGATCTTATGCAGTAAACTTAATGGTCTAAATCTCTATGGGTATATTACTGCTGAGATCTATTATCTCTACAGTTTGAAGCAACTGTAAGTGGTTCTACTGTTTTTTTTTCAACTTACTATAGTTGTGTAAGCATGCTTGTCGCTACATCTCTTCATCTTTCTTCTTCAAGGGATATTAGTTCTAATAGCATTGGTGGTGAAATTCCATGTCTTACCCCCCAATGCGACTCATATGTAAGTAATATGCCTCTTGTGTCTGCATAATTGTTTGGACAACATAATGCAATTATGTGGATTCTTCGTCCTACTTCTAGATACCCGTATGATGTAAATATCGTCTCAAAGTTGCTATGTCAAGGAGTAGAGAGAAATAGATTGAAATCCTTCTGGAACGAATGTGTTTTCCCTTTAGTTGCAAAATGATTCTCAGCAAGGGAATTTTTCTTGTACTGAATCTAAATTGGAAGTAAAGTGAGGTGGCTTATTGACATTAATGGGTTTTAAAAAGTTGTTTGTAGCCTACTTAACAACCAACTCTTTCTATCATTAAAGTCAATACTTGTATTTCAAGTCTCTGTGTTGCTCTTTCTTTTCAGCTAACTAGCATACTGGATGTGTTCCTGTAAAATGTGTTAGTATGTCCTATTCTCTGCTCTCTAGATCAGTAATCCTACCTTGTCCCAAAAAAAAAAAACTAGTGTCCTTAATTTTCTGCTACATATATTCAAAGCTTGCTGTACTTAATTTCATAAACTATCTATAGCCTGCATTGTGCATAAGTGAAAATACCTGAGACTATGAAAAACTTGCGTTTCTAATTTCAATGATGTTCAGCAAAGTTGATATAACATTCATGTTTGATTTTTCACTTCATGCAGAACTTACAGCAATCTCTTTTGTAATGGTGGAAGCAACCAGTTTGTATTAGACAGGTCAGAAGCCAATATGATATTATTGAAAACTAACTTACACTTTAATTTTCTGCAAAAAGTAATACCGCTGTGTGGTTTCTTCGCTGTTGGTTTTCTTGCAATTAAATCAGGTGAATAGACTATTTGTTATTTAAGTTTAACAAAATCAAATTCATTACTTTCTTCAATTTCTTATGTTAATAAAGAAGTCCAGTTTTTGATAACACCATTTTCTGTAACTCATTGAGATGCTTCACAATATGTTTACACATTGCTACGGTGATATAAATAAGAATACTCTGGTTATATCGTGTATATGTTGTCATTTTTTATCTACTCATTCATCAGTGTCCTCATCACTGTTGCCCTTCTTTTTTATGCATCTTTATCTATTATAAATTTCATTCATTATTTTCTATGTAGTTTGAGCTTGAAGACCGTCTATACTGAACAAGTTGGGCAGATGTTTGGAGAGTTAAACATTGTGCTCTGAGGTAAATATAATCAGTTAAAGGCTTCGAGGAATCAGATGAAATGGAAGTACTTTCTAGAGCAATTCAATCACGAACAGTTTGTCTCTTCACAAAAATACTATTGCAATTGATGTAATATAGGTATTTTATCAGTTTGATCGATAATAAAGTCATTTTCAATTATATCTTTCATTGTTGTAAATTATTACCAACAACAAATCCCGCAGTATAGCGCGGGTATCATTGCTCGTGTATTTAAGGACATGGTTTCAATGTCCTTAAATCATGTTTTTGTAGTAGTGATTTTTATCTAATAATGATGCATATTATTGTTTATAAATATAGGAAGGAGTAAAGCGTAAAATTGTGAAGAAGAGAAATAGAGACATATATGATGATGATGATCATTACCTCCTAATATCTACAGTATAAATGCATGTTATCTTCATTAATTTGGGTATTGAGTTGAACATTTTAATGTTAGTTGTCATTAGATGTTGACGGTTGTGAACCCCGGTGAAGAAGTGGTGCACTTCATGGATCCATTAAAGAGGCGACTCATCTCCGGTGAATGGAAAACTATTGTGGATGAGTAAGTGGCTTCTACATTCAGTTTGGTTCAATGTTAAATTGGTTGTTATACTTGCATTTTGCTGGAATTATTTCTATCTAAATGTTACTTTGTAAGTTGTTCAGTTTCTGGCTAATTGTTGTTCTCGTCATGTTGTTTCAGTTCCATCAGAATATACAATGCATAGAAAAATAGGAAAGGCAGAAAAATAGTTCAATGGAAAAATTGTGCGGTACGAGTTGCAAACCAGCTAACTATATGCTAGTTGATTTTACTTCAACAAATGTTCTTTTTATTCCATAGCATCAGCCAAGTATTCAATAATTTTATGATGTTTCAGGGCATTCCGGAGCAATTGGGCGATAAAACTTGTGGACTGTGGATTATGCATTACATGAAAGACATAGCGGAGGACAAAAATCAACAGTGGAGTGCTAAGGTAGGTGTATATATATATATATATATATATCAACTCCTTCCAATTCTAATTAATGTTGTGAAACATATCCATTCACATTAACTTGTATTTTTTTTTTTATACTTGCAGTGGGAAAGGAAAGCAAATTACTTCTACACACAAAAAGACATTGATCAGGTCCGGGCCGAGTGGGCAAAGTGGGCAAAGTATGTCAGCCAATTTCAACAAAGCTAGTGTGTCGAGAAGATTCTAATTTTGGACATCCATCATCTATAACCCATATTAACTAGTTATGCAGTTGGTCTAAGTATCTATTTTTGGCCTGCAAGTACAGTTTAATTATGATCAGTAGCTAGTATGAGATATCAGTGGTTTTTGGGTTACATTTGTTGATCATGCCAACTGCTATGGGTTATTGAACTGATGTTTATTAAGTTTAGCTCCATGATGGATGTATGTATATATAGCTGCAGGAACAGATTGATCAAATATTGGTATTTTTGTGAATGGATTTCATATTTGATGAATGCATTGTGTTGTTCCCAGATTTACATGATTATGGCACAACAAGGATACGTGTATGACATCTGGAATAGAAAGCAACAACAAAATGATGTTGTTGGACGCATCAAAGAACAACAGAAACAAGAAAAAATGTGTTCATATTTGGACACTTAAACAAAATGAAACAACATTTAACTGTTGCTCAAATTAGCTTCAAGCAACAAATAATTGTCCTGTATGTGCTCTTCAACCTTTATTTAACTGTTGTAGAGTATAAACCACAACAATAGATAAATGTAACCTTAACAACTTTTAAACCACACTTAATTGTAATTCCAAGTTATATGCCACAACAGATAACTATTACTATAAGTTAATAAAAACCACAGACAACTGTTATTTGTATTCCCTTTAAACGTCATTTAACTGTCATCTGTGACTAAACTCAAACGGTAAATAAATATAGTATTAACTAAGTTCAATGTACACTTATTTGTGACTATAATGCATATAAAACAACATATAAGTGTTATCTTAGGTGACTAAAGACGATAGATAATTGTATTCTAAACAGAATACGAATGACAGTTAACTGTTATTGAACTGGAATAAAACAACATTTAACTGTTATTATAAGTCCATTCAGACCACAGAAATTATAAGGAACTGTTATTTGTTTCTAAATCACACCACATTTATCTGTCGTTTGAATTCACTAGCCTCATGTCTCGATTTCATCAGACAACAGAAGACCTAACAAATTTCTGTCGTCTGATAAATAAGACGACAGAGGAAATCTGTCGTCTGATGCCCCAAGAGACGGCACCGTACTAGACAACAGAAATTTTTTTAATTAGACGACAGATATCCTCTGTCGTCTGATTGCTTTTCTGACATAGTGAATGTTCTTTTTCTCTCAATTCCCTCCAATTTTTTTTTTGTCAACTCTACCCATTATTAATTTTTTGATTGAAAATTAACTCCATTAATTCTTTCGTCTTTTACCAAGATCAAACTACATTTTAATTCAGCTAAATTAAAAGTACTGTTTTAACCTCTTACTTTGACCAGAGAGCAAATTTCTTATACCTTTGAAACATCCATTAATTTTTCTTTCTAAGAACCAGTCGATACTACTACTTGGAAATAATAGCTTCTGTGATCTAAGAAAATCTTTTACCTTACAACAATTTAATGTTTATGCTTGTTGGGTGTCTTAAAAGATAATGCATAATTGGCATTTTCACATTTTATGCAGCAGAATGTCATGAGTTTGACTCATCAATTTGTTATTATATCTTCTCAGTTATAGTTAATCATTTGTTTAATAAAAATTGACATTTCTACTAAAAAAAATCTTCTTATATTTCATATATCAGCTATTTGTGCGGAACAATTCAGTAGAAGATCTCCTCACTTATTTTGTTGACCGGAGTAAAAGTGAAAGGTTGTTCACCTTATCAAGTATTTAAAGGTAAACCTGAGCATATATCTTTAATTAATGCGCATAGTGGTGTGCAACTTTTGCATGTCACGCGTTATTGTGTCTATAACACCACCCTTAAGACGAAGTGGGGGAGTACTTCCCGTTTGCAATGGATTCAGTCGAGCTGACCTGTTCCGCCTGATCTAGATCTACCTTGAGGGGATTTCGCCTTTAGTAATTTCTCAGATAGACTGAGCTGCCTCCCTCTTGAACCATTTCTTGATCAGAACCTGATTCCACCTTACCTGGATCTGCCCGAGGAATATGATAGGCTGCCTCCCTCTCTGCCTATTTCTTAACTAGAACCCAATTCCACTTTACTCAGATATGCCTTGAAGGGATTTCATCTCGAGGAATCTCTCAAATAATTTGGCCTACTTGCCTACCTCTCTCTTGGCCAAGGTTTCAAATTTTGGTTTCGGTACTTCAAATTTAAGGAAATTTCTGAGAAAATTTCGATTAAAAATAAAGAAATGATATGAATTGCATTTATAAAATGATATTTTTGAATGAAACTTTTACATAGACTAAACTAACCTATAATAAACCTACTTACAGTGTAGCCTCTCTAAAATTATACATTTATAATAGAATTGTGATATTTAATATGTACGAGTAATTAACTAGTACTGCTAAACTAGTGTTTTTATTTATGTGTAATTATAATTATGTTGTATATTGATAATGTGAATGTAATTTACTCTTCTTTTTTTTTATTTTTTTTTTTATGGCTGGAACCCAGTGTGAGGCTTAGTTATCACGTCTTTTTCACTAATAATTAGAAAAATACAACCGCCTCCCATAGCGGCCGGGAGGGGGGGGGGGACATAATACCAAAACCCCGTGAATGAAAATGAACAAGTACAATAAAAGCAATATAAAGTATTAAGAATAAGTGTTACTATGATGTGGTTCGATCCATATGGTCGAACTGCTTCCATTTAGTATCATACAATACTGCTCCTTGTGGGAGGCTTGACCATCACGTATTTTTCACTAATAATTAGAAAAATACAACCGCGGGGAGGGGGGAGGGGGACGTAATACCAATTATTAGTGAAAAATGCGTGATGGCTAAGCCTCCCACTGGGTTCCAGCCATAAAAAAAATAATAATAAATAAATAAATCACATTCACATTATCAATATACAAAACATTTATAATTACATATAGATAAAAACTCTAGTTCAGCAACTTACTACAGTTTTAGTTAATTACTCGTCCATATTAAATATCACAATTCTATTATTTATGTATGATTTTAGTGAGGTTACATTGTAAATATGTTTATTATAGGTTAGTTTAGTCTATGTAAAAGTTTCATTCAAAATTATCATTTTATAAGTGTAATTAATGTGATTTCTTTATTTTTAACCAAAATTTCCTTGAACTTGAAGTATCGAAATCGAAACCGAAACCAAAATTTGAAACCTTGATTGAGTTTGATTGTATAGGGATTACGATCCACTTATGGAGAAGCATAACATTTGATTGTATAGGGATTATGATGGGTAAAGCCAAATTGAACTAAGGACTGTCAGCGATTTTTTTTCCTTGTTTACTTGAATGATTTTTGAAAATTACATTTGAGAGGTGGTTGAATTTCTATGAGCTAGAGTTAAATTCTAGACATTACTTTGGTCTCAGTTTCTCCAGAGTTTGGGAATTACCATAATTTTTTTTTGTTTTCTGGAATAGAGGTTGTATTAGTTTTACCTATGTTGTTTGTTTGTTTGTTAATTAATCTACGAGACAATATTGCTTTTTTTTTGTAGATTAATTAGTTAGGTTAAAACATGACTCCGCTGTTAAAGAAGTGCTCTGCTGATTTTGATTTTTCAGGGTTGATTAGAAGTTAATGTGAAATGCAATTTTTATTTTTTGTTGTGTTCACTTTGCACCTGAAGGGATTGCTGACATTTTATATTATGTAGGCCAAGTATTACCTCTGAAACTGTGTTGATTGTTCTGGTTGGAAGTTTCAAAGGCAACATAATTGTCTTTTTGAATCATCTTTCTTTTGGCTTGCTCTTGGTCATTGGTAAGTTTTGTCTTTCTTCTGGCTTGCTTAGTAATTTGTCTTCCTTCTGGTTTTCTTCAATTTGCTCATATTTGTTTACTGTGTTTGTTGTATAATCTGGTTGCAGAGAAGCCCATAAAGACTTTGTTTTTTTCTTTTTCAATAAGATTGGATTGTGTTTATATGTATGGACAAGTTCTTGGATTGAATATTTGAATTGTGCATCTGGTTGCTTTAGGTTCTTGGAGAATTGCCGCTTTTAGAAGTGTAGAGCCACTTTGGTTTCAGTGGAGTTCTCCGATAAGGTTTCAGAGCAAGAGATGGCTTCAAGCTTGGCAGATAGTGTTACTCAAATGTTTTAAGATGTGAGTTCTATTAATGGCTTTTGATGCTTTGGAATTTGTTAGATGCATTTGTTTGGGTGAACTCTGATATTGCTGTTTCTAGATAGATTGGGAAATTAAGGTTTTTTTTGCCCCTTGATACGAATGGATATAAAGTGTTTTGATGTTACAGTTAGTGGTGGGGATCATAATGTACAACATTCAGTTTCTTTAGGCAACTGAGCCTTGCTATTACATACAGAGAAATATATGGAAAAGCGTAAGATTGACGATAGACTGCTGCAATTTTGTAGGTTGATAAGGTGAGCAATTCTGACAGCAGAATAGAAGCAGAAAAGAGATGAAGTAGTGAATTATGGATTCATTGCTTGCTTTCAGCATTTTTTTGTCTACATTGATTCTAAACTATTCATTTTTTTCTGTGCAAATTTTTTAGGCGACAGCTTATGGATTTGCCAAGCTTGCAGATTTTGGATTGGCAAAGGTATGTCTTCTGTTCCTCTGTGCTATTCTATATTTTTAATAGTTTTCACAATCATTTTGAATCTTTTCTCCTAATAGTATTCGCTGTGCCTTTTTCCAGATAACCACCAAAGTAAATGAAATTCAATTTTTACAGGGACTACATTCTAGATGGACCCTGAGGTTTGCCTTCACACATATAAAATTCCACTGATAAATTTTTACTTATTTATAAAATGGTTGATTTGATAGTGTTGTATGGTTTTGTCACATGTTACTCTCTTTCCTACTGTCAATGGACATATTTGATACTGCCATTTTCTATTTAGGTCAAAATGACATTATTCCACCCCCTCCCCCAAGTTCTTAGCAACTTGATTTGTGATGAGTAGATGAGCTTTAATTTAACAATGTAAAATTTAGTGTTTTCCATGTATTGATCATTTTATGATACTCATGGTTTTGCAATGGTTAATTATATGATGAGTAGAGAAACTAATACTAGAGATTGTGGTGCCCGATGTTAATGGAAATAGTCAAGTTGACAACTATGACTATGGAGATCAACGATTGCAGCAAGTTGTCGAATCTAAGTATATCATGGAGAATCCTTTTGCATAACTGGTTCATTTGAAAGTGCAATGAATGTTATGTATGTACTGGGTTACCATTGGGTTGTTGGTATTTAGCCTTCATAAGTTATTTGAAATACTGCTCTATTCTTTTGTAACGGTGTCAAAAGCTCCTATAACTTTTTTTTTTTAGTGAACAAACTCCCATGTATTGATTTTAACAATTTTTTTTCAAATAAGAGTTGAAGGAAGTCGACATCATGTGTGCCTCTTCAAACTAGGGTTTAGTCTTAGAGTTGTAATAGGAGAAGGTTCTAGATTTCCTAATTATGTTCGGATTCTATTGCATTTTGTGTACTCAGTAAATCCCTATATATAGGGCTCCTATTATCAATAATACTACTACAATTCTCCCATCAATTCTCTCTGCAAATCATATTTTCCTTAAACACTTTATCAACAAGAGCCCTAACCCTGAAACAAATAACCAAAACCCTAAAACAAGTCGAAACCCTCAAACCCTAATTGCCTCAGCCTCCCAACTAGTAGCCCCCGACCCAAGGAGTCCGGAACCGGCAGCAACACAATCAAAACCGGCCGGAAACTTATCGAACCGGCCGCTGGAATCCCCAAACCATCCGCTGTGATCTCTCCACCGGTTCACCACCTTCCAGACACCCAATTTCCACCAAATTTTGTCAGCAGCACCGTCTCTGTCCTAGGATTCAGGAATAGGAAGCAAAAGTCTAAGAACCAGTCCAGAAGTCCCTAAACCAGCCTTCACACCAACTGATCCTCATGCAGAAAAACAGGCAGAAATGACTTTTTGCCCAGTTTTTCCTGTTTCGGCCAATACCAATTGCCGCAAGCTCCTATCCCTAGCTAGCCATACCGCGTGCTGCCCCTGCAGTCTTTGCGCACCCATGTGCCTCCTTCTGCCCCTGCAGCACCGCCGCATGCACGTTGCATCCTCCTCCTCTCACCTTTCCTCTCGTTCCTGTGCATATCAGTCTGCTTGCATGCCCCAAAACGTCTAGTTTGGGATATCTGATCAAAATAATTTCTTCATCAAAGTTATTCGTTTCTGTCTCTTCTATCTAACCTCCACATTTCAGCCATATTCGAGTTGTTTTGAGACCTGTACACCATTAGAAGTAGAAGCTGTTCAGAAGTGAATCTGCTCCGAATTTCAACAAGTAAGTTTTTGTGATTAAAGTTACTGCTTTCTTGTCTTTTAAATTTCTTTATTTGCTGCAGGATTTGCAATATACGAACATAGGTTTGATTATTTAATAAGCGGAATTGTGGGGATTCATGCTGAACGAACTAAGAGCGTTCGTAATCAATGAACTAAGAGTGTTCATAATATTTGGACTAAGAACGTCCGCAAGCATCAAATTGTGACCATATTAAACATCAATGTTTCGGTCTAAATCCAAAAATTATTGGAAATCAATTTCTAGGTAGCATAGCTCGGAAATCTTATTATTATTAGTTTTCGTGGAAGTTTAGCTCCGAAACTAATTCGTTCTTGTTTCACCTTATTTCAGGATATCAAACTCGAACATACTCAATTTTGTTCCACTGGATTATGCAGGTAAAAGATACCTAATATGGGCTCAGGATGTTGAGCTCCACCTTATTGCCCGTGACTTATTGCATACAATCCAAGAGCTTTGTCATAAAGGAACTACTCCAGACCCTCAAACTAAGATCGACAATTCTAGGGTACTTGCCCTAATGATGCGTCACATGGATAGGGACCTCAAGTTTGAGTTCATGAATGAGGATAGCGCTATAAAGCTATGGCAAGCGCTTCGTGAATGTTATGGCAACGTTCGTCACTCCATCCCTCCGAATTTAGAAGCAGAATGGCATGATCTTCGCTTCTCTGACTTTGATATAGTCATACAATTTTATTCGGAAGCTCTCCGCATCATAGGAATGATGTGCTTCTGTGGCAAGACGATCACAGAAGAACAATTGATTGAGAAAACCCTCAATACCTTCCCTGTCTATGCTATGAGGTCCTGTGATTTATTTCGGACTTATATAAATGCAAG
Organism: Rosa chinensis; assembly: GCF_002994745.2. Lineage (NCBI taxonomy): Eukaryota > Viridiplantae > Streptophyta > Magnoliopsida > Rosales > Rosaceae > Rosa > Rosa chinensis. Next base: position 1,746,354 of record NC_037088.1, on the reverse strand, counting down.
ACGAATCACAAGCTTTCAACAACTTATTGAAGCTATGGAAATTGCTGAAAGGCAAGGCAACAAGCTTATGAGAAGAGAAATTGATAGGCTTCGAGATAGCTATACAGAGCATCGTCCCATGGCTAGAAAAAGTCGCCATAGACGTCATGATCCATATGATTGAAATACTCATGAAGGTAGTCGCCAAAGGTGACAATCATGCCACAGTAGGAGCCGTGACTTTGAGGGACGAAGGGTTGGAAACCATAGAGCCAACGTTGGCCATGGTCATAATTTTCCAACACCTCCGGTCCTAGGGACCATGCACATTGCGCCAATGCGCCTCAATCAAGGGAAAATCTTTTTCATGGTGTTTATTTCTGATATGGAATGTCTGATTAATGGACCTAAGTTTGCAATGTACCTAAAGAGGTAGCAGCCTCATGGCAATCATGACATCGAGTTCAAGAAGACATTAAATCTGGTGATGAAGAAAAAAAAATGCCGCAGATTTTTATTATAGTCTTTTATTTCCAAGAATTATGTAATGGCAGTAATGACATTTTGTATTAACTCTTTCTCTCTAGGCTCACCTAATTAAGTATGATGTCTAGGAAAGTAATTGAGATTAGTGGTACTTAAGAGAGCCTCGCTCCACCGACATCTCTTCCTACTTTCCTGGTTATATTTGATTGGAGTAACCGAACGGATTGAGTGACTACAATTTGTCTAAGTTTGATTTCATTTTGGATTAGACTTTGGTTAAAGAAATTTTGATGTAATCATTGGCTATTAATAAAGTGTTGATTCTTTTACTTAATGTCCTGGACATACCTTAATTTGAACTTTATTATTTGAAAGATATAAGAGCCAATGGTTTTCTTGTGGAAACACATTGTGAGAATGGACAAGAGTTCCTTTGCATCACCTCTAATGACTACGGACATAAACGAGGATTAGAGAAACTTATGTGTCGCTCTAGTGGATTGTATGCAACCACTATTCGAGTTATTGAATCCAACCATGTCATGAGAGACAACTTATGAGATTTTGACATATATAGGCTTTGGCACGACTGTTTGGGACACCCAGGTCATGATATGATGATGCGTGATACTAAAGACTTCACACGAACATCTCTTCTTCAGAACGAAGAAAAGTAAGAATCAAAAGTCGATTCAAAGAGAGCATTGCACAGCCGCCGCACCTTGGGGCGCCGCTGCCATGCACCACCGGCCGATCAACGCCGGCGCCGTGATCCCCCTGCGGTAAAATCATGGCTTTGACGTCATGTATGGAGACTTGGCTCCTCTCTCTACTTCTCAAAGTAAATTGTGACATTGTGGCTCAACCAAAACCTTTATTGGTTAATTATAAGGCCAATCTTTCATTCTATAAAGCCTGTTTTTTTAAGGATCACAACCATCCTATGCAAAGGATACTAAAGAAATAATTTCATTCTTACAAAGAATCCAAGGGGATTCTGTGGATCGACTCAACCAACTTGCGGACTGCTCAGATGTTTTATGCTGTTGGTTGATATGCGGACACGCCAGTCACGTGTCGCACTATCATCCACTCGTAATGCTACTTAAGATGAACTTCTAACCCAAATCATATGGCTAAGGGCTCACTACCCGGATCATCCCGTTCAGTCAATTCGACTTGAAAATGCTAGAGAGTTTACATTGAAAATTTTCGATGACTATTGCATATCATTGGGTATTGATATCAAGTATCATATTTCCATGTACACACCCAATTGGTCTCGCAAAAAAGTCACCATTAAACAACTACGATGGTAGCCCGGACATTGGTAATGTGCACCAATATTTCCACTTGGGTTATGCAATATCGCATGCAGCTATGCTAATTTGTCTATGACTCATAGCAGCCACTTAACTTTTATTTGCGTTACAGCTAGTGACTGGGTTCGAGTCTAATATCTCGTACTTATGCATATTTGAGTGTGCGGTTCATGTGCCAATTGCGCCACCACAGCGCATCAACATGAGTCATTGCAATGAATGCATATATATATATATATATTTGTGTTAGACATGAGTCTCCAACTATAAGTCCGCTATGTATAACCCTTGACAGGCAATCTCTTTTTTCGTTGGATTTGAGGATTGTCACTTTGATGAGACAGTCTTCCCATCGTGAGGGGGAGATTAGAACATCAACGTTCAACAGGAACGACAGGAATTATCGTGGTCGGTCCCCACTATGTCTCATCTTGATCCCCTAAAAGTGACGAGATCACATATACCTACTGCAAACATGTCTGCAAGGATTAATGTCCCCACAGGAGGACATGGTGCCACCCAGAGGAGATGGGTACGGCACCACTACCATGGATGGTGGTATGGTGACGCCACAAGGTGGCATAATGGTGTCATAGGCCATGGGTTCCGCTAGAGAGCATAGGAGACCCATAGGTTCGATAGATTCTCGCCCCAGGAAGAGAGCGAGTTTGGCACAACTTGATCCATTGATCATTGATACTCAAAATCCGTCTCATGAGAATATTCTGGATTGTGGTTATGTCCAAGAGACATCATTGGGGGACGCCTCAATGTTAGAACCAAGTCCTGAGAATATAGAGATCTCTATGAACTACACTAGTGTACATGGGGACGTGGAATTATTAGGACCAATGACACGAACCTTACTCCGTTGAAGAATGCCAACGTAGAGAAAATTGGGCTAAATGGAAAGATGTGATCCAGGTTGAATTGGATTCACTAACGAAGAGGAAGGATTTCGAGCCTGAGATGCCAACACCTCCTAACATAAAACCTGTTGACATTAATAGGTCTTCGTTAGATAGCATGATGAGAAAAAGAGATGATAATCTTGCCTTATGGCGCAAGGCTTCTCACAAAAAGCCTTGGAATCGACTACGAGAAGACATATTCTCTCGTAATGGATGTCATTACACTCCACTACCTTGTCAGTTTGGTAGTTTCCAAATAACTGAACATGTAGCTTACGAATGTGGTCACTACGTATCTCTATGGGAATCTAGATACGGAATATAATGAAGGTTCTTGTGGACTTCATTTACCCAAATCAAGTGGCTCTTGACCACGGAGCGCGTTTGCAATGAGGATGAAATGCTCACTAAAGTGACTACTTGATTGGGAAGAGACATGATGAACTATGCCCTTGCGTTATCATGACAAGTTCTTGATTTGCAATTGTCATAGTTTATGTTGATAAACATAATTGGAATCCTTGAGAATTATGGAAAACCGCTGAACACCTGAAATCTGAGTTTGAGATGAAGGACCTTGGGAGAACACGGTTTTGTCTAGATTTAGAACTTGTATACCGTGTCAATAAATGCTTTGCATTTTGATAAAGTCAAAGATGCACTCCCATGGTCGTCCGTAGTCTTGACCCTAAGAGGGATACGTTTCGTCTCAGGGATGATGACGAGGATGTGTTAATTGGCAGAAGTGTCTTACCTAAGTGCAATAGGCTCATTACTATACTTAACACAATACAAAATCGGACACCTCATTTGTTATGAACTTGTTGGCTAGATGTAGCCCTGCACCAATGCAACGCCATTGGACTGGTATAAAGACAATCTTTCGTTACTTAAAATGTACGATAGGTATGAACTTGTTCTATCCCTGCACAGAGAAAAGAATGACGGAAGAATGAGAATGGATCTCATTAGCCCAAGTGGCACCGTCCAAGACGCCGTGATCGGCAAAGCCACCGGCCACCCATCTTCCTCCCTTACATCAAAACGATGATGATGTTTTGATGGATTTTCCTGATGTAGGGTATCTCTTTAACCCTCCTAAAGGTCGCTCCCAAACGGGTTATGTCTTTACCATAAGAACCACTATGATATTTTGGAGGTCTACAAAGCAGACTCTTGTTGCTACTTCCTCAAATCATGCAGAGATTATTGCTTTACATGAAGCCGTGTGAGAATGCATATGGATAAGGTCTGTAATTAGACATATTCGAGGAACTTGTGGTTTGAAGTCTACCACAGATGAACCTACATGCATTTATGAAGATAATGCAGCTTGTATTGAGCAAATAAAATTAGGTTTTATCAAGGGCGGCAACACAAAGCATATATCGCCTAAGTTCTTTTACAATCAGCAACAACAAGCACTTCTAAATATTGTAGTGAATCAATTCTGATTTGAGGATAATGTAGCAGACTTATTTACTAAGTCGTTACCTAAATCCACCTCCGAGAAACATGTGAAGAGCATTAGATTGAGAAAGTTATCCGAACTCCCATGATTGTAGAAATTAGGGGGAGATATTGACATCAGGGGGAGGTATGATGTCTACATGTTCGATCTCGAGGAGTAAAGGACGTGTTGTGCTCTTCTTGTCCTTCGACCAGGGTTATTTTTGTCCCACAGTGTTTTTGTTACTTGGCAAGGTTTTTAGTGAGGCAACGATCAAAGCGTCATCACCAAGTTTGAGTGGCACAAGGGGGAGTGTTGAAGGAAATCGACATCATGTGTGCCTCTTCAAACTAGGGTTTAGTCTTAGAGTTGTAATAGGAGAAGGTTCTAGATTTCCTAATTATGTTCGAATTCTATTACATTTTGTGTACTCTGTAAATCCCTATATATAGGGCTCTTATTATTAATAATACTACTACAATTCTCACATCAATTCTCTCTGCATATCATATTTTCCTTAAACAATAAGGCCTTTCACAGCAATATTTAATTATTTTTATAGGGAATCAGAAATTGAGAGAAATGCTGCTTGTTTTGAACAAATGAAGCAAGGCTACATCAAAAGCGACAACACCAAGAATAATCAGCAACAACAGACTCTCCTCAAGATCAAGGTGAACTAGGTTCGATCTGAGGACAATATGGCAGACTTGCTCACTAAGTCATTGCCTAAATTCCACTTTCGAGAAACATGTTGGTAGCATCGTTTGCGGAAGTTATTCTAACTCCCATGACCGTAGTCATCAGGGGGAGATGCAGACACCAGGGGGAGATGTCTATATGTTTCGAGACCATACGTGAAGGGTGTGTTGTGCTCTTTTTCCCTTCGACCAAGGTTATTTTTATCCCACTGAGTTTTTGTTACTCGGCAAGGTTTTTAACTAGGCAACAAGAAAGCACCGCGTTTGGGCAACACAAGGGGAAGTGTTCAAGGAAATCTCTATTCTGTGTTTAGCCCAAACTCTAGGTTACTTGACTTAGTGGTAATAGGGTTACATTAGAAGGATTTAGATCCTCATTCAATGTACGATTACTTTCTTTGTATAATTCAGACTTTATGCCTTGTAATCCTCTATATGAAGAGGCCCCTATTATCAATGAGAATACACAGCAATTTTCTCTCAATTATGTTTCCCTAAAACAATTCATTAAATGAATCGGTCAACACTTGAAATTATGACCGACCAAATTTAGTTGGCATGCGGGTCCCATAAAATGTATACGTGGCTCTTAAGTCAGCAAAACCAGGTAAACTCTGAGAATGACACATGGCGATATATGAAAGGCCCGTCAACAATAAACAAATCTGCTCCGACTAAATCAGTTGATATTAAGACGGATCAACCGAATTAAATCAATTGACTCCAGGTAAAATCAAGTATTAAATATTGTCTGCTGATGGTATTTTCAAGTTGAAGGTCTTGATTTTGATGAAACCTTTACCCCGGTTGCAAGACTTGAATCTGTTCGTCTTCTCTTTGCTATTGCATGTCATTTAAGGTTTACTCTTTTATCAAATGGATGTGAAAAGTGCATTTTTAAATGGTATTCTTCAAGAAGAAGTTTATGTTGAACAACTTGCAAGATTCATAGATCCAATCCATTCTGATCATATGTATAGACTTAAGAAAGCTCTCTATGGGCTTAAACAAGCCTCTAGAGCTTGGTATGAGAGACTTTCCTCTCATCTTTTTGATAAAGGCTATGCTAGAGGTTCAATTGACAAAACTTTGTTTGTAAAAAGAACTTCTCATCATTTAATTCTTGCAAAAGTTTATGTGGATGACATTGCTTTTGGGTCAACTTCAGATACATTGATTAAAGAAGGGACAATTCCTTTTTACCCAAAAATCACATGTATTGTGCCTACTTGCACCAACAAGTTTGTATTGTGCCAATTTACACAAATCTTAGAGGAAAAAACCTATAAGGGTAGTCTTTTCTAAAGTAGTGCCTAACGTGTCCTATGCTGACTTTTGGGTCTAACCTTTGCTTTTTCCTAAGAAAACTTGTTCAAACTTTTTGAAAGAAATAAAACTAGCCTTCAACTTGCCCATGTTTTTCACCTAACGGCTCCCTGCCTAATGGTTACTGCAATAGGCAGAATCACTGCTGCTTATTTCTCTCTGAAGCTTAAGCAAATCTTTCTAAGAAACAGAAAGTATAGGCCTAAAACTAGTATAGGATTGAGGCTAACAACATATATAAACAAACATTTAAATATTGCAGAAATATTGACAAGGTGGATGAGCAATCTGAAATTATTTATTCAAACATAATTAAAACTAAAATTCAGAGTCTTATTCTCAGGTAAACAGCTAAAAAGCTGTTTAACTATCCATGAGACTGATTTACATATACTTACTTGGAAAGAAAGTACTTCCACACTAGACAAGAAGGAAAGAGGCAGACTGCTACTATGGCTTTCTTATTTCTTAAGAGAATATGTTTTCTCTTCAATTTTCTAATGCCTTACAACTGAACCTAAGGCTCCTTATATAGAGAGCGGAACTCAAACTAGAATTCAAAACATAAAAATGTACAACACAACTCAATTATTTTCTGCTCCCATGAGTGCTCCTGATGATGGAGGTCGTTTGGTGGAAAGCAGATTCCTCTTGGTGAAATGTTTTTCACCACTGTCTTTTTCTGAAAAGCAAAAGCATCTTTAGGAAAAGCCAAAGCTGCTTTCGGTGCTTTTTACACCTGCTGCTTCACATGTTTTCATCTGTTTCAGAACTATGGCCAAGGACAAAAGAGTTATCATTTTCCATCCTGGCTTTGACTTCATTGTCTTCTACGTCCGTGTCTGCATACATTTTGTAATGGTTGTCACTTTCAAGCTTTTCGATCCACTGCAGACATGCTAATGAGGAGTCTATCTCCTTTCTTTTGAGAGATAGGAAAATGTCACTGCTTACAACTTCAGGATGATCATAAGCAGTAATTATGATTTTCTCTCCTGCTGCCAGGAATGTTTTTTCTGGGTCTTCTTCGATGATCTTCTTGATATAGTCAAGGGACATGGCCTTCATCCAGGGGATGCTAGAGGTAGGCTGGCCATTATATCCAACACAGGTAGGCTTAAGATATTTTCCTTGTATAATCCTCACATAATGATATGGAGAAATATATTTAACTTCACCATTTCTGTTTTGGATCCATTCTGGAATAGTTGATCTGAACTTCAACCTGAGGATACAATCATTTTTTCTGACATTTTTGACTGTATTGACTATGACGGGCGGTAAGCCCTTGAGATCATCATTGGTCTTGGTCCAGAGATTATGGACAAAACCATTTTCAACAAGCCAGAGCTTGTGTTCTTGAGGATGTTCACTCTGAACATTTACCACATATCTTCCAACATAGGGTCCAAGGATGACAAAGAGGGTTGGAGAAAATGAGGCAGAGTTCTGACTTCCAATAAGATTATAAAAGTTGAACCAATCTGATTCTTTTAGTGCTAAAACAAGAACTCTAGCACTCTCAAGATCTTCAAGATACTGGATTTTCTCTTTCTGGACAGCACTCTGTTGTATATCTTCATAAACTTCTTCAAATTGTGGTCTGGCATTCTTGTGGAGTTCTTTAGCTAGAGCAAACAAGGCTGGGAACATGAGACCACTGTTTCTTTCTTGAAAGACATATAAGAGATTATCTAAAATTGCCTTCTGGTGGTATGCTAGTCTCCTGCCAGTTCTGAACATAGGATTTGCAAAAGTTTTTAATTCATAATTAAAAATATTTATTACTTCGGTTGGAGTGGATTTGCTTTTTTGGCAAAACAATAGCTTTCAATGGTCTTGATGAGCCTTTACCGTCTGCCGTTTAAGATGGGCTAGCCAATCCTTTACCCTAGGATTGATCAGTTGTGGCTAGTCCTTTTGGACTTAGCAAGAATCTTTTGAGGATCTTTTCTTTCGATTCCTCAGCTTCTTCACGTTCTTTCTCGGATCTTCTGTTTTTGGGATTACGACCTTCATCGTCGTCTCTTCGGCTGAACATTGCCTTTTCTTTAGTCAATGCGTCTGGAAGATAATTCTTGTTACCTGCAATTGATTCAACATTATAATTATATTGGTTAAGGAATAATTGCCAGTTTGCTAGTCTTCCTCTATAAGCAGCTTTATCAAGTTTAAAATTTTTGAAATTCTTTACTCTAGCACAATCGGTGAGTACAGTAAAGGGTTTCCAGGAAAAGCTGGAGAATTTAAAATTTTTTTCTTGACAGCCAAAATTTCTTTTTCTCCGGTAGGATAATTTAATTCTGCAGGGCTGAATTTGTCACTACAAAATTTACAAATCTTTTCAATGTTAGTTCTTGGGGTTTTTGCCAGAACAACACCGGACCAGTAATTATTGCTAGCATCTGTTTGGAGAATGATTTCAATCATTTCATCATTTTCCTCTGGTTGTTGGAGAGGAGGAAGATTTTTGCAGAGAGCTTTTATCTGCATTATGATTTTTTCATCATCTTCTGTGAAGCATCATTTTCTCTTGGAACTTGTTTTAGGAGATAACATTACTGTTAACTCCGAGATCTTGGAAATGAAATCTCTCCCATAATTAATGACTCCTAAGAATCTTTCTAGACTTTTAGCATCGAGAATTTTATCTGGAAACTTCCAGATCTTCTCAAGGATGTGTGGTTGGAGTTTTATCACTCCACTCTTGATGTTTATTCCAAGGAAATCAACTTCATCTAGGATAAAGAAGATTTTCTTTTCTCCTAAGATGATTCCATGCAGAACTATCAGCTTTACAACCTCATGGAGGTGTTTCATGTGTTCTTCTCTGTTTTTGGAGAAGATAAGGATGTCGTCAATATAGACAACACAGAATTCAGCAACATGGTTGAAGATGTTGTCTATTTTTCTCTGGAAAATCGAAGGGGCTTGTTTTAAGCCAAAGGGCATTACTAACCATTTGTAATGTCCTTGTGGTGTTCCAAATGCAGTGAGGGGAACACTATCAGGATGCATCTTGACTTGCCAAAACCCGACTTTGCATTGAATTTTGAAAAGACTTTAGCTGCTCTGAGCTGATTGATCAAGTCTCTTACTTGAGCAATTTAATAACCGTCTTTGATAGTCTTTTTGTTGACATCTCTATAGTCAATCACCATTCTAGCTTTTCCTCTGAGGTTTTCTGCATGATTTCTCACGTAGAAAGCTGAAGCATGATGAGGGCTAGTGGATGGTCGAATTAATCTCTTGTTCAGGTGATCTTCGATATCTTTCTTGAATTCTTTTTGGTCTTCCTCTTAGTAGTGAGGAATGGTTTTGACATGACAGATAGCATTCATATCATGTAATCTTAATTCACAAACCACTGAGTCTTTTTCCCAAAATTTCTGAGGATCGACATCTATATTATGTTCGAGCATTTTCTTGATTTTATCAAGAGTAGTGATTTTCTGAGATTCAAGGTTATTCTGGTAGTGCTTGAGATTATGCTCATGGATGAAACTAGCTTCTTCATCTTCACTAGTTTCTTTTTCTTCTTCTTCTTCTTCTGAAGATTCTTCAACACGTAATTCTTCTTGTTGTTTGATTTGGAGCACCAGCTCAAATTTGGGTTTGTAGGGTTTATGATTACCACTATTCTGTTGCGATCTCTGATATTGTGTAGTAAAGTTTGGACCTACTACACTTTTTGCCTGGGTAAATCTATCTGCCCAGAACACCTGTTCTCCTTTTCTGAAGCATATCGCTTCTTCATCTTGAATATATCTTTGTTGGAGAATGAAATCGTTTCCCAACAAAAAATCAGATACTTGGCCTTCTGATTGCCAAAGGGTATTGATGATAAATGTTCCTCCACCAATGGTGATATGAACATTTCTAGTTACCTTTTTCATAGTGAGGTGACTTCCATCAAACTGGACACTTGATGCTATTCTTTTGCTATCTTCTTTCCAGAGTTCATCTGGAATTGCAAATCTTTTTGCAACTGTAAAGCCTGATCCATTATCTACAAATGTATGTAGATGATATTTCTTGTGATCGGGGAATTTTAATCCAAGCTCTATGTAGTTGTTGTACCTACTAGTAGAGACGATTTTGATTGTTGAAGCTCATTTTCTTGAGCTTGTTCCTTGTGGTATGAATGGTTTACATTCTTCTGGAACATTTTCTGGTGTTTCAACCAGTTCAATATTTTCATCAATTTTTTCTTCCTTTATTTATGAGGAAGATGGTTCCATGATTTCTTGGAACAAGGTTTCTACTTTTTTCTCTTTTTGTTCAGAGAAATATTCTTCATATTCTTGTTCAACCAATTGGCTGATAAGGCCATTCTTGTTTTTTTTTTCTTGCTTCAGCTATGAAGCATTTTTTGTGATAAGTCTTTTTTGACTCTTCACAGAACATAGGAAGTCGATTCTTTTCATGACATAGGCAGTAGTCACAAACGAATGTAGCAGGGTTCACCTGATGAGAAGACATTATTGTTTCTGTCTTGCTTTCTTCCCAGTTTTTGACTTGAAGCACATTCATCTATCTGGATTCTAAGTATTCTTCTTCATAATCTAATTTAGAGTCAGATAATTCTTTTTCTTCAGACCAAGCAGAGTATACTGACCTGTCGTCATCTTCTACTATTTCGTAGCCTTTCATATGTCCAGTTTCTACTATGGGCTCGTATTCTTCAAATAGAGCTTTAGTAGACCTTTTACCCTTTTCTGGGCATTCATTAGCATAGTTTCCTTCAGCTTTACATAACCAGCATCAGCAAGCTTTCTTGCCTGGTTGTTTATTCTGATGGTGATTCTTCTTTTTCTTGAAGAATTTCTTTTTAGGATCTTCATCATGTTTCTTGAAATTGGAGCTTTTCTTAAACTTCCAATTTTTTCTGTGTTCAGGTTTTTTGAACCTCTTTGAATAATGATTCTTTTTTTGAAACTTGGATTCATGACATCCCCAGTTGGTGGACATATCTAATATTCCGTAACATAAGTTTTCTACTCATTTGAGCTGTTTCTTGGCCATTTTGGCTCTAAGATTAGCTTTGCATTGTTCTTTTAATAATTGTCGCATTCTGTCGGCAATTCCTCCAACTAAAAATCTTTCAATTGGTTTTTCAGCTATGCTTTCTCTCACAGCTGTTCTCCATGGCACAGGGAGTTTCCTGTGTAACAGGTTGACTAGATCAGTGTTTTCTAGTTCACCTATTGTACAGTAGTATTCTTGAAATTCATTCAAGTATTCTTCAAAATATCTCATGTCACAGATTTTGAGAGCATAGATATTTGACTTGGCCGTTTCTTTGGCATTCTCACTCAGATTTAAGAGATCTCCACATAACTAATTAGGGCTGGGATCGGTTCTGTTTTTGACTTTTTTTGCCAGAACCGAAACCGAAATCGAAATGTTTTTTCCGGTTCAGTGTGATCGCTTTTTTTTGCCGAAACCGTTTTGGAACCATAACCGTATTTTTCGGTTCGGTTATAGCCTGTAACCGATTCCTGTACAGAGCTGGGAATCGAAGGAATCGAATTGGGAATTGGGGAAGTGATGAAGATGAACTGGAAATCCCGATTCGGGATGAAGTCATGAAACTATGAAAGTGACTTTTCGGTCAGTTAATGTGTTGAGTCTAAGAAATTGAGGAAGAACCTGGGGAAGAAACTGAAACTAAAATGGCCAATTGACTTGGGGGCTAGAGCTGGGTTTTCGAAACTGAGGAAGAACAAGTACTGAAGGTCTGAAACTGGGGAAGAACAAGTATTGAAGTTGGATTGGGTCTTGTTTGATAGAAAGAGAGAAGAAATCAATCAAATCAACATCCTTGGTATTTGTTTATTGTTTTTGGGTAAAAAGTATGGGCTAGTGGGTATTGTTTCATTATTTTTGGGGTAAAGAGGCATTGCTGGTCGGTGGTCTGGTGGCTTTGTTTTAATTGGTTGAGTCTCTGAGGTGAAAAGGCATGATAGTGGGTATTGTTTTATTGTTTTTGGGTAAACTTCTAGTGGGTATAGTTATTTATATAGGCCTGGGTCTATATTTCGGTTCTTTCGATTCTTGCATCAGACGCAAATTTAGAACTGAAACCGAACCGACAGACATAAAACGGTTCGGTTCTTCCAAAATTGACATCTTTCTACACAAGAAACCGAACCGAACCGGCGATTTCGGTGCGGTCCGGGCCGGTTCCAACCTGTTCAAAAATCCCAGTCCTAGAACTGATCGTACAGAGGTGTTGCAAAATCATAAGGAGATTTTGAATTTTTTATTTCTTCTAGCCAGCTTATTCCTCTGGCAGTTTCTTTGAAATATTAATAATATTTCTTTGCTACTCCAATAAGAGTAGTTTCATAGTACAATTGCAAAACAACAATCATCAATTTGGTTCAAAATTTACAGAGATGATCTACTCATATATACCTAAAAATTGAACGGTTAAGATGTGAATATGTGATTGAAAAGTAGTCAAAATATGAAAATCCGTTCCTTTGGTCTTTTCTAGGGATAGGGCATTACACCAATTTTTCGATCATATTTTGACATCTCAACCGTTCAGTTTTTAGGTCATAATGTGTAGATTGCTTGTGCAAATTTTCAGCCAAATTGATTATCATTAAGGCATTCAAAATGACGATTTAAGTTTATAAGTATGAACGGTTCAAGTTTGACAGATTTGGTTCGTCCATTGATTTAATCTAGTTTGATACCTTAACGATCACCGATTTGGCTGAAAATTTGCAGAAATGATCAACACATTAGGACCCAAAAATTGAACGGTTGAGATGCCAAAATGTGTTCGAAAAGTTGGTCTAATGCCCTATATATATACAGATCCTATCCAGAGCGGAGTTCAGCTCTAAAATTACCGAGTGAACTACGAGTTTTGAGTCACTTTTAGGTCACAATCAACATCTCGATCGTTCAGTTTTTAGGTACTAGTGTATATATCATATCTGCAAATTTTCAGCCAAATTGATGATCGTTAAGGTATCTAACTCGCTTAAAACAATCGATGAACTGAATCTGTCCAACCTGAACTGTACTAGCTTTAAGACAGTTATCAATGCCTTAACGATCATCAATTTGGCTGAAAATTTGCAGAGATGATCTATACACAAGTACCTAAAAACTAAACGGTCGAGATGTGGATATGCGACCTAAAAGTGATCCAAAACTCGAAGTTTACTCCGTAATTTATGTATGTGTGTCTATATATATATATATATATATATATATATATAATGCAAGAAATGATCCATGGGTACCGAACTTTGGGATCCGATAGTAACATAGTACATAACCAAAACATAAAAGAATTATTGATGTAATACATATTCTTTATGTCAACTTCATAGCCACAAGTGAGGATCTGCATTGTAACCAGAAGTCTTGCACCATTCGCGAGGGTCATTGGTATGAACAATGTCAGGAGCTGGGTATGATGCTCTTTGATGAAAGTAGAGGCGAGCAGAATCTAAACCGAACCTTTAAAAGCTCCATCACTCACTGATAATTGAATAATGGCAGCAGAATACTGGGCGGCCAATGATTGTGACAAAGTTGAAACAGATAGTTTGTAAGAATCTGATGGAAGGCCTTCAGAAGGTACGAGATCAGCTAGCTTCACACGACCTAGAGATGGCAGGCCACTACCTGCCATAAATTCCTTTGGAATACTCCCTACCCGACCATTCAAAGAATCATAATTGAGTTCAGTTGGTATTGTAAGAACCTAAAACACCATTCTTTTCTTCTTTCAAACATCAAAATATCGATCTTTATACATGTAAAGATAATCCTAAGATCAAAAGTCAGAAAATTCAAGTGATATTCAAGTGGTGAAAGGTAGAAGTAAATGAAATGCAGATTTCAAAACTACAGCTTCAATTCTATAGGAGTAAAATCTAAAAAGTAGTCTTTCTTGATACATCAAAATGAAAACATTGGAAAAATTCATGGGGCAACGTTGACCCTCTCCATTGAGCTTTATCCAATTGTTGCAATGTTGGGTTTGATAAAAGAGATATAATTTAGCAGGATGAAGCCCAATAGACGAATTCACAACCATTATCAAACCAAAATTAGCTTCAATTTAGAGTACCCACTAAGTATTTCAATTCCAAAGTGAAAAAAACACTGGGCAAATGGGTTTAAGATGAGACATTCGCAATTCTTAAAGGAAGCACAAGGAGAGGGAGAGATAGAGAGTAAGAGAGAGCTGACCATGTTAGAATGAAATTGTTGCACTAGTCAACCCAGAAATTGCAATTCAAAGGAGATTAGGGTTTTTGCAAAGAGAAGAGAGGTTCTCTGTTTTTTTTTTTTTTTTTTGAAATAATAGAGGTTCCCTGTTTTGATAATGGAAAATGGGGGAGATGGAAATTTTGGATTTTGAAGTGAGAAAAAGAGTTGGCAAATGCCTTCTCAACAACTGGCGGTGGCTATTTGGTAAAACCGTGTAGTGTCACAACTACATCACACTGAGTGTTCGAAAATACTTGCAGTGCTTTTTAATCCAAAAATTTAACGTGCAGAATGAGCACAAAAATTTACCCAAAATGTGTTGTTATTTTATTTTATTATTTTTTCCCCTACCAATCACAACTAAGAGTAATAATAATAATTATACCAAAATTATCACTCTCTTCGAAGCAAAAACTCGAAAGAAACTTCGATTCGTTTTATTTAACACATAAAGAGACTTGAATAGATGATCAACCGAACCTAATGTTTCGACCGTCCCACTAGAGACCGTTTGATTCTCCAATCACATCTCATCTCAATATGACAGTATTTATGAGTTTATGACCACCATTGAAAACTATTTTTCCAAGGTTAAAAGCACCGGGACAAAAATTATGAGATGTTATCAAGCTAAAGACATCTAAAAGAAAGTATAATGATTTTATTGACATTGAAGATGACAAGGATGAGGGCGACCATATTGAGAGCGTTCAAAGAGAAAGTAGACAGAAGCATCGAAAGGTTGAGCATTCCCCGTTTGCAAGCTTGGAAGAATATGTCAATATGAGAATGCAAGCTTTGATGACATAAAACAAGGAGGTGACTTGGACTTACCATTTTACATGTAACAAAAGTCTGATGGAGTAAGACGAAAAACACATTAGTAAAAGTTGAAGGATTACAATACCGAATTGAAAGACTAAAGTAGTGGAATAGGTTTATCCTATTGAATACCACCACTACATTATCAAAAATTTTCACTATATGTTTAGGGTGTGGCTATATCCACCCTACTAAATACTTATCACACCCTACATATGTATTTTTATGATAATAATCCAATTTTACCCTTTGAGTATATGAATTTTGAAAAAGTAAATAATAATTCAAGATAATAAAAACAAACAAGCCAGCAGCCCTATTCGAGCAACTCACCCTTAGGCCGTCATCCAGCAACCCAAACCTGTGATGTTTGCCGCAACCAACAACGCTGACATCATCTCTCTCTCTCTCTCTCTCTCTCTCTCTCTCTCTCTGTGGGAAACATTCAATTGAGGCATTCAGTTTCCTAATTTTGTGTGTATCAATGGAGAGGTTGTTTTAGTATCGTTGCGAGATTAATATGAACATATTTTTCTTCTCTTGGTTTAACTGTGTTATTGAATGTATGAATGTACTCTCAAGTACGTCGTAACAACATAGTTGTCTTGTTAGATGGGATCATGGAACAAAGGGAGGGTAATAGCTTTTTTGTTGCAGAAACAAACACAAAATTTCAAGGGATACGAAAACGCAGAGCTTTTCTATTGGGAAGGGACTATTTGACTATTTACATTTTGTATCTTTTTCACTTCATTTTGTTTTATTTTTGATTGAATTCAAGGATAAAAATGGAACTTTATAGTCTAAAAATTACGAGTACTATCCAATTACCTATTGATCGTGAGATATCTCCTTCCAATGTTAAATGAGGTTCAACGTTCAACTATCCACATAAATAAGTTGTAGAAAATGTATTGTAGTAAGTGTAGCTTTTGGGATATAAGAGTAGCAGTCGAAGTTTCAATTGAAATGGCTGGTTAGGCATCCATATACAGTTTTACAGAGTCATTTACTAAGAGTTGGCTGGTTCAACCCATTGGTTAATTCAGACTCAAATTGGTGCCAATGAGAAGTTAATAATTAATTAGGCCTAAAGTGTTAACAAAAGTCTGTGATTGTAACTCATCTTTCAAATGAGCCCCAATTCATATCAGAGGAAAGCAAGGGGATGAAGGGCAGAGAATACTCAACATGATATCAACATTCATTGAGCCCTCACTAGTGTAACAGTGAGTTCATTAGCTGAACATTCTGTAGCCTCATCTGTAGAATCTTCAAGTTCTGTCAGATTCCAAGCTTCTGAGGTTGAGGCAATGCACCTTCACCACTCAATATTAGAACAGCAGCTGGCATACTCGGCCTATCTTGTGGTTTTTGTTGCACACATAGAAGACCTACATGAATCGGTCGCACAACTTCATGTAGAGTGCTAGAGTCCTCTACCGATGGATCAAGAAGTTCGATGGACCTGCCTTCTATGAACAGCTTCCATGCTTGAAAGAAGAAAACATTCACTTTTACTGAATCTATAGAAGAAGAAGACGAAGAATCAAGCAGCAATACATTTCTTTCAAGTTGACAGTTGTAGCTCACATGTCCAAAAAGGTTGCGATTTTGGCCTGGATGTGAGAATCCTCGGTTTCTCTTCCCACTCTCTATCTCTAACACCAAAACTCCATAGCTGTAGACATTGGATTTTACCGAGTAGAACCCATCAATTGTGTATTCTGGGGACACGTAACCACTGTAAACCAATGAATCAGGGATTAGTTTGTAACAAAAGAAAACAAAAGAAAGTAGACTAAGACTAGTTATTCTTTGGGGTATGTACTTACTATGGACCAATAAAACCAAACATAAAGTTGTCAGTGATCAAACCGAAAATAAAGAAGTCCAACCTTTTGTTGGGAATGCATTTGTAGATCAGCATCATTTCATCTTATTGAAAGCAGCACCTTAGAAGCTTCGCTAGATTCCTGTGCTGAAGTTTGGCAATATGTACAACCTCATTTTTGAACTCATTAATTCCTTGCATAGAGTCTCTTGCGAGCCTTTTCACTGCTATTTCTTGTCCATCTTCCATCATACCCTGAAATTCATCAGTTCATGTATATTGTGACTAAAATTTATGCTCGTGTAGTCTTCACAATTTACTTGCACTATGTAGTACAATTATCCATCAGTCCAGGTTAAAACCAAAACTACATGTATCAAAATGATATGATTGTCAGCTTTTACCTTAAAGACAGATCCGAAGCCACCTTCTCCTAGTTTATTACATTAACAACAGTAGCCAAGTCAAACAATGGTAATTCCAGATTTTCTTTGTGGCTGCGGCTCAGTTTTCCTGCTAAAATGAAGTGAAGGTTTTTTCAATAAACTTCTACATTAAAAAAATGGTACAGCTCCTTTTTCATTATAAAATCAAATTTATAATCAACAACTCACTACAAAACTCAACTACCTTCACTGGAAAACGGAGGGATCAGAAGAGTACAAACAACTTACCATCTTTCTTCCAAACGTAAAAGAGCAGAGCTACGCCCAGTAGATAAAACAAGAGTGCTAGCTACGATTCTCACTTTCTTCACATTGGATTTAGCAGGTTTAGCATTGATTTGGGTACTAGTCTCTTCATTATCTATGAATGAAATTTGAAAGAAGAAATTAATTTGAGTTAAAGACTAACCAAAAAAGAATTCTGTAATGTCTATCGTCCAAAGAATTTAAAAGAAGATTTTCTTAGTTATATCACAGTCAGTTAAATGACAGAGCTTCAGCTAATTTGTTAAAACATTTGTTCTGTTTTGACATCATTTTGTGCATATATGATCATTAAATGCATAAATCACCATCGATCAAGTGAATACCTTTAACCATATTCTTATTGGAAGTATAGTGTTCTGTTTTCCTATTCTAAGTTGGTATAAAGTACCAAGTCTTGAGGAATCAAGATGATTTCATACCTTGCTCTGATGCAGCTAATCTTATATGGATATCTTGCCCATTCTCTTTCTCAGTTAAATTTCTTAAGTCAATCAGATCACCTAACCACAGCAAGCACCCACTTCTTCCTTCCCTGATATTGGAATTTGCATAAGCTGTACAGGAGCAGTTCTTCATACACAACATCTCACATTCCTTGAGGTTCAGACTTGTGTTAAACCAGGATTGTTTGGTGCTTGGCAATTTGATCCCAGTGTACTTCTGGAATGGGATTAAGTTGGCACCTGTCATTTTCTTATAATTAGCTTGCATAATTCAGATTTTGACTTGTCTTTGTCAGACTTTTATTAGAAGATAGACAATTGTAGCATTATTTTGGTCAAACTCTGTCTGCAGCTAAAAATCTCTATCACATCACCATTCTAACTACAGTAGCAGTATTGGCAACTTAACTAGAAACCATGCAGGCTTTACATGGATACATCACTCGATTTCTAATTTAGTTGAGTACTGGTGTGAGGGTAGTTGGATAGACCAGTGTTGACTGTCTCATTTGCCAGCAGGTTTTTATTAACACAAAATGTGCATATCTGAGAAAATTATGTATGAATGTCAATTTATCAACCAGCAGAAAACATGAAAGGCCAAGGATAGAAGGAAAAAGATCAAACACAGGTAGCTTTAAGAGCATATCTTTCCCTAGTCAGGAGTCTGTGCTTGTGTGATCTGTGCAGATATTGTGATTATAGTGATAGGCATAGGTGAACATTTTTACCTTGTCAAAGTCGCAGCAGAGCCAGAGTCAGACTTTACAGCTGGCCTCCTCACTCTTATTTCTCCTTAACTCCGTTATCTCAGGTGTTACGTCAAACACCTTTCCGGTGAGTTGGCTTTGATTCCTTCCAACGATCTCAAGCCTGTCGCTTGTGACTGTAGTAAAAGTATTTGTCATTCTTAAAATTATGCAATCAAACCATACACGTTCTTTATGAACCCGTAGTAAATCTACAGCATGAACCATCACAACTGAATAATGCATTGCCAGATTCTTCTAGTACTCTTGCTATATGCATTTCTTCCTCGTCGTTAACTAAGAATTTATCACATTACAAAGCTTAATTCACAAAAGAGCTAGAAAAAGAAACAAATCAAGTTGGGGTACGAAATTGAATTTCCACATGCTTTAGCCACAACAAAATCCAAGTTGTTCTGAGGATAAGCTAAGCAGAGCCATAAAATGTAAAACAAAGCTATGAATTTGAGCGTGAGAGTACATACCACATAAAATGGCATATGAACGTGAATTTTTGACATGATGTTGATTTTCCTTTTACTACTCTGGGGAGGTAGTTGGTCGTTATATTCTTCTATGAAGCTTGCAGTTCCACTTCCACTGAGTTCAGACTCATCCCGTCGTCTCTTAGTTTTGATGATGATATCTTCTTCTTCTACTGCTTGTTTTGGTTCCATAACTTCATCTTCATCAATGCCTCCAAGTAATTTTTCAGTCTCTTGGGCATACAACAAGGAGACTCCACACCTTTTCACCCTCACAGTGGAGGGGTCAAAGAGATTTCCTTCTTTTGGGGTCTGAATAAAATTTTGGTACAACTTGAAGTCAAAAGAGGCCTCAGATGCTTTTATCCAATCCTCACGATTGATTGCACTTTCTAATCGAACAAATTTAGGGCAGAAATACCACACGAACACATGATCTGAATTGATGAGAATAGCTGGTATATGGAGGGCTTCCCAACAAACTTCGTGACTATTGTTAGTTTTGTGATGGATTTCACAACCAAAGTAGGAATAATTGCCAATATCGGGTGGCGTATAGTTGTTGAAAGCAACCACAATGCATAGAGCGTAACCGAGGAAGCCTTGATGAAACGAATGAGGAGGAAGCTTGATATTTATCGAACATCCCTCACTTTGATACCTCATCCACTTTGGAATTTCATTTCCCGGACAAACAATTTTAATCCGACAACGTTTATTGAGGAGACGTGATGCAGTTGCAATTCGCATAACTCTAAGCTGTGCATAAGCCATTATGTTGCTCCGTGCACTCTGATCCAATTTCACGCAATTCATAAATAAAAGTTCCTCGAATCCTTCAGAATGGTTGACATATTGATCCCTACCTTGTATGGGTGCAGTCCTCATCGAACTTGAGACTGTCTCTAGTGCCGTGCAGCCCTGTGCATCAAACAGTTCTAGAAGCCATGGCAGCGTCGGTAAAGACCCAAGACTCTTGCAATTTCTCAAGTCCAGTCTCTTCAGCCCAGAAGGTAGCTCGACAGGCAGAGACACAAGACTCTTGCAATTTGTCAAGTCCAGGTACTCCAGCCCAGAAGGTAGCTCGACAGGCAGAGACCCAAGACTCTTGCAATTTCTCAACTCCAGGTACTCCAGCCCAGAAGGTAGCTCGACAGGCAGAGACACAAGACTCTTGCAATTTGTCAAGTCCAGGTACTCCAGCCCAGAAGGTAGCTCGACAGGCAGAGACCCAAGACTCTTGCAATTTCTCAACTCCAGGTACTCCAGCCCAGAAGGTAGCTCGACAGGCAGAGACTCAAGACTCTTGCAATTTCTCAACTCCAGGTACTCCAGCCCAGAAGGTAGCTCGACAGGCAAAGACTCAAGAGAGCGGCAGCCATCTAGACAAATATTTGGGAGCGAATTCAACCTACAAGTGCTGCTTGGAAGATTCTTAAGCTTTTTACATAGTTCAAGATCCAAATCATGAAGCTTCTCGAGAGACCAAATTGATGAAGGCAATTCTTCTATTGCAGTCCGACTCAACCCTAAGACTTCCAGATTGCCTGGCATCTCTGGGAGAATTTTGAGATTGGAGCAACCATACAGACTAAGAAAAGTAAGCTTGGCAAGATTCTGAAACGATGAAGGAAGTTGAACCAAACTTTTACAACCCCAAAGGTTAATGCTCTCGAGATTTGGACTCTCAATCAGAGCTGAAACATCAGCCAGGTGCTCGGAGAAACTAAGATCGATACGTTTTATGCTCCCAAGATTGATCTGTAACAAATCAAAGGCAATTAGTGGCAAGAGTTATATTTTCCACACCATTATTCAAACACAAGAACTAAATTAAGCAAACCTGCATGCCTTTATTCCAAAGTTGCTCAAGTCGGCTGTTGCGCATATCAAGCTCGACAAGATTTTCTGGAGAAAACCTCGATGGCAGAGATGTCAAAGGATAGAAATTCCACCTCAGATATTTAAGGGCCTCAGGGAGAAACTCGAAACCTGGAGGAAGGTGCAATTTGTTGACACCCCTGGTGTACGAGCATGAGTATAGATCTAGTAATCTTAGCTCATGCATCTTTTCGAAGGATGCAACATTCACGTATAAATCTTTAATGAGATCCATATTCATGGACATGCACTCAATGTCTTCAGTACCCTGAAATCAATGGCAAAATATATATGAGCATACAGTAGAGAGCAAAAATGATTTCACTAAATTTACTTAACTTTTATAGAAAATGAGATTTTGCTTGGTCTTTTCTTTTTCAATAGAGTGTATTCGGCTCTTACCGTGTTATTTGTCAGTACGCGACGAACATCATTTGCAAGCCACAATCTACTGCGTTTTTCACGAACAATTTCCCAACCCATTTCTTGTATCAAATCATGCATCGTAAGTGTTGAATATTTACCTACGGATATGAGGGACATATCAACGAGAATTTTTACTCCTGCATTGGCACAAAAACCACAGGCATCTAAAATTCTTTTTGCCTCATCAATATACTTCCCTTTGTGATAACAGGCGATATCGAGAAATATCTCCCTCTCATTTTCTTCTAATCCATCATAACTGAACCTCAATACATTCTGGATTTTTTTGTTAGGAAATTTTTTTAATTTCACTAATTCACCTTCCCAGTCTTCTTTGCTCTTGCAATGACAGAATATTACGGAGCCCAAGATTGTAAGAGCCAATGGATTGCCCCCAGCATAATCTACCACCTCTTTTGCAAAAGTTGTATAATCACCCGGGGGAGACTTATTTCTAAAAGCTATCAAATGAAAGAGCTCAAGAGCTTCATCATAGGCTAATTCCTTAACCTCATATATTTTATCATTATCAACACTATTCCTAAATATGCGTTTATTTCTGGTTGTTACAAGTATTCTACTTCCAGGGCCAAACAGATTGCAATCACCTCTAGCTAAAAGTTCTAATTGGGAAAACTCACTCACATCATCAAGAACAATGAGGGCCTTTGTACGGCGAAGCCTCTCTCTTGCAAAAGTTGAGACAACAGATGAAGTGGCCATACATAGATTTCCTTCCTTCAGTAGTTTACGAAGAATCTGATTCCACAAATCATTTAGTCCATGTTTCGCCTCCGACTCCCTAACATTTGCAATGAAGCAGCAAGCTTCGAATTGAGAAGAGAGATGAGCAAATACAACCTCAGCAATGGTGGTCTTACCGATACCACCCATACCCCAAATACCTACAATCTGGACATCCAGTGAGCTGAGACATAATAAAAATTCAACTCGTTGAATGTGTTTTTCCATTCCAACCAGGCCCTCTAAACCCCGTGCGATTTGCAATTTGCAATTCAATTTCGCCAAAATGTCATTGACCACAATCTTAACTAAATCAGACTCCGGCCTGCCATATACATATGAAAGACAAAGTAGTTAGTAAGTGATGCAGTAACACTCATAGCCATAATAGAAGTCACAAATGGACGCATGAGTTAATGAATGAGTTACCTAATTGTTTGGGAATCAAACCCAGATATATTGGCTGCTGTTGTCAAAGCCTTTCTCCACCTGAGCACCTTGTCCATTGAGTCCTTGAAACGTTTCTCATGTTCAACAAATGCATCCGCATAACTCCCAAATTGTTTGCGTACGGCTGATGGATCTACGCCGTAGAAGATGGGTATAACAAACTGTTTATCTCTGCATTTGAGTATGTGCACAAGTTCTTCCAAGCACCATCCAGAAGAAGCATAGTTTTTGGAGAAAATGATAACCGAAAGCTTCGATTCACTGATTGCTTTGAGAAGGGCAGGTTCGATTTCATCTCCTCTCTCCGAATCGTAATCTATGTAAGTTTGGATTTTGCTCCGACGTAAAGCCTCATAAAGATGGCTGGTAAAAGTATTCCGGGTGTCCTCGCCTCTGAAACTAAGAAATACATCATATTTCTCCCGAGGAATGATAGCAGAGCAAGAAGAAGTAGCAGCCATATTAAAGCCTGAAGATCAACAAGTCAAAATAAGCAAACCTTTCCGATGAATACAAAGATTCAGAATGCAAAACAGGTGAGTAATTGCACAGCAAGACTAGTGTTCTTAGCAGTTGTACTAACCTGGTTAGAACTTGGACGAGTAAATATATCAATAGACACTTCCCAATCAGTTTTTCAGCTCTCTTTCTGCCCTCAGCAACTTAGCTCTTCTATTTTGAATAAACTTATATTCTTCACCAGAATGAAAGAACACCAAGTAAAAAACCTAAGCATACATTTTCCAGGAAAGTAGTCAGAAGTAAAAAGCTAGCACAGAGGAAATTTCTCTACACTTTCGGTGAACTATCTTTCAATCATTCAAAAAGTAGACGATTCAGAGGCCACCATTATTGCTTTCACCAACTGTTCAAAATGAAGCATTCCGTTGAAGTGACTTATCAAACATAGCAAAGGCATCTTACACACTAATCCACGATAGTGAAAGTTTGGTCCACTCCACTGGCTATCATGCATAGTACAGCTTTCAAGTGTCTACCACCTAACTTGAGACATCTGTAACTTGGTCTCGGACTTCTTAGCCATTGACTCAGACTTTGAAATACTGTAGCTATAGAACATTTTGTTGAGACTTCATTACAATTAGAACCTCACTCAAACCCAAGTGTTTAGAAAACATTCTCGACTGGAATTTCAATTAAGTTGAATACTGGTCGCTTTTCCAACACTCAAGTCTCAAACAAGTCGAATGTGTTTTCAGCTAGCTTATATTTTGATCTTCCCACAGTAACTTTCTTCATCTACCCTAATAAACTTTTTTTTTGGATATAATCTACCCTAATAAACTTTGATTCTTCATCAGAATCAAACTAGACTAATAAGAAACCATACTGTGCACATATATTCCAGGAAAGTACGCAGAGGTAAAAAGCAGAGATGGAAATTTCCCAGCACTTTCGGCCAAATATCTTTCAATCATGCAAGTCGGCATTATTGACTAAAGCACTGTGGCTTGCAACCATGGGTCCCTAATTTCCTCCTTCCAGATAGCTTTCACCAACTTCAAAAAATGGAGAGTACTGTGTATGTTTAACAGGACTGTAGAGATGGTATGATGGACCACAATGTGTTTTCTCTTGTTCTATCCATCATCTCAATGTGTAGCAGTGTAGGTAATATACCATAATAATGTTGCTAAAGCTAATTGCTTCAGTGTCTGTAACTCTGTATTGTATAAACTATTTCCAATTCTCTAACCGCGGTCGATATTTGGTAGCTGTTTCTATCTAGCTAATGATATAAGTGCATTCATACTTGATGATTGTATTCTAGCCAAAGCTAGGTAGCAATATATGACACCAAAACTTCCTTCCTTACTAGTCCATGTACAGTTTCTTACTGCTGAAGAAATTTCTTAACTCAATCCACAAGTCACTAATTCATTTTACACATCAAGTTTATTTGAGAACTAGGCATTCTATATTTGCTTGTTTCCAATAATCAAATAAGTAATGAAAAAGCAAAATAAACAACTTTATCCTAATATTTGTATACTTAATAGTTTCATAGTGCTCCATAATAAAGGTAGAGCAACCTTGCGCACTGAATAATAGTGAGAGAATCAAGACAATTTGCTAGTTTGATGACTTGGTCTACTTCACTAATCTTTGAGGATCTTCTATGCTTTGTGCTCATATTATGCTTATATGCAAAGCAGCAAAATCAACATAATCCCTCCACAAACAACAAACATTCCTGTTTCTAAATTTTTTTTTCCAAAAAATTACTACCTCTAAATGCATTTGTAATCATACAGATAAACATGGAAATAACATCCTTACCTTGTCTGCCTTCACATTGCCAAGAAAATTCCAGTACAACCCGGCAGATCCCACTTTCTTGTCAACTCCTACATTACCCTTCTCAATTTCAAAGCTACCCCATTCTCATTCTCATTCTCTTTACCTCGAAATTTGAGTTGGAAAAAAGCTCAATTCTTGTCTGAGGCATTGTGTCGAACACCTTCCATGCATTCACACGTAATGATTGTATCCTAGCAAAAGCTAGGTAGCAATATGACACTCCGAAATTTCCAAGTACATTCCAGCACAACATACACTGCCCTCTTCAATTTCTTAGTTGCTTCCTCTCTCAGGCGTTACGTCAAACACCTTCCGGTAGACTCGGGTTCGAGGCCTTCAAATATTTCGAGTCTGCAGCTTGTTTTCTGCGTAATGTCCTTCATCCATCTCCAGGGACGTCGACTACTTGGACTGTTCGGTTTTTGAATCTCATCTTTTACCGGGACTAAATCCAGCTTAAAATGAAAATTACTGTTTTAACCTGTTACTTTCCCCCGAAAGCACATACAGTTAAATGTTATCTTTCACAAGGAGTCCTAATTTCCTCTTTCCAGGACACCGAAACTTCATTTCTGATCCATCATCTATGTGCAGTGTTTTCACTGCTTAACAAATTTCGTTATCCGACAATCCACAAGACGTTCAGTTCACTTTATTGATTAGATTTAATTGAGAACTCAGCCATTTATATTTGCTTGTGTTCAATAATCAAATAAGCAACTAAAAGCAAATTGAACAAATTTATAGTGACATTTGTACATTCGAAAGTTTTATAGTGTTCCGGAATTTAGACAGACAAGACAGTTTCTTAATTTGACATTTACAAATCTCTTCAAACTCAAGTTTTTAGAACCACATCACCATCAGCTAGCTGAATATTGGCGGTTTTTCACAATACAAAAATAAGTTGAATGCAAAAAAAAAAACCAATTCTTGGGCATCGTTTATGCTCTGTGCTCATATTATGCTTATATCAAATATCAATATAATCCCTCTAGAAATTACCAACTATAAAAACAAATACAATGAAATACTACCTGTGTTCAAATAATTACCACCTCTAAGTCAAACGGATAGAGATAGAGGAACGTTTTTACATTGTTTGCCTTCACATTCCCAAGAAAAGTTCAGCACAACCCGGTAGAGAACACTTTATCTTCAACTCCTTCATTACCCTCCTCAATTTCAAAGCTACTCCATTATCATTTTCATTTTCAATATCTCAACATTTTAGTTTCGGGCCTTTGGAATGCATTTGGAAAAAAAAACTCA
The DNA here is from genome assembly GCF_002994745.2 of Rosa chinensis. Lineage (NCBI taxonomy): Eukaryota > Viridiplantae > Streptophyta > Magnoliopsida > Rosales > Rosaceae > Rosa > Rosa chinensis. The sequence goes on along the minus strand of NC_037088.1, from coordinate 1,719,794 downwards.
CTTCTTGGTGTTATTTGTTGGTTGCTTCCTCTCTTAGGCACTATGTCGAACACCTTATGAGCATAAGGAGTCTGTGGCTATCTCGTAATGTTTTTCATCTTCAATATTGGAGTCTGTGGTTGTAATGTTCTTTTTCTCTCAATTCCCTCCAATTTTTTTTTTTTTGTCAACTCTACCCATTATTAATTTTTTGATTGAAAATTAACTCCATTAATTCTTTCGTTTTTTACCAAGACCAAACTACATTTTAATTCAGCTAAAATTAAAAGTACTGTTTTAACCTCTTACTTTGACTAGAGAGCAAATTTCTTATACCTTTGAAACATCCATTAATTTTTCTTTCTAAGAACCAGTTGATACTACTACTTGGAAATAATAGCTTCAGTGATCAAAGAAAATCTTTTACCTTACAACTGACAGGACCCGCCCCGGATTTCATCCTGAAATCCGAAGTGGCCCTGCGGGGCCCACCTTAGAAGAAATTCTACCAAAAATTTGGCGAAACTTCCCCTAAAATGAGCTACCCAAAACCTGTAGAAAGCATTTACACTTCTAAATCAAATCATTCTTATACTTCTGGAGCCACCCTGCTCCCCAACTCAACATCAATCTCCAATTCACAAAACACAAACCTCAACTTGAAAAACATAAATCCCATAGGTAATCAGAGCAATTCTAACAGAAAGATAAATAAGGACAACCTAACTCAAAGGCAAACGCGGAAGCCATGCTGTTGACTATGCCTCAACTCCGTGTACACCCGACCTCACTAATTCGCCTGCAAACTGGGCATTTGAACCCGAAGGGCCCAGGGGAAAGTATTGAAAACACGTTAGTGTGAGTGGACAAAAATAAGCAATTTTAAACAAAAGAGATTTTATACTTCCCCACATTTAATTTATTAAAAAAAATCTCCCGATGCATGCACTGATTTAGGAAAACGAAACAAAAGGAGTTCCGCTCAAGAAAACCGACTAGCCCCGCTAGTCCCAAACAACTGAAAGGAAGGATGGAAACTCCGATACTCAACAGAATAATACCAGCCCCGCTGGTTAAATGGAAATCAGACTAGGCCCCGCTAGTCAAGTAATGATAGGATATGGGGAAGAAATATCACCATACGGGTAATGGAGCCTCCCAGGCTCTACCTACCCTCGACTGCCACTCACACATAGATTGTGCGAGGAGGAGAACTAATAACCTCGACTTCCACTCACACATAGATTGTGTGAGGAGGAGAACATTACCTCGACTGCCACCCACGTGAGGAGGAGAATAAATCACCTCTACTGCCACTCACCAACACAAAGTAAGTGAGGAGGAGAATAAGCTACCTCAACTGCCACTCACCAACACAAAGTCGGTGAGGAGGAGACCTAATCACATGACCCGCGTATGGTGAGGAGAAACCATCGAAAACCAGTAAATCCGTAAATCCATAAGGCTTCTCCAAAATCTCTCAAGATAAAATCCATGTATTCAACGACGTGACCCCGCACGCCAAAATAGTCTCGAAATCATAAACAAATGGGCGAGAATTAATAAATCATTATAATTTCTTTAGGAAATCCCATTTCCGATAATATTCCAAAAACTCTCGAAATCATCATTAAGACATTCCCAATGCCAAAACCAAAAGTCGATAAATATATAAGAAAATCCAACTCCATCGAAACTCATCTCGAGAATCTTCCAGGAACTTAAATTGGCAATTAGAAATATACTTAATTCCGGAAAATTACCTCGGAAATAAGCAATTTGTCAAATAATATTATAAATCATAATCAACCTTTGAAACTCATTATCGAGAGCGAATCCACGAGATAAACTGAGATCGAATTTCCGAAAATCAAATCATTTGCTCAATAAGTAATATGATTAAAACTAGAGCATTATTTAAGAAAATAAATGCATGCATCAATTTTTAAAAATAAAAGTCCACTCACAGTACTATTCCGACGATCACGCATTCGTGTTCCGTCATCGAGTAATAGCTCGGTACGTCGTCCTGTACACAATTATATTCCGTGAATAATTCTTCAATAATTTAATACGATTCCTAAAATCAATTCCTCATAATTACATCTCCCATTCTCCTCGGATTTAGCCCACATTATACCACTAATACCAATTCGTTAATTTAAAGGTTTCAAGGCAGAACCGAGAGATATCCGACGGCCGGATTCTCGTAATTCGATAATCGAAACCCTAAACTTCAAAAATTCATAATTAATTCCAAGCTTCTCCAAAATTCACCAAATTTCATATACAAGCTCTACAATATTTATAGGATTTAATGGGCTAAAAACTGGAATTAAAACACAGCCCAACACGCCTCCACGTGCCACCCACAGTGGCAGCGCGTGGGACCCACGCGCCGGGGGCCACCACCTCCGATGGCCACCAAAAATTGACAGTAGCTGCAAAACAACAAACCCAACAAATTTCTCAACTGCAACAAGTCCCAATTTTACCTTTAAGAGCTCGGATTAAGCCGATGAAGAAAACCCAGAAATCAAGCTTCGGACCCTAGGATGTTCTTCGTCGATTCGACCTCCACGATGCAAATTGGAGCAAGAGGCCTTAGGGGAAACGTTTGCAGGCTCAAGGCGCTCCTACGGTCCCAATTTGGTGGTCGGAAACTGCCGGAAATGGAAGATTTGCCGGAAAAAGCCAAACTGCACCTATGAGGAACTTTGCTTCGATTCAAGGTTTCTCGGCCAAATCGCTACAACCTAAGGCTACTAGGGTGCAGAGGGGAGGGAGGAGCTCTTGTGATGGCCGGCTGCAAGCCGGTTGGTGGCCGGAATGCGCGGAATCAAAGGGAGGAAGAAGGACCCGAAAGGGCAAGAAGAGAGTTTGGGGGAGAGGAGAGAGAAGGTAGATTTCCGGAAATGGAAATCTACCACAGTAACTTTCTATATATATAGAAAGTTACCATGAACAGTAACGTTCACATTTTCACTTATAACTTTCGTATACGAGCTCCGATTTTTACGTACCACATATGCACGCGCTTGGTTTAACGTCATCTACAACTTCCGTGAAGAAAACTTTCTCAAATTCTGATCCGAACAAAAAGTCGACTTTTAGGGCCACTAAAATACCGAATTAGGGTAAAAAATGAAAGTAGTTGTCGTTTACCATCCAAATGACTAGTAAACGGGTAAGTGAAAATACGGAATGTTACAACAACAATTTAATGTTTATGTTTGTTGGGTGTCTTAAAAGATAATGCATAATTGGCATTTTTCACATTTTATGCAGTGGAATGTCTTGAGTTTGACTCATCAATTTGTTATTATATCTTCTCAGTTATAGTTAATCGTTTGTTTAATAAAAATTGACATTTCTACTAAAAAAATATATTCTTATATTTCATATTTCAGCTATTTGTGCAGAACAATTCAGTAGAAGATCTCTTCACCTATTTTGTTGACTGGAGTAAAAGTGAAAGGTTGTTCACCTTATCAAGTATTTAAAGGTAAACCTGAGCTGATATCTTTAATTAATGCGCATAGTGGTGTGCAACTTTTGCATGTCACACGTTATTGTGTCCATAACACCACCCTTAAGACGAAGTGGGGGAGTACTTCCCGCTTGCAATGGATTCGGTCGAGCTGACCTGTTCCGCCTGATCCAGATCTACCTTGAGAGGATTTCGCCTCGAGTAATTTCTCAGATAGACTGAGCCGCCAACTCCCTCTTGACCCATTTCTTGATCAGAACCTGATTCCACCTTACCTGGATCTGCCCGAGGAATATGTTGGGCCGCCTCCCTCTCTGCCTATTTCTTGACTAGAATCCAATTCCACTTTACTCAGATACGCCTTGAAGGGATTTCATCTCAAGGAATCTCTCAAATAATTTGGGCTACTTGCCTACCTCTCTCTTGGCCAAGGTTTCAAATTTCAGTTTCGGTACTTCAAATTTAAGGAAATTTCGGAGAAAATTTCAATTTCGGTGGAAATTTATATTAAAAATAAAGAAATGATATTAATTACATTTATAAAATGATATTTTTGAATGAAACTTTTACATAGACTAAACTAACCTATAATAAACCTACTTACAATGTAGGCTCTCTTAAATTATACATTTACAATAGAATTGTGATATTTAATATGTATGAGTAATTAACTAGTACTGCTAAACTAGTGTTTTTATCTATATGTAATTATAATTATGTTGTATATTGATAATGTGAATGTAATTTACTCTTTTTTTTTTTTTAATGGCTGGAACCTAGTGCGAGGCTTGGTCATCACGTCTTTTTCACTAATAATTAGAAAAATACAACTGCCTCCACAGCGGCTGGGAGGGGGGGGGGAACATAATACCAAAACCCCGTGAATGAAAATGAACAAGCACAATAAAAGCAATATAAAGTATTAAGAATACTGGTTCGATATGGTCGAACTGTTTCCATTTAGTATCATACAATACTGCTCCTTGTGGGAGGCTTGACCATCACGTATTTTTCACTAATAATTAGAAAAATACAACAGCGGGGAGGAGGGGGGACGTAATACCAATTATTAGTGAAAAATGCGTGATGGCTAAGCCTCCCACTGGGTTCCAGCCATAAAAAATAAAAATAAAAAAATAAATCACATTCACATTATCAATATACAGAACATTTATAATTACATATAGATAAAAACACTAGTTCAGCAACTTACTACAGTTTAGTTAATTACTCGTCCATATTAAATATCACAATTCTATTATTTATGTATGATTTTAGTGAGGTTACATTGTAAATATGTTTATTATATGTTAGTTTAGTCTATGTAAAAATTTCATTCAAAAGTATCATTTTATAAGTGTAATTAATGTGATTTCTTTCTTTTTAACCAAATTTCCACCGAAATCGAAACTTTCTCCCAAATTTCCTTAAATTTAAAGTACCCAAACCGAAATTTGAAACCTTGATCGAGTTTGATTGTATAGGGATTATGATCCACTTATGAAGAAGCATAACGTTTGATTGTATAGGGATTATGATGGGTCAAGCCAAATGGAACTAAGGACTGTCAGCGATTTTTTTTCATTGTTTACTTGAATGATTTTTGAAAATTACATTTGAGAGGTGGTTGAATTTCTATGAGCTAGAGTAAAATTCTGGACATTACTTTGGTCTCAGTTTCTCCAAAGTTTGGGAATTACCACAATTTTTTTGTTTTATGGAATAGAGGTTGTATTAGTTTTACCTATGTTGTTTGTTTGTTTGTTAATTAATCTACGAGACAATATTGCGTTTTTTGTCGATTAATTAGTTAGGTTAAAACATGACTCTACTGTTAAAGAAGTGCTCTGCTCATTTTGATTTTTCAGGGTTGATTAGAAGTTAATGTGAAATGCAATTTTTATTTTTTGCTGTGTTCACTTTGTACCTAAAGGGATTGCTGACATTTTATATTATGTAGGGCAAGTATTACCTCTGAAACTGTGTTGATTGTTCTGGTTGGAAGTTTCAAAGGCAACATAATTGTCTTTTTGAAGCATCTTTCTTCTGGCTTGCTCTTGGTCATTGGTAAGTTTTGTCTTTCTTCTGGCTTGCGTAGTAATTTGTCTTCCTTTTGGTTTTCTTCAATTTGCTCATATTTGTTTACTGTGTTTGTTGTATAATCTGGTTGCAGAGAAGCCCAGAAAGACTTTGGTTTTTTTCTTTTTCAATAAGATTGGATTGTGTTTATATGTATGGACAAGTTCTCGGATTGAATATTTGAATTGTGCATCTAGTTGCTTTAGGTTCGTGGAGAATTGCCTCTTTTAGAAGTGTAGAGCCGCTTTGGTTTCAGTGGAGTTCTCTGATAAGGTTTCAGAGCAAGAGATGGCTTCAAGCTTGGCAAATAGTGTTACTCAAATGTTTCAAGATGTGAGTTCTATTAATGGCTTTTGATGCTTGGAATTTGTTAGATGCATTTGTTTGGGTGAACTCTGATATTGCTGTTTCTAGATAGATTGGGAAATTAAGGTTGTTTTTTTTTTTGCCCCTCGATACGAAGGGATATAAAGTGTTTTGATGTTACAGTTAGTGGTGGGGATCATAATGTACAACATTTAGTTTCTTTAGGCAATTGAGCCTTGCTATTACATACAGAGAAATATATGGAAATGCGCAAGATTGATGATAAACTACTACAGTTACTTTTGCAGGTTGATAAGGTGAGCAATTCTGACAGCAGAATAGAAGCAGAAAAGAGTTGAAGTAGTGAATTATGGATTCATTGCTTGCTTTCAGCATTTTTTTGTCTACATTGATTCTGAACTATTCATTTTTTCTGTGCAAATTTTTTAGGCGACAGCTTATGGATATGCCAATCTTGCAGATTTTGGATTGGCAAAGGTATGTCTTCTGTTCCTCTGTGCCATTCTATATTTTTAATAGTTTTCACAATCATTTTGAATCTTTTCTCCTAATAGTATTCGCTGTGCCTTTTTCCAGATAACCACCAAAGTGAATGAAATTCAAGTTTTGCAGGGGACTGTATTCTAGATGGACCCTGAGGTTTGCCTTCACACATATAATCTTAATCCATTTAAAGAGTAAAATCCCCCTGATAAATTTTTGCTTATTTATAAAATGGTTGATTTGATGGTGTTATATGGTTTTGTCACATGTTACTCTCTTTCCTACTGTCAATGGACATATTTGATACTGCAATTTTCTATTTAGGTTAAAATGACATTATTCCACCCCCTCCCCCAAGTTCTTAGCAACTTGATTTGTGATGAGTAGATGAGCTTTAATTTAACAATGTAAAATTTAGTATTTTCCATGTATTGATCATTTTATGATACTCATGGTTTTGCAGTGGCTAATTATATGATGACTAGAGAAACTAATACTAGAGACTGTGGTGCCCGATGTTAATGGAAATAGTCAAGTTGACAACTATGACTATGGAGATCAACGATTGCAGTAAGTTGTCGAATCTAAGTATATCATGGAGAATCCTTCTGCATAACTGGTTCATTTGAAAGTGCAATGAATGTTTTGTATGTACTGAGTTACCATTGAGTTGTTGGTATTTAGCCTTCATAAGTTATTTGAAATACTGCTCTATTCTTTTATAACAATGCCAAAAGCTCTTATAACTTTTTTTTTTTAGTGAACAAACTCCCATGTATTGATTTTAACAAATTTTTTTTTTTAAATAAGTGTTAAAAGAAGTCGACATCATGTGTGCCCCTTCAAACTACGGTTTAGTCTTAGAGTTGTAATAGGAGAAGGTTCTAGATTTCCTAATTATGTTCAGATTTTATTACCTTTTGTGTACTCAGTAAATCCCTATATATAAGGCTCCTATTATCAATAATACTACTACAATTCTCCCATCAATTTTCTCTGCAAATCATATTTTTCTTAAACACATTCAGAAGCGAATCTGCTCCGAATTTCAACAAGTAAGTTTTTGTGATTAAAGTTCCTGCTTTCTTGTTTTTAAATTTCTTTATTTGCTACAGGACTTGCAATATACAAACATGGGTTAGATTATTTAATAAGCGGAATTGTGGAGATTTATGCTGAACGAACTAAGAGCGTTCATAATCAATGAACTAAGAGTGTTCATAATATTCGAACTAAGAGCGTTTGTAATCAATGAACTAAGAGTGTTCATAATATTCGGACTAAGAGCGTCCGCAAGCATCAAATTGTGACCATATTAAACATCAATGTTTCGGTCAAAATCCAAATATTCTTGGAAATCGATATCTTGGTAGCATAGCTCGGAAATCTTATTATTATTAGTTTTCGTGGAAGTTTAGCTCCGAACTAATTCGTTCTTGTTTCACCCTTTTTCAGGATGTCAAACTCGAACATACTCGATTTTGTTCCATTGGATTATGCAGGCAAAAGATACCTAACGTGGGCTCAGGATGTTGAGCTCCACCTTATTGCCCGTGACTCATTGCATACAATCCAAGAGCTTTGTCATAAAGGAACTGCCCCAGACCCTCAAACTGAGATAGACAATTCTAGGGTACTCGCTCTAATGATGCGTCACATGGATAGGGACTTCAGGTTGGAGTTCTTGAATGAGGATAGCGCTATAAAGCTATGGCAAGCACTTTGTGAATGTTATGGCAACGTTCGTGACTCCATCCCTCCGAATTTAGAAGCAGAATGGAATGATCTTCGCTTCTCTGACTTTGATACAGTCATACAATTTTATTCGGAAGCTCTCCGCATCATAGGAATGATGTACTTCTGTGGCAAGATGATCACAAAAGAACAATTGATTGAGAAAACCCTCAATACCTTCGCTGTCTATGCTATGAGGTCCTGTGATTTATTTTGGACTCATATAAATGCAAGACGGATTACAAGCTTTCAACAGCTTATTGAAGCTATGGAAATTGCTGAAAGGCAAGGCAACGAGCTTGTGAGAAGAGAAATTGATAGGCTTCAAGATAGTTATCTAGAGCATCATCCTATGGCTAGAAAAAGTCACCATAGACGTCATGATCCATTTGATCGAAATGCTCATGAAGGTAGTTGCCAAAGGTGACAATCACTCTACTGTAGGAGCCGTGACTTTGAGGGACGAAGGGTTGGAAGCCATAGAGCCAACGTTGGCTATGGTCATAGTTTTCCAACGCCTCGGGTCCTAGGGACCATACACATTGCGCCAATGCGCCTCAATCAAGGGAGAATCCTTTTCATGGTGTCTATTTCTGATATGGAACGTCTGATCAATGGACCTGAGTTTGCAATGTACCTAAAGAGGTAGCCGCCTCATGGCGATCATGACATCGAGTTTAAGAAGACTTTAAATCTGGCGAAGAAGAAAAAAAAATGCCGCAGATTTTTATTATAGTCTTTTATTTCCATGAATTATGTAATGGCAGTAATGACATTTTGTATTAACTCTTTCTTTTTAGGCTTACCTAATTAAGTATGATGTCTAGGAAAGTAATTGAGATTAGTGGTACTTAAGAGAGCCTCGTTCCACTGACATCTCTTCCTGCTTTCCTGGTCATATTTGATTAGAGCAACTGAACGGATTGAGTGACTACAATCTGTCTAAGTTTGATTTCATTTTGGATTAGACTTTGGTTAAAGAAACTTTGATGCAATCATTGGCTATTAATAAAGTGTCGATTCTTTTACTTAATGTCCTGGACATTCCTTAATTCAAACTTTATTATTTGAAAGATATAAGAGCCAATGGTTTTCATGTGGAAACACATTGTGAGAGTGGATAAGAGTTCCTTTGCATCACCTCTAATGACCACGGTCATAAATGAGTATTAGAGAAACTTATGTGTCTCTCTAGTGGGTTGTATGCAACCACTATTCGAGTTATTGAATCCAACCATGTCATGAGAGACGACTTATGGGATTTTGACAGATATAGGCTTTGGCACGACCGTTTGGGACACCCAGGTCATGATATGATGATCCGTGATACTAAAGACTTCACACGGACATCTCTTTTTCAGAGCGAAGAGAAGTAAGAATCAAAAGTCGATTCAAAGAGAGCATTGCACAGCCGCCGCTCCAGAGCATTGCACAGCTGCCGTGCCTTGGGGCGCCGCCGCCATGCACCACCGGCCGACCAACGCCAGTGCCGTGATCCCCCTGCGGCAAAATCATGGCTTTGACATCATGTATGGAGACTTGGCTCATCTCTCTACTTCTCAAAGTAAATTGTGACATTGTGGCTCAACCAAAACCTTTATTGGTTGATTATAAGGCCAATCTTTCGTTCTGTAAAGCCTGTTTTTTTAAGGATCACGACCATCCTATGCAAAGGACACTAAAGAAATAATTTCATTCTTACAAAGAATCCAAGGGGATTCTGTGGATCGACTCAACTAAGTTGTGGACTGCTGTTAGCCAAATAGCCACCCTCAAGTATAAGGGCCAAGTTATAGTGTAGGGGATTATAAGTAGGGGATATCGTACCCAAGGGATTGGAAAACCCACTCTAGCTAAGGAAAACCTAAAGGGTGCTAGATGAATATGCAAATGTACAAGTCATAAACAAGAGCTCACAAGTGAACCAAAGTTCATGGTGAATATATGCAAGATGGTGTAGTGGTTTGATTTTTGGCTTTGAAAATGGTTTCAAATCAAATTAACACAAAATAAAACTTGAAATGTAAACTAGGCTATGTTAAACTAGATGTGATAAAATGGATGGAAGTTAGAGCTTTAGGTTGTTCACCATAGCCTCCCTTGCATGCATTGATGTTCAAACTATAAGTAATGCAATCTCAAATATCCAATTACCCTCTTAGCATCCGGATATGACTACTAAGGCCTAAACTCCTTTTATTTTATCAATTTCCACCGGATAAGTGCGAAACTAACTGCCCAAGAACAAGTTATATTACCGGATAAGTATCAATTCCTTGCTCCTAGATGCATAAAGATTTGAGTTAGATAATCAAGCAAGCAAACCAATCCTAGATCTAGGTGATTTTAACTCACTACCATCACACACACACTTAGTGTGCTATCATGCTTTCAATGTCTAAAGATAGCTATTCTCTAAACATTGTTCATGTAATGACAAATACAAAGTATTCAAATTAGCTAGATTCAAATACAAGCATTCACTTCTTGAATTAGCATGTGAAGATAATCATGGAGAATGCATCAAATAAGACTCAAACATCAATTCATTACAAGTTTGGCTAGGGGTTTCAACCCTAGCCCCAACAAACTAACTACTCACTCATAATCAAATACATAAGCTTCAATATGTTTATGAACATCAAACTAAAAAATAGGGATAGAGAAGGGACTAGTGATAATCAAGTTGAGGATGGCGTAGATGAACTCATGTGATGCTAGACTCCTCTCTTTCTTCTTCAAAGGTTGATGATGGAAAATGTGATGAAGGTTGTGGTGGTGGCAATGAAGGTTTTATGAAGGAGATGAAGAGAGAAAGAAGATGTTATGGATTCAGGAATTCATCCTTGAGAGTGAGAGGAGAATGTGTTTAAATAGGGAAGAACAAGAAGAGTGAAATGATGAGTGGCAGAAAAATAATGAAAGTGGAGTATGGAAGGGGTTTGTAAAATATGGAAAAGATGGAGTAATGATGAAATGAAAGCAAAGCATGAAGGTGCAGAATATGGAAGTGATGATGATATATTAAAGAGAATGGAGTAGAAAAATATATCAAAGGAAAAAGAGAAAAGCATCTAGCTTTCTTCATGTGGGTGGGAATATGTTGAGCTGTTTTTCAGGTCACTTTCTGCCGCTTTATTCCTTCAATTATATCTCTACCAAGAATTCAGAATGGGCCTCTGACTTCTTCATATAAAATGTTCCTCCATGAGTCTAGATCATCTTGGTAGAATGTCAGAGTTAATTTCATTGTGGTTCACAGTAAATGCTTTTGAAATACGTATAGGTCAGGTTTTTCAGTTTTCATCTTTCAGAAGATTGGACCGACTTTTTGAAGGCTTTCCACTCAAAACTAGCTCTAGTACCCTTCATAACAAATGATCCTTGGGATGTCTAGGATGAAACTGGTGAGTTTCAACTCATTCGGAGTTTTTTTGGTCAGACAGCTACCCCTCCTTTCTTGTCTAGCTCACTTTCTCCGAGCCGGAGTAAGAAAATGTTCTAGGGTTGACTTTTTAGTGCATTTCCATTCTTCTCCATCATTTCCTAGCATGATAAGGAAAACATAATAAATATATATAAATAAACACAAAGGTTAACCAAAAGTACAAGATTAGGGAAATAATGAAATTGGATTAGTCAACATTAAATTTGGACTTTAGAACAAGTAATTTCCATGTTTTAGGGCACAAATATGTATATGAATTATGATCCAACAACTGCTTAGATGTTTTATGATGTTGGTTGATATGCGGACATGCTGGTCACGTGTCGCACTATCGTCCACTCGTAATGCTACTTAAGATGAACTCCTAACCTAAATCATATGACTACGGGCTCACTACCCGGATCATCCCGTTCAGTCAATTCGACTTGAAAATGCTAGAGAGTTTACATCAAAAATTTTAGATGACTATTGCATATCATTGGGTATTGATATCAAGTATCATATTTCCATGTACACACCCAATTGCTCTCGCGAAAAAGTCACCATTAAACAACTATGATGGTAGCCCGGACATTGGTAATGCGCACCAATATTTCCGCTTGGGTTATGCAATATCGCATGCAGCTATGCTAATTTGTCTACGACTCATAGCAGCCACTCAACTTTTATTTGCGTTACAGCTAGTGATTGGATTCGAGTCTAATATCTCGTACTTATGCATATTTGAGTGTGCATTTCATGTGCCAATTGCGCCGCCACAGCGCATCAACATGAGTCATTGCAACAAATGCATATATATATATATATATTTGTGTTGGACATGAGTCACCAACTATAAGTCTGCTATGTAGAACCCTTGACAGGCGTTCTCTTTTTTCGTTAGATTTGCAGATTGTCACTTTGATGAGACAGTCTTCCTGTCATTTGGGGAAGATTAGAACTTCAACGTTCAACTAGAATGACATGAATTGTAGTGGTCTGTCCCATCTTGATCCTCTAAAAGTGACGAGATCACATATACCTGCTGCAAATATGTCTGCAAAGATTAATGTCCCCACAAGAGGACATGGTGCCAGCCAGAGGAGATGGGTATGGCACCACTACCATGGATGGTGGTATGGTGACGCCACAAGGTGGCATAATGGCGTCATAGGCGATGGGTTCCGCTAGAGAGCATAGGAGACCCATAGGTTCGATGGATTCTAGCCCTAGGAAGAGAGCGATTTTGGCACAACTTGATCCATTGATCATTGATACTCAAAATCCGTCTCATAAGAATATTCTGGATTGTGGTTATGTCCAAGAGACATCGTTCGGGAACGCCTTAATGTTAGAACCAATTTATGAGAATATAGAGATCTCTATGAACTACACTAGTGTACATGAGGACGTGGAATTATTGAGACCAATGACATTGAACCTTACTCCGTTGAAGAATGCCAACGTAGAGAAAATTGGCCTAAATGGAAAGATGTGATCCAGGTTGAATTGGATTCACTAACGAAGATGAAGGATTTCGAGCCTGAGATGCCAACACCTCCTAACATAAAACCTGTTGACATTAATAGGTCTTCGTTAGATAGCGTGATGAGAAAAAGAGATGATAATCTTGCCTTATGGCGCAAGGCTTCTCACAAAAAGCCTTGGAATCGACTACGAGAAGACATATTCTCTCGTAATGGATGTCATTACACTCCACTACCTTGTCAGTTTGGTAGTTTCAAAATAACTGAACATGCAGCTTACGAATGTGGTCACTACGTATCTCTATGGGGATTTAGATACGGAATATAATGAAGGTTCTTGTGGACTTCATTTACCCAAATCAAGTGGCTCTTGACCACGAAGTGCGTCTGCAATGAGGGTGAAACGCTCACTAAAGTGACTACTTGATTGGGAAGGGATATGATGAACTATGCCCCTGCGTTTTCATGACAAGTTCTGGATTTGCAATTGTCACGGTTTATTTTGATAAACATAATTGGAACCCTTAAGAGTTAAGGGAAACCGCCGAACACCTGAAATCCGAGTTTGAGATGAAGGATCTTGGGAGAACACGGTTTTGTCTAGATTTAAAACTTGTATACCGTGTCAATAAATGCTTTGCATTTTGATAAAGTCAAAGATGCACTCCCATGGTCGTCCGTAGTCTTGACCCTAAGAGGGATACATTTCGTCCCAGGGATGATGATGAAGATGTGTTAATTGGTAGAAGTGTCTTACCTAAGTGCAATAGGCGCATTATTGTACTTAACACAATACAAGACCGGACACCTCATTTGTTATGAACTTGTTGGCTAGATGTAGCCCTGCACCAACGCAACGCCATTGGACTGGTATAAAGCAAGGTTCTAAAAAACGCTAGGCGCTAGTGGGGCGGAAGGCCGGGGACTAGCGCCCGCCTAGGCGGTTTTTTTTTTTTAATTTTAATTTTATTTTTATAACATATAATTATATAAAGAAAAATATAAAAGGTATTATAATGTTTGAAAATAGTTAAAATACTCAAAATATAGATAAAATGTTCTACAAAAATGAGATAATGAGTTCTTTGAAATTAAAAAAAAATTGCAAATTTGAATCTTCCAAGCCTAATCCTCAAATTCTTCTTCTCCATATCCCTCTAGTACTCCCTCCTCATCGGAGTCAAACTCAAAAGTCATCTCATCTTCTTCCTCTTCATCCGATACAAAATCATCCTCATGAAGTTCTCTAATTTCTTGAATTCTACTACTTCTCCTAGGCTCTAAGCTACTATCCACTCCCAATCCCGATCCCTCTCCAACTACATCACTAGTAAGATCGGAATCTACATCTTCATCACCACCATCCACAATCCATCCTTGGGCCATAGTAGCTTCACATGCTAGTAATACATCCACATTCCTCTCTTTCATTCTTCTCTTCTTGTTGAGAATCTTGGCATTGAATTGGACATAGACTAAATTGTTTAACCTCGTTGTATCTAGTCTATTCCTTTTCTTTGTATGGATCTACATAAAGAAAAAAAAATTAGTATATCATGAGTTTCTAAATAATTAGTAAACTACATTACTACTTGCTTATAAATTTACAAAAATGCATAACTAAATAAGTACTTACCCCCTCAAAAGTGCTCCAATTTCTCTCACATCCGGATGAGCTTGTGGTCAATGCAAGTATCCTTTTAGCCATACTTTGCAATTTTGGTACAAGGTTACCATAAATATTCCACCACAAAACTAAAAAAAAAAACATAAACAAAGCAACAACAATGATGAATTAGCCAAACTCCAAAAGCAAAACAAGCAAAACAATAACAATTGGCTATATAAAAAAATAAGTTGGTATTTCTTAATTCTTACCCGGATTATAATTGTCATCATTTTGTGCGCATCCCGCCTTAGCCAAACTTCTTCCAAATCCACCCTCTTTCTTCAAATACTTGTGCAATTCTACATTTGTCACCAAACTTTGAGTTTGAATGTCATCGGGAAAGAATACCTCAACACAAGTGAAGAACCCATCCATGACTACATTATCATTCTCAATGCTTGAATTGGCATATGTGTAGTAAGGGTTCAAGAGGTAACCCGCTAAATGCAATGGACTATCAAGCCGATCACGGGCTTTTCCATCAACAATGTCAAGGATTGGACGATAGTGAGCTTCTTGATCTTTGAATGCCATTTTAATCTCCTCTTTGGCTCTAAGTAGTTCTCCGTACACAAAGCCCATTGATGGCTTTCTATCCCCATCAACAAGGCAAAGCACCTTGACTAAAGGAGCAAACACCTTCAAGCAAAGACTTACCCATTCCAAAAAGAAGCACTCAAAACAATATTCACCGCCGTCTTCCCCTTTACACTCTTTGCATGTTTTCTTGCATTCCATTCATCACTAGTGATCATAGCTCTCAACTCATTCTTCTTCTCCATCAAGCTTTGCAAAGTGAGGAAGGCGGTTGCAAATCTAGTGACTCCAGGCCTCACTATATCTCTTTTCTTTGTAAACTTCCTCATCAATGCCAAAGTCTTGTGATGTGCATAAATATAGATGGTGAAGCTCTTTGCCTTCTCAATGACCCCTTTGAATCTAGGTTGGTTGCCAATTCCTTGAAGCATAAGATTGAAGGTGTGAGTTGCACATGAAGTCCAAAATATGTTTGGCCTCTTCAACTTCATCAAATTTCCCGCCGCCATATTATTTGAAGCATTGTCCGTCACCACTTGAACCACATTTTGTGGCCCAATTTCTTCAATGCACTTGTCCACATATTCAAAAATATATGTCCCGGTGTGTGCCTCATCCGATGCTTCCTTAGAAGAGAGAAAAGTTGTGCCTTCCGCACAATTGATACACAAATTCATGATGCTTCTTCTTTTCCGGTCACTCCAAGCATCGGTCATAATAGAGCAACCATTCAAATCCCACTCTTCTTCTTGCTTCTTCAATGAACTTTTAGTTCTATCTACCTCTTCCTTCAATAGTGGCTCCCTTAATTGATATTGGCTTGGAGGTCGGTAACCCGGGCCAAATTGACCAACCGCTTCGACAAACCTCTTGAAGCTATCACTATCAATAGCATGAAAAGGAATCCCGGCTTCATACACCCATCTAGCCAAGTATTGATGCACACTATGTGTTCTTTGCTTGAAAAGTGCATCATTGATATTTTGTTGCCTCATCTTCCTACTTCCATCCAATGAAGAATCCGGATCGATGGGGGATGCAAAACGGTCCATAGGCCCAAGAGTATGCGGCATTCTTCTTGTCCCTTGACTCGCTTCATTGTCTTCATCTCCTTCAACAATGACTTCTTGCCTAATTTCTGCTTCATGTCTACTCTTTTGTTTCTTCTTAGACTTTGCCTCTTCAATAGCATTCTTGCATTTGGCTTTATCCTCATCCGAAGACTTTTTACAAGCAGCCACATTTCCCTTGATGTGGGCAATATGTTGTTTTATTCGATATATCCCACCACTCACTAATTTCCCACACAACTTACACTTCAACCTATCCAAGTTTGAAGCATCCGCCAACTCCGCATATTCCCATCCAATATCACCTGAACCATGCTTCAATGATGAACCCATCTCCGACATTGCATTAGATGCCGAGGAAGATGTAGTACCCGCCATTGCCCTAAATAAATAAAAAAAGTATTCAAACATTCAACAACCATAATTAAATTTAACAGAGTATACAACCTGAGCATTCCTGCCATTCCATAACAGAGTCACAAACCATAATTAAAAAAGTATTCCATAACAGACTAACAGAGTCACAAAGCATAATTAAATTTAATCTGAGCATACAACCTGTCACAATCTCACAGAGGCCAAATTCAATTAATCAAATGATTCAAATCCCATGACTTCCATCCAAAACGGCCAAATATTCAATTAAGCAAAACAGAACAATCCAAACTTAATGTCAACAATCAAAGAACAAGAAACTGACCAAAACAGAACATTCCAAAATAAATGAGTAAATGACAGAAGCTTCAAAGTTCAAACAATCAAACATTCAAACTTAATGTCATCAACAACTCAACAAGACAACAAGACAATGATTGTCAATCAATCAATCCAGATTCCAGAAATGGAAACCATGAGAAACAGGCAGAGAAAGTGAGCTTGAAGCCTCAAAGTCTCAAACACGAGTCCAAAGTTCAAACCATCAATTCTAAGAGTTTCATTGATACATACAATACCCAGCAACTAAACAAAACTACAAAAGACTCACCGAGCTGCAGAACCCAGAAATCGAACCGAGTGGCTCACTGTCTTGAAGAACCCAGAAATCGAACCAGTGTCTTGAAGAATTGCTGCTTGAGTGAATGAGTGGCTTGACAGCTTAAGGAGGACTGGAGGAGTCGAAGAAGCTGAAAGTGAAACCCAGAAATTCAGAAATTCTGAATTCGATTAAAAATTTAAAACCCAGAAATGTTCTAAAACCTAGAAATTCAACTTACCAGAAAATCGTGGTCACCGGCGACTCGGAGAGAGGCTGAGCACTTGAGCAGCTGATAATAGTGTGGCCGGACCGCAGAGAGAGGCAGAGAGACTGAGAGAAAGAGACCGGAGCTTTTTGCTTCGATTTGGGATTTGGGTTCAAAACGTCGACCCTCAGTCCTCAGAGGCTCAGAACCCTATCTTCGATTTGGGAATTGGGAGTTTGGCCAAATTACGAAAATGTCTTTAAGTCTACCAAAAAAAAAAAAAAAAAAAGAGGGCCAAAACTGACTAATCGCCGACCGCCCAGATCCCGCCCAGGACCGCCCAAGGCCGCCCAACACCGCCTAGGCGGCCGATTTTCTCCTCACCGCCTAGCTCACTCGACTAGGCTAAAATCGGAACGGCCAGGAGGCGCCTAGCGCCTAGGCGGCCGCCTAGCCCGTTTTTTAGAACCCTGGTATAAAGACAATCTTTCGTTACTTAAAATGTACGATAGATATGGGTTTGTTCTATCCTTGCAAAGAGAAAAGAATGATGGAAGAATGAGAACGGATCTCATTAGCCCAAGTGGCACCGTCCAAGACGTCGTGATCGGCAAAGTCGCCAGCCACCCATCCTCCTCCCTTACATCAAAACGATGATGATGTTTTGATGGATTTTGCTGATGTAGGGTAACTCTCTGACCCTCATAAAGGTCGCTCCCAAATGAGTTATGTCTTTACCATGGGAAGCACTGTGATATCGTGGAGGTCTACAAAGCAGACTTTTGTTGCACCTACATGCATTTATGAAGATAGTGCAGCTTGTATTGTGCAAATGAAATTATGTTTCATCAAGGGCGACAACACAAAGCATATATCGCCTAAGTTCTTTTACAATCAGCAACAACAAGCTCTTCTAAATATTGAAGTGAATCAAATCCGATCTGAGGATAATATAGCGGACTTATTTACTAAGTCGTTACTTAAATCCACTTTGAGAAATATGTGAAGAGCATCAGATTGAGAAAGTTATCTGAACTCCCATGATTGTAGCAATCAGGGGGAGATATTGACATCAGGGGGAGGTATGATGTCTACATGTTTGATCTTGAGGAGTGAATGACTTGTTGTGCTCTTTTTGTCCTTCGACCAGGGTTATTTTTACCCCATAGGGTTTTTGTTACCTAGCAAGGTTTTTAATGAGGCAACAATCAAAGCGTCATCACCAAGTTTGAGTGGCACAAGGGAGAGTGTTGAAGGAAGTCGACATCATGTGTGCCTCTTCAAACTAGGGTTTAGTCTTAGAGTTGTAATAGGAGAAGGTTCTAGATTTCCTAATTATGTTCGGATTCTATTACCTTTTGTGTACTCTGTAAATCCCTATATATAGGGCTCCTATTATCAATAATACTACTACAATTCTCCCATCAATTCTCTCTGCAAATCATATTTTCCTTAAACAATAAGGCCTTTCACAGCAATATTTAATTATATGTTATTTGTAATATTTATAAATTTGAGTTAAAAATAAATAAATAAATAAAAACCACAGCAACGCACGGGCATTCTTTCTAGTGATGTACCCAAAGCTGTGTCAGATTAAAAAGTCTGAAAGAGCAAAATCTTAGTAATGATCTTCACAATCGCCTTCAAAGAGCATAACAAATGGTTAACAAATTTCGTATATTTATTTGTTTTGTGGCCCATTAATGCAGTTCTATGAAAGTGAATCAATCCCACCATATGTATATGAATCTGAACCACGTAGTTTAGAAAGGAATTGAGCTAGCTTGAACATGATGTTGAACAGTTTCAACAATGGAAGATATGAGGGAGACGACAATTAAAAACAAGATTAAAGAAGAAACCTAGTGTATAATTTAAGCAGAAAGAAATGTAGTCTTTATTCTGAATTATCCTTATACATATGCACACATAGAAACACATTATACCATAAGTTTTGATTAACCAAATAGCATACTAACCTTGTCGGAATGCCATTGCTTCGGTTGATGTCGTCGTAGAATAAAGATCTTATAGTCTCTCCAGTCTCCTTATGCTATATCTTAATGGGGCAGAATGTTTTAGCGTATTGACTGTGAGCCTAGGGACCCTGTATTTATATGGTCATATGTCTTAAAGTCCTAACCCATCGAGGATACAATAAGACACGACTTTACAACCAAGTAACCTTAATAGCATATCTTTAGGATCTTATTAATCCTTTATTTGTTAGGTGTCCAAACAATATATCACATCACACAAACAATATATCGTAACCGGATAATCATTATTATATTCTCAACTATTTAATCATTGACTAATTGGTTTTCTTAATATCGTTACAATACATGATATGTCCAATAAATATATCTTACATTCTCCCACTTGGACTTTCATGTATCATAACAGCAATACCAATCTTCAACTGATTAAATAATTCCTTAGTGGGCACGAGAATACATATATGATAATAACCCAACTCATGATCGGTCAAACATGTGACAAGTAAAGAGCTACACCACAGCTTACATAATCTGTTAATGTAAGAGTCCCATAACCACATTACTAGCACAATGTTCACATGATCATAAGATAATGCTTAAATGAAAATTATATGAAACTTTCTTTAATGTGATACCTTATTGTTTCATATGGTGGTCCACTTTATGATTTGAGCATCCTCAAATCTCCTGATGCTTCCAAGAAGCATGTATGCCACAACGAGCATACACTCCACTTTGCCATAAACCTTCAAGCAAAGTTAATCCTTCAATAGCTATCAATTAAAACATACGCTGCAGCAACAATATAAACCAATAAAAATGGTCTGAATAAGTGCACAAGTAACTTTAAATATGGGTTCAATACATCTAAATAAATCTCAGTGACATGTCATAAAATCCATAAAAGCATAAAAGAATAGTAAGACCAGATCTTTCAATATGGCCTCAGTCCTCCCAGAGCAGCTTACAAGCTCCCACTATTCAATTAGATCAAAACTAGCAACTAATCCCATATTGACAATGTGCCTAATAAAATCTTTATTTGCTAAAGCAGTAAAGCTTTAGTAAGAGGATCTGCAAGCATGTTTGCAGTCTCTATGTAAGGTACTACTATCTCTTCATTCCTTGTCTTCTGTCTAACAAATAACTGCTTCAAAGGTATTTGCTTGGAACTAGAAGAAAGCTTGTTGTTCTTGGCAAAGAACACAGCTGATGTATTATCACAATAAATGGTGATAGGGCATTCTATAGAGCCCACTAGATGAATCTGAGAAATAAAGTTCTTCAGCCATATGCCATGAACTGTAGCTTCATGTAAAGCTGCGAATTCAGCTTGCATAGTAGAAGTGCAAATCGCCTTTTGCTTGATTGATCTCCAAGAAATAGCACCTCCAGCTAACATGAAAATAAAACCTGATGTAGACTTTCCTTCATCTTTGTCACGTCCTAAATCTGAATCCAAATAACCAATGAGTTCCAGATTGTCTACCCTTCTATAAGTGAGCATGTAATCTCTAGTTTTCTTCAAGTATCGTAAAAGTCACTTACCTGCATTCTAAAGAATGATTCCAGGATTGGATTGATATCTACTGAGCATTCCAATTGCAAAAGCTAAATCTGGACGTGTGCAAACTTGTGCTTACATGACACAACCTATCAACGATGCATAAGGCTTTCCTTCCATCGATTCTTTCTCTAAGTTATTCTGTGGACATTGACCTTTATTAAATCTGTTCCCTTTCGCCATAGGAACATCAATGCTTGTGCAACCTTCCATGTTGAACCTCTTCAAGACTCTATCAATGTAATTTGACTGAGAGAGTCCCAAAAGCTTCCGTGCTCTATCTCTCTTAATTTCTATGCCCAATATAAAAGATGCTTCTCCCAAATCTTTCATCTCAAAACTGCTTTCCATAAAATTCTTTGTTTCAAGAATTAGATCTAGATTATTACTTGCTAGAAGAATGTCATCCACGTAGAGAACTAAGAAGATGAAATTCCTCCCATTGACCTTGAGATATATGCACTCATCTACTTCATTCTCCACAAAACCATCTTTCACAACCACTGAATCAAATTTTAAATACCATTGCCTAGAAGCTTGCTTTAATCCATAAATTGATTTCTTGAGTCTACATACCATGTTTTCAGCACCTTCAATTTCAAAACCTTCCGGCTGCTTCATATAGATGTCTTCTTGTAAATCCCAATTAAGAAAAGTCATCTTTACATCCATTTGGTGTAATTCCAAATCATAATGAGCAACCAAAGCCATAATATATCTAAAAGCATCCTTCGTTGACACCGGTGAAAATGTATCATTGTAGTCAATACCTTCTTTTTGAGTAAAACCCTTAGCTACTAGTCTCGCCTTATCTCGTTCAATTGAACCATCAAAATTTTTCTTGGTCTTAAAAACCCACTTATAGCCAATAGCTCTTTTTCCTTCAGGCAACTCTACTAACTCCCACACTTCATTATTTCTCATCGATTCTAATTCTGCTTCCATAGCTTCTTTCCATTTATTTGAATTGGCACCACAAATTGCTTGTTTGAAGGTAGCAGGGGCACTCTCTTCTCCGAAATCAAAATCAATTTCTTGCATATAGACATAATAGTCATCGGTGTTGATAGCTGGCCTCCTGACTCTTTGTGATTGTCTAACAATAGGTGGCTAAGGTGGTGGAGGAAGATCTTGAACAAGTGGTGCAGCTGCCACTTGTGGATCAATGTGCAAGGATTCATTAGGAACCACATCACCAATGTCCATCTCTTGCATGTTTTAGGGTTCCTCTTGAGTAGGTGTGGCAGCAAAAGGTATGGCAACAATATTCTGTGTATTAACATCACTTGTTTGTATTACTTCTCCCTCTTCCTCCAACACAAATTCTAGTATTTTTGGTGCAAGATGAGGATCTTCAATAAAAGTAGCTCTCATAGATTCTACAATCCGAGTAGAATGAGTAGGGCAATGAAATCTAAACCCTTTGCTATGCGGAGGATATCCTACGAAATACCCACTAGTGGTTTTGGAATCATTTTTCTTGATCTCGGGATTGTAGATGTTAACCTCAGCTTCACACCCCCAAGTGCGGAAAAAATGCAACGCATGCTTCTTGGATTCCCACAACTCGTAAGGAGTCAAATCTACTGCTTTGCTGGGAACATAGTTAGAGATAAAGTTCGCAGTTTTCATGGCTTCTCCCCACAAAAAGGTAGGAAGAGTCGTAGTATTTATCATGCTCCTCACCATATTTAGTAAAGTTCTATTCCTCCTTTCAGCAACTCCATTCTGCTTCGGTGTCCCAGGCATAGTATATTAAGGAACAATACCGTGCTCTTGCAAGAAAAGGGCGAAGGGCCCTTTATGTTGCCCTGCTTCATCATATTTGCCATAATATTCTCCTCCTCTATCGGATCTCACCACTTTAATTTTCTGGCTTAACTTATTTTCTACTTCAGACTTATATTGTTTGAACACATCAAGGGCTTGTGATTTTTCCAAAATTAAATAGAGGTAACAAAATCTTGAAAAATCATCAATAAAAGTAATAAAATATCGGTTTCCACAAATTGTTTTGACAGAAAAAGGACCACAAATATCTGTATGAATAATTTCTAAAAGATGAGAACTCCGAGTGGATCCTTTCTTTCTTAACTTGGTAAATTTTCCTTTGATGCAACCAAGACAAATATTTAAATCAGAAAAATCTAAATCTTTAAGAAGGTCTTGTCTTTGAAGTTGCCGAATTCTTTCTTTTGAAATATGACCAAGTCTTTTGTGCCAAAGAAACGAAGATTTTGGTTGTTGAAACTGCCCCTTTTTTGAAATAGATGGAGATTTAAAACCTGAATTTTCAACAAGCATGGTTTCTGTAGAAAAAGTACAATTTAAACACCAATGATCATATAAAAGATACGCAACTCCTAATAAATGATTGTCTTTATAAAATTTTATTTCATCATCAATGACAAAAGTAAAACCAGAATCTCTACGAAGTTTGAAAACCGAAATTAAATTTCTCCTAAGAGGGAATAAAAGCAACATCCTTTAAATCAAAAGAAAATCCTGACTCTAATTTTATCCTAACAATGCCTATGAAATCCACTTGAACTTTGTTTCAAAAATAGTAAAAACAGAAATTTTATTTGATTCAAAAACAGTGAAAGCCAAAGAATTTCCTTGCTTTGCAAGCCATTTTTTGTAGTGAGAGCAATCTCGCTTCATGTGTCCATCTTTCTTATAGAAGTAGCAGAGAAAAGGTTCAGATTTTGGGTTGGAAGATCCTTTAAAATTGGAAGAACTAAGCTTTGAAGGAGTAGGCGTTTTCTTTTGCAGACCCTCTTGAGGCCCAAGATATGGCTGCTTTTTTTTTCTCTTTTGCTGCTGCCCTTGTTTCCCTTTTTGTACAAAATTAACAGATTTTCCCTTCTCCCCACGAAGGCGTTCCTCCTCTTGAACACAATTTGAAATAAGCTGATCAGGTGTCCAGCTTTCTTTTTGGGTGTTGTAGGAAACAATCATTTGACTAAAAGAGGGTGGTAGTGTATTTAGGATGTGGGCCACCATCACCTTCTTAGAGATGCCAAAATCTAGAGAGTTAAGCTTGGCACCTAGCTCTAAAACACCCATGATGTACTCTCTGATATTTCCATTGCCATCATATTGTGATGAATTAAACTTAGATAGCAAAGCAACCCCTTCAGCCTTCTCAGACACCTTATATTTCTTACCAATAGCATCAAGATAGTCAACAGCATACTCACAATCCTCAATGCTACCACGTACGGCCTCTGTCATGGATCTTTTCATAACCAGTAGAGACAACCGGTTAGACCTCTCCCACTTTTCATATGCAGCTCGTTGGTGGTTTGTCCCGGTGGCATATGCGCTCTCCGGTTTAGGAGTCCTAAGTGCTATATCCAAATCTGCTAGTCCTAGCGAAATAATTATGTCCTCCTTCCACTTCGTAAAACAACATGAGAGAAAATATATGCAAAACATGCTTAAATCAAGAACAATAAATTCTTAGTTTACATATTATATTTGATCCCAAAGATAGCATACAATATGTCTTTATTTTCTTTTCATACCGCAGGAATTATTAGAATGCATGTCTGTGAAGATGTCTTTCTCACAACCAAGATGTAAGGAGGCATCGCTTTATTGCACCCTAAAAGTATCCCAGCATGCTGATTTTAACGTATAATGAAATAAACAAAATCCAAGGCTCTATTTATCAATCATAATCGTGAAAACCACAAATCGACCAAATTCTTTAAGGTCCCAAGCATACTTAAACTTTTGACCAAGGTCAATTGTTTAATTTCTTTTCTTGATATGGACTCATGGTCTAACAAAACTCAACCAGTATTATGTAAGAAAATTTAAACTGATCGGTTTATGAGTTTTGTTTTTGTTATGTACCTGCATGGTTAGTGTTCTTTAGTTCGTATAGACATAAAGGTCTTCACACAAATTGTACAATCACAGCAGGCAATAGTTCATCACTTCCAGAATAAACAAAAAAAAAATTCTTTAATCTACACAAAATCCTCAATTCTTTACAATCAAGCATGCAATAAGCATCAAGAAACAATATAAACAACTACCCATAAGCAAACGATGAATCAAGGTTACCCGAATTTGACAAAACTCACCAACTCTAGGAACTCCAAATTTTGGGAATTCTCAAAAGATTAAACCATAAGATGCTAAACATACCTCAATGGAATCGTGATGCAAAGAGTAGTAAAAACCCAGAAGGATTCGCATCAATTTAGTTTCTAACTCCATGAAAAGAAGCTTGAAAATTGCAAAAATGGAGGGAAAAAAAAAAAAAGAAGCTTTTCACCCATTGCTTGTCATCCGCGCAGGGAAGAGAGAGAAACTCTCTTTCTAAGGAAAATAAATAAATAAACAACGTTGTTTTGTTTAAAGGGTTCTGACCCCCTTTTTTTTTCCTTTCTTTTCTTAAAAAAAAAAAAACAAGATCCAGCAAAATAAAATAAAAATTGAACTGTTCAATTTTGAAAACCTAAGATTTAATCAAAACAACCTTCACGATTTCTAGATGCATATGACCTACTCTGATACCACATGTAGTCTTTATTCTGAATTATCCTTATACATATGCACACATAGAAACACATTATACCATAAGTTTTGATTAACCAAATAGCATACTAACCTTGTCCGGATGCCATTGCTTCGGTTGATGTCGTCGTAGAATACAAGATCTTATAGTCTCTCCAGTCTCCTTATGTTATATCTTAATGGGGAAGAATGTTTTAACGTATTGACTGTGAGCCTAGGGACCCTGTATTTATATGGTCATATGTAAGTCCTAACCCATCGAGGATACAATAAGACACGACTTTACGACCAAGTAACCTTAATAGCATATCTTTAGGATCTTATGAATCCTTTATTTGTTAGGTGTCCAAACAATATATCACATCACACAAACAATATATCGTAACTGGATAATCATTATTATATTCTCAACTATTTAATCATTGACTAATTGGTTTCCTTAATATTGTTACAATACATGATATGTCCAATAAAGATATCTTACAAGAAAAGCATCTTTGAGATAGCTCACAACACAAGCCCTGCAGATTTGCTTTTGCATGCAAATCATGACCTCCAACTATGCCTTTCTTTTCACAACTATTTTACTCCAAAATTCACATACAGATTGGTTACTGCCTACCCAAGAAAGGGATGTTCCTTGAACACACTTATCAGAGTTCAATCAACTGACAGGTTTGCCCTTGATCAAACACCTATTGCTGTAGCACAAGACCTGCATTGTCAAAATAGAAAGGGAAGGGTCAAATGGGAATATGCATGGTAATTAGGATTCCAATTGGAATGCATCAGAAGTGATCGATCCGGAAGAAAGTTGCAGCATCAAACAAATACTAGCTTTAGATATATCGATCTTCATCTTCAGCAAACAAAAAGCAACACAATTGGAATGGTAGGATTCCCCAGCAAAAGAACTACGAAGTCCACGTGCAAAAGTAGGTGATATGAAAAATAGTTGCCAGTTCTATAATCAAATCTCTAATGGTTCATAGATACTAAGGAAGGAAAGCTTTAAAGTAAAATATGGCTCCTAAGAGAAGCAAAACGAACACAGCTTGAAAACACAAAATAATCTTTACATATATCTAAAGGTTACTAGCTAATAATGCCCTGTTTGGTTATTCAAATCAAAAGGATGAACCCAAAATTAAAATTTGCATTGAGCTGTGGAACCAAATTCATGATATCTTGGTAACCAAACTAATCATAATTTGAGAATTAAGGTATGGCAGAGGTTCACTTTCCTACTCTAGAAAAAGTTCAAGGCTTCCTTCCATTTTTTGGTTTGGAACTTTAAAGAAGTGGCAGGCATCTCTTCATCAAGACATTCCTTGCTTCTCCAAAAATAACAATAGCACCGCTGTGCAAGAGAAAGAACCTCTACTCCTTCAGTCTTTCTTCTTCTTTTTTCCTTCTACTGAAGAAAAAAGAAAACTGAAAAAAAAAAAGGTGTGTGCTTGACATACCACTACTGGTAGTAGTAGTAGTAGAAGAAGAAGAGTTTCCTAAAACCTTGGAATTGTTGCAAATCCCAGTGTTAAACGTCCTATAACCACCTCCAAGCACTCTGGCGTATACCTAAAACCAATCCAAATTCAAGAAATTAGAATGAAAATGATAATGATTCAAGTTTGTAATTGATTGTATAAAGGAGCTAGGAAGAGAAATACGGAGGTAGTGGAGCGGCGAGCGAGCGAGTAAAAGAGCCTGACGCCGTTGGAGCCACCCATTTGGGGGGAAGCTCTATCGATCAATCAATCGAACAGAAAGGTTGAGTCTTTAGTGAAATTGGAATTTTGCTTTTTTTTTACTTTTTTATTTTTTTTGGGTCTTAGGGAGTTTTGGTGTGTGATAAACCCTGGAGAAACCCTAAATTTGGAGAGAGTGGGGGAAGGTTCTAGTAGTGGACGTAGCAGAGAAAGTGAGAGAAACAAAGCCCAGTCTTGTGGGAGACACACCAAAAAAAAACAAAGTCTGTTGCTTCAAGCGAGCGCGTGTTAAGGATCTAATTTAGGTGCGTGTGTGGTAGGGATCAACAGATCGCCAATTTTGTTGAAGACTACAAATCTGGTTGGGATCAATAGATCTCCAATTTTGTTTAAGTCTTTAACCCTTCATTCTAGATCATCTTCTTGATCTTCTTGTTCCACATAGTGAGCTTCTCTTACTTCACAATATGCTTTGTAGGCGGTGACAATTTCTTCACGAGCTCTACAAATGTGTGCCCAATGACCGGATACTCCACATCAAGAATAAGCATCTCTTTGCTCAGACTCCATTGATTGAGGCGCTTTGAAAGTGTCATTTAGATGGCTCTTAGTGTTGGTAGCGCCACCAACATGGCCAGAGGCGTTGCCTCTCTCTCTCTTTCCACGTTGACTTATTCGGTTCCGTGTTCGCCTATTTTGGTTGCTTCTAAAGCCTCTCGCTCGTTTACAAAGCCTGTTCCGTAGGGAAATTAGGACTTAGACCGTCCTCTGCAAAGGATATGAAAATACTCATTATGTTCTTACATAAAATCGGTAGGGATTCTGTGGACTGATTCAACCAACCTGCGGACGTTTAAATATCTCATGATGTTGGTTGACACACAAACATGCTAGTCACATGTTGTGCCAATGTCCACTTGTAAATGCTGCTTATGCTACACTTCTAGCACATATCATATGACAACGGGCTCACTCCCCAGGTCATCTTATTCCGTCAATTGCACTTGAGAATGCTAGAGAGCTTACAACGACGACTTTCGATGGTAATTGATATAGGACTGATGTTGGACATCATCTTCCCATGTACACACCCAAATGGTCTCGCGGAAACGACTACGATGATAGTCAGGACATTGGTAATGTGCACCAGTATCCTTATATTCGCTTGGGGTGATGCAATATCGCATGCAGCTATGCTAATTCGTCTACGACTAACAGCCACTCAATCTACCTATGCACTACAGCTAGTGACTGGGTACAAGTATCGTACTTATGCATATTTGAGTGTGTTTGAGCCCAAAAGTATTTTGGCAAGATCCTTTAGTGGGTTCCAGCCAGTGGGCCGATACCTGTGGCCCAAAAATAAAACTACTCGGGTCTGGATTGTAGCTTCGCCCATTCCGTGACTCATAAGGAGACGAAACCTTCTTGAGGTCGAGTAGTAGAGATTAAACAGGAAACTTCAATTAAGAATCCTTCGAAGGCAAGGAGCAGTCGAAACCCTAGGGTATAAGTACAGGGTTAATTGGCGAAATCAAGGACCTCTCTCGACTCAATTAATCCCAGCGATTACAAAGCCTCCTCGGAGCAAACCTTCAACCTCGTTGAAACCCGGTGACCGCCCGCCAGTCATAGTCTCCTCGCGAGCCGACTGTCAGCATCACCAGATCAACCCGGCGACCGTGCTTCCAGTCCTAGTCTCCCCGCGAGCCGACTACCAGTACTACTGCCACCGATACTACCAGCGAAGCAAGGGTAATGCCCTCGCAACCCAGCGAAGCTAAAGATACGCTTTAGCAAACCCCGTGCTTCCTCAGGTTTCCCAGTGATTGCTCTGCTCAACTTATAACGTTGAGTATCGATTTTGGTGACCAAAGAGATCACACCCAAAGTCCTTATCCGTAAGGCAAAAGTCCTTTTCCGAAAGGCTAGAGAAGAACCCCGTGACGAGGTTGGTGCTCTCCTCGTCCACAGCGCTTGAAGAAGAAGTTAGGTCAAGGGACTACCCCAACGATTGCACCCTGCGGTGCTGGCACACCTGCGCAATCACACGCTCAAAAGAGACATTTTGGCACGCCCAGTGGGACCCAATAGTGTTTCTTTGTGAACGCAACCATTGGGAAGTCTAGCGATAACCCTTATCAAAAAGGCTACGCTAACTGCTCGAAACATAAGACCTCCAGTTACAAGCCACATTCTCGCGCGGACTGTCGTGGTCTTTCTGAAGAACAAGTGATGCAACGATTCTCTCATCAGCCCCAATCACCGGGTATGTCAACTAGACAAGATGAGAATCGCTCGACCGCTACTGAGGGTCAGAGCGTCAATGTTAACCAGGCCAGCGAGCCGGTTATCCCCACCACTGTCAACACTGCTGTGGGGGTTGGAGAAGGAGAGGCTTTCGTTGCAAAGCCTATTCTAGAAGGCGCGACCTTCGAGGAAAGGTGCGCGATTATCATGGACAATATCGAGAACCATCGCAAGAAGATGGACGCTGATTTTGCCAGGGAAACCGCAAAGGCAGATAAGTTCTTACGCGAGCTGGATCAGCGTATGACTCGACACACAGAGGATACCCAACAGTAGATCGCACAATCAGAAAGTGCTTTGAAGGCACACGCCGCAGGTATCGCTAGCGAGCAGGATCAACGTCAAAAGGCAATTTTGGAGGCTATAGCAGGCCACACCAAGCAGACCGCGTCAGATATGGCAGGTCTTTGCAAGGATGGGGCTAACCTAGCAACCGAGGTGGCTATGCAGAGAGCAGAATTGAATCAAGCAAGAGAAGTATTGAACAAAGCTTTAGGGGATCCTAATGCTATCCTTGGCTCTCTTGGCCAACCATCTGGTTCAGGCAAGTACGTGCCGCCAAATCAGCGCAAGAAGGCTAACAACAATGCTGTTTCTTCCTCAGCTACTGTTACTGCTACACCGGCGAAGAACAAAGAATAAGCACTGGTTATCAGTGGCAGCAAGGAAAAGACTGCTTCATCAAGCGGACACACCACCAGACAAAGGCACCAAGCCTCAAAGGGTGCGGGGACTTCGTCCGAACCCATTACGTTCATTCAGTACGACAGTGACGGGGCAGAGATGGTGTATCAAGAACTGCCGGGAAATTATTATGGGCTTGACCAGACCGGCACCCCGATCAAGATAACAGCTCTGTCGAAGGAAGAGATTACGCCAGCGGTGACTCTCTAGCAACAGGCTACTACCCGCATTGTGCTTGTCGGGGAAGGGTCGGCAATGGTGAACCAGGCAGTGCCTGTGCAAGCTACTCACCGGACTGCGGCGACACCTCCTCATCCTCCGGGCCCAGAATATGTAAGACGTGATGAAGTAGAGGAGATGATCAGATTGGCCAACCCTAGGGCCCAACCGAATGGGGTCTATGAAGGACCTTTCCCGCCACACATCATGCTCGCACCTTTCCCCCGAGGCTATAAGAATATCATTTTTTCTACTTTTTCAGGGGAGGACACTGAAGATGCGGCAACACATCTGGCCAGGTTTAGGGTACAATGTGGCCAATACCAGAACGATGATGTCCTCAAATGCAGGATCTTTGGCACCTCTCTGTCAGGTGCCGCCTTCAGATGGTTTTCTAAACTTAGACCAGGAACAGTGGCAGATTGGCCGGCAATGGAACTACTCTTTCGTGAGACGTTTGGAACTATTGAGCCTGAAGTAGACCTAGCCTCGCTCACTCAGATGGCACAGCAGCCTACAGAATCAGCAGTTGCCTATCTTCAGCGCTTTCAAATCCAGAAAGCCAAGCTGAACGTCATCCTGCATGAGAAGGAGTTAGTTAAATTGGCAGTCAAGGGTTTAGAGCCCCGTCAACGAAAGAAGCAGCATGGCAGCATGATTCAGTCGATGGGGGAACTCATCACGGAGGTGGGCAGTTTCGAGCATCTCCTCAGAGAAACAGATGCGAGGAAGAACGCCTCCAGAGGGACGTACGTGCCAGGTAAACATCGTACCGTAGCGGCCCTGGGCTACCAACCGGCCACCTACGACCCTTATTACCATCATAACGCTGAAGAAGTGGGTCAGGAAGATGAAGAAGATGAGGATAATGATATAGAGGCCTATGAGTTAACCGGAAAAAAGAATCCGTCCTTGAAACAGCTAAAAATCTCCAAGGAGCCTGTTAAGCTCAAGTCGTTGGCTTTCACCAAACCGGAGTTCGCGACATATACTTATGATGCCAATAAGGCCCACGAGATACTTGACGAGATGATTGCTGCGAAGATGGTGAAGACCGATTTTGGAACTTTTCTGCGGCCAGAGCAGTTGAAGGGGAAGAAGTATTGCAAGTTCCATAATCTGTGGAATCACAACACCGCGGACTGTGTAAAGCTCAAAGACCAGATTCAGGTATGGCTTAATAATGGTAGTTTGCAGGTAGAGGCTCCAGTCACAGCGGCGGCACTAGTTGACATAGATCCCTTTCCAGACACTGGGATCAACATGGTCAATGTAGAATGGGCCAAACAGCATCGACGGAAACCAGTTCTGGATCTGGGTTCGAACGAGCAGAGTGAGAAGTCCATCGTGGGTGAGACACCTGCCAAGGGTAAAATTGAATCAACCAATCAGGCTTCACCCGTGATCTTGTGCTCGCGATGTAAAGAAGAATGCGGTATCCAAGTGTCACACGAAGAGGTCGAGCAGACATTTCACTTTGGTTCCCTACCACCAATCAAGTGGGCTTCGTCGTCGCGGAACTATCAGCCTTCCAGTCCAAGAGAAAGGGAGAAGACGGAGTCACCACTATCCCTCAAAGACTCCAACTTATTCATGAAACTGAAAGCAGCCGCAGGCGGTCCGAAACAAGAGAAGGCCAGGAGCGAGTGCAAGGATAGTCTGACCAAACCCTACATACCACCTGCTTTAGTTAATCCTATCAAGGAGGGGCAAATGGTACACCAGGGAAAAGGGCAAGGCGATGGAGATTAGCCCGTCCAGAAAAAGGAAGCTACAACGCAGGTTTGGGGAAGCCAAGCACGCTTTAGAGGCTCTAGATCAGGGCCTGATCAAGCTTTCATAACTGGTCAAGTCGCCCGAGCAATACCAGAGAGAGATGGAGGTGTTGGCTGCTAAACCGTTGCGGCCTCCCTGTAGTTTTAAAAAACAAACGCATTCACTAACAGTGGTCTCAAAGCCCAGTGTTTTTTGCAGGATTACTGAGGAGCGCTCACCTCCTCTTGTAAGAATGGAGAACTCACCACCGCGGCGGCCACATGTCAAGCGCAGGCTTTTCCGTGAGGAACCAGTGGGCAAAACTTCGGTCTTTGACAGACTGGGGGGCAAGGACAGGGCTAGCGACACCCTACAGTGGCGGCCCAAGAAAGTCCAAAGTGTAGTCATCTCTGCCTCAGCGGAGCACATGAAGCCGGAGAACCCTAAGCCGGCTGCCATGACACAAGAGCTTGAACATTGCGAGGTAAAAGGCCTCACAGAAGGATCGCTGGTGGATTGTTTGGCTAAGCAATTCCAAACAGATATCCCGGCCGCGGAGCCTAAGCTTAACTTAGAAGACGACATGGAGGAAACATAGACAACTGACGTTTCTTGCAATATGGTCTATGGTCTCCCTGCGAGATATGCATTACCAGTCGCTGCTCAGGACTATGTGGGGGCTGAAGAGGAAAGTGTACCGCCATTGCAGGTCATATCAGCAGCCGCGACACCTGTAGAAGACACGGTCCTGCTACGAACGGAAGAGGCTCCGGACAAGGGGTCACTCATGAACTTTTCCAAACCAACGCCAGCTATGGTCCAACACATGCGACCATTATACATCACGGCAGACGTTGGCGGTATCAAAGTTAGTAAAATCATGATTGACACCGGAGCTGCCGTTAATGTCGTCACTACCAGGACCATGCACTTGCTTGGGATCAAGCGGGAGAAAATCCAGTCCACATCTCTCGCACTCAAAAATTTCGCGGGTATTGTAACAAAAACCCTGGGATTATTGTTCCTACGTATTAAGGTAGGACCAGCAGAGGGGGTTTATGCCTTCTTCGTGACGGATTGCTATGCGGCCTACAGTGCCATCTTGGGCAGAGACTGGATCCACAGGAGCTACTGCGTACCCTCAACACTTCATCAAGAGCTGGTTATGTGGAATAGGGAAACAGATACGGCGGAGGTGATCAAGGCGGATCCTCGTCCATTTCCAGTCTCCGCAAACTATGTAGATGCCAGATACTATTTGGAGCCTATCACTCCATTACAGGTTAGTGGCATTGATGATAAGGGCCGCCCCACAGGGGTGACGGCCTCCAAACTGGCACAGTGGGGGCTTACGCTCGCAAAAGAAGGCTTGGAAAGGCCTGGCCACGCTGTGCCCAAACCTTTAACCGATTAATGGATTACAACCTCTCAGCGGAGGGGATAGAGGCCTTCCACTCGATACATGAACGGTTATCGTCATATATGGTGGAAAGAGAGGCTTATGATCGCATCGCGACCTTAGAGGTCCTTAATGAAGAACTTTCTGATCTGGAGCGCGAAGATGAAGTGAGCATTCAACTCGCCCCGAGAGCGCTGGACAATACGCCTCCTAAAGTTAGAGACCCTACTGAGAAAGTTAATCTGGGAACACCGAACGAGCCTATGGAGGTGTCTATCAGCGCTTACTTAGAGCCTAGCGAGAAACAGAGGCTCACTGAATTGTTATTAGAATTTAAGGATTGCTTTGCAGAGAAGTATGAAGACATGCCTGGCCTATCACCAGATTTGGTTTGCCATCAACTACCAACTCTTCTTGACAAGAGGCCCGTCAAGCAAGAACCTCGACGAATGAATTCGGAAACCCAGGTTCTTGTAAAGGAGGAGGTAGAGAAAATGCATAAGTCGGGCATTATCAGGTTCGCCAAGTATAATCAGTGGCTATCTAATATAGTGCCTGTCTGGAAAAAGAACGGCAAGATGAGGGTCTGCGTAGATTATAGAGACTTGAATCTTGCTACACCTAAGGATGTGTACCCCATGCCGGTCGCGGATATGTTGGTAGATGCTGTGGCAGGACATGAGTTGTTATCTTTCATGGATGGCACTGCAAGATATCACCAGATTCCAGTTGCTGAAGAAGATAGACACAAGACCGCTTTCCGCTGCCCTGGATTCGCGGGAGGTTTTAAATATGTGGTCATGCCGTTTGGTCTAAAGAACGCTGGTGCGACGTATCAGCGAGCCATGAACTTGATCTTCCACGACATACTGGGAAAGGTTTTAGAGGTGTACATCGATGACGTGGTGGTCAAGTCTGAGAAGAAGGGGAACCACATCGCAGATCTCAAGAAAGTATTTGAGCGCATGCGACGCCATAGACTCAAGATGAACCCGGCCAAATGTGTGTTTGGGTTCATAGTCCATCAACGAGGAATTGAGGTACCCGAAGACAAGGCGAGCGCAGTCATCAACGCATCTCCCCCGCGAACAAAGGACTTACAGCGTTTGTTGGGTAAGATCAATTTCCTAAGACGTTTCATTTCTAACTCTGCAGGTAAAATCCAACCTTTCTCGCCGTTGCTGAGGTTACAAGGGCAGAACGAGTTTGTGTGGGAGCCTAAACATCAAGAGGCTTTCGACAGAATCAAGGCCTACTTGGCAAGCCCGCCAGTCCTGGTTCCACCTAGAGCTAGGATCCCATTAAAGCTATACATTTCAGCAGCTGAGGCCTCCATTGGCAGCTTGCTCGCTCAGGATGATGAGGGAGGTATCGAGCATGCTATATTCTACCTCAGCCGGACCTTGACAAAGTGCGAGACGAGGTACACCCCTATGGAGAAGCTGTGCCTAACTCTGTATTTTTCAGCGTGCAAATTGCGGCATTACATGTTATCCTTTACCACCTGCATCATCGCTCAAACTGATTTGGTCAAATACATGTTGTCACGGCCTATCTTGAGAGGTCGCATTGGCAAGTGGGTACTAGCTCTCTCAGAGTTTTCGCTCCAATATGTGCCTCAAAAGGCTGTCAAGGGGCAGGCCATCGCGGATTTTCTCACACATCATCCTACGTTGGAGATACCCAATCTGAAGGAATTGGAAATAGCATCCACCACTGTGACCCGACCCGATTTGGCGCGCATCCCGGAATACGCAGTTTGGTACCAAGCCACAGTCTACTTGCAGCCCTGGGTTTTATTATTCGATGGCTCAAGAACCGACACTCTGGCCGGAGCAGGGATTGTTCTGGAAAACCCAGCCGGGGACCGCTTCTCTTTTTCCTTCCAACTAGAGTTCAAATGCACAAATAATCAGGCTGAATATGAAGCTCTTATTATTGGACTAGAGGTCTTATTGGAAATGGGCGTCCGGAACGTCCAGATTCGCGGTGACTCTCAGCTCGTCATAAACCAGCTCCAGGAAAAGTATCGATGTGCCAGTTGGCTGCTTGTTCCATATCTGAATCGCGCCATCGAGCTTCTGGACCAATTTGACGACGTCGATCTAGAGCATATTCCCCGCGAGCGCAACTTTGCAGCGAATGAACTCGCTCAGCTGGCCACAGGCATCACATTGAAGAATGGAGTGCGCGAGCGCATTTTGAAAGTTGAGCGTCGCACGTTACCTTTGTGGCTTGCACGGCCTGATCCACCAGATGAGCCCATGGTCGCGGTGCTCGAACCTATTGATGTGGATTGGTGAATCCCGCTGATTGAGTACCTCAAACAACCAGACCCAACAGCAGCCAGGAAGATTCGCTTTCTCGCTCTAAACTACTTCCTTAGAGGTGATGAGTTGCTGGGACGAGGGGAAGATGGCATAGACTTTCGGTGTGTCTATGGCCGCGAAGCCAAACGATTGATGCGTGAAGTGCACACGGGGATATGTGGGGCCCATCAAGCGGGACCTAAGATGCGATGGCTTTTGCGACGGAATGGTTATTATTGGCCCAGCATTTTAAAGGATTGTATCGCATTTGCCAAAGGCTGTGAAGATTGTCAAGCGCACCGTCCAGTTCAGCATGTTCCTACCATCCCTACGCAGCCTATTATCAAACCTTGGCCTGCGCGAGGTTGGGCATTGGACTTGATCGGGATGATCCATCCCCATTC
Organism: Rosa chinensis; assembly: GCF_002994745.2. NCBI lineage: Eukaryota > Viridiplantae > Streptophyta > Magnoliopsida > Rosales > Rosaceae > Rosa > Rosa chinensis. The sequence goes on along the minus strand of NC_037088.1, from coordinate 1,683,442 downwards.
TTCTCTTCAACACAAGTTCATCATCGTCGCCACTGACTACTTCACCAAATGGGTTGAGGCAGAGCCTTTGAAGGAGGCTTCCGGTGCCACCATTAGCCAGTTTATTTTTCATAACATCCTTTGCAGGTTTGGTATCCCCAAGGTGTTGGTTTCGGACCGGGGGGCAGCGTTCATGGGAGGCCCCGTCGAGGAGCTTGTCAATGATTTTGGCATCCAATTCATCCACAGTACTCCGTTTTATGCTCAATCTAATGGTCAAGCGGAGGCTAGCAACAAGACAATCATTACCTTACTGAAGAAGATGCTGGTAGAAAACCCTCGACAATGGCACGATACCTTGTATGAGACTCTTTGGGCCTATCGCACTTCTAAACGGAATCCCACCGCGACAACGCCATTCGCACACATGTTTGGTCATGACGCTGTCTTACCGTTAGAAATTAACGTTCATTCCCTACGCGTGCAAGAGCAGCACCATCTGATCAGTGAAGATTACGTTCAGGCAATGTGGCAGGAACACGAAGATTTAAGCGAGCAGCGTTTGGAGGCTTTGGATAATTTAGTAATGGAAAAACAGCGTATTGCCCACGCCTATGATAAGAGGACGCGTGGTCGTAGTTACAAAGAGGGCGACCTCGTCTGGAAGGCTATTTTACCCCTTGGCAAAAAGTTAACAGGTCGCGGTAAATGGATGCCGCGATGGGAGGGACCCTTTGTTGTCCACCGGATCTTGCAGCGTGGGGCTTTTCACCTCAGAGATGTCGATGGCGACATCCATCGCAACCCTATTAACGGCCGTTTCTTGAAGAAGTACTACCCTAGTGTTTGGGAGTTTGAAGATCCCTCTGATCAATTTCTTGCCCAGGCTGGGGGGGGCAAACGTAATCTTCATCGGCTCGCATCATTTCTCTATAATCGTCCGGCCTTTTCTTTGTGGCCTATGATTCATGTCTCTGCTTCCCCGATGAACATTGGGGGGCAACTCACTATCTATTTAAGCCTTATTTGAGGCCAGATGTATGTAATAGCCTATACATGAGGTTTCATTATTGTATTCATTATCCAAGTTACTTTTTCACATTTTTGGCAAAGTGTGTTAAGAATAAGTGTAAGAGCCTATACAAGAGGCTTTGTTTTAGATTAACAAATTTTTGCAGATTTCTGCTCAAAGCAAGAGTTTCATTCATAAAGTGGCTTTGCGGCCAGAAGCATACAACAAAACAGACTAATACAGTTACAATTGCAGTGATAAGGTCAAATGTGGCCTTGAAACAACATAAAGCTTAAAAGTGACTGGATCTGGTTGCGGGGAGAAGGATCTGGGCGCTACCACTGGCATTCTTCCTCTCTTCACTCAGATCCTTCTCCGATCTGAGTCGCCACTGCTGTCATCGGTACCGGAGGAAGAGAGAGGGAAATAACCCATCATACCCCCTCCTTGGGCCTTCCCTTTGGGCAGGAGTTGGGGTCCAGAGCGAGCGCGACTCACAACCACATCTACCTCCTGGGGAAAAACAGAAACCTCGTAACCGGGCCCCGGAGGTAGACCGCGGGAGAAGAGCAGTCGACCTCAAAGTGGCCTTCCGCCCTTCTTCCCCATGCTCCTCGCAAGCAGTCTGAAGAGACAGGCCCCTCAGAATCTGGTTCTGTCGCGTTAGGAGAGCGGCATGTTCTTTGGTTTAACTGAGACCGGCAAGTTCATCCAGATTTTCAGAAACCAAAGACATGCCGCCGGACCTGAGATTAGGCCATGAGGCCTACCCAGGTCGTGAGATTAAGCCATGAAGCCTATGAATTGGTGGCTAAGGGCGGAATCATAAAAGGAAGATTTTAGAAACTAAAGGAATAGCAGCAGGTCTTGCGAGGTTATCTCTGGGGAAGACATGATGGTTTGGTTACTTATGTTCTCTGAGTACCGATATTTATAGTGCCAATCCTATGCCGCGCGATAAGCCGTTGAAGTACTTTCAACGCCATCAATAAGAGAATCAATGCAGTTAAATGCTATAGTCTCGAAAATGGAAGATATTGAAAACGCGTGGGAAGTGGAGCAGTCTTCAAGGAGATAACCGCCCAAATTGGGGTTATCTTTTCAACGGTTTCGCCTGTCATTAACTACTGGAGTTTAAATGATGTTTGGGCCAGGCAAAGTGGGCTAAATATTAAATATTAAATATTAATTTAATGTCGTTCATACAAAGCAAAATGGGCCTGAAGTAAGAGGCCTAAAGTTTTCGGCCCGCATGGGTCAAGCGAAGTAAATGTTCATCCAGACAAAAACTAGTGTCGGCAGCAGCTCGCTCCGCTTGTCGGACTGCTTCACGTGCTTGAGCTAAGTTCTGAGACATCACTTCGAAGGCTGCTAGGGGTTGCTCTAGCTGAGGTTCATCTTGCTCAAGTTGGGCTGTCACCGCAACTAACTGGGCCTTTGCTTCGATCAATTGGGCTTGAAGCTCTTGAATGTGGGTCCGAAAGTGGTTCTGCGAGATCCGCAAGTCCCTAACGAGAATAGCTCTATCGCCCAAAGAGTCGCGGGATGCTTCTGCCTGTTGTGCAAGGCCACGATAGTGAGCCTGAACTTGCCTAACTTGCGCGGTTGCAGTCGTTCTTTCATTAATCCGTGTTGGGAGGTTTTGTAATAGCTTATATATCTCGATAAACTCAGCCTCGGTGATAGTTCGTTCGCGGCGAAGGACCATCAAATATTCTTGAGCTCTGGCAGGCGCGCCCTGTAATAAAATGTCAAGACCCAGAAGTCGCTGCAGCCCGTCCCTCGCTTCATCTATAACTCCTGGAGGAGCCATTTCGAGTATGCGAACCAGCCTTTCCAGCTTGTTAGGAGGCTCGGGCGGGGGAACATTAGCGTTAGCATTAGTATCAACATCGATCGCAGCAGGGGCTTCTTGAAGCTCGACGATGGGGGCCGCGTCTGGTTCCGATTCCGCATTTATCCCCGCTCCTACTTCAAGAACGTGAGGGGCAGGCTCTTGGGCCACCATGTCTTCACCAACGGGCTCAGCGGGATCAGCGACAGCGTTTTCCTCAGCAGGAATAATACTCTACGATTGAGGAAGGATTATCAGATACACAAAGATAAACAAGAACTGAGGCATTGATTTTGGAACGGGGGTACCTCTCCGACTGGAAGCTCGTCTGGAATTGCTATTGGTGCAGGCTCTTGAACTACCTCGCCGGGATTGGGATCAGGCGATACCTGTGCAAAGGGTTGTACAGCGATTGGCTCCTCAGGCGATGCATTCGGAAGGACTGTACTTTCTTCCAGCTCAGGCGAACTATCTTCTATGATCTGTACAGGAATTGGGGCTGATGTACATCGCCGGCGGTGCTGACAGGAGGTGGAAGGTTTTCGGGGTCTGTGGGTGCTTGCGCTTGTGAAGCAGATGTTCCTTGACTAGCCGCTGAAGAGCCTTCCCCAGTATGTCCAGAGGACCGGCGACGAACCTACGAGTGAAAAGGTTAGTGGAGCATGGGCGAGAGCATAGATAATTTCTAGTGTGAACTCCTTATTTCTTACCAATCGATCAGCAAGTGGTTCATCTCCTGCCCATAGGTCAGTGCGAGGGTTCGAGCAGTTACGCTTGCGAGCCAGGGCAGCTGCGACCTGTCAAAATCGAGAAGTTAAGACTTAACTCGCGAAGATATGATCCTAAAGATAGAAGATTCTTACGGTTTGTGGATTGTCGTCATCGGAAGAAGAATTTTCAGCTTCAGGCTCAGCGAGCACCGCTTTCTGTTTTCCAGTTTGGCCGGCGGCCTGGGAGGCGCTGGTTGCGCGGCGGCCTGGCAGGCGCTGGTTAAGCGGCGGCCTGAGCGCGGCGCACTCCCCTGATACAGAGAAGGATGAGTAAAGGGAAAGCAGATAAGAACCTTGCAGAGGGAAGAATTACGACACTTACCTCTAAAAGGGGTTCGCGAATCACGATACCAGCCTGGGCCGGGAGAGGGGCTCGCACCGGTCGTACCACCTGAAGAGGCTGGGGTCTTGCAGCATCTTCAGAGAAGCGAGCGAGCATCTCAATATCAGCAGGATAGGGGTTCCTCAGCTCTCCAAAAAGGGCTGCAAAGAGTTCGTCGTCCAGTTGAGTCCAGCAATTGGTGGAGACTTCTGCCCACCAAGTTTCGTATCCTTCTTCAGTTCCGTCCACGGCGTCGATGGTCTGAGCCCAATCAGGAAGATCAACTAGCGCGAGCATGCTCTGTGCCGGCGGGGGCCCTGAGGGGGCCCAAGTCTGCGCCAAGAGGTGTTGTAGTTCCAAGCATCGTATAGAGGAAATGGTACCAATTGGACAAGACCGAACTGGCGAGCAAAGTGATTGGGGGCATAGAGCTCGTAGCTGAGTTCTTCGGCGGCGATCCTAATGTTTGAGCAGGAGACCGCAGGCGAAAAGCCAGGCGAGTGCGGTCGGTGTAGCGAGGATCGCCAGGAAGAAAACCATATTCAAGCAAAGATGGGAATCTTCTGCCCAGAATTATGTCGCAATATGGCATTTCATCCAAGAGGTACAGATAAGAAAAACACTCAGAATAAGGGGGGGATGAGTACTTTGCCTCGCGGCTAAACCATCGTCCTAAGAGTTGATCGGCCGGTGGAAGTAGCGGGATGTCATCACGGCGGAAGAATGGAAAGTAAGTCTGGATCCAGAAATCCAAAATCCAGAAGGGGCCAGATATGTTGGTCTCAAATGGATGCATCGTCGCTTGGTATAGCATGCGGTAGAGGGCTCCGAGTACCGGTTGCCCGAGTCCGACATTACGGCCGTTGTTGAGGGCCGTCGCTAAGGAGGTCCAAGTGCCAATGGGCTTACAGGAGGAGGTGCAGAATATGAACTTACAGAGCCAATATTCAAGAAAAGCAATTCCGCCGGTCGCATTGTGTTCTCGGCTGTAATATGCCAACCATCGTGGGTAGGAGCCACTGTGGGCGCTACGACCGTGCTGGGCCATGGTCGAGGTGAAGTTGACAGAATCAAATTGACCATGCACGTAAGGTTCGCCATCGATGGGCAGGCCAGTGATGGCGAGGATATCCAACAGAGTGATGCTCATTTAATCAATCTGAAGTCAAATGTGTTGGTGGCGGTATTCCAGAAACAAAGGAAAGCAGCGAGCGGCGAGCGGTTGCCACCGCGAGGAAGATGGAAACACAGGTCGATAGTATATGTGATACCTGCTGCATTCCAGCGAGCCAGATCCCGCACCCGCGTCTCGCGATACCAGGAAGTCTCCGGTACACTAATGGAGGATGGCCAATTCCCTATCTTGGCTCGATGGTTTTGGGCACCCCAGCCACTAAAATCTCCAGGAGTCCTTCGGAGGACTGGAATGGGTCGACGGACGGGTAGGCCGTATAGGGCTATAGCGTCGTCTGGGATAACACCTTGCGGCGCTGGGCCCAATCCGGTTTGATGGTCGTAAAAACGAAGGAGAAGGGGTCGATGAATAGAGGTTTCAAGATGAATGCGAGCACCGATGTTGATGCCCCAAGTCCGAGCAGCTTTTTCGTTTAACTCTTCCTCCTGATCGATGATGATTTTCTTTGGGGGAGCCATTTCTGGTTGTCTGTAAAGGAGATATTGGAAGAAATGGGTGTTTCTGGGTTTGAGAGACTGGAAGGGTTTCTGATGTGACAGGCTTTGCGGCTGTGGGTTTAAATTGTTCTTTTAATAATCGCCGGATTTTGTCGGCAATTCCTCTAACTGAAAATCTTTCAATTGGTTTTTCAGCTATGCTTTCTCTCACAGCTGTTCTCCATGGTTCAGGGAGTTTCTTGTGTAACAGGTTGACTAGATCAATGTTTTCTAGTTCACCTATTGTACAGTAGTATTCTTGAAATTCATTCAAGTATCCTTCAAAATATCTCATGTCACAGATTTTGAGAGGGATATTTGACTTGGCCGTTTCTTTGGCATTCTCACTCAGATTTGAGAGATCTCCAAAGAACTGATCGTACAGAGGTGTTGCAAAATCATAAGGAGATTTTGAATTTTTTTTATTTCTTCTAGCCAGCTTATTCCTCTGGCAGTTTCTTTGAAATATTAATAATATTTCTTTGCTACTCCAGTAAGAGTAGTTTCATAGTACACTTGCAAAACAACAATCATCAATTTGGTTCAAAATTTACAGAGATGATCTACTCATATATACCTAAAAATTGAACGGTTAAGATGTGAATATGTGATCGAAAAGTGGTCAAAATATGAAAATCCGTTCCTTTGCTAAAGAACAGACCTCCTTTATATATATATATATATAAGGGATCCCTTTTTTGGTCTTTTCTAGGGATAGGGCATTACACCAATTTTTAGATCATATTTTGACATCTCAACCGTTTAGTTTTTAGGTCATAATGTGTAGATCGCTTGTGCAAATTTTCAGCCAAATTAATTATCGTTAAGGCATTTAAAATGGCGATTTAAGTTTATAAGTATGAACGGTTCAAGTTTGACAGATTTGGTTCATCAATTGATTTAATCTAGTTTGATACCTTAACGATCACCGATTTGGCTGAAAATTTGCAGAAATAATCAACACATTAGGACCTAAAAACTAAACGGTTGAGATGCCGAAATGTGTTCGAAAAGTTGGTCTAATGCCCTATATATATACAGATCCTATCCAAAGTGGAGTTTCGCTTTGAAATTACCGAGTGAGCTTCGAGTCTTGAGTCACTTTTAGGTCACAATCAACATCTCGACCGTTCATTTTTTAGGTACTAGTGTATATATCATCTCTGCAAATTTTCAGCCAAATTGATGATCGTTAAGGTATCTCGCTTAAAACAATCGATGAATTGAATATGTCCAACCTGAACCGTACTAGCTTTAATGCAATTATCAATGCCTTAACGATCATCAATTTGACTGAAAATTTGCATAGATGATCTATACACTAGTACCTAAAAGCTAAACGGTCGAGATGTGGATATGCGACCTAAAAGTGACAAAAACTCGAAGTTTACTCTGTAATTTCAAAGCGGAACTCCGCTCTGGATAGGATCTGTATATTTGTATGTATGTGTGTCTATATATATATATATAATGCAAGAAATGATCCATGGGTACCGAACTTTGGGATTCGATAGTAACATAGTACGTAACCAAAACATAAAAGAATTATTGATGTAATATATATTCCTTTTTTTTTTTTTTAAAGGGGTTTGGAACCCAGCCTAACTGGGAGGCTCAGCCCCACGCCTGAATATTATTAGTAGAAGAAGGATGATTGTACAACGAGGGGGACATATAACCTTCACCTCAAGTACTAGTACAAGAATCCTCATAGAGAACATCCTGGATAATCACAGGTGCCTCCTCTAGCCAATACTCATCTACGTAACCTGAACTAGCAAGGTGCGCCAATCTATGAGCTACATCATTTGCTTCACGATAAATGGATTGTAAACTAACAGAAGGAATAGCCCTTAAGTAAGACTTACAATCCTCTATAATATTACCTACCTCTGACAGGTCTTCAAAATCTCCCTTTAGTGCAGTACCCACGGTTGCACAATCAGTTTCAATGTCAACATTCATCATGCCTTGGTGAATCACAAGTAGAAGGCCTGCTCTCATTGCTTCTAGTTCCATATGTAACGCAGAACAAACAAAGGAGAAAGGACGTGCAATAGCTGCTAAAAACCTACCATTCTCATCTCTAATAACTGCCCCTATCCCTCCTTGTCCTGTATCCATTTGAAAAGCACCATCAACATTAAGTTTCAGTCTACCACTTGGGGGATGTCTCCAACGAGTCATAGGACATTTCGTCTTCTTATCCTTAAGCTTGTGAACCTTCCTATAATCATCAAGAAACCTGGATGCCCAACAAATAGTGTTGATGGGATTAAATTCCCCTCCCTTCCAGATCACATTATTCCTTTCTGTCCATAATGCCCACATCAAGGTCAAAAAAAGTTCTGTCTGCTGCCAAGTTACACTCTTCATAATATGGAGTACCCAATCAATCATACTAGGAGCTTGGACTTCCCTAGACCGAATGTTCAACGGCCCAACAAACCAATACTCCTTTGATAATTTACAATTTTTGAATAGATGTAAATCATCCTCAATATCCAGATCACAGAAAGGACAATGTATTTCAGAAAGAGAGCACTTTCTAGCAAGAGCCCAACGTGTTGGAATAATTCCCTTTAAAAGTCTCCAAACAAAAGAACGTACCTTTGGAGGAATATGGGCATGCCAAATCTTATGCCACAATCTATCTCCACGTCATGCCTACTTGTAGAAGAGGATGCGGTCGTATGTGCATGCATGCAGGTTCTGTACGTGTGGTAACCACCCTTGACAGAGTACAAACCACTCTTCTCATAATGCCATACCCATTTATCACTCATTACCCTTGTGCTTAGTGGAATCCCAGCAATAATCTCCACTTCTCTCTCCGTGAACAACTGATGCAACAACTGCAGGTCCTAATCTCTACTTTCATCATCAATCAAATCCGCCACAACCAAGTCACCTATGCCCTCAGGAGGCCGAGAAAATGGTTTAAAGTTAAAGAGGAGTGGTACCCAAGGATCCCTCCACACATTAATGGAAAAACCATCTCCCACCTTGTATCGTAATCCCTTGCTAAGCACCTCTCTTCCTTTCAAAATGCTACGCCAAGCATAAGAGGCGTCCCCATCAATAGAGGCATGCATAAAATCAGTGTTAGGGAAGTACCTTGCTTTGTACAATTTTGCAATGAGTGAGTCAGGGTTTTGAATAATTCTCCACCCCTGCTTGGCCAAGAGAGCCAAGTTGAAATGGTGCATATTTTTGAACCCGAGTCCACCTGCATTCTTTGGTAAGCATAATTTCTCCCAGGCAAGCCACTAAATCTTTTTATCATCTTCCGTAGACCCCCACCAAAACTTCGCCATTAAGCTATGCATTTCATTGCACAAGTGGATAGGCAACTCAAAACAGCTCATAACGTACATTGGAATGGATTGAGCAACAGCCTTAATTAGGATTTCTTTTCCGGCAGTACTCAATGTCTTCTCACACCACCCCTTCATTCGCTTCTTCATCCTCTCTGTTAGGAAGCTGAAGACTTCTGTCTTGCATATGTCTAGGAACATTTCTGCTAAAACACACGCTACTGTTTTGATAATTAACCATCTGTCCTGATGTTCTTTCATACTCCCGCAAGATGTCCTTTAGCACAAGAGAATCTGCCATGTCTGCTTGGTAGAAAATAAAAGAGTCATCAGCAAAAAAAGGTGTGAGATACAAGGGGCACCTGTACCAATTTCCACTCCATGCAATAGCCCTTCACTTTCAGCTTTCAAAATTAGACTAGACAGTACCTCAATTCACAAAAGGAATAAATAAGGAGAAATAGAGTCTCCTTGACGAATTCCTCTCGAGGGAGTCAGATTACCCCTGGGCTCACCATTGACAAGGAACGAGTAGGATACAGTTTTGATACAACACATAATCCAATTCACCCAAATAGAGCTAAAACCAAATTGTAGCAACACCATTTCGAGGAAACTCCATTCCACCCTATCATAGGCTTTACTCATGTCTAGTTTCAATGCTCCATACCCCTTATTACCTCGTCTTCTCCTCTTCAGAAAAGGTGAGAGCTCAAATGCAATCAAGGAATTGTCAGAAATCAACCTTCCCGGTACGAAAGCACTTTGATATGGGGAGATAAGATTTTTAAGCAACAGCTTCAACTGATTAGCCAACACCTTCGAACCAATCTTATAAAGAACATTGCATAAGCTGATAGGGCGTGGCTGATTCATGTACTCCAGATTTTTCACTTTTGGAATAAGTGTAACATTTGTGTGATTGATTTATCTTGTTAGACTTTCAAACCCAGCAAAGCTCCAGATTGCTTCCAAGACATCCATTCTAACAACATCCCAAAAACATTGATAAAAGCAAGGTGAGAAACCATCAGGACCAGGTGCATCTGTTTCAACGCTCCATGCACCTCCTCCATAGAAATAACCTGTATAAGCTCTCTATTCATCTCTTCCGTAACTAGGGTCGGGATCACGTCCGCCATCCTGTCAAAAGACGAAGGAGACGACGTAGTAAAAAGATCCCCGAAGTAAGATAGAACCACCCTCTCCAAGTCTTCATCCTCCGTACACCACTTGTGATCATCATCAAATAACCCCTTAGTGCAATTTTTCCTTCTCCTATTGCTAGCCCATTGATGTAAAAATCTCGTGTTCATATCACCATCACTAAGCCAGAAAACCTTAGCACGTTGTTTCCAAAATACCTGTTCTTGTTGGAGCAACTCACTTAGCCTTGATTCCAAGTCCCTGTGAACATTGTCATCTGGAGCAAAAAAAGAAGAGTCATAAAAAATAGCAAGGCCAGCTCGTGTTTCTTCAATTTTCTTCTTCAGACTCCCAAACCAAACCTCACTCCACTCTAAGAGAGCTTGTCTGGTAGTCTTAATTTGGTTGCACACCCTAAAAAAAGGGTCATCACCTCCAGTCCCTTCCCAACCGGTCTTGACAACCTACGCACAATCCTCTTCTCTCAGCCAAATTTCTTCAAAACGAAACTCTCTCCTCCTTTTCTTCTTCTTCGTCTTCTTCTTTAAAATACGTCATTCAAGAACCTCTAACAAAATCGGCAGACGATCAGATTTACTTGGATTCAGATTAACAGCCCTTGAATGTAGAAATCTATCCAACCAAGTCTGCGTGGCAAGAAACCTATCCAAACGCACTTTGACCTCTTCTCCCCCTCTGGTACCTCTCCAAGTAAACAAAGGTCCTGACCAGGTGATATTACGTAGGGAGAATAAATTAACCACTTCTCTAAACCCATCCATCTGCCTTTCACGTCTAAACCGCCCCCTTCCTTCTCACACGAAGCAAGAATTTCGTTAAAATCACCCCCTAAGACCCAGGGGAGCGTGCTTTGGTTTCCCAAAGTTTTGAGCAAGTTCCAGGTTAGATGACGTCTCTCAGCTCTAGGGTGACCATAAACCCCGGTAAATCTCCATCTTCCAGGATCATCCTGCTTTCCGACTTCAACATCAATATGATTATCAGAGTATGTTCTCAGAGAGACAGCAACATCCGCGTCCCAAAGTAAGCACAGGCCTCCACGTCGACTAACTCCTTTGCCATTTTTCTTTTTCATAAAAAATACAAGGGACTGTAAAAGCATTCTTAAAACCAATTTGAAAACTAACCTTATTCATCTCCTCTATTGTATAACGGGTTTCGCAAAGAAAAATAATACTGGGAAGATTGAGGGATAACACCCCTTTAAGACCCTGAACTGTCCAAGGATTCCCAATTCCTTGGCAGTTCCAACATAGAATCCTCATGACTCGTGATGGGTCGAGACCGGACCCATCACGGTAGAGCGCTTAGGAGTGCGCCCAGAACTCGATTTCAGACCTTTTGCAATCACCAAACTGTTTTCTTCCTCATCACGTAAACTTTCTTCATCTCCCTACCAGTAGTACTAGAACTTGGACCAGCAGGCCTACTCAGCTTGGGGGCCAGACCGGCCTTCTTCTGACTCCCCCCAGAGCCCAAATTTGCCTTCCCCTTTTGGCCCCCCACTTGTCTCAAAGCCCGGCTCACCAGTAGCCCCAGTTTGGCTAGGACTTGACTCACTCGAGTCATTCGCGGGCATAATTAAGTCAATTTGATCCGATATCGCCGAGAACTTCTTTGATTGTGGAGATGACTTCCCTCTCAATAATAATAGATCCACATTCTGTGGAGAAATTGCTGTTGATGGAGAAATTGCATCAGATCGCGCAATTAACAAGTTTGCAATCAAAGCATTCCCTAACTGCGCACATTGCAAAATGGGCACCTCATTCAAACCACCGTCTCCTACTGCCGTATGCTCTTGCTGCACAACCAACCGCCGTTTCTTCATCTCCGGTCCGTCGGATAGCTCATTAACCCTACCTTCCTCCTCAATCTCCATTGCATGTTCATCCGGAAATAACTGATCAACAGCACCATCTCTTTCCTCCTGAGAACTAACGAACCCTATTGTAGGAAACTCAGGCGCTGTCATAGTCCAACCAGAAGACTTCGCCGGGTAGAGTCCAAAACGCATCCCACCGCCCCCAGTCGTGACATCAACCACCTCTCTCTCCCTCTCCATCTTAGCCAGCCAAGCCTCCTTCTTCTCGTTATTAAGGAGGACATCATATGTTGGCTCCGGAATCTCCCCTGAGGCTCTACGTGGACAACTAAAGCCGGTATGTGAGATCATACCACAATAGAGACAAAAGTGTGGTAATCTCTCATATTCCAAGTCAAAAAGCTTGTTCCCTGCCCATGCAGCTCCAGGGATAGTAACACCTTTATTCAGAGGCTTTCCGATATCAATCCCTACTCGGATGCGCGGAAACTTACCCAAGCAGCTACCATTCCTGTCCTTACCAGTATGTACATACTGCCTAACCGCATTACCAATCCCTCTTCCGGTTGACTCATCCATGTATAGGGGAGGGAAACCCCTAATTCTAAGCCAAAAAGACTGTGTCTGTAACGAAACTTTCAACGGGTCCACCATACCATCTGTCACCGCCAACGCAAAGAGAGCCCATTCAAACGACCAAGGTGCCCTAGTGACCACCCAAGTAAGGTCAGATTCAAGGGTGAAAGAGAAAAGCAGTCGTCTACCACCATCCAATTGACACACCGTTAACCTAGAGCGATCGGCCCCCTCCGGGATCCATAAGCCACGAAGAGTACTGATCAGAGAATCCATTCGATATTGCTTATCCGTCAACAACTCCCCCACAAGGAAGAAACGCCTCGGCATCTGTTTCTGTCATTTCTGAGGGAGGACTACCTCCACTGCCTCCGACTCAGTAAGAGCGAGTTTACAAATAAAGCCACCGAGCATCTCCTCCATATCTATCAAGTTTTTTGTAATAAAACCCCACACCGATTTAAGGAGGGGAACCCAGTTCATACGGACCAAGACCAGTCCGCTGTCACCAAGACACCAGCGCCTCACACCAACTAGGCTAAACCCTAACTCTCTCTGAGCACTTGTCGAGAGAGAGAAGGGAACAGTTCACGTTTTGTGTTACGTATTAATATATATTCTTTATGTCAACTTGTTTTGGTTGTTGTTGGGTTTTTGGGCCTCGGTTTGTTTCTCTTTTCTGTTTTGGTGTAGGTTAATTAAGCTTTTGTCTATTGAGCCTCCAAGCTTAGAACTTTTGCTTCTTTATGCACATTAACATTTGTAATTTGTTCCCCTTTAATGAATTAGCTATTTGACCAAAAAAAACTTCATAGCCATAAGTGAGGATCTGCATTATAACCAGAAGTCTTGCACCATTCGCGAGGGTCATTGGTTTGAACAATATCAGGAGCTGGGTATGATGCTCTCTGATGAAAGTAGAGGCGAGCAGAATCTAAACCGAACCTTTAAAAGCTCCATCACTCACTGATAATTGAATAATGGCAGCGGAATACTGGGCGGCCAATGATTGTGACAAAGTTGAAACAGATAGTTTGTAAGAATCTGATGGAAGGCCTTCAGAAGGTACGAGATCAGCTAGCTTCACACGACCTAGAGATGGCAGGCCACTACCTGCCATAAATTCCTTTGGAATACTCCCTACCCGATTTTGAACAGAGATATTATCCAATCAACTGCATAGATTACAAATGACATACGTCATATCACAAAAACAAACACAAGATAAACAATATAAAGAAGCATTGTTAATGTCTAAAAGTCTAGCGGTAGCTGGACCTTAGTTAACGCTGATCCGGCAGGCGGATCGATACCTTTGTTGTGAGTGGTTCCCGTTACCTGTCAAATAAAATACAATGGGCGTCAGAGGGAGACCGCGCCGGGCGGTCTTCAACTCTCCGATGCCTAAGTTAGTCAATGTATTTATGTTGACAAAGTAATAGTAGGTAAGTATTGAATGCGTCATTAATGAGGAGAGAGGAGAGAACCTTTTATAGGTGAGGAAGAGGATGATCTTCTCTTTGTTTTCGATGTGGGACTGATGGTGCTTCAGTTCCCAGTTTCAGTAGCTTCTGATGCCATCTTGACACGGCGCGTGGCGGCGCGTCGGCGGTGCTTTGGGGTTGATCCGGGGCTCAGGCGGTAACCCGGCTAACTGTCTTTACGCCAGTCACCCATATGGTGGGCGTTGGTACCCCTGGTGGTACCATGAGCGTGGCTCATTATAGCTAATTATGCTTGCAAATGGACATGCATGTACAAGTCCCCCAAATCCCCAGTCAAGGAGGGCAATCTTGGTTGGGGAGTTGATCGGCGGTTTGAAGCGTTTCTCCCGCTAGACTTTGCAGAAGCATAATTAGCGTCAGTGCGTTGTCAACCATGGATTTACTGAGCAAACGCTTTGTGCCCTTTCGGGTGGGCCCCTGCTAGGCCCCCCAGGGAGTCCCCCACTCCCCGGCTAAGATGGACCTCCGGATGGTCGTTGTTATTGTTTGTTGAGGGGGAGCTGCACGGAGCAGCGCTGCACGGAGCAGAGGGTGTTGGGTTGCGAGCCCAATCTTAGCACCCAGGTGACGGGGGTCAACGTACCTGATCAGGGCTGTCGTAGACTGTTGACTAGTCCCCGTGTCCCGTAGGGACATTCTGACCGTAACTCCGCGTGGCGGCGTTGTCAGAGAGGCGTGGCCTCGGGATCCGCCGCTGGCGGAAGTCCCCCCGCTAGATGTAGCAGGAAGCAGCGTCAAGTAGACGTGCCTGGTATTTTATTGAGCGGTGTTGCGCTGAATAAAGTACGCAGCTTGTCAGATGAGAAATGGGGTCAGCCAGCGGTGCGCTGTGTAGCGGAGGACGCCCCGTTTACCAAATGAGGAGAGAAGCTCCGCCGGCGGGGTTTCGCTCAGCGGAGACTCCGTCACTTGGGAGATGCAAGTGAGGACTCGCTGGCGGGGTTTCGCTCAGCGGAGACTCCGTCACTTGGGAGATGCAAGTGAGGATCCGCTGGCGGGGTTTCGCTCAGCGGAGACTCCGTCACTTGGAAGATGACAAGTGAGGATCCGCTGGCGGGGTTTCGCTCAGCGGAGACTCCGTCACTTGGGAGATGTAAGTGAGGATCCGCTGGCGGGGTTTCGCTCAGCGGAGGCTCCGTCACCAGGGAGATGACAAGTGAGGATCCGCTGGCGGGGTTTCGCTCAGCGGAGACTCCGTCACTTGGGAGATGCAAGTGAGGATCCTCTGGCGGGGTTTCGCTCAGCGGAGACTCCGTCACTTGGAAGATGCAAGTGAGGATCCGCTGGCGGGGTTTCGCTCAGTGGAGACTCCGTCACTTGGAAGATGACAAGTGAGGATCCGCTGGCGGGGTTTCGCTCAGCGGAGACTCCGTCACTTGGGAGATGTAAGTGAGGATCCGCTGGCGGGGTTTCGCTCAGCGGAGGCTCCGTCACTAGGGAGATGACAAGTGAAGATCCGCTGGCGGGGTTTCGCTCAGCGGAGACTCCGTCACTTGGAAGATGACAAGTGAGGATCCGCTGGCGGGGTTTCGCTCAGCGGAGACTTGCCATGGTTGGGGGGTTTACTTGTCAGGTGGTGACTTCCCTTGGAAGCCAAAGAATGATGACGGTTGACACGTGGCTAACTCTGAGAGGGTTAGCGTCTGGAGGCTTGCCTCCTAAGCCTAGCCGTCTTCTCGTCATTAATGCGAGTAATGATGGATTTCGTAACCGAGGCGACGCCTCGGTTAATCCAGGGAGTTAATGAAGACGTGGGACACGTGTACGGTTGGTACGTGATGTAGTTTTGTAGCGGACGGCTCAGGATTATTTGATGTTGACATAAAAAGGGGGGAACTGAGCGAGTTTCGACATTTCTGGAAAATCTTCAAATCTGAGTTGCCTGCTTCGAGCCTTGTTCGCCTGCGAATTGCGAAGGAGATCCCCGGGTTTGCGTGGAGTAGTCGGACTGGAGAGGACGAAATCTGTTAGTGAAGACGAACTGCACTCCAAAGTCTTCGACGTGAGGTTGGTATTTCGGATCCTCTTCCTGTTTCATTGAATCTGCAATGGTGGTTTCTGGGTTTTGGTATTTCTGTTAATGGTATGATATTGCTTCTGTGCTGTTTTCGGAGGGTGTAGGGAGAGATTTGAGGGAGGTTATGGTGTTTGACAGAAAGTTGGGGTTTTGGGTTTTGCTAGACGGTCTAATCTGGGTTGAGCGTGCGGTTGTTTTTGTTTTGGTATTTTTGTGGGTAGTTGTTCTTGGCATCTTTGGCTATATCTGATGTGAGAGTAGGTTAGATCTGTATTTGTGCTAACTGATGTGGGTTTTAGGGTTTGGGATGGCCAACGTCATAGATATTTCGAGCAGTGAGGATTCCGGGTCTGACGTGTCGTTCAGCGTGGCGGATATGACCTTTATTGACTCGTTGCGTCCGTCTGCCCATGCAGGAACCTCACTGCCAGAACCGCTTGAAGTTGAGCCACTTCGGACCATCCCCTGGGAAATAGCTATGGATCGTGGTTCGCGTCCAGAGAGCTCTAGGGCGGGTGAGTTGGCTAGGCGCGACGAGCGCTTGGCGAGCAATAGTGCTGCTAGCGGCTCCGCTGGCGAAGGGGAAGCGCCGGGCCAAAATGTTGAGTCGGCGTGGTACCTCTCAGATGGCACCGCCGTCGACGAGGCAGGTGGGCGGATGGATGCCGCCGCTGTTAACCGGATGAAGCGGACGTTCCGGTTGCCAGGCTCGGTGAAGCTGCGCCCCCCGACAGCGGATGAGAAGGCCTCGATGCTCCCAGCGGGATGTGCTGCCGTGCACGAGGCCATATTCCGCCAAGGAGTGACATTCCCGCTAGTGCCCAATCTCCAAATTCTTGTGTGCGAGTTTGGTCTTGCCTTTGGGCAGATCTGTCCCAACATGTGGCGGTTGCTGTTGGCGATGAACTCCTTGTGGCGCTTGTCGGGGTGCGAGGGGCCTACCGTGGCGGAAGTGCTTCACTTCTACGAGCTAGTGTATGTGAAGCGCCGAGGTTGCAGAGGGTGCGTGAACCTGAGCCGCCGCCAGGGAGCGCCCAAGTTGATTGAGAATCTAAGGGACTCAATGTCCTACTGGCGGGGGACCTTCTGTGTCGCCACAGATGGCTGGGAGTACCATACTAGGTCGAATGTGGAGGGGCCGACGTTTAAGACTAAGTCGGAATTCCAGCCCATCCGAGGTTGGCAACTGGTTTCCGCTAAAACTAACTGGCGGTTTCAAACTTTTGCAAACCTGCGGTTTTTGCTAATGATTATTGTGTTTGTGCAGCGGGACTAAGGTATATTCTGACGCGCGAAGAGGAGTGTCGCGTGGCGAGGATCCGCAGCTGCTGGCGGAACCGCAATTTGCTTGACTTCCGTCTTCTGACCGGTTGGGAATTGCTGGTCGACCTGGGGCTAACTCGCTCTATTGGTGAGAGCCACTCCGCCACACCTCATTTTTTTTTTTTTTTTTTTTTTTTTTTTTTTTTTTTTTGATCCGGACTGACGGGTGCTTGTGTTTTTCTTTTCAGAAACCCCGCCCGGTAACAAATCTAGTCGCGACGCTTTCGAAAAAGCAATGGATCGTGCCGAGATAGAAAATTTTCTGGAGGCTATGTATGCCGAGGGGCTGGCGGCCCAGCAGACGGTGGTGAACCCGGAGACGCTGGTGCTGAGCCAGTCTGAGGTTGCGGTGGAGCTGCCGATGCCGCACCACTCCCATCTGGGTGAGGATGGCCTGCCGGTAGTGCAGGCGGACACCCAAGTGGGTGGCGGGGAGAGGGGGAATGTTGGTACAAGGCCGCGGGAACGGATGCCTACCACCCGGCGCGGTCCTCAAAAGAAGACGGTGCAGCCGACGGGGACTGCCACCGAGTCCCGGGGTGAGCCGCCGGTGCGGGTGACGAGGACCGCTGCTGGGACACAACGGGCGTTGGAGAAAAAATGCCGGCAGCCTGACTCCCCCGTCGAGGAAGAGGAAGAAGAGGTGGTGATCGGAGTCCGCCAACAAAAGAAGGCTCGACAAGCTGCGTCGAAGGGTGCAGTGGCGGAGGGGGAGGCAGCAGCCGTCAGTGATCTGGACTCCTTTGCCGAGTATGCGCCATTCATGACAGAAGGGGAGCGGGCATTCCTTTTCCATCTGTGCGAGCGGCTGGGGTTCGGGGGTCTGGCGGGCATATCGCGCCCGACGGCAATTGACCAATCGCCCTTCAGCTCGGCGTTTGGTCAAATATCTGCGGGGTTACATGATATGTTCGAGGCGGCGTCTAAGCAGCCCCGGATTGAGGAAGAGCTCAGGGGGGAGATCGGAGGTCTCCAGAGGGAGCTGGCGGAGGCCAAGGAGAGATTGGCGGAGGCCGAGCAGGGGCTGGCCAAGGCGGAGTGTGACTATGCGGACGCCCGCGGCAAGCTTAATGCGGCCATAAGGCGGGACCTGGAGAGGAATGAACGCGTCTCCCAGTTGGAGCAGGAGATCGCATTGCTGCAGGAGCGGATAGCCGCTAAAGATAAGAAGCTCATTATTGTGCAGCGGGAGTCTGCCGCCAGACTGGGTGAGATGCAGCGGCTGGACGGGGAGGTCAACCGCCTGAAAAATGAACAGAGTTCTTCTGCAGCCGCCGCCGTTGAAGCGTTCAAGATGTCGGCGGAGTATAAAAAGACATTGACCGAAGCGGCGAAGTCTGGGGCCCGGGCAAATATAGACATGTTGACGCGGAAGGGCGCCATTGACTTTGTAAAGGCGTCACAGCCCGACGTGCCGGTGGTCGATGGTGTCCCGCCGGAGACAGAAGTCGTGCCTCCCACTGCGGCAGGTACCCATTCGGGCAGCGGGGAAAGTAGCTCCCATCCGCCGGAAAGGTCCCGTCAGACTCCCCAGCAGACCCCGTCGGAGGTGTCACGTGCCGGATTTCTGGAGGCACACACCCGGGCGGATGGTACAATGGAGACTCCCAGTCCGACAGCTCGAGGGTCCGATCAGGCGAGCCGATCGGTCGTGCCGCCGTCAGTTGAAGCCGGAGAAGCCGAAGACAACCGCTGAAACCAGCTGAGACTTCCATAGGTTTTTTTTTTTTACACTGTAATAATGAACTATTTTGGGTGGGGAGTCCCAGCCCTGAAATGAAATTTCAGAGTTTGACGTTTGTCATGATGTGTTTGTACCGCTAGAGTTTTGACGTAGAGATTTTTCTTTTGCCAAGCAATGAAACATTAAAGGAATTAAAATTGGTCCAAGTGCACCACGTAGCGGACGTGGTCCGCTGACGATTCCTGGCGTTGCCAGTTGCCCTCAGTGCTAGACTTGGTAACAATGGTTTGAATAATTCCTCGTTTCATTGATAGCTGACTGATCAGCGTTTACAAAAGAGGGGTAGTACCCGTTGGGTAGCTTCCCTTAGCTAAATATTGAACAAAAATTTAGCTAAGTCAAGATGCTCTTGGGTAGCGGCATGACTATTTGTAATAATACCGAAGGTGTTCGATATTCCAAGGGTGGGTCGTTGTGACGCCGTCCTTGTCCATTAAGTAGAAGGTGCCTGGGCTAACGACTTCCACAATTTTGTATGGACCTTCCCAAGTTGGGCGAAGCTTTGTTGGCGGTGGAATGACTTCCTTCATTACCCAGTCCCCCAGTTGGAGGTTCCGGGCCTTGACTCTGGCGTTGTAGAAACGTGATACCCGCTGCTTGTTTTGCAGGTTGCATAGGTGGGCCCTGTGTCGCTTTTCCTCCAGGAGGTCCTTGTCCAGGTTGATGCCGTCAGTGTTGGTCTCTGGGCGGTAGCCCTCGACTCTGGCGGTAGGTTGAGAGACCTCAATGGGCAGGACAGCCTCCGTTCCGAACATCATGCAGAAGGGAGTTTCACCTGTTGCGGAAGTTGGGGTTGTTCTGATGGCCCATAGAACTTCCGGGAGTTTCTCCGCCCATAGACCCTTTGCTTTGTCGAGTTTTTTCTTCAGCAGCCTTTTGATTATCTTGTTTGCTGCTTCGACCTGACCGTTGGTCTGGGGGTGGGCGACAGATGCAAAACTCATCTTAGTACCCAAGTTGGCGGTGAAAGAGATGAGCTCCTTGTTGTTGAATTGTGTGCCATTGTCGGTGATTTTCGTGTGTGGGACACCGTAACGGCAGTAGATGTTCTTCCAGAGGAAGTGAATTACCTTGGCGGTAGTTATTGCTGTTAGTGGTTCCGCCTCTATCCACTTGCTGTCGTAGTCGATAGCCACTATGATGTACTTGAACTGGCCCTTGGCGGTTTGAAATTTTCCCATCAGATCCAGGCCCCAAGTTGAGTGGATCCATGGGGCGACGATGACCGATAGTGGTTCCGCCGGTGCATGCAGGATGTCAGCAAATTGTTGGCACTTGTGGCATGATCTTGCTACCTGGCGGGCATCGTCGCCGAGAGTAGGCCAAAAATAGCCTTGTCGCATAGTGCGATTGGCTAAGGATCTGGCGCCTGAATGGTTTCCGCATTCTCCGCTATGAATTGCTGCCAGAACGACCTTTCCCTCCTCTGGGGTTAGGCAGCGGAGGTTGGGATGGGTGAATCCCTGGCGGTACAGCTTGCCGTTCTGGATGTTGTAGCGGGTTGCCCTCCGCTGGAGTTGTCGCGCCTTAACTTTGTCGCCCGGCAATGTGCCGTTGCGCTTGTACTCAATGACTTCGTCCATCCAGCTGGTATTGACCTCAATGTTAAAGATCTCCGCCAGGGTTTTTGTGATACTTGGCTTGTCAAGACATTCCACTCTTGTGTCCGCTGGACTCTGATGTGGCTGGGCGGTTGCTAGCCTTGCCAGTGAGTCAGCCTTGGCGTTCTTTTCCCTGGGGATTTGTGTGATGTTATGAAATTTGAATTTCTTGAGGAGTGTCTTAACGTACCCCAAGTATGCCGCTAACTGTTGGTCCTTGGCCTGGAAGCTGTCATTGACCTGATTTACGACCAACTGGGAATCACTGAAGATGTTGACGCTGTCAGCCCCTGAATCGATGGCGAGGAGTAGGCCGGCAATGAGTGCTTCGTATTCCGCCATGTTGTTGGAGGCTTTGAAGTTGAATTTTAGTGCGTATTCCACGTTCAGCCCCCCAGGGCCTGTGAGGATGACTCCTGCGCCGCTGGCCTTGGCGCTGGCGGAGCCGTCCACATGCAGGTTCCAATCTGATTGTAGGGGAGCTGGCTCCTTAGCGGTGACCATTTCCGTCCCGGGCTCATTCTCCGTGCTGGGACTGGGCTGACGCTCAGTGAGCTCGGCGATGAAGTCCGCTACCGCCTGACCCTTCATGGCGGTTCTTGGCTTGTAGTCTATGTCAAATTCACTGAGCTCGATGGCCCACTTGCTGAGGCGCCCTGAATGTTCAGGGTTCTGCATCACCTGTCTCAGTGGTTGATTGGTCAGCACGTGGATTGTGTGCGCTTGAAAATACTGGCGGAGGCGCCTGGCGGCAACGATGAGTGCAAGAGCTAGCTGCTCTAAGGGTGGATACCTTGTTTCTGCCCCGTTCATGCCCCTGCCGGCGTAGAAAACTGGGAGCTCGTCCTGTCCCTCCCGCCGGACAATGGTGCAACTCACCGCTGATACCGATACCGCTAGGTATATGAACAGTGTCTCTCCTTGCACAGGGATAGAGAGTAGTGGGACTGCCGCCAGGTAATCCTTCAAGCCCTGAAACGCCGCCTGACATTCTGGGTTCCAGTTGATGACTTTCTTGTGAGTTGTTTTGAGGAGTTTGAAAAATGGGGCACACCTGTCAGTGAGCCTGGAGATGAATCGAGAGAGGGCGGTTAACTTGCCTTGGAGGCATTGGACGTGTACCTTATACTCAGGGTCTGCCAGGTCGAGTATGGCCTGCACCTTGTCCGGGTTAGCCTCGATGCCTCGTTCACTGACGATATAACCCAGAAATTTGCTGGCGGTGACGCCAAAGAAGCATTTTTCTGGGTTGAGGCGCATGCCATAGGCCAGGAGGATGGTAACTATGATCTTGAGGTTTGCCACGTGTCCGCTGGCCTTTATACTCTTGACCAACATGTCGTCCACGTAGACCTCGATTATCTTGCCCAAATGTTCAGCGAACATAGCATTCATCAGCCGCTGATAAGTTGCTCCGGCGTTCTTCAGACCGAAAGGCATAACATTGTAGCAATAGAGGCCCTTGTCGGTGGTGAAGGTGGTACACTCCTGATCGCTGGGATGCATCTTGATCTGATTGTAGCCGGAGAAAGCGTCCATCATGCTGAGGAGTTCATGCCCGGCGGTTGCGTCAACCAGCTGATCAATGCGTGGGAGAGGGAAACTGTCCTTTGGGCACGCCTTGTTGAGATTTTTGAAGTCGACACACATCCGCCACTTGCCGCTAGGCTTCTTGACCATGACCAGGTTGGAGATCCATTGGGGATAGATTACCTGGCGGATGAATCCAATGCCCTGGAGTTTGGCGACCTCTTCTCCTATGGCGCGGTATTTCTCCTCGTCGAAGGCCCTTCGCCTCTGCTTGATGGGATGGAAGGATGGCTTAATGGTTAGTTTGTGTGTGATGATTTCGGGAGAGATACCTGGCATGTCCGCATATGACCATGCGAAAACGGCGGCGTTGTCCCGCAGGAATTGAGTGAGTTCTGCGGCTACTTCTGGGTCTAGCTGAGCTCCTATGCGGACTGTCCGCTCTGGGTGCTCGTCAGAGATGCTGATGACCTTCAACGATGTTTCAGGATTGACCGGTTCCTTCCTTACGTATTTCTCCTCCTCATCCCTAGGATCCTCGAAGATATCTGGTGGCGGTGCCTGATTTCCTACCGTTAGGATTTCGTGGCGGCGGGTTGACCGCGCAATGGTGGTAGAGTAGCATTCTCGTGCCAGTTGCTGACTTCCCCTGACACAGCCTGTGCCGTTGGGTGTGGGGAACTTCATGAGAAGCATGTATCCGGCGATGATGCATTTGAGCTTGTTGAGTGCCGGCCGTCCTATGATGGCGTTATACGAACTGAAACAGTCCACAATTATAAATTCGGTATGTACCTCCGCCATACATGGACTGGAGCCGATGGTTAACCGCATGTAGTCAGAGCCCAGCGGCTGAGTGATATCGCCGGAGAAGCTAAGCAATGGCTCATGGTCTTGTAGTAGTTTCTTGTTCCGCTTAAGGTTGTTGTAACAACCGCTGAATATGACATTGACAGCAGATCCGCTATCCACCAAGATTCTTCCTACTGACCATCTGTCGAGAATGGCATCGATCAGGAATGGGTCGTCATGGGGTAGATGTACTCCTCGCTCCTCCTCCTCTGAGAAGGTGATGGGCTCCCAACCAGACTTTGGGAGTTTGGTGGATCTCTCGTAGCGGATGTTACAGACTTCCTTTGGGTGATTGGCGCGTGCGTAACGCTTTCTTGCCCTGTGAGACATGTTGGTGATTGGAGCCCCGCCGTCGATGGTGTTGATGCGGCCCAGTGGCTCAATGTTGGCAATCACAGGTGGCGGTTGGCGCACCTTGAATTGATCCATCTTGCCGTCACGGTATAGGGTCTCAATGGTTGTTTTGAGAGCGTTGCAACTGTTGGTATTGTGACCGCTGTCCTCGTGGTACTTGCACCACATGCCGGTGTTTCTTGGCTTACCCTTTTTGGGGAATCTCGGCGAGGGTGGCGGTGGTATCTGATCCTTGCACTGATTGTAAATCTCCTCGTACGAGGCTGTGAGGACGGTGAACACTGCATACCGCTGAGAGGATTCCGTCTGCTTGTTGCGATTGTCCCCTGGGATTGGCGGTTGCCCTTGTAGTGGTTGTCTTTCTGCCTCTTGCTTTGGTAACCGCCCTGCTGCCATTCCCTCTTCTTGTCAGCTGGCGGTGCAGTGGGGGCATTGCTGGCGGTCTCTTGATGGCTGGAGGAGGGTTGAGATGACTTTGTTGGTGTTGCTGGTGGCGGTGGGGTTTCTCCATATGTGATAAACTCTGCCTGGGCATGAATGACCGCCTCACTCATAAGGTGATCATACGCCGCATTTGGATGATTGTAGTTGAGGTGATATAGGAATGGTCCCTTGAGGAATCCCTGCTTGAAAGCCGCCGAAGCCATTGTTTTGTCGAGATCGCGGCACTGAGATGCTGCCGCTCGCCATCTTGTGACGAATGCCTTCAATGATTCGTCCCCTCCCTGTCTGACGCCAAACAACTGGCTCGTGTTGTGATGACCGGCGGACAACAAGATGAATCGAGAGAGGAAAGCATGAGATAATGCGTGGAATGAGTCGATGGAGCCTGGCGGACACTCGAAAAACCAACTCATTGCCTCACTATCCAGCGTTTCGCTGAACAAGTGGCACAGGGTGGCGTCATCAAATCCCTTGTTGTTGGTGACCTTCTTGAACGTGTCCATGTGGACGAAGGGATCGGTCTTACCGCTATAATGTGACATTTTTGGGGTCTTTGCAAACGCTGGTCTGACGGCTTGCAAAATTGTGGCGGTGAATGGGCCTGGCCTGGACGGGAAGAGTGGGTTTGGGGCTGGCGCTGGGGTGCCTGCCTCCGCCAGGATTAATCTCCGTTCTAACTGCTGCATCCTCTCCAAAATTTGGGTGGTTGCGTCGCCAGCGGGGCCCGCTCGGGCGTTCCGGGGAGCGAACCCCCGCCCGGGAATGGGTAGATTACCCTCAGTCCTTGTTCTAGTCCTCGAGTGGTGGGTGCGCAGCGATGACTCCGCCTCCTGCTTCGGCAGTTGTGGGATAGGGGGTGGTCCCATTCCTGCCAGCTCAGGTGGGCTTAGCGGTACCTGCATTTGCACGATGGGTCCTATACCAGCGGTAGGCCGGCTGTGTCTGGTGCTGTGTGACTGCTCACTTCGTGCAGGGTTGGCGTTTGCGTCCAGCGTTCGCCTTAGCTCGTCGAAACGTGTCATCAGCGTGGCCACTTGGTTTTGGGCCTCCGCCTTCTCCTTGCGTTCCTGCTCGCGCTCTCTGTTTGCTTTGTGGAGGTCTGCCAGCGCCAGTTCATACAAGGCGGCGAGGTCCTGACCTGGGGGACGGCTGCTGCTTGGATTTGTTTCACCGCCTGGGTTGACCGGGGTGTTGAATAGTGCGCGGTTGATGCTTACCGCTGGGCGGACGGGTTGGGGAACGGCGGACTGGTCTGCCTGCTCCCCGATATTTCCCCCGCTACCGTTAGTCATGGTAACTGTGATGGGATGACCTTCTGTTCAAGGATTCCCACAGACGGCGCCAATGTTAATGTCTAAAAGTCTAGCGGTAGCTGGACCTTAGTTAACGCTGATCCGGCAGGCGGATCGATACCTTTGTTGTGAGTGGTTCCCGTTACCTGTCAAATAAAATACAATGGGCGTCAGAGGGAGACCGCGCCGGGCGGTCTTCAACTCTCCGATGCCTAAGTTAGTCAATGTATTTATGTTGACAAAGTAATAGTAGGTAAGTATTGAATGCGTCATTAATGAGGAGAGAGGAGAGAACCTTTTATAGGTGAGGAAGAGGATGATCTTCTCTTTGTTTTCGATGTGGGACTGATGGTGCTTCAGTTCCCAGTTTCAGTAGCTTCTGATGCCATCTTGACACGGCGCGTGGCGGCGCGTCGGCGGTGCTTTGGGGTTGATCCGGGGCTCAGGCGGTAACCCGGCTAACTGTCTTTACGCCAGTCACCCATATGGTGGGCGTTGGTACCCCTGGTGGTACCATGAGCGTGGCTCATTATAGCTAATTATGCTTGCAAATGGACATGCATGTACAAGCATCATCAATGATCAATCCATCTTTCTTTCGTTTTTCTTAGTGAGAGGAATTCCCAGACACTAGGAATATCGAAAGCTACGACCATTCAAAGAATCATAATTGAGTTCAGTTGGTATTGTAAGAACCTAAAACACCATTCTTTTCTTCTTTCAGACATCAAAATATCGATCTTTATACATGTAAAGATAATCCTAAGATCAGAAGTCAGAAAATTCAAGTGATATTCAAGTGGTGAAAGGTAGAAGTAAATGAAATGCAGATTTCAAAACTACAGCTTCAATTCTATAGGAGTAAAATCTAAAAAGTATTCTTTCTTGATACATCAAAATGAAAACATTGGAAAAATTCATGGGGCAACGTTGACCCTCTCCATTGAGCTTTATCCAATTGTTGCAATGTTGGGTTTGATAAAAGAAATATAATTTAGCAGGATAAAACCCAATAGACGAATTCACAACCATTATCAAACCAAAATTAGCTTCAATTAAGAGTACCCACTAAGATTTCAATTCAAAGTGAAAAAAACACTGGGTAAATGGGTTTAAGATGAGACATTCGCATTTCTTAAAGGAAGCACAAGGAGAGGGGGAGAGAGAGACAGAAAGAGAGAGCTGACCATGTTAGAATGAAATTGTTGTACGAGTCAACCCAGAAATTGCAATTCAAAGGAGATTAGGGTTTTTGCAAAGAGGAGAGGTTCTCTGTTTTGATAATGGAAAATGGGGGAGATTGGAAATTTTGGATTTTGAAGTGAGAAAAAGAGTAGGCAAATGCCTTCTCAGCAACTGGCGGTGGCTATTTGGTAAAACCGTGTAGTGTCACAACTACATCACACTGAGTATTCGAAAATACTTGCAGTGCTTTTTAACCCAAAAATTTAACGTGCAGAATGAACACAAAAATTTACCCAAAATGTGTTGTTATTGTTTAAGGATATCTCTATTTTGTGTTTAATCCAAACTCTAGGTTACTTGATCTAGTGGTAATAGGGTTCAATTAGAAGAATCTAGAGATTCTCTTTCCTTGTATGATTCTATCTCTATGCATTGTAATCCTCTATATAAAGAGGCCCCTATTATCAATGAGAATACACAACGATTATCTCTCAATTTCTGATTCCCTAAAACACGTTATCAGCACGAGCCCTAACCCTAGCCCTAAAAACAAAAAAAACCCGAAAACTCTTCTCACCAAAACTGCCGCAAGCTCCTAGCCCTTGTTAGCTATGCCCTATGCTGCCCCTGCAGCCCTTGCGCACCTGTGTGCCGCCTACTGCCCCTGCAGCATTGCCGCACGCCTGTTGCCCCCTGCAACACAGCAGCACGCTCGTTTCTGTGCAGATCAGTCTGCTTTCACGCGCCGAAACATCTTGTTCGGAACTTCTGATGAAAATACTTTCTTCATCAAAGTTGTTCATCTATGTCTCTTCTATCTGACCTCCAAATTTCAGCCCTATTGGAGTCGTTTTGAGACATGTACACCATTCGAGGTGGGAGCTGTTCAGCATGCTCGTTCCTGTGCATATCAGTCAGTTTGCAAGCCCCGAAACGCCTAGTTCAGAACTTCAGATCAAAATTCTTCCTTCATCAAAGTTGTTCAAGTCTGTCTCTTCTATCTAACGTCCAAATTTAAGCCCTATTGGAGTCTTTTTGAGACATGTACATCAATCGGAGTGGGAGCTGTTCAGAAGCGAATTTGCTCCGAATTTCAACAAGTTTGATTCGCCTAGGACTGAAGCTCGTCTGCAATCCTACAATAAGGATCGAATACGCTCTGCAATCCTAAGAGGTATGGTTTACTAAAAGTTCCCGTTTTTGAAGTTTTTTTAATTCTTTTTCGCTTCTTTTTCTCGGGGACTTGCAACCTCCCTTCTTCTACCCCCCTTTCTTCATTATAGGGGAGACCAAATTAAGCCGAACTGTGGGGGTTCGTGCTCACTCCAAGCTTAGAGCTTGTTGAGATCTCCAAACTTAGAGTTTGTAGAGAATTTATGATCGACCACTTACATCATTGTTTCGATCTAATCCAATATCTCTTGGAATCGAATTTCTTGGAAGCGACTACGCTCGGAAATTCCTAATTTCTTGGAAGCGATTACGCTTAGAAATTTCATATGTTTTTGTGGTAGCCTATTTCACTCCGAAACTAACCCTAATTTCTTGTTCGATGAGTAACCTGAACAAATTGGACTTTGCTCCATTGGGAACAACTGGCTCTGGATATCACAGGTGGGTTCGTGATATCCGCCAGCATCTCAAGGCTGTATGAATCTTGGATATGATTCTCGAGCCTAGCCAGGACGTGATAACTGTTGAGCAAGCTCAAGCTTTGGAAGCAAATAGAGCAGCCTTAGAGGCAAATAAGGCGAAAGTCATCATCCTAATGACTCGTCATATGGATGATTCGCTCCAGTACGAGTATATGAATGAAGAAGACCCCAGAAGGCTGTGGGTCTCACTCGAAGAAAGATTTGGCAACGTCCATGACTTCTTGCTTCTTGACCTAGAAGTGAGATGGCATAGCCTCCGCTTCTGTGATTTCAAGTCAGTTCTTGACTATAACTCGGAAGCACTTCGCATTAAATCCTTAATGGAATTCTGTGGTAAAGAGATCACAGATGCGATGTTGATTGAGAAGACTCTCTCTACCTTCCCCGTCTCTGTATTGATGGTTGCTAAGAACTATCAAATCGATGTTAATGCAAGACGGATCACAAGGTTTCATGAGCTCATTGGAGCTATGAATGTAGCTGAAAAGCATGACAATATCCTTGTGAAGAACTATAATTCGAGATCCGTGGAAACAGAGCATATTCCGGAATCCAATTATAGTCGCACCTCTAAGAGAGGGCGCCAAGAGCGAAACCCTAATATTAGGTATACTTCTGGACATTCTGATCCATATAATCGCTCTACTTGGGAAGGTAACCGCCAAAATAGGCGAACACGGAAACGAAGAGGTAAACGTGGAAAGAGAGAGGGAGGCAACGCCTCTGGCCATGTTGGTGGCGCCACCAATACTAAGAGCCATCTAAATGACGCTTTCAAAGTGCCTCAATCAATGGAGTTCGAGCAAAGAGATGTATGTTCTCGATGTGGAGTGTCTGATCATTGGGCACACATTTGTAGAGCTCGTGAAGAACTTGTCACCGCCTACAAAGCATATTGTGAAGCAAGAGAAGCTCACTATGTGGAACAAGAAGATCAAGAAGATGATCTAAAGTGAAGGGTTGGAGACTACAAATCTGGCTGGGATCAATAGATCGCCAATTCTGTTTAAGTCTTTATTTTTCCAAGAGATGTAATAGGCAATTGCCATATACTTTGTAGTAAATGACATTGGTTTAGTCTTTCTTCAGAGTAGGCTCACCCAAAGTAAGTGTGATGTCTAGGAAGGTTTTGAGATTAGTGGTACTTAAGCGAGCCTTGCTCCACCGACATCTCTCTACTCACCTGGTCACATTTATTTTGGAATTACCGAAAGAAGTTAGACGACTACCATTGTTTTGCATTAGCTAGCATTTGGATTAGATTCTCCTAATGGTTAAGAGACAATGATGTACTTTGTTGGCTTATGAATAAAATTTCGAGTTCTTTTCTTTATGACTCAATTTTGATTCTGAGCATATGACTTTGTGACTACGATGGCTGGGCCATCAGTATTAATTCAAGGACATGGAATAGCCCAAGTTCCACTTGCCAAATGGCATCTTAATTACTGTCACAGAAACTCTCTATGCTCTTAGGGAAAATTGCCCTATGAATAGCCAACGGATTCCATGCGAAAACGCATGTAGAGAACGGAGATGAGTTCCTTTGCAAATACCTCTAACGATTGCAAATAAAGGCGCATCTTAGAGAATTTTATGTGTCTCTTTAGTGGACTCTACGCAAAGGATATGAAAATACTCATTTTGTTCTTACATCAAATCCATGGGGATTCTATGGATTGATTCAACCAACTTGCGGACGTTTAAATATCTCATGATGTTGGTTGACGCGCAAACACGCTGGTCACGTGTCGTGCCATTGTCCACTTGTAATGCTGTTTATGCTACACTCCTAGCACATATCATAAGACAACGGACTCACTCCCCAGATCATCCTATTCAGTTAATTGGATTTGACTATGCTAGAGAGTTTACATCGAAAGACTTTTGATGGATATTGCAATGGGACTGATGTTGAACATCACATGTACACACCCAAATGGTCTTGCGGAAACGACTACGATGATAGTCCGGATATTGGTAATGCGCGCCAATCTCCTTATATCTGCTTGGGGTGATGCAATATCGCATGCAGCTATGCTAATTCGTCTACGACCCACCGCCACTCAATGCACCTCTGCGTTACAGCTAGTGACTGGGTACAAGTATCGTACTTACGCATATTTGAGTGAGCCACTTATGTGCCAATTGCGCCGCCACAGCGCTCTATGATAGGTCCTTACAGACAAATGGGCAACTACGTCCGCCACTTAATGCCCTTGCCAGGCGATCTCATTACCGCTAGATTTGTGGGTTGTCACTTTGATGAGACAGTCTTCCCATCATTAGGGGGAGATAAGAATACAGATGTTCAACATGAACGACAGGAATTGTCTTGGTCTGTCCCCACTATGTCTCATCTTGATCCCTATTAAAGTGACGAGATCACATAGATATGCTGCAAACATGCCTGCAAGGAAGGATGTCCCTACAAGAGGACGTAGCGCCGCCCTACACAGAGGTAGGCATGGCGCCAATGCCAAAGAAAGTGGCACTCTGGCGTTATAGGCCATGGCCCCAGCTAGGATGCGTGGGAGGCCCGTGAGTTCGAAGGATACTTTGGCACATTTCAATCCTTTGATCATCAAGACTCAAAATCCGTCTGATGAGAATCTTCCGGGTTATGGTTATCGTTGGGGGACGCCTCAACGTCAGAACCTATTCCTGAGAATATAGAGCTCTATGAAACTTACACTAGTGTACATGAGACGTGGGATAGAAACTCCATCATAATGGTGATGTAGTTGCGTATTTCGTTGCGCATAAGCTTGTTGAGTCAGATGATATCGAACCACGCTCCGTTGATGAATGAATGCCAACGTAGAGAGTTTTGGCCTAAATGGAAAGATGCGATCCAGGTTAAGATGGATTCTCTAACGAAGAGGAAGGTTTTCGAGTTAGAGATGCCAACACCTCCTAACATAGAACCTGTTGACTAATGGGTCTTCGTTAGAAAGCGTGATGAGAAAAAGATATGGTAATCTCGCCATATGGCGCAAGGCTTCTCACAAAATGCCCTGGAATCGACTACGATGAAACATATTCTCTCGTAATGGATGTTATTGCACTCCACTACCTTATCAGTTTGGTAGTTTCCGAATAACTGAACATGCAACTTACAAATGTGGTCACTACGTATCTCTATAGGGATCTAGATACGGAATATACATGAAGGTTCATGGGGAACTTCATTTACCCAAGTCAAGAGGTTCTAGACCACGGAGCGCGTTTACAATAAGGTTGAAACGCTCACTAAAGTGACTACTTGATTGGGAAGGGATATGCCCACGCGTTTCTATGACAAGTTTTGGATTCTATCGCGGTTCATGTTGGACATGATCTTCATTAGAAGTCCTTAAAGAGTTAAGGGAAACCGCTGAACACTTGAAATCCGAGTTTGAGATGAAGGATTTTGGGAGAACACGATTATGTCTCGGTTTAGAACTTGAGCATCGTGTAGATAGATGCTTAGGCATTTTGACAAGGTCAAGCCTTCAAGCACCCCCATGATCGTCTATAGTCTTGATCCTGAAAAGGATCATCTTCGTCGAAAGGATGATGACGAAGATGTGCTAGAGGCAGAAGTGCTTTACTTAGTACAATAGGCGCATTATTGTACTTATCCAATGCACAAAACCGGACATCTCATATGTTGTGAACTTGTTAGCTAGATATAGCTCTGCGCCAACGCGACGCCATTAGATTGGTGTAAAAGATATCCTTTAGTACTTGAGATGTACGATTGATATGAGCTTGTTCTATCCCTACAAAGAGATGCAGATCCATCACACACCAGGTACGCCGCCAACACTAGCCTGCGTTCTCTATCCCCATCCCAAAACGATATAAGTGTTTTGGAAGGTTTTGCTGATGTTGGGTATCTCTCTGACCCACACAAATGTCATTCCCAAACTGGTTAAGTGTTCACCATGGGAAAAGACCGTGACATCTTGGAGGTCTACAGAATAGACCCTAGTCGCTATATCTTCAAACAATGCAGAGATCATTGCTCTTCACAGAGTGGTTCGTGAATGTATATGAATTGGATCCATAATTACGCATGTTCGAAGCAATTGTGATTTGAAGTCTACCACAGATGAGCCTACGAGCATTTAGGATAATACTGCTTGTTTTGAACAAATGAAGCAAGGCTACATCAAAAGCGACAAAACCAAGCATAATCAGCAACAACAGACTCTCCTCGAGATCAAAGTGAACTGGGTTTGATCTAAGGACAGTGAGGCAGACTTGTACTAAGTCATTGCCCAAATCCACGTTCGAGAAACATGTGGCAAGAATTGGCTTGCAGAAATTATCTGAACTCCCATGATCGTAGTCATCAGGGGGAGGCGCAGACATCAGGGGGAGATGTCTACATGTTCACCTCGAAATGTGAAGGGTGTGTTGTGCTCTTTTTCCCCTTCGACCGAGGTTATTTTTGTCCCACTGGGTTTTTGTTACTCGGCAAGGTTTTTAAAGAGGCAACAAGAGAAGCACCGCGTTTGGACAACACAAGGGGGAGTGTTTAAGGATATCTCTATTTTGTGTTTAATCCAAACTCTAGGTTACTTGACCTAGTGGTAATAGGGTTCAATTAGAAGAATCTAGAGATTCTCTTTCCTTGTATGATTCTATCTCTATGCATTGTAATCCTCTATATAAAGAGGCCCCTATTATCAATGAGAATACACAGCGATTATCTCTCAATTTCTGATTCCCTAAAACAGTTATTTTATTATATTATTTTTTCCCCTACCAATCACAACTAAGAGTAATAATAATAATTATACCAAAATCATCACTCTCTTCGATGCAAAAACTCGAAAGAAACTTCGATTCGTTTTATTTAACACATAAAGAGACTTGGATAGACGATCAACCGAACCTAATGTTTCGACCGTCCCACTAGAGACCTTTTGATTCTCCAATCACATCTCATCTCAATATGACAATATTTGTGAGTTTATGACCACCATTGAAAACTATTTTTCCAAGTTTAAAAGCACCGGGACAAAAATTATGAGATGTTATCAAGCTAAAGACATCTAAAAGAAAGTATAATGATTTTATTGACATTAAAGATGACAAGAATGAGGGCGACCATATTGAGAGTGTTCAAAGAGAAAGTAGACAGAAGCGTCGGAAGGTTGAGCATTCCCCGTTTGCAAGCTTGGAAGAATATGTCAATATGAGAATTGCTTAACTAGGAAGCTTTGATGACATAAAACAAGGAGGTGACTTGGACTTACCATTTTACATGTAACAAAAGTCTAATGGAGTAAGATGGAAAACACATTAGTAAAAGTTGAAGGATTACAATACCGAATTGAAAGACTAAAGTAGTGGAGTAGGATAAAAGTAATTGAATACCACCACTACATTATCAAAAATTTTCACTATATGTTTAGGGTGT
Source organism: Rosa chinensis (assembly GCF_002994745.2). NCBI lineage: Eukaryota > Viridiplantae > Streptophyta > Magnoliopsida > Rosales > Rosaceae > Rosa > Rosa chinensis. Next base: position 1,650,054 of record NC_037088.1, on the reverse strand, counting down.
GGCTATATCCACCCTACATATGTATTTTTATGATAATAATCCAATTTTACCCTTGAGTATTTGAATTTTGAAAAAATAAATAATAATTCAAGATAACAAAAACAAATAAGCCAGCAGTCCTATTCGAGCAACTCACCCTTAGGCTGTCATCCAGCAACCCAAACCTGTGATGTTTGCCGCAACCAACAGCGCTGACATCCTCTCTCTCTCTCTCTCTCTCTCTGAGAAACATTCAATTGAGGCATTCAGTTTCCTAATTTTGTGTGTATCAATGGAGAGGTTGTTTTAGTATCGTTGCGAGATTAATATGAACATATTTTTCTTCTCTTGGTTTAACTGTGTCATTGAATGTATGAATGTCTCTCAAGTCTCAACAACATAGTTGTCTTGTTAGATGGGATCATGGAACAAAGGGAGGGTATTAGCTTTTCTGTTGCAGAAACAAACACAAAATTTCAAGGGATACAAAAACGCAGAGCTTTTCTATTGGGAAGGGTAATAGCTTTTCAGTTAGTATTTGACTATTTACATTTTGTATCTTTTTCACTTCATTTTGTTTTATTTTTGATTGAATTCAAGGATAAAAATGGAACTTTATAGTCTAAAAATTACAAGTAGGGTGAACATCGTATTTAGTAGGGTGGCAGTAGTCCCACCCTATGTTTTATGTTACTTCGCTTTCGAATTACCTATTAAATGAGGTTCAACGTTCAACTATCCACATAAATAAGTTGTAGAAAATGTATTGTAGTAAGTGTAGCTTTTGGGATACAAGAGTAGCAGTCGAAGTTTCAATTGAAATGGCTGGTTAGGCATCCATATACAGTTTTACAGAGTCATTTACTAAGAGTTGGCTGGTTCAACCCAGTGGTTAATTCAGACTCAAATCGGTGCCAATGTGAAGTTGATAATTAACTAGGCCTAAAGTGTTAACAAAAGTTTGTGCTTGTAACTCATCTTTCAAATGAGCCCCAATTCATATCAGAGGAAAGCAAGGGGATGAAGGGCAGAGAATACTCAACATTCATTGAGCCCTCACTAGTGTAACAGTGAGTTCATTAGCTGAACATTCTGTAGCGTCATCTGTAGAATCTTCAAGTTCTGTCAGATTCCAAGCTTCTGAGGTTGAGGCAATGCACCTTCACCACTCAATATTAGAACAGCAGCTGGCATACTCGGCCTATCTTGTGGTTTTTGTTGCACACATAAAAGACCTACATGAATCGGTCTCACAACTTCATGTAGAGTGCTAGAGTCCTCTACTGATGGATCAAGAAGTTCGATGGACCTACCTTCTATGAACAGCTTCCATGCTTGAAAGAAGAAAACATTCACTTATACTGAATCTATAAAAGAAGAAGAAGAAGAAGAATCAAGCAGCAATACATTTCTTTCAAGTTGACAGTTGTAGCTCACATGTCCAAAAAGGTTGCGATTTTGGCCTGGATGTGAGAATCCTCGGTTACTCTTCCCACTCTCTATCTCTAACACCAAAACTCCATAGCTGTAGACATTGGATTTTATTGAGTAGAACCTATCAATTATGTATTCTGGGGACACGTAACCACTGTAAACCAATGAATCAAGGATTAGTTTTGTAACAAAAGAAAGTAGATTAAGACTAGTTATTCTTTGGGGTTTGTACTTACTATGGACCAATAAAACCAAATATAAAGTTGTCAGTGATCAAACCAAAAATAAAGAAGTCCAACCTTTTGTTGGGAATGCATTTGTAGATCAGCATCATTTATGTTATTGAAAAACCAGCACCTTAGAAGCTTCGCTAGATTCCTGTGCTGAAGTTTGGCAATATGTACAATGTTGTCAATTTTAATTTAGTACTCGCAAGTGCACGATTCAATTGTAGGATAGATGTGCAAGCACGAGGTCATTCCCTCAAGGACTGATTGAAACAATTTTGCAATGACAGGTGTGCTTTACTTAAGTGAAACAAACTTATTTTTATGATGTGATTGAGGTTTAATTAAAGAAAGGGAAACTGAAATTAAAAACAAGAATGAGCAATGAGATGTAAACTCTAAAGAAAGCAGATTATGAAGATGCTAAAGCATTGAATCCACCACCTAATACTTCTATCCGCTTCTCTAGTTGATAACCATTGAATTCCCTAGATATCGTGCTAAAGATTTCCGTACATAAGCTTTATTGATCCCAGACATATGCCAAAGTTCTTCTAACCTATGAATTCCAACCTATTGATCATGTATAGAACTCAAGTAGCCAAACTATAATTTACTTCACTTAATGACCAGGTTCAAGCAAACATGTTCAACTCCATTAAGCACAAAAGAACTAGGAAATCATGCAAACAAGAATATCGACTATGATCAAGCACTTGTATTCTTAATTCACAACTCTTTAATCACAAGATTAAATTATCTTTTGGCACCCTAGAAAACATCTACTCATTGATCAAGCATCATATTTTCCAACCAAATAACTCATAAACAAAACCTAGGTCTTATTGATCCCGAGCAAAGATTTTGAATAAAAGTTCTATTGAAACGGTGATTAAGAGTTTAACATAGAAATCCAGAAATTCAATAGCAAACCAACTAAATAAGTAGAATAGTCATACTAGGGGCTTCATCTCAGCCCTAGCCTAGAAATTTAACAGTCCATAACCATGAAAAACATGACTAGAATCAAAGAAAACATGAAACAAACAATAGAAGAATTGAGGAACTCGGGTCCAACGATGGTGAGAGCTTTTTCTTCTCCTTGTTCTCTGCCGAATATGCTGTGTTTTCTGTGTCTCAACATGCTAGGTTTTCTGCCGAATATGTCTCTTTCCAATCCAACTTGACTTGGGCTTCTTCGGTCTTCTAGTCCAACTTGGAATAGCTTTCTTCTCTCCAAAGGAACGCAGTGTTATTAAAGTCAATGCAAGAAATTACTCCAAATATGTCAAACACGTTCAGCCTTGTTTCATTCAACTGCTAAGAACAACGGACTTGGGCCTCACTAGTTAGATTCCCAAAAGATATGCAAAATCCGTCAGAATCTGCCTTCCCGAACTAGGTTCACTTAAATCATCATAACTTCCTCCACAAGAATGTGAATCCACTTCCTTAAAATTCCTCAGAAAGCTAACATCCGTATCTTTCCAATGGTATAAGGCTCGCCTGCTAGTTCCTTGTGAGAAGGTACAGTTTAATCTGTGAAGTTGACGCAAAGCAGAGACAATTCTGGACACTCAGGATAGCCAGCATCCTTTTAATCCTGCGTTTGATTTTAAGCTCCAAATCTTTCTTTTCTCCAATTTAACCTACAAAACACAAACACAAAGTAAATGACTCAAAAATGATAAGAACTAAGCCTAGAATCCTACATTTAAGGGTATAAAAATATATGGAATTATGAATCTATCATACAACCTCATTTTTGAACTCATTAATTCCTTGCATAGAGTCTCTTGCGAGCCTTTTCACTGTTATTTCTTGTCCATCTTCCATCATACCCTGAAAGTCATCAGTTCATGTATATTGTGACTAAAATTTATGCTCGTGTAGTCTTCACAATTTACTTGCACTATGTAGTACAATTATCCATCAGTCCAGGTTAAAACCAAAACTACATGTATCAAGTGGATATGATTGTTAGCTTTTACCTTAAAAACAGATCCGAAGCCACCTTCTCCTAGTTTATTACATTAACAACAGTAGCCAAGTCAAACAATGGTAATTCCAGATTTTCTTTGTGGCCGCGGCTCAGTTTTCCTGCTAAAATGAAGTAAAGGTTTTTTCAATAAACTTCTACATTAGAAAAATGGTACAGCTCCTTTTGTCATTATAAAATCAAATTTATAATCAATAACTCACTACAAAACTCAACTACTTCACTGGAAAACCGAGGGATCAGAAGAGTACAAACAACTTACCATCTTTCTTCCAAACATAAAAGAGCAGAGCTACGCCCAGTAGATAAAACAAGAGTGCTAGCTACGATTCTCACTTTCTTCACATTGGATTTAGCAGGTTTAGCATTGATTCTGGTACTAGTCTCTTCATTATCTATGAATGAAATTTGAAAGAAGAAATTAATTTGAGTTAAAGACTAACCAAAAAAGAATTCTGTAATGTCTATCGTCCAAAGAATTTAAAAGAAGATTTTCTTAGTTATATCACAGTCAGTTAAATGACAGAGCTTCAGCTAATTTGTTAAAACATTTGTTCTGTTTTGACATCATTTTGTGCATATATGATCATTAAATGCATAAATCACCATCGATCAAGTGAATACTTTTAACCATATTCTTATTGGAAGTATAGTGCTCTGCTTTCCTATTCTAAGTTGGTATAAAGTACCAAGTCTTGAGGAATCAAGATGATTACATACCTTGCTCTGATGCAGCTAATCTTATATGGATATCTTGTCCATTCTCTTTCTCAGCTAAATTTCTTAAGTCAATCAGATCACCTAACCACAGCAAGCACCCACTTCTTCCTTCCCTGATATTAGAATTTGCATAAGCTGTACAGGAGCAGTTCTTCATACACAACATCTCACATTCCTTGAGGTTCAGACTTGTGTTAAACCAAGATTGTTTGGTGCTTGGCAATTTGATCCCAGTGTACTTCTGGAATGGGATTAAGTTGGCACCCTGTCATTTTCTTATAATTAGCTTGCATAATTCAGATTTTGACTTGTCTTTGTCAGACTTTTATTAGAAGATAGATATTTGTAGCATTATTTTGGTCAAACTCTGTCTGCAGCTAAAAATCTCTATCACATCACCATTCTAACTACGTAGCAGTATTGGCAACTTAACTAGAAACCATGCAGGCTTTACATGGATACATCCCTCGATTTCTAATTTAGTTGAGTACTGGTGTGAGGGTAATTGGATAGACCAGTGTTGACTGTCTCATTCGCCAGCAGGTTTTTATTAGCACAAAATGTGCATATCTGAGAAAATTATGTATGAATGTCAATTTATCAACCAGCAGAAAACATGAAAGGCCAAGGATCGAAGGAAAAAGATCAAACACAGGTAGTTTTAAGAGCATATCTTTCCCTAGTTAGGAGTTTGTGCGTGTGTGATCTGTGCAGATATTGTAATTATAGTGATAGGCATAGGTGAACGTTTTTACCTTGTCAAAGTCACAGCAGAGCCAGAGTCAGACTTTACAGCTGGCCTCCTCACTCTTATATCTCCTTAACTCCGTTATCTCAGGTACGTCAAACACCTTTCTGGTGAGTCGGCTTTGATTCCTTCCAACGATCTCAAGCTTGTCGCTTGTGACTGCAGTAAAAGTATTTGTCATTCTTAAAATTATGCAATCAAACCATACACGTTCTTTATGACCCCGTAGTAAATCTACAGCATGAACCATCATAACTGAAAAATGCATTGCAGATTCTTCTAGTACTCTTGCTATATGCATTTCTTCCTCATCGTTAACTAAGAATTTATCACATTACAAAGCTTAATTCACAAAAGAGCTAGAAAAAGGAACAAATCAAGTTGGGGTATAAAATTGAATTTCCACATGCTTTAGCCACAACAAAAGCCAAGTTGTTCTGAGGATAAGCTAAACAGAGCCATAAAATGTAAAACAAAGCTATGAATGTGAGCGCGAGAGTACATACCACATAAAATGGCATATGAACGTGAATATTTCACATGATGTTGATTTTCCTTTTACTACTCTGGGGAGGTAGTTGGTCGTTATATTCTTCTTTGAAGCTTGCAGTTCCACTTCCACTGAGTTCAGACTCGTCCCGTCGCCTCTTAGTTTCGATGATGATATCTTCTTCTTCTACTGCTTGTTTTGGTTCCATAACTTCATCTTCATCAATGCCTCCCAAGCTAAGAAGCACCGAAACGGGTACGAGTTTCCGGATACGATACGATCGGAAACGTGGAAACGACAAATCTTAAATGTAATAGGAAACGGAAACGTGAAGGAAACGCTAATTAAATATATATATATATATATAATTAGAAAAAAAAATATGAAACATAAACAAAGTACTAGTCTGTGACAATCAAACATTATCAATCCATTGTCATCAATTGTCTTATTTTCAGGATCAGCAGATCCACTACTAGGCACCGGCGTTAACAGACCCGGCACTAGAACTAATAGGAGGTGTTCCTCCGCTGCTCATGGTTCTTGAAAAATACACAATTCAACGTTACACCAATATGCAAACAACCCAACATTTAAATAAGTTAACAATATCAAATAACAATATCAGAACAATCTCCAAGCTCCAAATTTCCACAACGTTACACCAATATGCAAACAACCCAATATTTAGACTTGTAGACCCAATTAGCATCCTCAATGAAAACCCAATAAGCTCAGCCAAAACAATAAAGCAATATTGCTTTTAAACAGATCGATCGAGAAAACTCAGAAAAGCAAAGAGGATAAGAACTTAAGAACTAGCTAGCCCATAGTTGCTGCTATACACACATCAAATAACCATATCAGAACAATCTCCAAGCTCCAAATTGAAGAACAAATATGAGAAGAAGAGCAGAACAAACGTACCCGAAGCGGCTAGAAGAGGAGAAGTCTTGAGCAGAAAACATTCCGATCTGGAGAAGAGGAACGATTCCGAATCGGGACCGGACTGGAGAAGAGGAACTGGGTTGCGTCGGAGCAGAGAAACGATCGAGGGTCTCGAGCAGAAGAGAACCGATCGAGGGTCTTGTTTCCGGACTGGAGAACGACCGGAACTGGGTCACCTCGTTGTCGCGCCTCTGGTCTCTCTCTCTCGATCTGGTCGCGCCTCTGGTCTCTCTCCCTCGATCTCGTCGCGCCTCCATCTGGTCTTTTGTTTGTTTATTTATTTATTTATTTTTTCAATTTTGGCCTAGTAAAAAGTCAGTATTACCCCCACATTTCCTATTTATTTACATTCTGCGTTTCCGTATTGGATACGTACGTTTCCAAAACGTTTCCAAATCCAGATACACGTTTCCTAGCGTTTCCGAGCGTTTCCGACCCGTTTCCCATTTCGATACGGGAAACGAGAGCATTTTGGCGTTTCCATGCATCATAGCTCCCAAGTAATTTTTCAATCTCTTGGGCATACAACAAGGAGACTCCACACCTTTTCACCCTCACAGTGGAGGGGTCAAAGAGATTTCTTTCTTTTGGGTGAAAAATAGTTTGGTACAACTTGAAGTCAAAAGATGCTTTTACCCAATCCTCAGGAACAAATTTAGGGCGGAAATACCCCACGAACACATGATCTGAATTGATGAGAGTAGCTGGTAGGGTTATACTGAGGGCTTCCCGACAAACTTCGTGACTATTGTTAGTTTTGTGATGGGTTTCACAACTAAAGTAGGAACTATAGGGTGTCGTATAATTGTTGAATGCAACCACAATGCATAAAGCGTAACCGAGGAAGCCTTGACGAAACGAATGAGGAGGAAGCTTGATATTTATCGAACATCCCTCACTTTGATACCTCATCCACTTTGGAATTTCATTTCCCGGACAAACAATATTAATCGTACGGCGTTCTTTGAGGAGACGTCATGCAGTTGCAATTCGCATAACTCTAAGCTGTGCATCAGCCATTATGTTGCTCCGTGCACTCTGATCCAATTTCACGCAATTCGTAAATAATAGGTGCTCGAGATTGAATCCGTTGATATATTGATCCCTACCTTGTATGGGTGCAGTCCTCATCGGACTTGAGACTGTCTCTAGTGACGTGCAGCCATGTGCATCAAACACTTCTAGAAGCCATGGCAGCTTCGGTAAAGACCCAAGACTCTTGCAATTTCTCAAATGCAGTGTCTTCAGCCCAGAAGGTAGCTCGACAGGCAAAGACCCAAGACTCTTGCAATCGCTCAAGTCCAGGTGCTCCAGCCCAGAAGGTAGCTCGACAGGCAAAGACCCAAGACTCTTGCAATCGCTCAAGTCCAGGTACTCCAGCCCAGAAGGTAGCTCGATAGGCAAAGACCCAAGACTCTTGCAATTTCTCAACTGCAGTGTCTTCAGCCCAGAAGGTAGCTCGACAGGCAAATACCCAAGACTCTTGCAATCGCTCAAGTCCAGGTACTCCAGCCCAGAAGGTAGCTCAACAGGCAAATACCTAAAACTCTAGCAATCGCTCAAGTCCAGGTACTCCAGCCCAGAAGGTAGCTCGACAGGCAAAGACCCAAGACTCTTGCAATCGCTCAAGTCCAGGTACTCCAACCCAGAAGGTAGCTCGATAGGCAAAGACCCAAGACTCTCAGAACCGCTCAAGTCCAAGTACTCCTTCAGCCCAGAAGGTAGCTCGACAGGGAAAGACCCAAGACTCTTGCAATTTCTCAACTACAGTGTCTTCAGCCCAGAAGGTAGCTCGACAGGCAAAGACCCAAGACTCTTGCAATTTCTCAACTACAGTGTCTTCAGCCCAGAAGGTAGCTCGACAGGCAAAGACCCAAGACTCTTGCAATTTCTCAAATGCAGTGTCTTCAGCCCAGAAGGTAGCTCGACAGGCAAAGACCCAAGACTCTCGCAAGCGCACAAGTCCAGGTACTCCAGCCCAGAAGGTAGCTTGACAGGCAAAGACCCAAGACTCTCGCAAGCGCGCAAGTCCAGGTACTCCAGCCCAGAAGGTAGCTCGACAGGCAAAGACTCAAGAGAGCGGCAGCCAGCTAGATTAAGATTTGGGAGCGAATTCAACCTACAAGTGCTGCTTGGAAGATTCTTAAGCTCTTTACATATAAAAAGATCCAAACTATAAAGATTCTCGAGAGACCAAATTGATGAAGGCAATTCTTCTATTACAGTCTGATTCAACATTAAGACTTCCAGATTGCTTGGCATCTCTGGGAGAATTTTGAGATTGGAGCAAAGACACAAACAAAGATAAGTAAGCTTGGCAAGATTCTGAAACGATGAAGGAAGTTGAACCAAACTTTTACAACCCCCAAGGTGAATTCTCTCGAGATTTGGACTCTCAATCAGAGCTGAAACATCAGCCAGGTGCTCGGAGTCACCAAGATTGATACGTTTTAAGCTCTCAAGATTGATCTGTAACAAATCAAAGGCAATTAATGGCAAGAGTTATATTTTCCACACCATTATTCATACACAAGAACTAAATTAAGCAAACCTGCACGCCTTTATTCCAAAGTTGCTCAAGTCGGCTGCTGGGCATATGAAGCTCGACAAGATTTTCTGAAGAAAACCTCGATGGCAGAGATGTCAAAGGATAGAAATGCCACCTCAAATATTTAAGGGCATCAGGGAGAAACTCGAAACCTGGAGGAAGGTGCAATTTGCTGACACCCCTGGTGTACGAGTACGAGTACGAGTATAGATCTAGTAATCTTAGCTTATGCATCTTTTCGAAGGATGCAACATTCACGTATATATGAGATTTAATGGGATACATATTCATGGCCATGCACTCAATGTCTTCAGTACCCTGAAATCAATGGCAAAATATATATGAGCATACAGTAGAGAGCAAAAATGATTTCACTAAATTTACTTAACTTTTATAGAAAATGAGATTTTGCTTGGTCTTTTCTTTTTCAATAGAGTGTATTAGGCTCTTACCGTATTATTTGTCAGTACATGACGAACATCATTTGGAAGCCACAATCTACCGCGTTTTCCAGGATTTTTAACACATTGATCACGAACCATTTCCCGACCCATTTCTTGTATCAAATCATGCATCTCAAGTGTTGAACATTTACCCACGGATATGAGAGACATATCAACGAGAATTTTTACTCCTGCATTGGCACAAAAACCACAGGCATCTAAAATTCTTTTTGCCTCATTAATATACTTCCCTTTGTGATAACAGGCGATATCGAGAAATATCTCCCTCTCATTTTCTTCTAATCCATCATAACTGAACCTCAATACATTCTGGATTCTTTTGTTTGGAAATTTTTTCAATCTATCTAATTCATCTTCCCAGTCTTTTTTGCTCTTGCATTGACAGAATATTACGGAGCCCAAGATTGTAAGAGCCAATGGATTACCTCCAGCATAATCTACCACCTCTCTTGACAAAGTTGTATAATCTGTTGGAGGGGAGAGATTTGTTAAAGCTCTCAAATGAAAGAGCTCAAGAGCTTCATCACAATCTAGTAAGTTAACCTTATATATCTTATCATCGTCAACACCAAGCATGCGCTTATCTCTAGCTGTCACAATGATTCTACTTCCAGGGCCAAACAGGATACGATCACCTCCAACCAAAAATTCTACTTGGCCTAAATCACTCACATCATCAAGAACAACGAGGGCCTTTGTACAGCAAAGCCTCTGTCTTGCAAACATTGATCCAATAGATGGAGCGGCCACATATAGATTGTCTTCCTTAAGTACTGTACGAAGCAGTTGATTTCACAAATCATTTAGTCCATGTCTCGTCTCTGATGCTTCCCTAACATTTGCAATAAAGCAGCAAGCTTCGAATTGAGAAGAGTGAAGGTGAAATACAACATCAGCAATAGTGGTCTTACCGATACCACCCATACCCCAAATACCTACGGTCCGGACATCCTGTGAGTCAAGGCATAATAATGATTCAACTTGTCGGACGTGTTTTTCGATTCCAACCAGGTCCTCTAAACCACTTGCCATTTCCGATTTGAGATTCAATTTCGCCAAAATGTCATTGACCACAATCTTAACTAAATCAGACTCCGGCCTGCCATATACATATGAAAGACAAAGTAGTTAGTAAGTGATGCAGTAACTGTAACGTCCCGAACCCAAATTCACCGGTTTACTAGTCATTTGGACAGTAAACGGTAATTTATTTTACTTTTACTCTTTTTCGGCAACTTTAGTGGCCCTTAAAGTTGACTGTTTGTTCGGGTCAAAATTTGGGAAAATGTTCTTCATGGAAGTCGTAGAGGACGTTAAACCGAGCGCGTGCATATGTGGTGCGTAAAAATCGGAGTTCGTATGTGAAAGTTACAAGCGAAATAGTAAAGTTACTGTTCATTGGTAGAAAGTATAAATTTGAATTTTTACTGTTGGGGGCCGATAACTTTCTTTTCCTCCCTCTCTCTCCTCCTCCCCGCATTTTCCTGTCTCCTTCTGCGATCTGTAGCTCCGGCCTTCTCTTCTTTTCCGGCCACCTGGTGGTGCAAGCTTGGTGTCAGTAGACTCGTCTCCTCCTCCTAGACGCGCCTGCAGTGATGAATCGTCGAGTTTTGGCCGGAAAACGGCGAACCAAGGCCGAGAAGTTTACTGTAGCAGTTTGGGATTTTCGTCGATTTCTGGCGATTCCGGCCATCTCCGGCCACCAAACCGACGTCGAAGGAACGGTTTTTCCCAAGGATCATGTTGCCCGTAGCCTTGAGCCACGATTTGTAGTGTGGAGGTCGAATCGAAGGTTTGAAATTCTGAGTTACTATTCACGATTCGGGTCCAAACTTCTCTTTAATTGTTGAGGTACTTCCACTGATTTTCTAACTTGGTCACAGTTGAAAGAATTAATGGGTGTGTTGAGAAGGTGCTACTGCCAAATTTTGGTGGCCATCGGAGATGGTGGCGGTGGCGGCAGCGCCGCCACTGTGGGCGGCGGTAGCGGCGGCTAGGGTAGCTTTTTAATTCCAATTTCTGGCTAGTTCAATCCTATAAATTGTGTAGAGCTTATATGTGAAGTTTGGTAATTTTTGGAGAAACTTGAAATTAATTATGCATTTTTGAAGTTTAGGGTTTCGATTATCGAATTACAAGAATCCGACCGTCGGATATCTCTCGATTCTGCCTTGGAACCTTTAAATTAACGAATTGGTATTAGTGGTATAATTTGGGTTAAATCCGAGGAGAATTGGGAGGTGAAATTATGAGGAATTGATTTTAGGAATTGTATTAAATTATTGAAGAATTATTCACGGAATATAACTGTGTACAGGACGACATACTGAGCTATTGCTCGATGACGGAACACGAATGCGTGATCGTCGGAATAGTACTGTGAGTGGACTTTTATTTTAAATAACGATGCATGCATTTATTTTCTTAAAATGATGCTCTAGTGATTATTCATATTACTTTTGAGGAAATGAATTAATTTTCGGAAATTGATTTGGAATTATATCATAGATTTGCTTTCAATAATGAGTTTCAAAGGTTGGTTTTGATTTATAATATTATTTGATGAATTCCTTATTTTCGAGGTAAATTTCCGGAATTTAGCATATCCCTAATCACCGAGTTAAGCTCCTGGAAGATTTTTAAGATGAGTTTCAATGGAGTTGGATATTGTCAATTGTTTATTGACTTTCGTTTTTGGCATCAGGAATGCCTAATTAAGGATTTTGGATTTGGTTGGCTTCTTGGAGATTTTGAGAGATTTTTGGAAATGGGATTTACCTATACTAATTTCCGGTTTTGGTTACGGATTTGAGAAAATTTTGGGCGTGTGGGACATGCCGTCGATTTATTCATATTTCTCACTTATCCATTTTGAGATTGAGATTAATCTTGGCGTGCGGGGTCACGTCGTTGAATACATGGTTTCTATCTCGTGAGAATGTGGGGAAGCTACATGGATTTATTGGTTTTCGATGATTTTTTCCTCACCATACGCGGGTTATGTGATTAGGTCTCCTCCTCACTGACTTTGTGTTGGTGAGTGGCAGTTGAGGTAGCTTGTTCTCCTCCTCACCTACTTTGTGTTGGTGAGTGGCAGTAGAGGTAATTTATTCTCCTCCTCGCACAATCTATGTGTGAGTGGAAGTTGAGGTTATTAGTTCTCCTCCTCGCACAATCTATGTGTGAGTGGCAGTTGAGGGTAGGTAGAGCCTGGGAGGCTCCATTTCCCGTATGGTGATATCTCTTCCCCATATCCTTTCATTTCTCGACTAGCGGGGCCTAGTCTGATTTCCGTGTAACCAACGGGGCTGGTCTTATCCTGTTGAGTATCGGAGTTTCGATCTTTCCCCTCAGTTGTTTGTGACTAGCGGGGCTAGTCGGTTTTTTTTTCTTGAGCGGAGCTTCTCGTGATTTGTTTTCTAAATCGTTGCATGCATCGAGAGTTTTTAAGGAAATAAATGTGGGAAAGTATAAAATCCATTTGGTTTAAAAATTGTTTATTTTTGTCCACTCACGCTAACGTATTTTATGTACTTTCCCCTGGGCCATTAGGTTTCAAATGCCCAGTTTGCAGGCGAATTGGTTGAGGTCGGGCATACACGGAGTTGAGGCATAGTCAACAGCATGGCTTCCGCATCTGCCTTTGAATTAGGTTTTCCTCTTATACCTTTCTGTTAGAATTGCTCTGATTACCTATGGGATTTATGCTACTTGGGTTGAGACTGTTATTTGTGAAATTGGAGTAGTGATTTGGGGAGCAGGTGGCTCCAGGAGAATAAGAATGGATTGATTTAGAAGTGTAAAATTTTCCTACAGGTTTTAGGTAGCCTACTTTTAGGGGATGTTCTGCCAAATTTTTTGGTAGAATGTCTTCTAAGGTAGGTCCCGCAGGGTCACTCCGGATTTCGGGGTGAAATCCGGGGCGGGTACTGTCTGTAACACTCATTGCCATAATAGAAATCACAAATGGACGCATGAGTTAATGAATGAGTTACCTATTTGTTTGGGATTCAAACCCATATATATTGGCTGCTGTTGTCAAAGCCTTTCTCCACCTGAGCACCTTGTCCATTGAGTCCTTGAAACGTTTCTCATGTTCAACAAATGCATCTGCATAACTCCCAAATTGTTTGCGTACATCTGATGGATCTACGCCGTAGAAGATGGGTATAACAACTGTTCACCTCTGCATTTGAGTATGTGCGCTTTATCTCTGCATTCGAGTATGTGCGCAAGTTCATCCAAGCACCATGTAGAAGAAGCATAGTTTTTGGAGAAAATGATAACCGAAAGCTTCGATTCACTGATTGCTTTGAGAAGGGCAGGTTCGATTGCATCTCCTCTCTCCAAATCGTAATCTATGTAAGTTTGGATTTTTTTCTGACATAAAGCCTCATAAAGATGGCTGGTGAAATTATTCCGGGTGTCCTCGCCTCTGAAACTAAGAAAAACATCATGCTTCTCCTGAGGGATGCTATCAGAGCAAGAAGAAGAAGCGGCCATATTGTAGCCTGAAGATCAACAAGTCAAAATAGGCAAACCTTTCCGATGAATACAAAGATTCAGAATGCAAAACAGATGAGTAATTGCACAGCAAGACTAGTGTTCTTAGCAGTTGTACTAACCTGGTTAGAACTTGGACGAGTAAATATATCAATAGACACTTCCCAATCAGTTTTTCAGCTCTCTTTCTGCCCTCAGCAACTTAGCTCATCTATTTTGAATGAACTTATATTCTTCACCAGAATGAAAGAACACCAGGTAAAAAACCTATGCGTACATTTTCCAGGAAAGTAGTCAGAAGTAAAAAGCTAGCACAGAGGAAATTTCTCTACACTTTCGGTGAACTATCTTTCAATCATTCAAAAAGTAGACGATTCAGAGGCCACCATTACTGCTTTCACCGACTGTTCAAAATGAAGCATTCCGTTGAAGTGACTTATCAAACATAGAAAGGCATCTTACACACTAATCCACGATGGTGCAAGTTTGGTCCACTCCACTGGCTATCATGCATAGTACAGCTTTCAAGTGTCTACCACCTAACTTGAGACATCTGTAACTTGGTCTCAGACCTCTTAGCCATTGACTCAGACTTTGAAATACTGTAGCTACAGAACATTTTGTTGAGACTTATTACAATTAGAACCTCACTCAAACCCAAGTGCTTAGAAAACATTCTCGACTGGAATTTCAATTAAGTTGAATACTGATCGCTTTTCCAACACTCAAACAAGTCGAATGTGTTTTCAGCTAGCTTATATTTTGATCTTCCCTCAGCAACTTTCTTCATCTACTCTAATAAACTTTGATTCTTCATCAGAATCAAACTAGACTAATAAGAAACCATACTGTGCACATATATTCCAGGAAAGCATGCAGAGGTAAAAAGCAGAGATGAAAATTTCCCAGCACTTGCGGCCAAATATCTTTCTATCATGCAAGTCGGCATTATTGACTAAAGTACTGTGGCTTGCAACCATGGGTCCCTAATTTCCTCCTTCCAGTTAGCTTTCACCAACTTCAAAAAATGGAGCGTACTGTGTGTTTAACAGGACTGTAGAGATGATATGATGGACCACAATGTGTTTTCTCTTGTTCTATCCATCATCTCAATGTGTAGGTAATATACCATAATGTTGGTAAAGCTAATTGCTTCAGTGTCTGTAACTCTGTATTGTATAAACTCTTTCTAATGCTCTAACCGCGGTCGATATTTGGTAGCTGTTTCTATCTAGCTAATGATATAAGTGAATTCATACTTGATGATTGTATTCTAGCCAAAGCTAGGTAGCAATATATGACACCAAAACTTCCTTCCTTACTAGTCCATGTACAGTTTCTTACTGCTGAAGAAATTTCTTAACCCAATCCACAAGTCACTAATTCATTTTACACATTAAGTTTATTTGAGAACTAGGCATTCTATATTTGCTTGTTTCCAATAATCAAATAAGTAATGAAAAAGCAAAAATAAACAACCACTACTACAAAAAGGTCATCAGACGACGGTGGATTTGTGTTGTATGATGACCAAGCTCACCGTGGTCTAAGTGAGTGTTGTGTGATTGAAAAATCAGACAACGGTGATTTCACCGTTGTGTGATAATAGTTTGCTCAACAGAAATACCTATTTCCGTTGTGTGAGTTCTGCGCAGCATGTGCCTGGCATGGCATGGGCGGCGATGCCTCGGCACATTCAGACAACAGAAGAAAGAATTCACTGTTGTGTGAGATTCATAACACACAACGGATATAACTCATTCTTTGTTGTCTGAGATTCATAACACACAACAGATATTACTCATTCTTTGTTGTCTGAGATATGTAACACACAACAGATATTACTCATTCTTTGTTGTCTGAGATTAATAACACACAACTGAAGTGAAATTATATCCCTTGTCTGTTGATTACTCAGACAACGGAGATGATTTCATTTCTGTTGTGTGTTATTAATCTCACACAACAGAACTTTGTTTTCTTTTGTTGTTGGTTGTTAGTTCACACAACTACTCTATTTGGTTTCTGTTGTGTGTTATGAATCTCACACAACAGAACTTTGTTTCTTTTGTTGTTGGTTGTTTGTTCACACAACTACTCTATTTGGTTTCTGTTGTGTGTTATGAATCTCACACAACAGAAGTTTGTTTCTTTTGTTGTTGGTTGTTAGTTCACACAACTACTCTATTTGGTTAGCTGTAGTGTGAATATTGTAATCAAATTGAGTAACAAACCAGTGACTATTGGACAGTAATTACCACATCAAAAGTACTCAAATCCATATCATTCCATTACCATTTTTCAAACATCCATACATTCAAGTGACTAGGTAATGTACCAAACAAGAAAGCATTCCTAGCTAGCTACACATGAATCAAAAGCTGATATAATATCTTTTCGCTTCAACAAAACCTTCTTGTGCCATTTTATCAAGCATCCTGTGCACTATATATACTCTCATTTGCATCACCTCCAAGCTTATTGTGAAGCTTCACGAGTTAGCACATATTGCAGCAGAAGAGCATGATACAGTACCAAAGGGGTTGGTTTTCCAGAGGAATGAAGAACAAGAGCATGTAACCCAAGTTCAAGTGCCTTTTCCCCACTCACTAGCACCAATGAAGCTGCACCATCACTGCTCAAGAGAAAAGCACAACCCATTATGCACTGTTAAAAATGAGAGACCATTATGATTTATGAGAAGTACCTAAACACAGACACATATATAAATAATCTTATGATAAAAGCATTGCCAGCAGTAACTGTACCCCCATAATATAAAGTTTCAGATAGATGTAGATGGGGTGTGGGTAATTATTTTCTCTGTAAAAAAGGGAAATCAAGGTGTTGAGGTGCATCCTACTAGTAGGAGTAGTAACTAGAAAATTGAAATGTGTAAAATATTTGAGAACAGAACTTAGAAATAGACAGGAAGGTAGGAAATTACCTCAGAAAGATTGTCATCCATCCCTATATCAGAATGCACATCAGAATGCGATGGAGATGCAAGAGAGTAACCGCTTCCTTTCAAGATATTCTTCTCCCTCTCCTTGTTTGCCTCCGTTAAGGCCTGTTCTAACAAAGCTTTTGCCTCCTCACTAAGCTCACTAATAAACTTCAAAGGTGATGGCCACACCAGAGGCTCAGCTGATGACGGATTTAGCATAGCTGCACAAGCTCCATGTTTGTGTTTCAAAGCAACTATATATGGCATTCTCCTGCATATTTACAAAAAAAAAAAAAAAAAACAATAGATAAAGATCAAACTTTCAAATAAAGTGTTTAAAATCAAGTTAAGAGATATGATCATTGGTTCAGGTTTTCTTGAATAAAAAAAACAAAATATCTTAAAACAGAGTTAGACCCCCAATGAGGCCTTAATGTTTAACACTTGTTGGCCTTAGTGTTTGTCACTTAATGCAAATAGATTCAATTCTTGCTCTCTCCATCAAGAAAGAATTTTTTTTTTTTTACAAAACTATGGTGGTTGGATAGATGAAACAGAAAGAACAGAACATGCACTGATTTAGAGATAAACAACACAAGGGGATCTGTGTGTGTTACAGACTACAGAATTTGATTTTTGAATATAGATGGAAATGGAATTATACCCCGATCCATCTCTTTGAGCGCGATCTGCACCCCATGCCAACAATCCTTGTATACAATCCAGAGATCCCCCTCTTGCCGCCAAATGCAGCGGAGTGCTTCCTGGGCAGCTGTAAACACCAATTTCTCAGTCTAAGAGTAAAATCGACACTACAGATCAATGATGATTAAGAACTTTGAGTTTAATTCTTACCCATATCCGCCAGTTGAAGCACAAACAAGAGCTCCGTTGTCTAACAATATACGTACACATTCAGGCCTACTTCGCCTCGATGCTAAATGCAACGGGGTCATCATTTACCAAATTAGTAAGATCAACCAAAGCAGGACCAAATCACTTCAGAGAGTTTGTACTTACCATGAAACAGCTACATGATTTGATTGAGCAGCGGAAACAATGGCCTGGAGGCAATTGGCATGGCCATAGTAAGCAGCATAATGCAAACAAGTTCTTTCGTGAAGGGAATCGAACATTAATACCTGACACAATAGCACACATTAGCCTCACACTCCATATCTGGAGGAAAAAAAAAATCAGAAACCCAAACCAAACCAAAGCTGTGATTTTTCACATACATTTGCTCCTACTTCAAGAAGCTTTCGCACGCAAGAGATCTTGCCATGCATTGCAGCCAACATAAGCGGAGTCTAAAAACCATCCAAAACCAACAAACCATGAGCAAATTACATCCAGCAAAAACTAAAGATCAAACATTTTCAAAGCTATCTGAAACCCAAGTAACTTCTCCTCTACCTCCACCTAGCACAAGACTCGATTATATGTTTAAACCACCCAAATTCAAAAATTTAAGTAAGAAGAAAAGGAAAAAAAAAAAGCAACGTAGGAAGGGAACAAATTAACAAACCAGAATGATCCTGCAGTTCTTTTAACAACTTCATCTCCTCAAGTATACTAGACTGTGCTCCACTAAGCAACCCTCCTCCAATTCTCATCTTCTCTTCCATTATGACGTGTTCTGAACCAAAAACAAACAATCAATCTAAACAATCAATACTAGTAATGCAGTTCTTTTACAACTGACCAATTTCTGAGAATCCTATAAAACAAACAATCCAATCCAAACCAAATCTAACAACACAATGCAGCAGGGGAAGGACACAAAAAGCAGAAGCCCTTAGAGTCCAACCAAAACCAAGGAACAAAACCTGCGATCTAACAAAGTGTAGTCTCTCTCTGTCTCTGCGCTTTGAAACTGGAAAAAAGACTGTGCATGCTCCAATCCTACACACACACTTTCTGTATAGGGGGTGATTCCGTTGCAGCTTTAAACTGTTTCGAACAAACAGGTAGCAGGATCATAGTTTGGAAGACATTTCAAGGCCACTCCAACTCAGTCTTCTAGTTTTCCATCCTCATCCACAACAACAACCCCGGTTTCTGGTTCTGATTTCACATCACATTCAATCAGTCAATATGAATAAAAAACAAATTCCCTCTCAGACGAAAACAAATAACAATATTTCAAAAGCTTTCAACCTTGAGATTGACTTCAAAAGCTTGCATGTCTTCGAAATTGAAACCTGCATCCATTCAGGGGAATTTATTAACATAGTTCATAACATATACAAAACGCAATCATCTCACCAATAATATGGCATTAGTAAATTCTTTTTCACAACAATCATCTCACCAATGCATCCTTTGCTTCTTCTCCAATTGCTTCCTTCATTAATACTGTCTTTCCCTCATCAAGGCTTTCTATACTTTTATCTGTACAGTCATCTTTCAAAGAGCTCTGAAACAGGACAACCAGCACTAAATTATAAAAAAATTTGATCGGCTAAAGTTTGATATATAACCAAGTGTTGCACTCTTTTATGGGTTTAGTTCTCTTTCTTATGCCCTTGCCTTTTACAGCTTTAACCAAACTTTAAGGTCTGAGCACTATCAATGGTTATATTCTTAAGATGAAATAAAGGCTTCGAAGTCTTTACAATTCATGTACAATTCAAAGGCGTTGCTTACAGATTTTCCCTTTCCACAATGCAAAACATCTGAAAGACTGAAACTTATGTACAGTTTAAAAACAAAAGCCTAGTTACAGTGATGACTAACCTGACAGATGATTGGTTCTTTACCATTGCACTGATGATCATCAAATGCCTCCTTTTCACTATATTCAGCAGGAGCATCAGTTTCAGCTGCCACATTGTCTTTCAGTGCACTATCCAACTGGTCAACATTTAACTCAGGCTCACTCTGAATATGCACAACTCAACCCAATTAATATAAACCTCAGCAACTACAAACCAAGAGGGAATTAAAATCTTTAAAATGTAAGGAACTTATTTCGGACCCAACATGCCCCCTAAGAAGAAACATAAAAGAAAAGATATGGCGTAACAGTTATGATTTTAGAACAATCATCTCACCCGCGTATCCATTGCCTCTTCTTTCTCTTCTTTAATTTCTGATATCCCCTTATTAAGGGTTTCTTTACATTGATTTGCATCATCATCTTTCAAAGATTTCTGCAACAGCACGACCAATATCAACTTATAGTAAAACAAGGCCGGAGCTCACTTATAGTTCAAGACCCTAAAAACTAACTCAAAGTGATAGACATAAATAACCTGACAAATCATTAGGTCTCCATTAGATGCTTCCTTTTCACCTGACTCGGCATTACCATCCCTTTCATCTCCCACATTGTCTTTAACAGCACCCGAAACAGCCTCACTAGCACCGGCATTTACCTCACTCTCACCCTGCACCATCACAACAGAACCAAATTCAATCAAACCGCAACAATTACCGCATTCAAATATCAAACATTACCCGAAAAACAATCTCTAATCACCCATTCATCGCCCGGTTTTGCCAAATAAAAACTGAGCCTTTCGCCTTTGAGCACAACAATGGGCAGCCGGTCAAAATCCCACCCTAAAACCCTACACACAACCTGAGCAAAAGCCCTATGAGCTCTCTTCTTCTTCGTCTTGCTTATCGAAACCGCGTGGTGAACAAGCCCGACACAACCCTTGATCTTCTTCGTCTTCCCCAACCCACCACACACCAAGCAATGGAACTCACCACCATCCCAATTCCCCTCGTAATAACTCCTCAACCCACTCTCCTCCACAAACAAATTCAACAAAAACTTGTACTCCTCATTCTCCTCATCTCCAACCTTGCAATCCTCTTCTCCCTCCTCACTCTCGGACCCACTACCCGACCCGGCATTGCCCTTAAAGAATCCGCCACAGGCCTCCAAGGCCCGGTTGTGTAGCCGAAGTGCGTGGTGCCTCAGCTGCTCTTCCGCCGACGCCGGAGCCAAATTGAGCTTGGCTGAAGTCACTGGCCACTCAGAGGTTGAGTCATCGTTCGAGGCCAGATGCGGGCATTCCCAACGCGGGTCGGGTTGTGAGGGCTTCTTGTTGCTGCTGGGCAATTCAATTTCGGTTCTTGTCTTCCTCTTGGTGGTGGGGCCTTCTTGGGCGGCAATCGGGTACGGCAATTGGGGTTTTCCGCCATTTGGCGTGGCTCGGATTTTGGAATTGGGAATGGGGTTTCGGCGATTAGGGGGACCTTGGTGCCAGAGAGAGTGGAGGTAAATGACTTCATAACATAGTTCCGTACATATACAAAAACGCAATCGACGGCGGGCAAAAGAACCTACCATTAGCCTTCCCCTTGTCGCCCTGCTCGAACTTGCTCTCGGAGAAGCCCCAGGCGGCCTGCTGGAGGACGATGGCGGCGGCGGTGGTGGCGTTGTCGATGATGGAGGAGGCCATTGCTGGGGGAGGAAGATTTTAGGGTTAGGGTTTGAAAGGGGTGATGAGATTGAAGAAGAAGAGAGCATGAAATTGAGACAAGAGATATCGAGAGACTGAGAGAGAGGGGTTTCGTTGGGGGGGGGGGGGGGGGGTGTTTCACGATTGGGAGAGTCGTAGGGAGGGGGGTGGAGAGACGGGCCGGGGTTTCATAACTGAGAGAGCTCGAGAGAATTTGTTTCATTTTTCTTTCGACACGATGTGGCTTGGCCTGGGTGGGAGGCACAATTAAACTTCCAACAAAGCAATCACACAACAGAAACCTAACAAACTGTTGTAAGAGTATCAAAATGTCAAAACATGGAGGGAAATCTGCCGCATACAGCAATTTGGCTCAAAATGTTGCCGCCTATATGTTCCCACTTTCACACAACAGAAAAGTATAACTTCTGTTGTCTAATTTCTACAGCTTGCACTAGGTTTATCTTGTGGAAGACATTCAATCAAGCTTCCTCAAAATTTGGCATCCAGTTTTCAATCACACAACGGAAAATATAAAGCATCGTTGTATCAAGTAGCACAAATTTCAGATTTCAAGAGGCAACCAAGGCTCCAAAGTGGAGGGAAATCTGCCGCTAATTTTTTTAAGACTCAGACGACATACATTACTTAAGTCCGTTGTGTAATGTAGTTCTGATAAAAAAGTTATCACTTTGTTGGCATTCACACAACAGAATATAACAAGTACCGTTGTGCAATAAAGCTTACTTAAACACACAACGGATGATTTCTGTTCCGTTGTGTGATTAGTGTTGTGTGATTAACTTTTTGTAGTAGTGAACTTTATCCTAATATTTGTATACTTAATATTTTCATAGTGCTCCATAATAAAGGTAGAGCAACCTTGCACACTGAATAATAGTGAGAGAATCAAGACAATTTGCTAGTTTGGTGACTTGGTCTACTTCACTAATCTTTGAGGATCTTCTATGCTTTGTGCTCATATTATGCTTATATGCAAAGCAGCAAAATCAACATAATCCCTCCACAAACAACAAACATTCCTGTTTCTAAATTTTTTTTCCAAAAAAATTACTACCTCTAAATGCATTTGTAATCATACAGATAAAGATGGAAATAACATCCTTACCTTGTCTGCCTTCACATTGCCAACAAAATTCCAGCACAACCCGGCAGATCCCACTTTCTTGTCAACTCCTACATTACCCTTCTCAATTTCAAAGCTACCCCACTCTCATTCTCATTCTCTTTACCTCGAAATTTGAGTTGGAAAAAAGCTCAATTCTTGACTGAGGCATTATGTCGAACACCTTCCATGCATTCACACGTAAAGATTGTATCCTAGCAAAAGCTAGGTAGCAATATGACACTTCGAAATTTCCAAGTAGATTCCAGCACAACCTACACTGCCCTCTTCAATTTCTTAGTTGCTTCCTCTCTCAGGCGTTACGTCAAACACGTTCCGGTTGACTCGGGTTCGAGGCCTTCGAATATTTCGAGTCTACAGCTTATTTTCTGCGTAATGTCCTTCATCCATCTCAAGGGACGTCGACTACTTGGACTGTTCGGTTTTTGAGTCTCATCTTTTACCAGGACAAACGACATTTAATCCAGCTTAAAATGAAAATTACTGTTTTAACCTGTTACTTTCCCCAGAAAGAACATACGGTTAAATGTTATATTTCACAACGAGTCATAATTTCCTATTTCCAGGACACCGAAACTTCATTACTGATCCATCATCTATGTGCAGTGTTTTCACTGCTTAACAAATTTCGTTATCCGACAATCCACAAGACGTTCAGTTCACTTTATTGATTAGATTTATTTGAGAACTCAGCCATTTATATTTGCAGGGAGTATTCAGAGCACCGCCGTGCACTTGCACCAACACAAATAAATGGTTAGATTGCATTAAATACACTTTTTGTTTATTAAAAATAAAGTTGATAATAAATATCAAGGGTTGAGATTATTTTATAAGGGTTGGGTCACTTACACCGTCAGTGCATAGAATAATTTCCATTATATTTGCTTGTGTTCAATAATCAAATAAGCAACTAAAAGCAAATTGAACAAATTTATTGTGACATTTGTACATTCAAAAGTTTTATAGTATTCCGGAATTTAGACAGATAAGACAGTTTCTTAGTTTGACATTTATAAACCTCTTCAAACTCAAGTTTTTAGAACCACATCATCATCAGCTAGCTGAATATTGGCGGTTTTTCACAATACATAAATAAGTTGAATGCAAAAAAAAACTAATTCTTGGGCATCGTTTATGCTCTGTGCTCATATTATGCTTATATCAAATATCAACATAATCCCTCTAGAAATTACCAACTTTAAAAAACTTTATAAAAACAAATACAATGAAATACTACCTGTGTTCAAATAATTACCAGCTCTAAGTCAAACGGATAGAGATAGAGGAAGGTTTTTACGTTGTTTGCCTTCACATTCCCAAGAAAAGTCCAGCACAACCCGGTAGAAAACACTTTCTCTTCAACTCCTTCATTACCCTCCTCAATTTCAAAGCTACTCCATTATCATTTTCATTTTCAATATCTCAACATTTTAGTTTCGGGCCTTCGGAATGCATTATGCATTTGGAAAAAAAAAACTCACTTCTTGGTGTTATTTGTTGGTTGCTTCCTCTCTTAGGCATTCTGTTGAACACCTTATGAGCATAAGGAGTCTGTGGCTTTCTCGTAATGTTTTTCATCTCCAAAGAATATTGGAGTCTGTGGTTGTAATGTTCTTTTTCTCTCAATTCCCTCCAATTTTTTTTTTTTTTTGTCAACTCTACCCATTATTAATTTTTTGATTGAAAATTAACTCCATTAATTCTTTCGTCTTTTACCAAGATCAAACTACATTTTAATTCAGCTAAAATTAAAAGTACTGTTTTAACCTCTTACTTTGACCAAAGAGGCAGAGAGCAAATTTCTTATACCTTTGAAACATCCATTAATTTTTCTTTCTAAGAACCATTCGATACTACTACTTGGAAATAATAGCTTCTGTGATCTAAGAAAATCTTTTACCTTACAACAATTTAATGTTTATGTTTGTTGGGTGTCTTAAAAGATAATGCATAATTGGCATTTTTCACATTTTATGCAGTGGAATGTCCTGAGTTTGACTCATCAATTTGTTATTATATCTTCTCAGTTATAATTAATCGTTTGTTTAATAAAAATTGACATTTCTACTAAAAAAAATCTTCTTATATTTCATATATCAACTATTTGTGCGGAACAATTCAGTAGAAGCTCTCCTCACTTATTTTGTTGACTGGAGTAGAAGTGAAAGGTTGTTCACCTTATCAAGTATTTAAAGGTAAACCTGAGCAGATATCTTTAATTAATGTGCATAGTGGTGTGCAACTTTTGCAAGTCACGCGTTATTGTGTCCATAACACCACCCTTAAGACGAAGTGGAGGAGTACTTCCCGCTTGCAATGGATTCGGTCGAGCTGACCTGTTCCGCCTGATCCAGATCTACCTTGAGGGGATTTCGCCTCGAGTAATTTCTTAGATAGACTGAGCCACCTCCCTCTTGACCCATTTCTTGATCAGAACTTGATTCCATCTTACCTAGATCTGGCCGAGGAATATGTTGGGCCGCCTCCCTCTCTGCCTATTTCTTGACTAGAACCTGATTCCACTTTACTCAGATACGCCTTGAAGGGATTTCATCTCTAGGAATCTCTCAAATAATTTGGGCTACTTGCCTACCTCTCTCTCGGCCAAGGTTTCAAATTTCGGTTTCGGTACTTCAAATTTAAGGAAATTTCGGAGAAAATTTCGATTTCGGTGGATATTTCGATTAAAAATAAAGAAATGATATTAATTGCATTTATAAAATGATATTTTTGAATGAAACTTTTACATAGACTAAACTAACCTATAATAAACCTACTTACAATGTAGCCTCTCTAAAATTATACATTTATAATAGAATTGTGATATTTAATATGTACGAGTAATTAACTAGTACTGCTAAACTAGTGTTTTTATCTATATGTAATTATAATTATGTTGTATATTGATAATGTGAATGTAATTTACTCTTCTTCTTTTTTTATGGCTGGAACCCAGTGTGAGGCTTGGCCCATCACATCTTTTTCACTAATAATTAGAAAAATACAACCGCCCCCACAGCGGCAGGGAGGCGGGGGGGACATAATACCAAAACCCCATGAATGAAAATGAACAAGTACAATAAAAGCAATATAAAGTATTAAGAATAATTGTTACTATGATGTGGTTCGATCCATATGGTCTAACTGCTTCCATTTAGTATCATATAATACTGCTCCTTGTGGGAGGCTTGACCATCACGTATTTTTCACTAATAATTAGAAAAATACAACCGCGGGGAGGGGGGGACGTAATACCAATTATTAGTGAAAAAGGCGTGATAGCTAAGCCTCCCACTGGGTTCCAGCCATAAAAAAATAAAATAAAAAAATAATAAAAAGTAAATCACATTCACATTATCAATATACAAAACATTTATAATTACATATATATAAAAACACTAGTTCAGCAACTTACTACAGTTTTAGTTAATTACTCGTCCATATTAAATATCACAATTCTATTATTTATGTATGATTTTAGTGAGGTTACATTGTAAATATCTTTATTATAGGTTAGTTTAGTCTATGTAAAAGTTTCATTCAAAATTATCATTTTATAAGTGTAATTAAGGTGATTTCTTTATTTTTAACCAAAATTTCTACCGAAATCGAAACTTTCTCCAAAATTTCCTTGAATTTGAAGTACCGAAATCGAAACTGAAACCGAAATTTGAAACCTTGATTGAGTTTGATTGTATAGGGATTATGATCCACTTATGGAGAAGCATAACGTGTGATTGTATAGGGATTATGATGGGTAAAGCCAAATGGAACTAAGGACTGTCAGCGATTTTTTTTCGTTGTTTACTTGAATGATTTTTGAAAATTACATATGAGAGGTGGTTGAATTTCTATGAGCTAGAGTTAAATTCTGGACATTACTTTGGTCTCAGTTTCTCCAGAGTTTGGGAATTACCATAATTTTTTTGTTTTCTGGAATAGAGGTTGTATTAGTTTTACCTTTGTTGTTTGTTTGTTTGTTAATTAATCTACGAGACAATATTGCGTTTTTTGTCGATTAATTAGTTAGGTTAAAACATGACTCCACTGTTAAAGAAGTGCTCTGCTCATTTTGATTTTTCAGGGTTGATTAGAAGTTAATGTGAAATGCAATTTTTATTTTTTGTTGTGTTCACTTTGCACCTGAAGGGATTGCTAACATTTTATATTATGTAGGGCAAGTATTACCTCTGAAACTGTGTTGATTGTTCTGGTTGGAAGTTTCAAAGGCAACATAATTGTCTTTTTGAAGCATCTTTCTTCTGGCTTGCTCTTGGTCATTGGTAAGTTTTGTCTTTCTTCTGGCTTGCGTAGTAATTTGTCTTCCTTCTGGTTTTCTTCAATTTGCTCATATTTGTCTATTGTGTTTGTTGTATAATCTGGTTGCAGAGAAGCCCAGAAAGACTTTGGTTTTTTTCTTTTTCAATAAGATTGGATTGTGTTTATATGTATGGACAAGTTCTTGGATTGAATATTTGAATTGTGCATCTGGTTGCTTTAGGTTCATGGAGAATTGCCGCTTTTAGAAGTGTAGAGCCGCTTTGGTTTCAGTGGAATGAATGTTATGTATATCATGGAGAATCCTTCTGCATAACTGGTTCATTTGAAAGTGCAATGAATGTTATGTATGTACTGAGTTACCATTGAGTTATTTTTTTTTTTAGAAGTAAATAATTTCATTCCTTATCCATGGCCAGAAGACATGTACATCATATGCTGTCTTACACCAAATAAAACCTAGATGGTCAAAGCTGTCAAGCACATAACAGATAACCCTCATTGGGAAACAACTTGAGCATAAATTTTAGACCTAGCCATAAGGAGACAAATCCAACAACTATCTAAATCCTTGCTAGAGTAACCCTAATTGCCTAGAGACCTCATTTGGCATACAATCAGAGAAACTAACTTAAATAGCAATAGACTGGAATCAAATGCTAGGTACCGAAAGCAGGAAGCTTGGAGCTTTCCTTTGCCCTTATTCTTAGGGCTAATCTCTTGAGCAGCATCAGCAGGAGGGTAAGTCAGACGCAGTGCCCCACTCACCTAAACCTAGAGGTCTTCCAACCTTCTTCTTCAGAATTCCTTGTTCACTCTCACTATTAGCTCCAATCAATCCTAAGGCATCTGCTTGCAGTGTAGGCAACTTACCACCTAGGATTGTTTTAAGCTTCTTTGGGGAGGGAGTACAACCTCCAGTTCTGCTTCGTTTCTTGTAAACACGAGGTTCCACTTGCACAGCCTGGACAAGTAGACTGGATTCAGAACCGCCAACCATGGAGGCCGAGCCCGAAGCTTCAATCCCAACTTTGTCTGGTTGCTATATTACAGCATGCTCACCAGACTCCTCAGCAGTCATATCTTGCATGGAACTAGCAGATGGATTATCTTCTGGTGGTGATCTGTCCAATTTCCTGATTACTGGCTTTTTCTTCTTGAGGAAAGCAGAGGAGGGTTTCGGGAGTTCCCGGCTGGCCTGGGCCGAAAAGGAAAAGGATCCACCTATGGTTGGAGGACCACCAAACTGCAGAACCCTAGGGGTAGATATGATCATATTAGGTTCCATGCATTTGGTCCCAGAATGCGTAATCAAGCCACATTGAGAACACCTTCCTTTGAGATGCTCAAACTGAAACTTTAGGATCGGTTCAATCCCTGCAGCCAAGAAGATCTTACATTCAAGGAGAATAGGTTTGGAGATATCATGCAAGAAGAAGATGCGCATAGATCCTTTTCGAAACTCCTTGTCATAATCCAGGAAGCCCCCCAACAGATTCCCAATGAGGATAAGGTTTTCAGGTTCTTCATAGAGTGGAGGGATACCTAAAATCCTAGCCCAGATTCGAACATGCTTCAGTGGAACCTCCGCAATAGGCAGGACTCCTTCGTACTCCTCCAGACAGACCAGAGCAAGATCAAAGCACCAAACTCTACCTTTGAGAACCTTATTCTAGTCTCGGGCTGATTCGAAAGAGAATAGGAAGAGGTTATCATTCTTTTCCTGAACCCTAAATTCCTTTTCCACCATCCAAGTTCGGAGGAAGTGGGATTTAAAGGTGGCAGAGTCCACAGGTCTGCGAGTGAGAGGTTTTCTGAGAAGAAAAGATTGGGAGGATTTCTTCACAGGGCCTCCACCAATTCTTCCAAGGTCTGGGACGTGACCACCCTTAGCAAGAGCCAAGGAGGCGGCAAAGCTAGCGGTGACAGCTTCGAAAGCTCCTATAACCATTGAGTTGTTGGTATTTAGCCTTCATAAGTTATTTGAAATACTGCTCTATTCTTTTGTAACGGTGTCAAAAGCTCCTATAACTTTTTTTTTTTAGTGAACAAACTCCCATGTATTGATTTTAACAAATTTTTTTGGAATAAGTGTTGAAGGAAGTTGACATCATGTGTGCCTCTTCAAACTAGGGTTTAGTCTTACAGTTGTAATAGGAGAAGGTTCTAGATTTCCTAATTATGTTCAGATTCTATTACCTTTCGTGTACTCTGTAAATCCCTATATATAGGGCTCCTATTATCAATAATACTACTACAATTCTCTCTGCAAATCATATTTTCCTTAAACACGTTATCAGCACGAGCTCTAACCCTGAAAAAAATAACCAAAACCTAAAACAAGTCGAAACCCTTAAACCCTAATTGCCTCCGCCTTCCAACTAGTAGCCCCAGACCTACGGAGTCCGGAACTGGCAGCAACACAATCAAAACTGGCCAAAAACTTACCGAACCGGCCGCCGAAAGCCCCAAACCGTCCGCTGCGATCTCTCCACCGGTTCACCACCTTCCGAACACCCAATTGCCACCAAATTTTGTCAGCAGCACCATCTCTGTCCTAGGATTCAGGAACCGGAAGTGGAAGGCCAAGAACCTATTCAGAAGTCCCTGAACCGGCCGTCACACCAATTGATCCTCATGCAGAAAAACAGGCAGAAATGACTTTTTGCCCTGATTTTCCTGTTTCGGCCAATACCAACTACCGCAAACTCCTATCCCTAGCTAGCCATACCGTACGCTGCCCCTGCAATCCCTGGGCACCTGTGTGCCACCTTTTGCCCTTGCAGCACCGCCGCACGCACGTTGCATCCTCCTCCTCTCACCTTTCCTCTCGTGCCTGTGCATATCAGTCTGTCGGTATGCCTCGAAACATCTAGTTCGGGATCTTTGATCAAAATCCTTTCTTCATAAAAGTTGTTTGTCTCTTTCTCTTCTATCTGACCTTCAACTTTCAGCCCTATTGGAGTCGTTTTGAGACCTATACACCATTCGAAGTAGGTGCTGTTCAGAAGTGAATTTGCTCGGAATTTCAACAAGTAAGTTTTTGTGATTAAAGTTCCTGCTTTCTTGTCTTTTAAATTTCTTTATTTGCTGCAGGATTTTCAATATAAGAACATGGGTTCGATTATTTAATAAGCGGAATTGTGGGGATTCACGCTAAACGAACTAAGAACGTTTGTAATCAATGAACTAAGAGTGTTCATAATATTCGAACTAAGAGTGTTCATAATATTCGGACTAAGAGCGTCCGCAAGCATCAAATTGTGACTATATTAAACATCAATGTTTCGATCTAAATCCAAATATTCTTGGAAATCGATTTCTTGGTAGAATAGCTCGGAAATCTTATTATTATTCGTTTTTGTGGAAGTTTAGCTCCAAAAATAATTCGTTCTTATTTCACCCTTTTTCAAGATGTCAAACTTGAACGTACTCGATTTTATTCCATTGGATTATGCAGGCAAAAGATACCTAATGTGGGCTCAGGATGTTGAGCTCCACCTTATTGCCCGTGACTTATTGCATATAATCCAAGAGCTTTGTCATAAAGGAACTGCTCTAGACCCTCAAACTGAGATCGAAAATTCTAGGGTATACTTGCCCTAATGATGCATCACATGGATAGGGACCTCAGGTTTGAGTTCATGAATGAGGATAGCGCTATAAAGCTATGGCAAGCGCTTCGTGAATGTTATGGCAACGTTAGTGACTCTATGCCTCCGAATTTAGAAGCAGAATGGAATGATCTTCGCTTCTCTGACTTTGATACAGTCATACAATTTTATTCGGAAGCTCTTTGCATCATAGGAATGATGCGCTTCTGTGGCAAGACGATCACAGAAGAACAATTGATTGAGAAAACCCTCAATACCTTCCCTGTCTATGCTATGAGGTTCTGTGATTTATTTCGGACTCATATAAATGCAAGACGGATCACAAGCTTTCAACAGTTTATTGAAGCTATAAAAATTGCTGAAAGGCAAGGCAACGAGCTTGTGAGAAGAGAAATTGATAGGCTTCGAGATAGCTATCCAGAGCATCGTCCCATGGCTAGAAAAAGTCGCCATAGACGTCATGATCCATATGATCGAAATGCTCATAAAGGTAGTCGCCAAAGGTGACAATCACGCCACCGTAGGAGCCGTGACTTTGAGGGACGAAGGGTTGGAAACCATAGAGCCAACGTTGGCCATGGTCATAATTTTCCAACGCCTCTGGTCCTAAGGACCATGCACATTGCGCCAATGCGCCTCAATCAAGGGAGAAT
Source organism: Rosa chinensis (assembly GCF_002994745.2). Lineage (NCBI taxonomy): Eukaryota > Viridiplantae > Streptophyta > Magnoliopsida > Rosales > Rosaceae > Rosa > Rosa chinensis. The sequence continues at coordinate 1,618,934 of NC_037088.1, read as the reverse complement.
TCTCTTCATGGTGTCTATTTCTGATATGGAACGTCTAATCAATGGACCTGAGTTTGCAATGTACCTAAAGAGGTAGCCGCCTCATGGCGATCATGACATCGAGTTCAAGAAGACTTTAAATCTGGCAATGAAGAAAAAAAAATGCCTCAGATTTTTATTATAGTCTTTTATTTCCAAGAATTATGTAATGGCAGTAATGACATTTTGTATTAACTCTTTCTTTCTAGGCTCACCTAATTAAGTATGATGTCTAGGAAAGTAATTGAGATTAGTGGTACTTAAGAGAGCCTCGCTCTACCAACATCTCTTCCTACTTTCCTAGTCATATTTGATTAGTGTAACCGAACGGATTGAGTGACTACAATCTGTCTAAGTTTGATTTTATTTTGGATTAGACTTTGGTTAAAGAAACTTTGATGTAATAATTGGCTATTAATAAAATGTCGATTCTTTTACTTAATGTCCTGGACATACCTTAATTCGAACTTTATTATTTGAAAGATATAAGAGCCAATGGTTTTCATGTGGAAACACATTGTGAGAATGGACAAGAGTTCCTTTGCATCACCTCTAATGACTACAGACATAAACGAGTATTAGAGAAACTTTTGTATCGCTCTAGTGGGTTGTATGCAACCACTATTCGAGTTATTGAATCCAACCATGTCATGAGAGATGACTTATGGGATTTTGACACATATAGGCTTTGGTATGACCGTTTGGGACACCCAGGTCATGATATGATGATCCGTGATACTAAAGACTTCATACGGACATATCTTCTTTAGAAAGAAGAGAAGTAAGAATCAAAAGTCGATTCAAAGAGAGCATTGCACCGGCGCCGCTCCTGGGGGAGCCGCCGCCATGCACCACCGGCCGGCCAACACCGGCGCCGTGATCCCCCTGCAGGAAAATCATGGCTTTGACGTCATGTATGGAGGCTTGGCTCCTCTCTCTACTTATCAAAGTAAATTGTGACATTGTGGCTCAACCAAAACCTTCATTGGTTGATTATAAGGCCAATCTTTCGTTCTATAAAGCCTGTTTTTTTAAGGATCACAACCATCCTATGCAAAGGAAACTAAAGAAATAATTTCATTCTTACAAAGAATCCAAGGGGATTCTGTGGATCAACTCAACCAACTTGCGGACTGCTTAGATGTTTTATGCTGTTGGTTGATATGCAGACACATTGGTCACGTGTCGCACTATCGTCCACTTGTAATGCTGCTAAAGATGAACTCCTAGCCCAAATCATATGGCTACGGGCTCACTACCCGGATCATCCCGTTCAGTCAATTCGACTTGAAAATGCTACAGAGTTTACATTGAAAATTTTTGATGACTATTGCATATCATTGGGTATTGATATTAAGTATCATATTCTCATGTACACACCCAATTGGTCTCATAAAAAAGCCACCATTAAACAACTACGATGGTAGCCCAGATATTGGTAATGCGCACCAATATTTCCGCTTGGGTTATGCAATATCGTATGTAGCTATGCTAATTCGTCTACGACTCATAGCAACCACTCAACTTTTATTTGCGTTACAGCTAGTGACTGGGTTCGATTCTAATATCTTGTACTTATGCATATTTGAGTGTGCGGTTCATGTGCCAATTGCACCGCCACAGCGCATCAACATGAGTCATTGCAACGAATTCATATATATATTTGTGTTGGACATGAGCCTCCAACTATAAGTCCGCTATGTAGAACCCTTGACAGGCGATCTCTTTTTTCGTTGGATTTGCGGATTGTCACTTTGATGAGATAGTCTTTCCGTCGTTAGGGGGAGATTAGAACGTCAACATTCAACAGGAACGACAGGAATTGTCGTGGTCTGTCCCCACTATGTCTCATCTTGATCCCCTAAAAGTGATGAGATCACATATAACTGCTGCAAACATGTCTGCAAGGATTGATGTCCCCACAAGAGGACATGGTGCCACCTAGAGGAGATGGGTACGGCACCACCACCATGGATGGTGGTATGGTGACCCCACAGGTGGCATAATGGCGTCATAGGCCATGGGTTCCGCTAGAGAGCATAGGAGACCCATAGGTTCGATGGATTCTCGCCCTAGGAAGAGAGCGAGTTTGGCACAACTTGATCCATTGATCCATTGATCATTGATACTTAAAATCCGTCTCATGAGAATATTCTGGATTGTGGTTATGTCCAAGAGACATCTTTGGGGGACGCCTCAATGTTAGAACCAATTCTTGAGAATATAGATATCTCTACGAACTACACTAATGTACATGAGGACGTGAAATTATTGAGACCGATGACATCGAACCTTACTCCATTGAATAATGCCAACGTAGAGAAAATTGGCCTAAATGGAAAGATGTGATCCAGGTTGAATTGGATTCAATAACGAAGAGGAAGGATTCCGAGCCTAAGATGCCAACACCTCCTAACATAAAACCTGTTGACATTAATAGGTCTTCGTTAGATAGCGTGATGAGAAAAAGAGATGATAATCTCGCCTTATGGCGCAAGGCTTCTCACAAAACGCCCCGGAATCGACTACGAGAAGACATATTCTCTCGTAATGGATGTCATTGCACTCCACTACCTTGTCAGTTTGGTAGTTTCCAAATAATTGAACATGTAGCTTATGAATGTGGTCACTACGTATCTCTATGGGGATCTAGACACGGAATATAATGAAGGTTCTTGTGGACTTCATTTACCCAAATCAAGTGGCTCTTGACCACGAAGCCCATTTGCAATGAGGGTGAAACGCTCACTAAAGTGACTACTTGATTGGGAAGGGATATGATGAACTATGCCCCTGCGTTTTCATGACAAGTTCTGGATTTGCAATTGTCATGGTTGATGTTGATAAACATAATTGGAACACTTGAGGGTTAAGGGAAACTGCTGAACACCTGAAATCCGAGTTTGAGATAAATGACCTTGGGAGAACACAGTTTTGTCTAGATTTAGAACTTGTATACCATGTCAATAAATGCTTTGCATTTTGATAAAGTCAAAGATGCACTCCTATGGTCATCCGTAGTCTTGATCCTAAGAGGGATACTTTTCGTCCTAGGGATGATGACAAAGATGTGTTAATTGGCAGAAGTGTCTTACCTAAGTGCAATAGGTGCATTATTGTACTTAACACAATACAAGACAGGACACCTCATTTTTTATGAACTTGTTGCCTAGATGTAGCTCTGCGCCAACGCAACGCCATTGGACTGGTATGAAGACAATCTTTCGTTACTTAAAATGTACAATAGATATAGGCTTATTCTATCCCTGCAGAGAGAAAAGAATGTTGGAAGAATGAGAACGGATCTCATTAGCCCAAGTGGCACCGTCCAAGAAGCCGTGATCTGTAAAGCCGCCGGCCACCCATCCTCCTCCCTTACATCAAAATGATAATGATGTTTTGATGGATTTTGCTGATGTAGGGTATCTCTCTAACCCTCATAAAGGTCGCTCCCAAAAGGGTTATGTCTTTACCATAGGAAGCACTGCGATGTTTTGGAGGTCTACAAAGCGAACCCTTGTTGCTACTTCCTCAAATCATGCAGAGATTATTGCTCTACATGAAGCCGTGCGAGAATGCATATGGCTAAGGTCTGTAATTAGACATATTCGAGGAACTTGTGGGTTGAAGTCTACCACAGATGAACCTACGTGCATTTATGAAGATAATGCTGCTTGTATTGAGCAAATGAAATTAGGTTTCATCAAGGGCGACAACACAAAACATATATCGCCTAAGTTCTTTTACAATCAGCAACAACAAGCACTTCTAAATATTGAAGTGAATCAAATCCGATCTGAGGATAATGTAGCGGACTTCTTTACTAAGTCATTACCTAAATCCACCTTCGAGAAATATGTGAAGAGCATCGGATTGAGAAAGTTATCCGAACTCCCATGATTGTAGCAATCAGGGGGAGATATTGACATCAGGGGGAGGTATGATGTCTACATGTTCGATCTCGAGGAGTGAAGGACGTGCTGTGGTCTTTTTATCCTTCGACCAGGGTTATTTTTGTCCCACAGGGTTTTTGTTACCTGGCAAGGTTTTTAGTGAGGCAACGATCAAAGCGTCATCACCAAGTTTGAGCGGCACAAGGGGGAGTGTTGAAGGAAGTCGACATCATGTGTGCCTCTTCAAACTAGGGTTTAGTCTTAGAGTTGTAATAGGAAAATGTTCTAGATTTCTTAATGGGTAAGATCCTCATATAGTACTCGAACTATCACGAAATGCACTTTTTGATACCTACAAATTTTCAGGGAGTCCAGTGGTACTTGTACTATCCCTCCGTTAGCCCTTATAGTACCTCCGTCCATTATTCCATTAAAAATGCCTATGTGGTGGTCATGTGGTACTCATGTGAGTAAAATAGTAAGGGTAAAATAGTCTTTTCATTCATAATTAGAATTGTAGAATTTAATATATTGAATATCTATAATTAAAAAAATATTTTGACACATAAAAAAAAGATAAATAATACCCAATTTATTCTTCACTGTTATGGGGACACTTGGGTCAATTAATTTAAGTACTTTTATTTTTGTTTAGTTTTTTTTATTTTATGAAAATTTAATATATACTAATTTGGAGATAACTTTTTTCTTGAACAATTAATAGGATTAATCAATACAGATGGTAGGTAAATCTAGATATTCACTAAATTCAATTCTAGATCTTTCTTTTAACCTAGTCTAATTTATTTTAATAAAAAATTTGTAAAAGAAATATGAAAAATAGGTGTTTTTCGATTTTATCCACACTTTAACGGAATAATTGACGGAAGTACTAAAATGGCTAACGGAGGATAATACAGGTACCAATAGACTCCCTAAAAATTTGTATGTATCAAAAAGTGCATTTCGTGATAGTTCAGGTACCATATAAAGATTTTACCCTTTCTTAATTATGTTCGGATTCTATTACCTTTTGTGTACTCTGTAAATCCCTATATATATGGCTCACATTATCAATAATACTACTACAATTCTCCCATCAATTCTCTCTAGATCTTCAAATCATATTTTCCTTAAACAATAAGGTCTTTCACAACAATATTTAATTATATGTTATTTGTAATATATATAAATTTGAGTTACAAAATAAATAAATAAATAAATAAATGTTTAAGTAAAATAGATTCGAGAGCGAATGTAGAGAGAATTGTGTGTCATATTATTGAAAATAGGAGCCTTATATATAGGGATTACAAGTACATATTCTAATGTTATAAGGAATACTAATCCGCGTATGATTAGGAATTCTAGAATCTTCTCTCCTATTACTACTCCTAGTTTGATTAGGCACACTAATAGTTGATTTCCTTCAACACTCCCCCTTGTGCCGCTCAAACTTGGTGGTGACGCTTCATCCGTTGCCTCGTTAAAAACCTTGCTCGAGTGAAAAACCCAGTGGGACAAAAACACGCTCGAGGAGGAGAAAAAGAGTACAACACGTCCTCTACTCTTCGAGATCAAACATGTAGACATCATAACTCCCCCTGATGTCTATATCTCCCCCTGATTGCTACAATCATGGGAGTTCGGATAACTTTCTCAATCCGATGCTCTTTACATGTTTCTCAAAGGTGGATTTACGTAACGACTTAGTGAATAAGTCTGCTACATTATCCTCTGATCGGATTTGATTCACTTCAATCTTTAGAAGTGATTGTTGTTGCTGATTATAGAAGAACTTAGGCGATATATGCTTGGTGTTGTCGCCCTTGATGAAACCAAACTTCATTTGTTCAATACAAGCTGCATTATCCTCATAAATGCATGTAGGTTCATCCGTGGTAGACTTCAAACCAAAACTTCCTTGAATATGTCCAATTACAGACCTTAGCCATATGCATTCACGCATAGCTTCATGTAGAGCAATAATCTCTGCTTGATTTGAGGAAGTAGCAACAAGGGTTTGTTTTGTAGACCTCCAAGATATCGCAGTGCTTCCCATGGTAAAGACATAACTTGTTTGGGAGAGACCTTTGTGAGGGTCAGAGAGGTACTCTGCATCAGTAAAACCCATCAAAACATCATTGTCGTTTTGATGGAGGGGAGTAGGATGAGGTTAGCCACCCTTGGTGGTGGTGGCGGCAATCTCACCAACCATGGAGTTTTGGACGTTGGTTCTTGATCCAATATGGTCCAATCCCATCCTTCCATTATTCCTATTCTCTTTGTAGGGATAAAATAGGCCCATATCAATCGTACCTCTTAGGTATCGAAAGATTGTCTTTACACCAGTCCAATGGCGGCGTGTTGGCGCAGAGCTATGTCTAGCTAACAAGTTCACTGCGAATGAGATATCCGGTCTTATGCATTGAGCTAAGTACAATAATGCGCCTATTGCACTTAAATAGGGCACTTCGGCCTCTAATGGTTCTTCGTCCTCATCCTTTGGACAAAACGGATCTTTTTGGGGCTCAAGACTACGACCAATCATGGGAGTACTCACAGGCTTTGTTTTATCTTCATTAAAGCGCCTTAGGATTTTCTGAGTGTATGCAGACTGATGGATCAAAATTCCATCACTACAGTGCTCGAGTTCTAAACCGAGACAAAACCGTGTCTTCCCAAGATCTTTCATCTCAAATTTGGATTTCAAGTATTTAGCAGTTTCCTTTAACTCACCTAGAGTTCCAATTAGGTTCATGTCATCGACATAAACTGCTACGATTGCAAATCCGGAACTTGTTCTTTTAATGAACACGCATGGGCATATTTCATTATTAATATATCCCTTCCCAATCAAGTAGTCATTTAAACTGTTATACCACATCCGTCCGGATTTTTTTAATCCATATAGTGAGCGTTTTAATCTTATTGAAAACGCGCTCCGTAGTTTAGAGCCACTTGATTTGGGTAATTGAAGTCCATCTGGAACCTTCATATATATCTCTGAATCTAGATCCCCATAGAGATAAGCTGTAACCACATCCATAAGCTACATGTCAAGTTTTTCAGAAACTACCAAACTGACAAGGTAGTGAAACATTATAACGTCCATTACGGGAGAATATGTCTCCTCGTAGTCAATTCCAGGGCGTTGTGAGAAACCTTGCACCACGAGGCGGGCTTTATATCTAACCACCTCATTTTTCTCATTACGCTTTCTAACAAAGACCCATTTATGGCCAACAGGTTTTACATCTGGGGGTGTCTGCGTTATAGGCCCAAATACCTGTCTCTTTGCTAGTGAATCCAATTCAGCCTGGATCGCATCTTTCCATTTAGGCCAATCCGCTCTTCGTTGACATTCTTCGACAGAGCGAGGTTCGATATCATCATATTCTATGATTCCTTTTGCAACATGATATGCAAATGCATCATCAATTTCCATAGAATTTCTATCCATCATCTCATGTACACTAGTGTAATTCATAGAGATCTCTCTATTCTCTGGAATTGGTTCTAACATTGGAGCGTCCCCCAATGATGTCTCTTGGACATAACCATAATCCGGAATATTCTCATGAGATGGATTATTTACATCGATGATTAATGGATTATTTTTTGCCAAACTCGCTTTCTTTCTTGGGTGAGAATCCATCGAACCTATAGGCCTCCCCCGCTTCCTGGCGGGCGTCGTAGGCCTAGCCAGAACGTCACCAAGGGGGGGGACGTTGGCGCCATACTCAAGTACTCTTGAGGTGGCGTCATGTCCTCTAATTTTAGGGACATCAATCCTTGCAGGCACGTTTGCAGTAGGTATATGTGATCTCGTCACTTTAGCGATATCAGAAAATGCATCAGGCATCAATTCTGCTACGTTATGAGGATTGAGAATTCTCCGCACTTCAATTTAGGACTGTACGGTTCGGGGATCAAGATGAGATAGAGTGGGGACAGACCACGACAATTCCTGTCGTTCCTGTTGAACATTGATATTCTTATCTCCCCCCAACGACAGGAAGACTGGCTCATCGAAGTGACAATCCGCAAATCTAGCGGTAAAGAGATCGCCTATCAAGGGTTCTAAATAGCGGACAATCGTTGGAGAATCATATCCAACGTAAATGCCTAATCGTCATTGAGGACCAATTTTGGTGCGTTGTGGCGGCGCAATAGGCACATAAACTGCACACTCAAAGATGCATAAGTGTGAGACATTAGGCTCATACCCAGTCACCATCTTGGACGCAGAGAAGGGTTGAGTGGCAGTGGGCCTCAGACGAATAAGCACAGCTGCATGCAATATTGCATAGCCCTAAGCAGAAATAGGGAGATTGGTGCACATTACCAATGCCCTAGCGACCATTTGTAGTCTTTTAATGGCGGCTTCTGCGAGACCATTTTAGGTGTGAACATGAGGAACTGGATGTTCAACTTCAATCCCAATGGACATGCAATAATCATCAAAAGTTTTTTATGTAAACTCCCCAACATTGTCTAACCTTATAGACTTAATAGGATGATCAGGGTGGTGAGCCCTTAGCTTAATTATTTAGGCTAGGAGTTTAGCAAATGCAGCGTTCCTAGTGGACAATAGCATGACATGTGACTAGCGTGTCGATGCATCAACCAACACCATAAAATATCTAAATGGTCCGCATGGTGGTTGAATAGGTCCACAAATATCACCTTGGATTCGTTGTAAGAATGATATATTTTCCTTAGTGTCCTTTGCATAGGATGGTCTCGATCCTAATTTTGCTAAAGAGCAGGCTTTGCAGAACGAATGATGGGCTTTAGAAACAACCAATGAGGATTTTGGTTGAGCCACAAAGTCACAATTGACTTTAGAAGTAGAGATTGGAGTCAGGGGAGCAGAGGTGGAGTCAAAGCCACCCTTAAGCCGCAGGGGGATGGAGGCACCGGCCTGTGGTAGCCGGACTTGAAGGGGAAAGGCGCCGTGAGGCGCAGGTGCTCCTCCTTGATCCGAAATTCGAGATTTACTACTTTTCGTTCTAAAAAAGGGATGTCCGTGTGAAGTCTTTAATATATGGATCATTATATCAAGACCTGGGTGTCCCAAACAGTCATGCCAAAGCCTATATGTGTCAGAATCCCATAAATCATCTCTCATGATGTGATTGGATTCAATTATTCTAATAGTGGTTGCATACAACCCACTAGATCGACACATAAGTTTCTCTAAGACTCTTTTATGTATGTAGTCGTTAGAGGTGATGTAAAGGAACTCTTGTCTATTCTCACAATGCATTTCCGCATGAAAATCATTGGCTCTTATATCTTTGTAGTAATAAAGTTCGAAAATATGTCCACAACATTGAATAATATAAATCGATGCTTTATTAATAATAGCCAATGATTACATCAAAGTTTCGTGACCAAAATCTAATCCAACATAAAAATCAAATTTAGACAAATCGTAGTCACTCTATCCATTTGGTAACTCCAATCAAATATGACCAGGGAAGTAGAGAGATGTCGGTGGAGCGAAGCTCTCTTAAGTACCACTAATCTCAATTACTCTTCTAGACATCATACTTAATTTGATGCGCCACATAAGATAGAATTAATACAAAATGTCATTTATTGACTAAGGCATATTGCTATTACATAATTCTTGGAAATAATAAAGACTATTCTAAATAAAGATCTGCGGTATGTTGTCTTCATCGCCAGATTTAAAGTCTTTTATAGCTCGATATCTTGATTACCGTTGATCAGGTACTCCATAAAATACCATGAAGAGGATGCTCTCTTGATTGAGATGTATTGACACAATACATATGGTCCCTAGGACCAATGGTGTTGGAATAGTGCAACCATGGCCGAAAGTGGTGCCATGGTGTCCAACCCTATACCCTCAACGTCATGACTCCTATGGTCATGTTAGGGTTTTCTCAATCAATATGTTCTTTTGTGTTTTTCACAATCATGCATCAATAATATGATGTAGAGAGCCTCCGAACAATATTTCTTAACTCTTTCAAAGTTTAGAGAAGCGGATATTATTCCATCATGCTTCTAAGTTCGGAAAATTGTGAATGTTACTAAAACATTCACGTGGCGCAACCCAAAGGTTGTTAGTGTTATCCTCATTCATGTACTCAAACTGGAGGGCTATCTTCATATGGCGCTTCAGGATAAATGCCCTGGTATTATCTATCTCAGTTTGAGGGCCTTGAGTGGTTCTTTTAGAACAAGACTCCCGGATTGTAGGCAATAAATCAAGGGCAATTAGGTGGAGCTCAACATTTTGAGCCCACATCAAAATTCCATGCCCGTAGAATCCAATGGAGTAAAATCGAGCTCGTTCAAGTCTTACATCCTAAAAAGGAAAGCAAGAACGTATCAGTTTCGGAGTCAATGCTTCCACGAAAACTAATATAAGATTTCTTAGCCTTAATGCTACCAAGAAATTGATTTCCAAGAATATTTGGATTAGACTGAAACAATGATGTTTGAATGGTCAAAATCGATGCTCACGAACGCTATTAGTTCATTAAATCGATGCTTACTGACGCTCTTAGTCTGAAGTTTTACGAACGCTCTTAGTTCGTTAATTGCGTGAATCCCCACGATTCTGCTTTCTCAAGAATCGAACCCACGTTATAAGAAAGGTGGGATGTAGAAGAAGGGAGGTTGTAAGTCGCCGAAGAAAAGAAGGAGAAATTAAATTCGGAAAGCGGGAACTTTAATGTAAATACTTACTTGTTTGTTTGAAGCTTGAAATCTTGAACTTATGAAGCTTGGAAGAATGTTGATTGATACTAAGTCGGGATTGAAGATGTCGTTCGATCCTAAGCTAGGATTGCAGTGTTTGTTCAATCCTAAGCTGGGATTGCAAGTTATTTACAATCTTGGTCGTGGCTTAATGGTTCGGTGGTGATGGTGGTAGTAGGTTTGAGTTGCTACCGAAGGTTGCAAGGATGCAGGCCGAAAGCTGCTTCAATCCGGAGCTAGGATTGCAGTAGCTGTTCAATCCTAAGTTAGGATTGTAACTAGTTTGCAATCCTGGTCGTGGCAGATGGTTGGAACGTGGGGCTGCAGGGGCTGCAGGCTTGCGGTAGTGCTGCAGGAGCAACAGACTTGCGGCAGGACTGCAGGGGCAGCAGAGGCGCAGTAGGAGGTTGGGCCGAGAAGGCTGCAAGTGCAGCTGGCCGAGAGATGCAGTAAAGCTACAGGAGTAGTAGCAGCTTAACGCAAAACTGCAAGCGCACGGGCGTGCAGGAGTGCGTGGGAGCTGCGAAGCAGCAGGCAGCGACGCAGGGGCATGTGGCTACAGGGGCAGCGCACAGGGCAGCATGGGCTGCGGTGGTGTGGTAGGGCTAGCTCGGGCTAGGAGCAGCGTAACTGTTTTTGGTTTTTATTTCAGGGTTAGGGTTCGTGCTGATAACGTGTTTAAGTAAAATAGATTCGAGAGCGAATGTAGAGAGAATTGTGTGTCATATTATTGAGAATATGAGCCTTATATATAGGGATTACAAGTACATATTATAATGTTATAAGGAATACTAATCAGCGTAGGATTAGGGATTCTAGAATCTTCTCTCCTATTACTACTCCTAGTTTGATTAGGCACACTAATAGCTGATTTCCTTCAACAATAAAAACCACAGCAACGGACGGGCATTCTTTCTAGTGATGTACCCAAAGCTGTGTTAGATTAAAAAGTCTAAAAGAGCAAAATCTTAGTAATGATCTTCACAACGGCCTTCAAAGAGCATAACATATGGTTAACAAATTTCGTTTATTTATTTGTTTTGTGGCCCATTAATGCAGTTCTATGAAAGTGCATCAATCCGGCCCACCATATGTAATGAATCTGAACCACGTACTTTAGAAAGGAATTGAGCTGGCTTGAACATGATGTTGAACAGTTTCAACAATGGAAAATATGAGGGAGACAACAATTAAAAACAAGATTAAAGAAGAAACCTAGTGTATAATTTAAGCAGAAAGAAAAGCATCTTTGAGATAGCTCACAACACAAGCCCTGCAGATTTGCTTTTGCATGCAAATCATGACCTCCAACTATGCGCGCCTTTCTTTTCCTAACTACTTTACTCCAAAGTTCACATACAGATTGATTACTGCCTACCCAAGAAAGGGATGTTCCTTGAACAAACTAATCAGAGTTCAATCAACTGACAGGTTTGCCCTTGATCAAACACCTATTACTGTAGCACAAGACCTGCATTGTCAAAACAGAAAGGGAAGGGTCAAATGGGAATATGGTAATTAGGATTCCAATTGGAATGCATCACAAGTGATCGATCCGGAAGAAAGTTGCAGCATCAAACAAATACTAGCTTTAGATATATCGATCTTCATCTTCAGGAAACAAAAAGCAACACAATTGGAATGGTAGGATTCCCCAGCAAAAGAACTATGAAGTCCACGTGCAAAAGTAGGTGATATGAAAAATAGTTGCCAGTTCTATAATCAAATCTCTGATGGTTCATAGATATTAAGGAACGTAAGCTTTAAAGTAAAATATGGCTCCTAAGAGAAGCAAAACGAACACAGCTTGAAAACACAAAATAATCTTTATATATATCTAAAGGTTCTCTTTGTCAGGTCAGTGATGCCTTAATGATACTAGCTGATAATGCCCTGTTTGGTTATTCAAATCAAAAGGATGAACCTAAAATTAAAATTTGCATTGAGCTTTGGAACCAAATTCATGATATCTTGGTAACCAAACTAATCATAATTTGAGAATTAAGGTATGGCAGATGTTCACTTTCCTACTCTAGAAAAAGTTCAAGGCTTCCCTCCATTTTTTGGTTTCGATCTTTAAAGAAGTGGCAGGCATCTCTTCATCAAGACATTCCTTGCTTCTCCGAAAATAACAATAGCACCACTGTGCAAGAGTTCTTTCTTCTTCTTTTATCCTTGTAAATTGTGTTCCTTCCTTTATACAACTTCTTTGCTTCTGAAACTAGTTTTGGATCACTTGTGAGGTGTTACTTCCTCATAGATTCTCACAGCAGCCAAGATGAAGCTGGTGGTAGAAGTTGTAGATGCTCATGATCTTATGCCCAAAGACGGAGAGGGGTCTGCTAGTCCATTTGTAGAAGTTGATTTTGTGAACCAGCTTAGCCGAACCAAAACTGTTCCAAAGAACCTCAACCCCATTTGGAACCAGAAACTTGTCTTCGACATCCACCAAACTGAAAACTTCCATCACAAAACCATTGAAGTCTCTGTGTACAACGAGAGGAGAGTCCCTATTCCTAGCCGACATTTCCTTGGAAGTGTAAGAATTCCTTGCTCAAATACTGTTAAAAAAGGCAAGGAAGCTTATCAAAGATTCCAACTAGAGAAGAAGTGGTTTTTCTCATCTGTCAAGGGTGAGATTGGCCTAAAAATCTATATTTCACTAGAATCTGAACCAAAATCTCCTCTACCCCAAACACTAGAAGCCCCTCCTTCCAAGTCTCATCAACTACCAGACATACACAAAGTCCTATCTCATAGCAAAGTATTCGCTGCTGTTCCGAAAGCTGTTGCTACTGTTTCTGTGATTGGTACTTCCTCCGCTCCAAATCCAAAGAAGGCGACGAAGGAAGCGGTAACATTCCATCACCTACAAAAATATCAAGTGCAGAAAGCAGCAAGCATAACCATGCAGCCAGTTCGTCCACAAGCCCCTCATAGCTACGAAGAAGACTACGACCTCAAGGACACCAACCCTCAGCTTGGTGAGAGGTGGCCAAATGGTGGAGCATACGGAGGAAGAGGATGGATGAGTGGTGGTGAGAGATTTGCAAGCACTTATGACCTTGTTGAGCAGATGTTTTATCTCTATGTTCGAGTTGTGAAGGCCAAAGATCTCCCTCCCAGCTCCATTACCGCAAGTTGTGATCCTTATGTGGAAGTAAAGCTGGGCAACTATAAGGGAAGAACAAGGCACTTCGAGAGAAAAATAAATCCGGAGTGGAACCAGGTCTTTGCTTTCTCAAAAGACCGCATTCAGTCATCTGTACTAGAAGTTTTTGTCAAAGACAAAGAGATGATTGGAAGAGACGATTATCTTGGAAGAGTGGTTTTCGACTTGAATGAGATTCCCACCAGAGTTCCACCGGATAGCCCACTTGCTCCTCAATGGTACAGACTTGAGCACCGCCGTGGAGAAGGCAAGGTTAGAGGTGAAATCATGGTTGCAGTTTGGATGGGAACACAGGCTGATGAAGCATTCCCAGATGCATGGCATTCAGACGCTGCAACAGTCTATGGTGAAGGTGTTTACAATATCCGATCCAAGGTATACGTCTCACCAAAGCTGTGGTACCTTAGAGTGAATGTGATTGAAGCTCAAGATGTGCTGCCTAATGACAGAAGCCACCTCCCAGAAGTTTTCGTTAAAGCTCAGGTTGGAAACCAAGTCCTCAGAACCAAGATATGCCCAAGCAATACTGCTAATCCACTGTGGAATGAAGATTTAGTATTTGTGGCAGCTGAACCTTTTGAAGAGCATCTGATTGTCACTGTTGAAGATCGAGTCCACCCTTCAAAAGATGAAGTGCTGGGAAAGATGAGCATGCCCATTGACATGTTTGAGAAGCGGCTTGACCACAGGCCAGTTCATTCGCGCTGGTTCAACCTTGAGAAGTATGGCTTTGGTATCTTGGAAGCTGATAGGAGGAAAGAACTCAAGTTTTCGAGTAGAATTCACCTGAGAGTCTGTCTTGAAGGTGGATACCATGTTCTAGATGAATCAACCATGTACATAAGTGATCAAAGGCCAACTGCAAGGCAGCTGTGGAAGCAGCCTGTTGGGATTTTGGAAGTGGGGATTCTAAGTGCACAAGGGCTTCTTCCAATGAAGATGAAGGATGGCCGAGGAAGTACAGATGCTTATTGTGTAGCTAAATATGGCCAGAAATGGGTTCGCACCAGAACAATTCTCGACACACTGAGTCCTAAATGGAATGAGCAGTACACATGGGAAGTTTATGATCCCTGCACCGTGATAACGTTGGGAGTTTTCGACAATTGCCACCTTGGTGGCTCTGAGAAACCAACACCTATGGCAGCCAGTGCAGCAAGAGATTCACGAATTGGCAAGGTACGCATTCGACTGTCAACACTTGAAGCTCATCGAATGTATACACACTCATATCCACTCCTTGTTCTGCAACCTAATGGAGTAAAGAAAATGGGAGAACTCCAACTAGCAGTTCGGTTCACCACCCTATCTCTAGCTAACATGATCTATGTTTATGGACACCCTTTGCTGCCAAAAACGCATTACTTGCATCCTTTCACAGTGAACCAAGTAGACAACTTACGATACCAAGCAATGAACATTGTAGCAGTGAGGCTTGGCAGAGCTGAACCCCCGCTTAGAAAGGAGGTGGTAGAGTACATGTTAGATGTTGATTCACACATGTGGAGCATGAGAAGGAGCAAAGCCAACTTCTTTCGAATCATGTCACTGCTTTCCAGCATGTTCTCCATGAGCAGATGGTTTGGTGATGTATGCAATTGGAAAAACTCCATGACAACAGTCCTCGTTCACATTTTGTTTCTGATACTGATTTGGTACCCGGAGTTGATACTTCCAACTCTTTTTGTCTACATGTTCCTCATTGGAATGTGGAACTATAGATTCAGGCCTAGACATCCTCCTCATATGGATATCAAGCTTTCATGGGCTGAAGCAGTTCACCCGGATGAGCTTGATGAAGAATTTGACACATTTCCGAGCTCAAGACCACACGATATTGTTCGAATGAGGTATGACAGGATTAGGAGTGTGGCAGGGAGGATACAGACCGTTGTGGGTGACATAGCAACACAAGGAGAAAGGTTTCAGTCTCTACTCAGCTGGAGAGACCCAAGAGCAACCAGCCTTTTCATAATGTTCAGTCTTTGTGCAGCTGTGGTTCTTTATGTGACCCCCTTTAGAGTGGTTGCTTTGATTGCAGGATTGTATTACTTGAGGCACCCAAGGTTTCGAAGCAAGCTGCCTTCTGCACCAAGCAATTTCTTCAGGAGATTATCAGCTCGGGCAGACAGCTTACTATGAAACTAATCACTGGAAAAACTTACAGTTCCTTATGTTCTTTGTTAACCCACCTTACTGGAGCTTGTTTTTTAATAAATTGTGTTTAAATTTCTTTTGTACCAGGAGTACACCACAATAAACAATTCAAGATGATTTTGTAGATTGTTCTTGGACATCAGATTTATTCAGATAGAAAACCATCAGAGTAAGCTTGATCTATTTGTTCCAACGTGATTATATTATCCATCTCGCATCAAGTTCAAATGCATATATTGTATCAAAACTTTAAAAGAAAAAACGAAAAAAAAAGCAAGACTTATATGATTAACTTCAAATGCATGACCAAAAACATCTGATTAGATATTTAAATGTCAACAAAACTTTATAGAGTACAAGCACTGACACCAAGTTCAAACAAAACTAGAAAAAATGTAGGAAAGAAAGGCAAATCCTAATACTTCCAACTTCTTCTCTAGAAAACAAGCTCATGTGGCTTCATTCCTTGCTTGAGAGAAAACCTTGCAGCCAAATAAGTCTTCAAATCTGTAACTCCCTCAATGGCTTCAATCAATGGAGTATCAACAGTTTTCTGGTCATCCTTTTTCTCCTGCGGGAGTACATTTTTGTCCTGCAATACAAGAAAATTATCACTGATCAGAAGAAAGATCAAGCAGAGGACAAAAATATGGGCATATGCCCACCAAACACTTGAAAAGAAAAAAGGATAAAACACCAACCTCCTTCTCTGCTTCAAAGAACTCGCCTTCTCCCTTCTTTTTCTTCTTTTGACCCTCCTTAGCAAAGTACTTGTCATCAAACTTCTCCACGTTAACACCAGAGATGTCAACCTTGGTTGAAGTTCCAATAACATAAGATTGGTTCACCCTTCTAAGAGGAACACCATTAATCTTGAATGGCCCTGGATAGACAGAAACACAGTAAGCAAATATTGGGATAAAATAGTTGAAAGAAATATTGTTTTAAGGCATGAACATGTTGATGAAAAGTTGTCAGGCACACCAACAGATATCACTCCAATTAGCTTTGTAAAAAAGACATATATGAGCAGATTTTTGCCAGACAGCTGAATAGTTCTCTTGAATTTGATATCAAGCACTCTATAAAAAATTAATCACTTTAATCCCACAGGTTACACAATTAGCTCTGTAAGAAACACTCGTATGAGCAGGTTATCAGATAAATACTTCTCTTCAACTTAATATCAAGTTCCCTTGATCGCTTCAATACCGCAGGTTCTAACAAGCAGCACAATGACACACAACCGTAACAAACTAAATGTACATTGATCACAGGGACATGAACACAAAAGGCACAACTTGGTAACCAAAAGCAAAAACAATTTCTCATACAATTAAGAAAAAGAAAACATACCAGTGACCAAAAGCAAGCCAGAACAAAGCTGCTTCAAAAAGACAACCCTCTTGCCCTTGAACCTTCCAGCCAGAATGATCAACACAGTTCCGGGGGTAATGCTTGCCCTGCATAATATCAAATATGTTAACAATCGCTTCAGCTGGAAAGTAAACACAGTAACTTCTAATCTCTACATTAATTTCATGGAATCGCATCATTTCCATACCTGGAAGCAATTCACAACAGAAACACATATATACTACAGAGACCAAGAGAAACAGAGATGGGAGTGAAAGGAAAGGGACCTGAGCTTGGTGGGCTTGGGCTTGTGCTTGTTGATAAGAGGCTTCTTGACATCGTCGGCGGGGTAAAACTTGGGGGGCTTGACGGCAGGGACGTCGGCGGCGGGCTTCTTATCGTGGCGAGGGAAAGAGCCGCCGTTCTTGGCCTTGATAGCCCAAAGCCCTCTCTTGTGGTACATCTTGGACCGCGAGTACTTCCCGATCCCTCTAATCAGATCCGGGTTTCTGCTCACCTGAGCTTTCCTCTGCTTCGGCGCCATCGCGAGATCACACTGCCTCTCCTTCTCTAAATGAAAATGCTTCGGCCGAACAAAACCCTAGGCAAACTACCACTTATATATATATGCTGCGGACCAACCGGGCCTTAGGTTAGCGGCCCATTTATGCATTAAACGGCCTCTCGGCCCCTTTTTCCCATGTTCGTCAATTTACCTCATGATTTTTCAATTTCGATCGCTTGCACCGTTACTTTTTCAATCCCTGTCAATTTACCTCCTATTGTCAACTTGAGGTTAAGTTTTATGTAATTTCGTCTAAATTTGTCGTCAAGTTTAACTCACATGCTACAATACATCAATGCATTTTGATGTTTTTCACTTCTAATAAGTTGCTTAGACATGTCTTTTGAATATTTTATCACAATAATTTCACGTTGAGTTTTATTATAAATTTAGATGAAATTACAGAAAAATAAATGTTAAATTGAAAATGATATGGGATAACTTAGCAATTTATCAAAACTAAAATGTCAGAATGTAAATTGATAGTGAGTAATAGATCATATATTAAAAATATATACTTTAAAAGTTTCTTCGATTATGACAATAACGAACGAGTCTCTTTTCTCTTTCTTTTGCTCTGCAAAAACAGGAAACAGGAAATAGGCAGTTAACAACTTGGTTTCTCCGCTTGTCCGACCACTCCTCTACGTTGGAGTTGGCTTTTGGCCTCGATGTGGCTATGGTGCGGTCGGACGGGCTGATTTGTTTCTCTAGTAGTTCGATAGTTTGGACTCTCAGGTTATTCGTCAGGTTGCTCGGAGGCCGAGCTTGGGGATTCCAAGTGCCATGGGTTTTCTGATTTTGAAGGGCGGCAGTCTGGGGCGGTGGTTCAAAGCGATTGCTTGGGTGGTTTTTGAGCTATCACTGTGATGCTCCTGTGTAATGGGGGCTGGTTTATGGTCTCGATGGGTTTGGCGGAATGACAGGGAAAAAATTGGATTACTGTTGTGGTTTTGGATCTGGTCCGAATCTCCCGTGCTCACTGTTCATGGTCTATTGTCGACTCATTCGTGAAGAGAGGTGATTCGCGGCGACTTGTTATCGTTTCTTTTTAGGGTTTAATTTTGATTTTTAAGTGTTTAGGGTTCATCAGTCCCTACCCCTTAGAGCGAGGGTTATTGGGTTAGGTCTAAAGGTTGTGCCATTGTTCTGGTGTCATCTCCATGCATGAACTAGTTGCTTTCCTAATTTCAATGTTTTCTTGTTGTCAATGTAATGGGAAGACGCCTTTACACGTATACTGGCGATTTTGGTATATGGTGCCGGAAGGGGCTACTCTCTTCTTGAGGTTGGCTATAAGTATGTATCGACACTCCTAGGGTAGGTTGTTTGTATGTAGGTTACAGTTGAGCCTCTATCGGCTCATGGTGTCTGTAATCACTGGTTCTATTTTAAGGGTATGAGTGAGTCATCTTCTCTACTTGAAGTAGTTCGGATTTTCAGTGTCATCTCCGTTTTTGTAATTTCGTGTATTAATATATTGTCTATTTTTCTAAAAAACAAGAAAAAAAAAAGAAGAAGTAAATCGACACACACTTACATGAAAAAACAGTAGAAGGGGTAATTTGGCTACGACTAAAAATAGTAAAAAATAAAAAGCGGTCGTCACCCGCGGGTGAGATGCTTTTCCTTTTAGATAATGAGATAATGCCTCCGAGACTCTCACTCTCCCCTCTGCTCTAAAACCTTTGCGTTCATCTAATTCTGGTTAGAAATGGCGACAATCTCATCACTTTTCTCATCACCCAATCTCCTTCACCACCCAAAAAAACCCATCAACGCCTCACCGAAGCTGTCCCTCCAAATCCTGAAAGCGACACCGTTTCAGGGCTCTTATCTGAAGCTGACCTCCAGAGACTCGCAGAGGCTGTATGCTGTTGCCGAAGAAGTCGCCGCCGACCCGTCTTCCAAGGCCGCCATGAGAGTCTACATCGGCAACATTCCCAGGACTGTGGATAATGCCGAGCTTACCAAAATTGTTGAAGAACATGGTGCTGTTGAGAAGGCTGAGGTACCTCATCTCATTGCTTCTCTGCTTACATTTACCTAAACTAGCGAACTGTAGCTGAAACATGTTAAATGCTTATAATTTCAAGAGGTTGCTATCTTAAAATCCAAGTTGGGACTTAGGAGATATGTATTGCTCAAGTACACAGGAGGATTTGTTTCCTTCGATATATAGAATGTCTTTTCAGTTTGAGTTTGCTTTCTTTATTGTAAAAAGAGAATGAGAAACTGACTTTTTTTCCCTTTGTTTTGGTCATAGGTGATGTATGATAAGTACTCCGGAAGAAGTCGCCGGTTTGCATTTGTTACAGCAAAGACTGTTGAAGATGCAAATACCATAGTTGAGAAGTTGAATGGAACTGTAAGTGTTTCTGAGATTCGTAGGTTTCTATTGATAAACACTGTTAAAGACTGATTGATGACATATTGTATGCTTCCATCTCCTTGTTAATACAGGAGGTTGGAGGACGCGAGATCAAGGTAAACATAACCGAGAAACCCCTTCTACAACCAGATTTATCACTTGTCCAGGCAGAAGAGTCCCAATTTGTCGACAGCCCCCACAAAGTTTATGTTGGAAATCTTGGAAAGGGAGTAACTACAGATACACTCCAAAAGCTTTTCGCTGAAAAAGCAAAAGTTCTTAGTGCAAAGGTCTCCCGGGTTCCAGGAACCTCAAAATCTAGTGGATTTGGGTTTGTCTCTTTCTCATCAGAGGAGGATGTAGAAGCTGCCATCTCATCTTTCAACAGCACTGTAAGTTTTAGCTTCTGTGTCATGCTTTAGAGGAATTGGTGAATCTAACTATATAGGCATACACACACTTGCACACACGTGTGTGTGTGTGGATCTTCCCTTGAGTATTCTTGACCATAGTTTGTTCTTTATTCCTTTCTTTTATATGTTTTTAAAGTTTTCATGCACTTCTGATTATACAAGATATAAACATATGACCTTTGTTGAAAATGTAATTGCAGTCAGTCATGGATATAGGTACGTGTAAATGAATCGAACAGTGAAACAGCAATATTGCAAAGTGTGCAAGTCCGCTGTAGAACCGTTCCCTGCATACATACACACATATAGGTTCACCCATTTATCTAACTTAGTTTTACTGTTACTTTGTAGGCTCATCGATATCCCTCTTGTGTTTTTCTCATACTACCAAGGCAATGATTCCATTCAATGAACAAAGAGAGAATTACTGGCCTTCTTTTCGAATTTGCATGTGCTTGGAATTTCATCATTAGTTCTCCTCTTATCTGCATAGTTTCCTGCTAATTGTTTTGTAGCAATATGTAGTACAAAGCACAATACCCGTTCTCATTCGACATGATGCATGCTTCCTTGTGTTTGCATCCTTCTGATTTTCACATTGTAGTCATAATCTATGGTGGTTATGTTTTCATTGGCATGGATATGGGTTGCTGCTTTATTGTGAATAATTGGAGCTATGTGAGCACTTGTTTCCTTACTGAATTAGTTGCTACCCACTTTGGTTATGCTGTGAGTATTTATTCTACTACATCTTGTTCACTGCAGTTTTTTGAAGGCCAAAGAATTCGCGTCAACAAGGCATAGTGAACTGGCAGAACATTTTGGGTTTGGAGAGTTTGTATTGTATCTATTGTATCAAAAATTGGGACAGACCATTTCTATGTAGAACAAAAGTCAAAAGTATTTTCTCTTCTTATGGTTCTGGCATGAGGTTTTGTAGTCTATCCTCGTATAAGCCGACAGTTAATAGAACACATGATCTGAAATACTGGTGCCTTCAAGTTGAAGCTATCATTTGTGGTAGAAGCTGATGTTAATGAGCTAGTTAGATTTGGTGCTGTCCAAGCTTCACTTTGACTGAATTAATTGTCTTGATTCTAAAGCATCACTTATCATCATTTGTAGTCAGTTAGTCTTGTCAAGCTTTATGATTGAATTCGTTGAGATATCAACTGTGGCTACTAGATAAATTTAATAGGTTCTCAGATGACCATTGTCGGTAAAATGGAGATGAACTGCATTTTGATTCCGCTTTCTGCTAGTATGCTTCTTTCCTCAATATTACCACACCTTATTTGGAAAATTATTCTACGTCAGTAGCTATGAACCAGTAGCTAGGGTTTTTGATTATTAATAGCTGGCCAGTTCACAGCATTTTGAAAAGACAGAATGATCAAAACAATAGGAAACTTGCTGGTGTTTTGGTTACTGGCTTATTTATCTAGGAAAATTGACTTGGAGAATATATAATGTTCACCTTAACTTCATACAGAACACAAATTCTACTAGCCCGGTTATCAAACACTGACAATTACCTCTTACAATTAAGAACATTCACACACGTGCTCAACAACAGAAAAGAATAACAAAGCAAACCAGCTAGCTCTGTTAGTTGGCAAATGTTTGGTTCGACTCCGTCTCTCTCTTTTTTGAAGGAACAGCGAAAGGTATCTCATAGTCTTTTTATTTAGGTACTAATTAAAGCATGGACTTGGCAGCTGGTTCCTTTGAATAAGCATTTGATGGAAGGGAAGGGCTACTCATTTGGTGATTGTTTGCAAAATGTTTGTCTTCATTGTGAGCTAGAAATACATGAGTTGTACGCCCGTGATGGTTTAATAGTGATTTAAGAAGTTGGTAGTAATTTTCAACAAGCAATTGGGGATCGCTTGTGTATTTGCTGATGGAATGCCTTCAATTACAACATTACTCATAGGCTTCGAGGAAAGTGGATGCATGAAACTGCACGGTTGAAAAATCTCATGAAACTATAGGTTACTATCCTAATTCCTAAGACTCATTTTGTTGTGTTTCAAGTTTCAACGACATCCCGCTTGAGGGAGTTTTGTTCTGTTCTACACCCACACCCATTGGAGTTCTTCTCACTCTCAAACCCCTCATATTTTCTGTCAGACGGGGATTAAGGGCCTTAAATTATGGGCTGGCTCGTAACATAATCCAAGATTCAATACGATTAATTCTCTAAAAAGTCTCCAAAAACCATAAATTTGTTTTGAAATTGACATATAAGCCCCCTCCCATCCCCAAATAAAGTCTCTAAATAAATGGCATGAGCAGGTAATTCCGGAGAAAAGAGTGGGGTATTGGTAAATCCAAAAAATGGCGGCACGTTTCATATTTCCCGCCCCCCAATTGAATCGGCGTAT
This sequence comes from Rosa chinensis, assembly GCF_002994745.2. Taxonomy (NCBI): domain Eukaryota; kingdom Viridiplantae; phylum Streptophyta; class Magnoliopsida; order Rosales; family Rosaceae; genus Rosa; species Rosa chinensis. The sequence goes on along the minus strand of NC_037088.1, from coordinate 1,595,861 downwards.
TTAATTTTTGGCAATAACCCTAAAACCCCTTTATCTCTCCATAAGGGGAAAACTCTTATAACCCAAACCGCTGCTGCTGCGGTTTCAATTGAAGAGAGAGAGAGAGAGAGAGAGAGAGAGAGAGAGGGCAAGCAAAGCAAGCAAGGAAGAATGTTCTACTCGCACACAATCTTGGCTCGGAAGGGCCCATTGGGAACCGTATGGTGCGCTGCCCATCTGCAGCACAGACTCAAGAAGTCCCATTACGCCGCCACCGACATCCCCTCCACCGTCGGTCAGTTTCCGAATTTTGCTTCCAAGTTTCCTGCTTTCTCTTTAGATCTTTATATTTCATCCATCCAAGAATACTCTTTTTAGTTTTAGACTATTCCAATTGCCCAATTTTATTTCGGTATGGTTTTGGTGTTCTCTATCTCTCTCTCCAATCGCTGGTTTCAATTTTCCTATACATCCAATAACATTGCTACTTATCTTCGCTTCACAACCAATCATTCTGAGTTTGGTTTGGTTTTTCATCACTTTCTAGGCTCCATTGCAGAATGCTTTTTCAGTCATTTGTTGGTAGATTGATTTCTCATATTCATTTGATTTGCGTAGAAAGTTAAATGTTTAAGAGTGATTAGCTAACAATTTTCCCAATGAATTGGTTATTAGATCGCATCATGTTTCCCGAGGTTCCTATTGCACTCAGAATGTCGGGGCACCTTCTACTAGGGGTTGTTCGGATTTACTCAAAGAAAGTCGAGTATCTTCACCAGGACTGTAACGTTGTATTGAATGGCCTCAAAAAGGCCTTTGCTTCTATAGACTTGAGCTTGCCAGAGAACGCAATGCAAGCACCGCTTCAGTCTATCACTTTGCCTGAAACATTATGCCTTGATGCTTTGGATTGCGGTCCCGACTTTGATTATGACGGGTAATATTCTCAATTGTCCATCTTTCAGCTCTATATATTTTTTTTCCAAACAATTTATGATCAAGTGATTTTGTTTCCTCAGGGCTCACAATGATCATCTAGGGAATCAGGAGGACATCACGTTAACAGGTTATTGAAGTGAATTTCTTTTTGAAATATTCATCTTACTTCTTCTTATGTCTTTATCTATGCTTCCTCTTTTGATGCAAGTCTTAACATATTTTAATTTCATATCACAGAACAATTTCCCATTGCAACAAACCCTTATGTTGCTATAACTTTTGATGAGGTATCTTTTTTTTTATTTTTGTATTTGCTCTCTTTTATAGTAATGTTCCAATCCTAAGGTATTGGAAATGCAATATTACTGATTGAAACCTTTAATCTTTTTAGGATATCCGGATGGAGGATCTATCGCATCAAATGGAGGATTTTGGTTCACATGTTACCCCTATGGATGTGGAGTATGCTTCCTAATGAACTTTGAATTATCAACGTAATGCTTTTAAATTCTTATTTCAGAAAGCAGTATGATAAGTTATTATGTTTCCATGGTTACAGCACCATCCCCCCACATCCGGAACAGGGTACTCATAGTCCGGTCAATCTGACAGATGAACGAACAACACATAATGACGAGGTAAACCTTCAAGGTTCTCAAGGAATTTCTGGTGTTCCTAGTCCGACAGACGAACAACGGAGGCCTAGCGATGATTTTACCCTTCCAGACTGTCCAGAAAAGGAGACTCAGAAGGATTTTGGATGTCAAGATCCTGGACCCAGTCAGCCTACAGAAATTCTTAATTTGAGTCATAGAGACTACAGTTCCCCTGAAAATGTTCCAGAAATAGAAGCTCAACGCAATGCAGTTTCTGATATTAGCTCAGAAACCTTTCCATTTTCTTCCAGTCATAGGAATGATGTTACTGAACAACATGACCCACCAACAAATGAGAAAGCCATTCTTTCTCCAATTATGGAAGGAAGTATACATTCTGTTGGGCCATCTCCAGCGGTCCAGCCAAGTTCAGAAACACCAGCTTCTGTTGCTTCTTTGTCAGAGGGCCGACAGCATATTAATACATCTGTTTCAGTTGGTGCGGTTGCATTACCATCTCTATTTTATCATATGCTTTAGATGTAAAAATAAAAATCCCCAACTTTATCTTGCCTTTTAATTTTTCTCTTGTTGTTGCAGCAATCCAATCAACACCTCGTATTGAACAGCCACCTCTTGAACAGCCACTTATTGAGCAGCCAAGACCAAGGAAAAGAAAAAAGCAGTACTTTGATGATCCTGTTGTATTATCTAATAAGTATGACTACAGACTACAGATATTATTCTTATAGGACCACTTTCTTCTGGTATTGGTTACTGAGACAAGGTTGTGAATTGTAGGTTTATTGGGAAGAGACTTAAAGATGCCAGTGATATAATCCGCAAAAGGAAGAAACTTCCGTCCTCTGCATTGGGTATTTGGAAGTTGAAAAACGTTTTAAGAAAGGAACAAGTGTTCCTTCAGCCTTCATTAACCAGTAATTAAGCTGTCATTTCCTTCACCAGTTTTCTCTTGCTGCTTGTCTTCCAAAGTAATGAGCTTATTTTATGAGAATCTGTGTCTGTCTGCAGGGTTGTGCTCTGATCTTAGTAACATTTACGACAAAACATACATATCTACAAAATCCCATTTGTTTGAGGAAGCTCTTCCAGACCCTAGGCCAACGTCTCCTTCTCCCACAACCGAAGTGGTCTCAGAAGATGGGGCTGTGGTGTCTCCTCTTCCTCCTTTCTCTCCTCTTACAATTGATGTCTCCCTAGAGCACAGGGTTGGAGACTCTGTCCCTGCCAATGAATCTTCGCCAGTGAAGGGTCTACAATCCCCTTCTTCTCCTGCAACTGGGTCTGGCCAAGACGCTGAACAATTTAGAGGTGTCGAACATGATGGGGTTTTACCCGATTCGCCTACAATCAAGCATTCTCTGATGATAGATGACTTTACTCCTGCCCCATCACCAAAAGTGGGATCAGCTTCAGTTCATTCATTGGAAATAAATACCGGAACTCAAATACTGCAGACACCAGATTTACAAGTGTCAGCTGGATCTGAATTTGGAACACTGACAATGTTAGGAGAGGGTGGGGTACACCCTGATTACACTGGTCCTTCACATAACCCTGAGTCAATGACTGCAGAAGCAGAAGTAAGTTTTAAGTATTTGGTTGTATATGTGTTTTTATGTGAATTGTGTTTATCCTTTACATTCCTTCTGCTTTTCATTTTACAATTTGGTTCTTTTGTTGAAAAATGCATACCTCAGTTTATCTTTTATGTTTATGTGAGGCACTAGATTTTGGATTCCCTTGATGTAAGGCCCAGTATAATATTAGAGGCTTTTTAAAAAGAACCCGAGGCTTGTTCCAACATGATGCAATCAGCTTGATGTACCAAGTACAGCTCACTCTTTCCCTATTAAAAGGAAGAAGAAAAAATTGTGCACAACTCACTCTTTTGAGATTTATAATGCTTGAATGAGCCTTGACTGAGCTATGTTTATTAAGAACATGCCATACTCTTTGAAGCTTGAAGCTTACCTTTCTATCTAGTTAATTTCAAAAATTTAGTTTCTTTTATGTGTGTAGTCGTACTTTATACAATACACTTGATAGGCTATTGAAGGACAAAAATTACAGTACAAGTTATAATATCAATGGGTGAAACATATAAGAAATAATGTGGTAAGCGCACTAGTTAACACAATACTATATGATGTGGTAAATAAATGTGATGTATAATATGATACGAAATGAATAATGTTTTATGATATGAAATGAATAATGTGATATGCGCACTAGTTAACTATGACACAGTTGTCTAACTTGCTGAAATGTTTTATTGTAGGATCTTTGGTTTCTGGAAGCAGATGATCGTACACCAGCTGGTAACTGAAAAATGTTTATTTCATCTGTGTATTTATCATTGATTGAACTATAACTTGTATATTACTTTCATTCATGTTTTTCTCTACTTTTACATCCACTGTTTGGATGATGTATCTATGCTTATACCAGGTTCTCAAGGGACAGAAGGAGTTGATTCATTGTCGGTCAGAACCAGGTCCTTCTCTTTCTATCCTTTCTCTCTTTATTTGTAAAGGATGCTTTGATGTTTGTCACGGTATGTTTGTATTCTCAGTATCTAGTTACCTTCATATTTTATTGTTTTTTTCTCATTTTCTGTGCAGGGCTGTAGCTCAATATTTGAAAAGCCAATCTCCAGAAGACCTATCCAGTGATCTCAGCTTGAACAAAATTTTAGAAGGAAAAAGAAGAAAGCTATGTGCTCGAATGTTCTTTGAAACACTGGTAATTTTTCTCCGACATCTCTTTTAGGCTATTGCTTTGAATAAAATAAGGGCAAAAAAGAAATGTTTTGAACAAATTCTTTATCAGCAGGATAATGCAAATTGACTAAATTTTTTCGTATTGCATGAAGTGGCATTTAAACAATGGACAACATATTGTTGGATAAATGATTTCTATGCTGCATCATGTGGTTTAAATATGGTAAAAGAAATGTGCTCTCTTTCGCATTGTCTTGGTCGGAAAGTAAATTGATAAAAATTACTTGAAGTTTTGTGGTGTAGCATGCCCACTGTATATCACTGATCGTTGAAATGAAGTATGCATACAATTCGGGATACTTGATAATTATCAAATATTTATGCCTTGAGGAAACAAAACTTTCTGTATGATTTCGCTATCTCAGTCTGTTTTTCTTATCCTTTTCAGCCATTTGATATGCTTGGTGTTAATTAAGCTATTAGTTTGAGTTTCCTATCTGTTTTCTGTAATAAATGGTAAGAGTCACTTTTAACAGTTTATGGCTTAGCAGCCAAAGTTTCCAACTTGTTTCCTCAAGGCATAAGTATTTAATAATTATCATTTTCCTTTCCAAGTCTTGGTCCCTATTTAGAAAATTGTTTTCTGCCTTTTTTTTATAAAAAAAAAAAAAACGCAACTTGTTGGATGCTCAATCTTTTGTTAAATTGGTTAGTTGCTTGTTCCTTTTATACCTTGTAAACAAGCAAAACTTTTGCTGCCTGTTTAAGTAGGTGTTTGTATGTAATTGTTCTCATAAACTTTTGCCATCTGTTATTATTAGTAAATGTAATTATTCCTGGTATATTTCAGGTCTTGAAGAGTTATGATCTTATTGATGTAAAACAAGAAGTCCCTTATGGTGACATTAGTTTGAAGTTGACTCAAACCCTCTCAAAGGCTCAAATCTAAGATGATCCGAGGTTGATGATGTGCTTTTGGCTTTCACATATATAGGTAAAGGATCTTATTGCTACTTCCGGGCAGTCTTTGTGGTTGAGCTTTGTGTTGTAATGATATTAGTGAGTTTAATGTTTTTCTATTGTGCAATTTGCTATGCTGTGATACCTTCTTACTGATTATGTGAACCAAATATATAAGATTTATGCATGAGGGGCAAGTTTTGTCAAAAAATTAATGCCTTAATCTGTGTTACTTAGAAAAGAAGTTTTTTTTTTTAATAAAAAAAAAACATGATTTTGGTATCTGTTTGAGAATCTATCTAAATGGAGAACGTGGGATGAATATGAAACTTAAGAGTAGACCCTAGCTCTAAGAAGCTGAAGTTGATATTTGACAGGCTTAGAAATGGGATCTGGATAAACTATTCTAATAGTTTATTTATGTTATATAATTTCCGAATTTTCTGTGTTAGGGAGGTGTTGTCTATTAAACAGTTGCAAGAGTGAACTTCTGGAACTTGGACCCACTTTTTAAGTTTTTCAGTCATCCTTCTTTCTGGTTTCCGTTCAGTAAAATGTTGTACCAATACATTAGTGGTAGACTATCTCCTTGCAATGGTAGACTAAGGAGAACTGGTGACTATATCAGCAATGACTATCAGTAATGTATGGGTATAATGTTGTACTGAGGACTTTCATTTCTTTCTTGCGTGCTTTATTTTTTTCAATTTACTTTTCTGTGAGTAACATGTCAACATGTGTTCCACGATTAGTAAACTAAAAGCAGGCTAATTTTACTCTATCTGAAGTTTTGCAGGAATTGCCAGGTCACAGAATAAAGAAGGGAGCTCAGGAGTTTGTACAGCAATTGCAAAGAAATTTTGATCTTATAGAGAAGTTTAGTCCACATGTGTAGTTAGTAGAGGTTGTGGTAAATTATTCTGATCATGTTCTAGTGAATCCAGTTCACCATATATAAATCTATAAATTGTTCCTCAAATCTAATTTATATAACAAATGGCAAATATGTTAGGTATTTTCATTGAACTTTTGTACCTTCAATTACCCTCGCTATTATCAGGCACTGCTGACTTGTCTAGCTAAGAAATATGAAGTTCTGCTGCAGATGACTATTTTTCTTGATAATTTATAATCTATACTGATTAACATAGCTCCAGTGAATTATAACCTAATTTTTCATTAGCTTAATAGCTTAATTTCTCAAATACTTCAAAAACGACAAGTAGACCAAATTCATCAAGATTATGATTCTTCATTACTAGGTTAACTCTTGATGTTGATGTTGTGAATCCATCTCTTTATTATCCTTCTGTATGTCAGGGTATGTATACAGATTAAAATGGTTGTCCTTCGGTTTATGTATCGTATGCAGATTAAATGGTTGTCCTTCGGATTATGCGAGAGAAAAGAATGCGGGCAAATCCAAATGAGCTTATGTTATGCATCAATCAGTATTGATGCCCAATGTATCTAAACGTTTTGTGCTTGTAATGTGGATGACTTCTAAACTGCATAAGCAGGACCATTCATAGTTTAGACTGTAAATTGGCAGAAGAAATCAGAACAATTGGCTACTGCCAACTGCAACACATCCTTAATACCTATATTGTGAATTACACATTCCTAGCTTGGAACCTTTATTTCCCAAATTCCATTGGTGCTAAACTTTGACATGAAGTCTAACAAGTCACATAACATATGGAAATTCAAACATCCTTCTGCTGGAATTATAAAAACTTAATTTCCGGAAACAAGTGTGTCGATCTTCTTTTCAACATGCGCTTCATAGTCTTCAAGGCGACCCTTGACAGCATCATTTTCCCAGCGGACGAGTGTTGGAACTCCAGTAATCTTAAACCTTGAGTCCACTCTCCATGGGTGTTGAGGAGTCCTCCATGTTGGTCTATCTCCAACATATGCTCTCAGAAGTGCGACATCACCGGGTGCAGCTTCCAGCTTTTTGTAGATTACAGGTTCAGCTCTCACACAATCTGACACAGAAAAAGTGAAAATCAGCGACTTAAAATGAATCAGAGGATCCTCCTCCCAAGTATACTAGCTCATATTAATAAATAACATAGTCACATGCCCAACTAATAGTTATTCATTGGACAAGTAGGTGTTTGGTAAAGCTGAAAACACCTGCTTTTTTTTATCAAGTCAAGGCTTTTTGGAGCCATAAGCAGAAGTCATAAGATCATAATCCAATTTTTCTCATCTCACCAACCAGTGTGAAGACTACTACAGGTCAATGCCAAGAATCCATTTTCACATTCATAGAGTAGCTTAGTTTCTTATTTGAACTATCCTATTCCAAACACTTCATTTATAAACATAACCTATCTACAGATTCAGGCTCCCTCAAAACAGACGATACTCCCAAAGCACGATTCTGATGTGCATTTAGCATCCACAGTGAGAAAGAAGATAAACAGGACCACAACATGACACTTTCCAATTGATTCTAGTAAGCCTAACGGATCAGTTTTGTCAGAAAGTTGATTACTTTTCAATGATCTGAACACGCGCAACCTTAGCAAGGAGACAGCAAGTAACACCAATTTGGCAAGAATCGAAAGTGAGACTATAAAGTAGGAAAATTGGGGAGTGAACAGGACCAAAGAATTGAAGAATACCCAGAGGGAAATTGAGTAGATAGATAGATAGATACCTGGACACCAACTGAGAGAAGTGGCAGGGTCTTTGTCAGCCAAGAAGAGGATGAGATTGGCCTTATTCTTTGGTGCTTCTGCTCTGAATTTCTCAAACACGCTGTCGAAGCTGGAGATATTCGCGTCCAACACCGTCAGAGGCATTCTCTTCACTTTTTAATCAAAACCCAATTACCCAAACAAGAAGATATGATGATGATGATGATGATGATGATTGGTGTTTCTGGTTTTTATAGGCAAATGATATGGAGGATAGGTTGGTAAATTTATGTGGCTCCTCCTCCCTACCCTAATTTGCTGGACAAATACATTAGCCCCCATAAACCAAAAAACATTTCTTGCTTCTTTTATATTTAATTTAATTGTAGTCTAATACCAAAAAGAAAAAGAAAAAAAAAATTACAGTCTAATTTAATTTTTTTTTTTTTGAATAAATCATCTCATAGATTTGCATTGGTAAAAGGTAAGGCTGTCAGAATGATTATTACATATCTTTCTGCTAATATTTACAGACATACAAGAAGTTGTGGTGATAGCACAGTAATACAAAGGATGAGTCCATTCATTAGACGTGTCATGCTTACTTAATGAAAGCAAGCCTATAAAATTATGTCAACACTACGACATAGTAAATAGGCAAAGTAATAAAAAAAACTCATTAACGCTCACTAAAAACTAACAAGCATAGGTTCTTACACAAGTAAGGAATTGTTATAAATAAAACACCTAAACTAAATTGGCTGTCCATGGCCCAAAAGACAACATAGGCTAGCCCACAGACAAGGTCCAAACACCCAGAGCCCAAAGGGCATATTCCAAGCTTGATGCTCTGGTAGTGAAAAGTCTTTAGACAGGCCATCATTGCCATACCTAATGGCGTAGTTAGAAATTCTATCAAGAAGGGTAAGAATATGATCAAAATAGCTTAGTATCTTTATATACAAGAGAACTTAATTTTCACAGTATAATAAATGATAGTTATATGAATTTTTCAAATGTTTGTGACTTAAATCTATTGGAAATTGTATGGTTTTACTGTTAGCAAAATTCTAAAAAACACTAGGCTCTAGTCGGGCGGTAACCCGGGGCCTAGGTGGTTTTTATTTTTTATTAATTTTTTAAAACTTATATAGCTTAAGTGATTTAGAAATAAGATATATATTTTTTTTATAATTAAATGACAATTATAAACGGAGACTAATCCAATTGATTTGTCTCTTTGTTGATCAATTGAAGTGGCTATACAACAAAAGGTGTCCCACGCCCTTTTGTCCAGTGAATGATAAAATAAAAAATAGGGGCCGTGACCACTTACCCAATTTGAGCCTAAAAATTGCTCACTCACTTCACTGAGAGTTTTTTACTCATATTTACTCAATCTAACATCTATTGACAGTATTGCCATCATTTTAATTAACAAATACTCTCCTCAGACTCTCTCTCTCTCTCTCTCTCTCTCTCTCTCTCTCTCTCTCTCTCTCTCTCTCTCTCTCTCTCTCTCTCTCTCTCTCTCTCTCTCTCTCTCTCCATCCACAACACGACTCTCTCTCATCTCATTCATGGTGAAATCGAATTGCTCTGTCAGAAGCAGTCTCGCCGGTGGACATGGCCTGAATCAACATGACGAACCCGAACACGTGGCTGTCGCCGTTGGCCCCAATCTCTGATTGGCAGCGTGCTGGCTCAGTGGCCGTCTCCTCAGAGACTAGAGACCATGGCGAAGTTGAGGTCCTGAGTGGCCGGAACGGGATCAGAATCAGTGAGGAATGGGAGTAATGCTGGAGAGGCAGCCGGAGTTTGAATTTGAGTCCGGGTTGGGTCCGAGATCGTGTTCGTTTCGGAGGGGCAAGACGGCTGAGAGTAGCGGCCTTATCGTCGTCTTCGAGAAGCTAAAACAGAGACTCCAGTCATGACCGGTCACAACCTCCAAACCGCCGTCGAGGAAGCACCGGTGAAAAAACGAACCGGTCTCACACTCAAGTGGGTGCCCAGAGCATTTTCTGGGTGGCCCCATTTTTTTTTTTTGGTAAACTGTGAGCTCCAATAATGGGGAAGGAAAAAAATAAAATAAAAAGTGAACATGTAGAATTGAACATATTGATCAATTGTGCTTGTAGTGTATTTATTTTGGTTTTGGGAGGTTATGCAAATCACTGAAGGGCAATAATATGATTATTGAGGGGCAATAATATGATTACTGGATATTATTAGGGGGCAATAAAATTAGACGTCGGAATCCTATCACCAGTCTGGTAGCCGGATTCAGGATTCCGGGGACCGGTCGCCGAATTCCGTCACCAATCGCAGAAGTCTGGTCACTGGAGTCAGCGCCGGCCACTGGTCACCGGAGTCTGGCAAGGTCTCCGATGACTTCTCTCTCTAAGTGACAAAGAAGGAGAGGGCAAAACTGTCCTAAAAATAAATAAAAGTAATAAAAAATACTTAATTGGGTATTGGGGCAAAATATATATATATATATATATATATAATATTGGGTAAGTGGGCAATCTCTTAGCGTGTTTGGGTAAATGGGGTTAATTAACCTCAAAATTGGGTAAATGATCATTTTCCCCAAAAAATAAAAGGAGAGAACCACTCTCCTTTGCTCAGTGAAAGACAAAAACAAATAGTTACGAAGTTACAAGATAGAATGAGAGAGAGTGGGACTCTATTTTTTATACCAAGTAAGTAAAAGCTGTCATTGCAGCTATGACTCTTGATGACCGCGTCATTGAAGATAATTTTTCTAAAAACTAAGGTAGCCGCATTATTCATCTTCTTCATCACCTGCCTAGTTTTTCTCTTTCTAGCCATTATTACAGAGCACAGATCTTGAAGACTTTGTGCTTCATAACTGGTCTGAAAACTTAAGAGGAGAGAGAGGGCTGACAAAGAGATAGAGGTTGCTAAGAAGAGAGGGTCAGGTCGCGACCCAGAGAGGCAGAGACAGAGAGAGAAGACGACTCAGATGAGAGAGAAGACAAGCGCCTATCCCCGCCCAAACCCGACTAGGAACGCCCAGGCCAGCCAAGGACCGCCTAATCCCGTTGAATTCCCGCCTACATGCTGACCGACTACTTCACCCGATTATGAAGAAATCGAGTCGGGTTGCCAGCCGATCAGCGCTGTTAGATCATAATATATATATATATATATATATTATATATATAATAATATATATTATATATTATATATATATAATATATATATATTATTATATATATATAATAATATATATATATTATTATATATATTATATATATAGATAATATATATATATATATATATATAATGTTAGATCATATTATAACATTATTATATAACATATATATAACATTATATATAATATATAATGTTAGATCATATTATATATATATAATATATATTATATATATTAGATATCTAACAGCCGATCAGCACTGTTAGATCATAATGTATATATATTATGATCTAACAGCGCTAATCGGCTGGCAACCCGACTCGATTTCTTCATAATCGGGTGAAGTAGTCCTTACCTAAGCTTAGGTACGGACTTCTTAACCATTCAGTTTTTAGGTCATAATGTATAAATCATCTCTGTAAAATTTCAGCCAAATTGATGATCGTTAAGGCACTTAAAACCGCAATTTACAACAATGAACACAAACGGTTTTGATTCGACAGATTCGGTTCGTGTAAATTTCAGTTTTGGATGCCTTAATGATCAACAATTTGGATGAAAATTTGCAGAAGTGATCTATACATTAGGACATAAAAACTGAACGGTTAAGATGTGAATATGTGATCGAAAAGTGGTTAAAAACTGAAAATCCGTTCCTTAAGCTTAGGTAAGGATATCCTTACTTGAGAAGAATCTTGTGTGTGTGTGTGTGTCTATATATATATATAACTCGCTTAAACCAATCGACGGACTGAATCTGTCAACCTGAACCGTACTAGCTTTAAGGCAGTAATCATTGCTTTAACAATCATCAATTTGCCTGAAAATTTGCAAAGATGATCTAAACACTAGTACCTAAAAATTGAACAGTTGAGATGTGGATGTGCGACCGAAAAGCGACAAAAAACTCCAAGTTCACACTTTAATTTCAAAGCGGACCTCAGCTCTAGATAGGATCTGTATATATATATATATATATATATATATATATATATATATATATATATGCATTCCCCTAAATATTGATCTTAACTTGTTTTTGAGTTTATTTTAGCTTTCACTAAATCATTTTCTTATTTATCTAAGAATGTTTCAAGTAGACCTGTAAATAGACCGGATTTTGATCCGGACCCGCTCCAGATCCGTGGCTATTGGACGGGTTTGGAGTGAAATTTTGATCCGTTAATAATCTGAATCCGTTAACCCGTTTATTTAACGGATCAAATACGGATTTAGGTTGATCCGATCTGTTAATGATTCGGCCTGTGTTAGTAATAATAAAATATTGTTATTTAAAAAATATATAAAATATAGGGACAGTCCATCACCCAAGACTCTAAGAAGCAGTAAGAATTTTGATAATGTAACTCTACTTTTGGTGATACTGTTCATGTTGTTTTAATATTTTATGAGGTATCATAATATAAAATTATAAATTTAATATTACTATTTAAAATTTTAAAATTTTTGAAATTATAAATGGGTCAAATTAGTGGATCGGGTATCCGTTAATCCGGCGGATATGGATTTGGATCGAACTATCAATGATCCGCCATTGAATTTTTTTAAGTAAACGGAGCGGGTTTGGATTGAATTTTTTTTAAGTAAACGGATTTGGATTCAGGTCGATCCGATTCAAATCTGGTCCATTTACAGGTCTAGTTGCAAAAGGGAAGAAAACATCAATTTTGGGTTTTGAAGTGGAGAATTTGTTACGTCCCGAACCTAAATTTACCGGTTTACTAGTCATTTGGATGGTAAACGACAATTACTTTCACTTTGTACACTGTTTCAATACTTTTAGTGGCCCTAAATGTTCGGGTCAAAATTTGAGAAATTTTTTTTCATAGAAGTCGTAGAGGACGTTAAACCGAGTTCGTGCATATGTGGCACGTGAAAATCGGAATTCGTATGCGAAAGTTATAAGCAAAATACAAAAGCTATTGTAGATGGTAAGTTGGATAAATTCAATTTTTTTTTACTGTGGCCGGGTAACTCTCTCTCTCTCTCTCTCCTCTGCAACTTCAGCTATCTCTCCACTCCGGCCAACAAACGACACCCAACCGACACTGATCAAATCGTCTCCACCTCCAGGCCACACCCACGATGGTATTTCACGGCATCATGGCTGGAAAATGAAGAACCAACATTAAGAAGCTTACGGTTATTGTAGCAGAAGTGGTCAACGCCAGTTTCTCTCGATTTCGGCCACCACAGGCGACCAAACCAGGTTCTTTAGAAGCGCCTTGAACCGAACTTCAAGCTCTCCAAACCTCTTGCAGCGATTTGAAGCATGGAGGAAGAAAGCATAATTGGAAAATATCACTGTACAATCAGGCTGCTTAATTGTTCGACCACTTTGAGGTATTTTTTGACTTTGTCACAGTTGAGAAAGTTGTTAGGCTTGTTGAGTAGGTGTTGCTGCCAAAATTTGGTGGCCGGCGGCGCGTGGGGCCCATGTGCCGCCACTGTGGGTGGTGCGTAAAGCAGGTTTCTGGCTTCGATTTTTAACTAGTTAAATCCTATATTTGTTGTAGAGGTTGACAGTGTGATTTTGGTGAATTTTGGAGAAGTTTAACATCGATTATGAATTTCCGAAGTTTGGAGTTTCGGAGGTCGATTTATGGGAATCCAACCTTCGGATTTCCCTTGTTTCCGCTATGGAATACTTTAATCGACGGATTGATATTAGTGGTGGAGTTTGGCATGAATCCGGAAAGAAATGGAGATATTGATTTACGAGGGGTTTCGAGTTTCGTTTTAGAATCATATTTATTTGTCGAATTGTTGTTTACGGAATATAATTGTGTACAGGATGATGTACTGACCCATCGCTTAACGAGGATCCTTACGCTTGGGTACCACGTTAGCCGTATACTGTGAGTGGACCTTTGATTTTAATGATTTATGCAAAGTATTTTCTGAATTATTGATTTACTCAATTATCGTTTCAATTATCGAGCATATATTTTGATCTCAGATTATAAATTGATTTCTGAAATGAATTGGTTTCAGATTTATTTTGATTTATTGATTGGTCTTCCATCATGACTTTCGGATATGAATTTGTTATGCTCAGATTTGAATTTATGATTTATGTTGATTTTTTTTGACGAATTATTTTCCGAGGTGATTTTCGGAATTGCATATTATATTTTCATTCGCCAATTTTGAGTTTTCTGAAAGGTGTTCGAAAATGGGATTTTTGAGGGAATTATACTCATCTATTATTTCTCGCTTATTTGTTGTTGGTTTTGAGAAGATACTTTTGGTGTGTGAGACACGTCGATGATATATTTGGTTTACTGTGAGAATTTGGAGAAGCTTTATGGATTTACTGGTTTGCGAATATTTTTCTTATTCCATACTTTGGGTGATTATTTGTCATGCTAGCATTGAGTTCGCCTTTGTGGCCACGTGATGGGATCACGGAAGCCTGTCCGTCTTTGTGGTGCTGGTTACTGCCTTTGTGATAGTAATACTGAAGCCCAGTATCCTAATCGCCACACATAGTAGCGTAAGGGTATATACGGTAGTATGGGAGTACTTTAGCCTGAGAGGCTATCACCCGATCCTGGGAGGCTCACTCGTATTGCTATCCTTTTTCCCTACTTATTATATTATTTTTGACTAGCGGGGCTAGTTCAATTTTCCTTAATCAGCGGGGCTGACTTGTCTTTACGAGGTTCTCGATTTTAAAGATAAATGTTTTACCATTGTTGCATGCATCGAGTTTTTAAAGGAATAAATGTGGGAAAGCATAAAGTCCCTTTTCTTTACAATTACTTATTTTTGTCCACTCACGTTAACGTTTTTATGTACTTTCCTCCTGGGCCCTTCGGTTTCATTTGCCCATTTTGCAAAGTAACTGGTTCAACATAGTAGGATTAGGGGCATAACATCTGCTACTGTTATTTTCATATTGTAGGGTAATCGCTGAACCTACTTGTATTATGAGTTCTTTTTCTCTTTAGATTGCTCTGATAACTTATGGGACAAATGTTGTAAAGTTTGGGAGTTACGCTTCTGTAATTAGATTATGTTGTATTTTTCAGATTTTAGTTGTTAATTGTGGAGTTGTTGTGATTTGGGGAGCAGGGCGACTCTAGAAGAATAAGGATGGCTTATTAGAAGTGTGAATGCGTTTCTACAGGTTTTAGGTAGTCCATTTTAAGGGTGACTCTGCCAAATTTTTGGTAGAGTTATTCCTAAGGTGGGCCCCACAGGGCTACCTTGGATTTCAGGGTGAAATTCGGGGTGGGCCTATCAGAATTGGAGCTAGAAAGAATGACGATCAAATGTAAACCAAAATGTTAAATTCCAAATTCCGACTAACCACCACAAATGGCAGCCCACCACCACTCATGGTGGTGCCATGTACTTTTCGGCTATATTCATGGGGGAGTAAGGAGGAGGAGTAACATTGTACATATTCCATTACATCCATTCTTCATCATTCTGTCACAACCAAATCCCAAACCTTTTGTTCAAAATCAACTCCATCCATTTTTCTTTTTTTCCACACCATCTCAACTCTCCATATTACTCAATAGTCCACTATCATCATCACCCAAAAATCTTCCATGTTTTAGGGTGTAATCACCATCTTTTCTCATCATTACCTACTCTAACCTACACCATGACTCCTATACTCTTTTCCTTTGATTTTGTGATCAATTATCACTCTCATACTCCACCTCCATACTTCTTACAAGGCTATGACTGTTTGCTTTGGCTTCTAATCACCATTTCACACATCTCTCTCCATTTATTTAAGCACATCTTCTCACAAGGAAGAGGAACATCATCCATACCACCCCATTACATCTTCTTTCTCTCTATCTCCACTACAAAACCTCCATTCCACCTCCCAACAAAATCCCGTTGCCATATTATCCATACTACTCTATCTTTTCCATTATCACCACCACTACTTCATCATTTCTCCACTCTCTTTTCTATCATCATTTTCTCCATCTACTCTATTTCTGTGTAAGAAATAGGGTGGTCATGAGAGCTTCCATCTCCGGATTCCATATCTGCCAGCCATGAACAGAGGTCAGAGGGAAGACCGGGCTAGCCAGCCTTCAAATCTCCGATGCTTAAGTAAGTTACATGTAAGAATGTAAACTAGGTAGGAGTAAGTGGAGAATGGTGGCTTATCTTGAATTAGTTGAGAGGCATGTATTTATAGTGTAGGTTAGGGCTTGTTATCCCTTTGTTTCCAATATGGACCTAGATGTGGCCTATCCGATACTGCAAGTGTATGATATCGGCATCATGTCTGGGCATTATTAGTATTGTTTTGAGTGGCTAGTGAGCCTTGTGCTTCCGATATTTGTGTCTGGGCAGTATATATACCAACAAGTCCCCAAGTCCCCGGTCAAGAGTTCTTTTGGGTGGGGACTTTATATCATGGTAGAAATATTGGAAGTGCAAGGCGAGAATACTCAACGCATGCCTTCCGTACAGGTACTACACCCAGTCCCTCAAGTCTCTAGCTAAGAGGAGTCTTGACTGGGGTGGTGATTTTTTTTTTTTTTAATGTAGAAATGGTGCAAGCACTAGTTGGACACTTGGCGAGAGCTTCTTCCCTGGGGTAACTAGTCCCCCGAGACTTTAGGTTATAGGGTTTGCACCGGGGTCTGTGAGCATATGGCATCAGGTGTGCTCACTATAAGGTGTATTTGGTACACTTGGTGTTTGCTGGGATAGCCTTGGCTATGTCAGCCCACTTTTGCATATGGCGATAGCACTACTAATTTTGGCGTGAAGCCGATAATGGCTGTAATGAATATAGCCGATAGTGGCTGGAATGTACGTGGCGATGTCGCTGTTGTTAAGCCTAGCACAGCTGTTTATTGTTTCGCATGTCATGGCATGCAATCATATAATGGAGGAAGATAAAACGTGGCGATATCGTATAATGGAGAGACAACGTGTGGCGATTTCGCGTGTTGAAGAGAGATAAATCATGGCGATATTCTATAATAAAGAACGTATGGCGATATCGTGCATTGGAGAAGTAACTCATGGTTATATTGTATAATAGAGAGCTAAAACATGGCGATATCTTATCGGATAAAGCATGCCGTAACCATGCTTGTGACGATATTAGGTGTTTGCTGGGATAGCGTCAAGTTACTAGCGTAACCGTGCCGTTGGCGATATTTAGTATGTATTTGGTGTAACGCTTGGTAAGCTAGGGGTTTTCGAGGTATAGCGCTCGGCAATGTCAGCGCAACCATGCCATTAGCGATATTTAGTTTTAGGCATTTCATTTTGATCGCGTGTTTAGCCATTTCAGCTTGATCGTGTGTTTAGCCATTTCAGCTTGATTGCGTGTTTAGCCATTTCAGCTCGATTGCGGATCGCTTGTTTGGCAATACAAGGGTTTGCGAGTGCTAATACTTAGCTGTTTGAGTAGGACCCGTCGTTGGTGATATTGTTTTGTTTGGGCTAATAGCCTTTGATTTAGCTGATAGCCTTTAGCGATATTATTGGATTTAGGCCTTTAGCCTTGGGCGATATTATTGGATTTAGGCTGACAGCCTTGAGCGATATTGTTGAATTTAGACCTTTAGCCTTGAGCGATGTTATTGAATTTAGGCATATAGCCTTGAGCGATATTATTGAATTTAGGCCTATAGCCTTGGCGATATTATGTTAGGCCGATAGCCTTGGTGATATTATTGAATTTAGGCTTATAGCCTTGGGGATATTATGTTAGGCTGATAGCCTTGGCGATATTATAGAATTTAGGCCTTTAGGCTTGAGCGATAATATTGAATTTAGGCCTATAGCCTTGGCGATATTATGTTAGGCCAATAGCCTTGACCATATTATTGAATTTAGGCCTATAGCCTTGGCGATATTATTGGATTTAGGCGTTTAGCCTTGAGCAATATTTTTGGAGTTAGGCCCTTAGCCTTAGGCGATATTATTGTACGAGCCATGGTTGGCTTGATCGCGATAGGCGGTACAAGAGTTTGCGATTGATAGCACTTGTAGTGCTATATCAGCACAACCAGCCGTTAGCGACATTGATGTGTATAGCCATTTCAGTTTGATTACGCGTTAGGCAGTAGTTTGGGATTGCTATATAGCTTGCCCATGCTTTGGTGATATTGATGTATATAGCCATTTCAGCTTGGTCTTTAGCGATATTTTGGTGGAGAGAGATGACATGGCGATAATGAAACGATTTCATTGGGAGCTGCCATAGGTAGTGACAGGATAATGGCGATCATTGGAGTATTGAGTACATGGTGATGATGAGAAATAAGATCTTGGAGTTGGGGCGAGAACTAGTATTGTGAGGATGGAGCCAAGAGTATGAGTATAGCTGCCTCAAGGGTGCACCGAAGAAGTAGATAGTGTGTATTGTTGTTGTCTGCTTAGGCAGCCCCTTTGTTGTTGTTAAACATATGCTCTAGCCAATTGAGCTATTCCAGCTTGTTTGTTTAGCCAGTTTACAGAAGATAGCAAGGCTGTGTAAGCTATGATGTAACTGCCATAGGCGAGTGGGCGAAAGTAGAGTCCTGGATGGATTATATAGTGAGGTTATATGTAAGCAAAGATAATACTGCCATGGGCAGGTTTGCAAGAGTGTACTGCTAGGCATGAGCATAGAGCTCAAAGAATGCCGTTAAGGCATGAGCATAGAGTATGCTGCTAAGGCGTGGCGAATATATGCCGCTCAGGCATGGCGAGTACGCTGCTGAAACATGGCGAAGGGAATCGCTGAAACATAGTGAGTGTGCCATTGAAACATGGTGAGTGTGCTATTGAAACATGGAGAATATATCATGCTGAAGCATGGCGAGTGTGTGCCATTGAGGCATGGCGAGTCCACCGCTGAAACATGGCGAAGGGAATCGCTGGGACATGGTGAGTTTGGTACTACACGAGTGTGTGGCTAAAGCATGGTGAGTGTGTTATTAAAACATGGCGAGTACATTGCTGAAGCGTACGTGGAGATAACGTTGAGGCATAGATAAGATACTGCTGAAGCATATGTGAGATACAGCTGAAGCATAGGTGAGATACTGCTGAAGCATAGATAAGATACTGCTTAGGCATAAAAGCATGGATCAGATACTGCTGAAGCATAGGTAAGATATTGCAGGAATTTAGATAATATACCGTTGGAGCATGGATAATATACTGCTAAAGTGTGGCGAGTATAGGTTGCTAAAGCAAAGATAATAAACTGCTGAGGCACAGATAAAATGTTGCTAAAGCATAAATAAGATATCGTTGAGGCGTAGATAGGATAATGTTGAAGCATAAGTGAGATACTGTTGAAGCATAAGTGAGACATAGCTGAAACATGGCGAGTATGCCACTGAAGCATGGATAATATATCGCTGAAACATGGCGAGTAAGTATACCAGTGAAACATGGCGAATATGTGCCACTGAGGCATGGCGAGTATATGCCATTGGAGCATGGTGAGTGTACACCACTGTCGCATGGCGAGAATGTACGGCTGAGGCATAGCTAGTATGTGCGGTTGAGGCATGGCAAGTATGTACGGCTAAGGCATGGCAAGTATGTGAGGCTGAGGCATGGAGAATATGTGCCATTAAGGCATGGGGGGCACGCCGCTTGAGCATGGCAAGTATATGGCATTGAGGCATGTGAGTATGGGTCGTTCAGGCATGGCGAGTAGGGTGTACTATTCCCCTAGAATATACATCGTTCAAGCATGGCGAGTAGGATGTACAAGTCCCCCCAGTATCGAGAACATTTATCATGGTAGGAGCGAGGATTGATCTTTCTAGTGGGATTTCATGTGGATATAAGCAATGGAGGTACTAAACATGTGGCAGTATGTGGATGTAAGATTAAAGTGTGTAAATAAGAGTATTGAATATAGCGCAATGAACAATTTTGTGTGCATGACACTGTTTGGACCTCTATGCATTTGATGCCCCTGAAATTCATAACTATTTTTCAGAGGATTTTCCGGAATTAATTTTATAACTATTGGATGGTTTCGTGGCTCGTGGATGGAGCGGGAGTGTTTCGGGCGAATAATTAATTGAAGAATATGGTTTTAGGGGGGTTGCCAAAGGTTGACTTTTTATTCGTTGGGATTCTCCTAAAACTTCCTTCACGAAAGTTGTAGAGCGCGTCGATACGAGTTCGAAGACATGTGGAACGCCGAAATCGGAGTTCGTATGAGAAAGTTATGAGCGTTTGAAAAATTTGGAAAGTTGCTATATATAGAGGTTTCCATTTCGGGAAAGTTACTATTTCCATTTTTGCATTTTCCTTTTCCGGAAACCAGAAACGCTCCGTTCTCTCTCATCACCTGCGCTCGACCCGACCCGAACCCGGTGATTCGACCCGGCTTTTCCGGCGAGCTCCGGCCATCTCCGGCGACGAGACTTTCCAGATCAGTTCGCCTCCTCCGTCCGGTCGTCCCTGTGGTGTTCTCTAGCGACGAGATCCACCGTGTGCGGCGCTGCAAGGCGGTGCAGTTAGCGTTTTCAGACCCGGCCGGAAAACACAACTCCGGCGACTTCATGGCTTCATGCTTCCTTGGTTGAGTTCAGAATAGGCTTCCTGATCGATCTATGGTGTTTGTTTTGATCGATTTACGTGGAAATAGTTCAACTCAGTTGAGATTACTGTTCACGGCTTGTGAGGTAGTTTTCGACCCCTTATGCTTGTTTTCTGACTTCAAGCTAGTTATGAAAGTTCACAAGCATGCTTAGATGAAGCTTTTTGATGTTGAGAGTTTTGAGAAATAATGAGTTTTTGGCCGGCGGCGGTGCACCACTGTCTGTGGTGGCGTTCCGGCGGTGTTCCGGCCACTTAAGAAACTGTTTTTGATATTATATATGTTCTACTCGTTGATACGAGCGTTTCGATATATAATATGTAAATTTTGGAGTTCGTATGGAATTGTTATGATTTTTGCAGTTTCATACCGATCGATTTATTCGATCCTTGAGGATTTGAGCATTCGATCGACTTGTGATTTTGACATATCGATCGTATAAGTGTTCCGGAGACATTGGGTGGTCTCGGATGTGGTTTTGCCTCTTTTGGCATCACGTTGGGAATTTTGGTTCGATTTAGGGTTTCGAACGTTATTCCTTGTGTTTCATTGACTGAATGAGAGCTGTAATTCCTTAGGTACGTGACGTAGTACTCCTTGGACGGCTATTTTGTGGATTGGCTACCTTGTTTTGTATTGAAGACGCAGCGGGAGTTTCGAGGTGAGAAATCTCACAAGGTTCATTATTGAACGGATTACCTTTATCGTTTGGTGAGTAAATCTCACGATATTTGTTATGAATAGGATCGATATTTGTTATGAGCAGGATCGATATTTGTTATGAGCAGGATCGATATTTGTTAAGAGTAGGATCGATATGTGTTATGAATAGGATTGATATCTGTTATGAATATGATTGATATTTGTTATGAGCATGATTACCCTATTGTCTTAGAGTTATTAGGTTAACTACGACTATAGTTGGTACTAGTGGCATTTTTGAGTGGATGACTATGTGTGTCTATATATATATATATATATATATATATATATGTTATGGGATATATATATATATACATATATATTCATGTATTAGCGACTTCGTGGTGAATTTTTGTGATGATTGTCATGTAAAGCTTGTATAGAAATATCTGTGTAGCTTGTGTAGGAATATGAGTAAGATGGTTGAAATCTATGTGATGATTGCTATCTATGTGATGACCAGCGAAATCTATGTGATGATCGCTATCTGTGTGATGATTGGCGATATCTGCGTGAATCTATGTGATGATCCTTGAAATCTAGGTGATGATCAGTTGGATGATGAATATCTGGGTGATGACCGGTGGAATCTGTGCGATGATCAGTGTGATGACTGCTCGATAGCGGAGCTGAATTGTTATTAAGTTAACAAAAATCGAGAAGATTGCTGTGATGGTTGGGGCTACCTACAGACGTCAGAGTGTGGGACTTCGGTGACTACTTTGACTTGAATTGCTTGACTAAATGTGACCTCCTGAACTAAATTATATGCAAGGGTTACTATGAATTGTTTTGCTTGTTTTGATATGTGATTGCCTTGATTTCCTTCTTGATTGTATTGATTGATGGTTTGATTTACATTAAGAGCCATAGTGGTTATGAATTGTACTCTGTAGTGAGGATAGGAAGGTGATTCATTGTTCTTCACCTTTGATGTCATGTTGATGGCAAAAGCTCCTAGGGGGGGAAATGGGAAATGAGTGTAATGTTGAAATTCACCGTAGTGCGTTAGGATGGCGTCAAACATTTCTTGAGGAAGTCTTGTTTGACCAAAAATTGTGTAATTGGACGCTAGGATTGAGGTTATGAGTGTGAGGCTTTTGTGAAATTTGTGTAATTGGTTTTGAGTTACTCATACGAGCTTCCTAAGCTTACCGGGTTTGTTGTGTGGAAACCCGGTGCACTATTCAATGGAATGGTGTAGGGGTTAATCCTGCAGGTCAAGGAGATCGTGGCTGAAGCTGAGGTGACGCCTGTGCAGCTTTACGGTAGGAAGCTATCTCTGTGACTTTACCGTTGATAAGGACTTCCGTTGTATAGTTACTCTGAGCTGCATTTACGTTTTATTTTGTTGTTGACAATTTAATTCGTAAGCATTGTAATATATAACTCTTTGGAGCGAGTGTATGTTAACTTTGAGGGTTCAGGGCATCAGTATGTACTTGGTTTAAAAGGAAAAAAGATTCCAGGTATTTTGTATTGATGACTGAACGTTCACGCATGTATAATTATGGGATTATATATATATATATATATATATATATATCGATTTTCATGTGTGTAAAATCAGGGGCGTGACAATGCATGTCACAGTTTTTGAAGCGAGTATCGCAAGTATATATGTAGTAATGTTATCAAGATAAAAGCATGGCATGTGGTTAGTGTGTAATTGTAGTGGAGATGCTAATGACACCTTGCATTTGTAAGCATGCTTAATAATCATAGAGACATGTGAGATATGGTATCAATATTAAGGCATAGCAAATAAGCTACTAAAATTATCGCGTTTTGTAGGCATGCTTTAGATTGTAGTAATCAATGAAGCATGTGAAGTATGACATTAATTCAAATTAAAAGGGTGTAGATGAGAACAGAGTCCTGGACTTTGATTTGATGTTAGTATTGGCGGCGCGTGGGCTCATGAACTTTCTCTGGTGGAGCTAGTAAACCCTAGAAGCAGATCGAAGTCCCCTGGTCTCGACCATTATAGTGGTTCAATAACATGGGATTTTTGTTCATGTTTTCCATCTCTCTCTCAGCTACGAACCCAGAACTGTGAATTTGTGAGAATTGTGGACTGAAGAAGAAAAGTGTTGCAGATCTGATTTGAATGCATAGAGATGGGTGTGCCACATAGATGGGTGCTAGAAGGATTTGGGTGTCCAAATGGGTTTTTGAGTATCCGTAAATCGGCGCGTGAGTCTCATTCCGAAGTCGCCCGACGAGATGGAGACTAGGTTTGACTCGCCGAAGGTTATTGGGCTTCGTGGTGGTGGAGGTGAGGCATAGAGGTGCTTATAGAGCAGCAGTAGAGGAGAGAGAAAATTCCAGATCTATTTTCTCTTTCCTCAAAAACTCTATTGATTGAAAGAACCCAGCAGACAAATTGAAAGAACCTAGCAACTTAATGGCATGATTTTCCAAAACCCAGAACCCTTTGACGTTGGATTAAGATTGTGTGAAGGAGGTGAGCTGCAAAATGGTATGAGAAATCAGTTATGGAGGAGAGAGAGAGAGAGTCTCAGATCTACTTTCTCGCTCCCCAAAGCTCTCTATAAATTAATCCCAGAAGCTGAAAAGTTTTGATTCTCATGTGAATGAGATGAAGATCAAGAAAGAGATGTAAAGATATGAGCTCCTGGTGTGTTAGCAGAGGGAGATCCAAGGGAAGAGAGAAAATTTTTTGCCAGAAAAAAATTTCCGATGAAATTATGAAATTGCTCGTGGTGAGCTATGAGGGTCTTTTCAAGAGGTTCGACCCTCCTTCTAGCGCCAAATATTTATGTGTAAGAAATAGAGTGGTCATGAGAGCTTCCATCTTCGGATTCCGTACTTGCTAGCCATGAACAAAGGTCAGAGGGAAGACCGGGCTAGCGGGCCTTCAACTCTCCGATGTCTAAGTCAGTTACATGTAAGAATGTAAACTAGGTAGGAGTAAGTGAAGAATGGTGGTTTACCTTGAATGAGTGGAGAGGCATGTATTTATAGTGTAGGTTAGGGCTTGTCACCCCTTTATTTCCAATGTGGGCCTAGATGTGGCCTATCTGATATTGCAAGTGTATGATATCGACATCATGTCTGGGCATTATTAGCATTGTTTTGAGTGGCTAGTGAGCCTTGTGCTTCCGATATTTGTGCCTGGGCTGTATATATACAACATACTCTACCTATTCACACAATACATAATACAAGCTTCACCATCTTTTATCATCAAATCTTCAAGAGAAAGAAAGAGAGAGAATCACCACCACCACCACCAAGACATGAGCTTGGGGACCATCCGACACATTACTAAGCCAACTCTATCCCTTTTACTCTAAATTATATTTTGGTGTTTAATTTGATTATAAACTTAGTATATGTAATTATGAGTGAGTAGTACTTTTGTTGGGGTTAGGGTTGAAAGTCCTAACCAATCTTGTATGGATTGATGTTATAAGATGATGTGATGCAGTTTTCTTTAATATGCCTACATGCTAGTTCAAGAGTTAAATGCATATGCTTAGTTAGACTTTACCACTTTGAATTTGTGTGTTTGCTATGTCATGATATAATGTTCAGAGATTGGTAACCTTTGAATGTTAAAGCATGAAAGCACACTGGGTGTGCATGTAGGGGTTGTGAATTACAATTACTCAGAGATAAGCTTGGTTGGTTTGCATGATTTCTTAATCTCCAAACTTTATGCACTTAGGGTAATGCACTAGATACTTAACCGGATTGAAATGCATGACTTAAGGAGTTAAGTAATACACCCGAGAGGGGTTGCTTTAATTAATTTGACATCATTTATATTGAAATGCATCATTATTTGCAAGGGATGTTAGTGGTAGACAATCTAAATTCTAACTGTCATCCATTTGATCACTAGATTAGTTTAGAGTAATTTAGTTTACATTTGAACCTCTAGTTGTTTCCAATCCAAAACTATCTTCGAAAACCAAAATCAAATCTTTACTCCATCTTGCATACTCACCATCCTGTGATTCTATGTTCGTGATTGTACATTTGCATAATCTAACTCTCATTAGGTTCACACCCTATCTAGTGAAAGGAATCTAATCCTCGTGGGTTCGACAATCATTCTTAAATCTCTATACTATTACTTATACCCCCTTATACTTAAGAATGATTATTTGGCTGACAGCTCTAGCCAAGCAATTAACGTACAAACATATTCCAGCCACTAGCCCCCTTATCTTTCGACTTGCAGATCTCCAAGACACCACAGACAGCGGATCGAAACAATCTAGTTGGAAACCCCAAGCCGGCCAGCCACCAAGCCGGCCAGTCATGATCCCATCTACGCCCCTCAACCCCGCCGCTCCCCTTGCAGTTTAGAACGGTCTGTCCGACTACGACAGCCTAAAGACACGTCATCGGACCGCGCATGAGAAGAAAAAGTTTACTCTCTCTCTCTTGAATGTTCCTTGTTTTTTATGGTTCCTCACTCGTCTAATAACAATGGTTATTCTCAACAAAATAAAAATTTAATAAATAAATAGATGCCACAATCTTGGAAAAATCTACACGTTCTGAACGCTGATCGAAAGCCTAGCTTCTTAGAAGTTCACAGGCATTACTTTTAATCAGTCAATCCATGCATTACTACTTGTTAGAATGAAGCATACATAGCAAAAGGAGCGACTGCGACTTATTCTTAGAATTTATTCATTTAATTCACAGATGAATTCAATATAAATTAGAGAAAACCAAATTAAAGGGCAACTGTCATAAAAAAAAAATAAAAAAAATTAAAGGTAAACTTTTGTACGTGCAGTGCTACGGTGCTACCATGCATATATCTTAGCAACTGACTAACAAAACACGGATACGTATACGCGCTTATATTGTTCATCTGGTGTAGTCAAAGCAACCACGGATAGTTACGCATGAAAGTGCAGAGAAATTAACATGAGCAAACCCTAAAAACAAAAATGTGTACAGTACAGTCCTCAAATCAACAAGCTATAGCTAGCAGGTATCTCGGTCGATCCACCTCTATAAATATGTTAACGACATCGCTAGAGAAACCAACACAAACAGCAAGTACCTGATCCATCAAATCTATATCTACCTCGAGTTCTCGATCTCACAGTACCTTTTGTCTCAGTACCGTGAAGCCTCGATCGCCTCTTTCTTTTCCAGAACCCCTCAGTTTTGAACATTATAACCAATGGCCAAACTTTCAGCTCTTCTAAATTGCTTCTTTCCTTCATCACCATCACAAGTTTCCGATGATGCAGGAAATGCTAGTTACATTGCGAAAGCTCCCTCTTCAAATGAATCCAGAAAAAGTAAATCTATGAAATCCTCGTCATCGTCAGGAGCTCCAATAGTAGTTCCTCAATTCCCCAATAACTCATATATTTTTTGGCTGTGATCATCAATTAATTAAGAACTTACAGTAGTGCATCTGAAGAAGGGCATGAACTAATAACTGTCTAGCTTATATTCCTGTACTATCGTGAATTGTGATGAACATATGGTCCGCTGCTTGTATGGAGTAGTTTAGTTCACGAGGTCGGCAGCTGGCTTTCTCTCTGCGCTACCGGCCTTGTTCGTTCACCTGCATACTTGCCACTTTGTGATTATAGTAGCTATTCATGGCTGGAGCTGAAGCCTGAAGACAAAAATTAGTACTTGGATGACTATTATTTAATGTTTTATTTTTATTTTTTTTGAAGTATAGAATTCTTTAATGTCCCAGGCGATTTTCTTGTTCCTCTTTTCAAATGAATGAATAAGTATTCTCGTCAAAAAAAAAAAAAAAAAAAAAGAATGAATAAGTATTGAATAAAAAAGTATCACTACTCCTTGAAATTAAAAAAAGTTCATCTCGTCCAAATTTCTAAATCACCCATTTGGTTGAGTTTATAACAAATCTGAGTATGTTCTAACCCATTGTGAATATTGTAAAGAATTTTTGTGATCTCATTGCCAATCCCGAAAGTTTAGAGATGTTAAGCGATCAATTAAAATGTGGCCTCATATAAAAAAATAATTAACATTCAAATGTTTCAATTTTTCATATTTGTCAAAAAACCTAGTTTAAGCCGTCAACTCTCTCTCTCTCTCTCAAAACCTAGCGTTAGGGTTTCGGTTCCGTGCTTCTCCTTGTCAACAAGATGTCTTTTGTTGATGCAATGGCTGCTAGACTAGCCTCCTCTCTTGCTATCGCTGAAGGCAAGAGCCATAGTGATTTGCGACCAACGTAGGGCAAAGGTTTGCGACAGGAGAACCTATTCTTGGTGGGCAAGCTTCTCACCGCTCGGGACTTTGAGGTCAAGTCTTTTATGGGGATGTTTCACAACACTTGGAGGGTCAATGGGTCGTTGGAGGTGGAGGAAGAAGAAGGGCAAAGGATGCTCTTCACGTTGTCGGACCCGTCTGATCTAGTTTGGATTTAGTGTGGTGCACCGTGGGGGTATAATCACGCGCTGGTGGCTCTAGCGTGGTACGATCAAGGTTCTAAAAAACGCTAAGCTCTAGT
The DNA here is from genome assembly GCF_002994745.2 of Rosa chinensis. Classification (NCBI taxonomy): domain Eukaryota; kingdom Viridiplantae; phylum Streptophyta; class Magnoliopsida; order Rosales; family Rosaceae; genus Rosa; species Rosa chinensis. Next base: position 1,568,045 of record NC_037088.1, on the reverse strand, counting down.
CGGGTGGAAGCCTGGGGACTAGGCGGTTTTTATTTTTTTATATTTTATTTTATTTTTATTTTTATAACATATAATTATATATATATATATATTTTTAAAGTGAAAATTCATAAAATCCTTAATTAAGAAAACATTAAATAAAGTATCAAGTATGAAACAACTCAAGATAAACAATCCGCCCCATCTTTTCAGTGCACAAAATTTGCCAAAGGAAACAATAGAACTAGAACAACGAAGTCTAAGGCCAAACTTTTGATCAAAAATATGAGAGCCTGAAGCTAAAGTTATAAACTTGAGAAGCTCAGCACATGTCTTAAGAGTTAAGCCACTGGGAGAGCTAGGATTGCTGGGACCTCAATATCAGTTGGGGCCAAAATAGGTGCTGCTTCAATTTCTGGTGCCCGCCTGACAAACTCATCAATTCATCATCCTTTGGTTGGTGGATTGTAACAAGATCAGGTAGAGGAGTCATGGGTCCTTGCTTGCCATTGGGATCCCAGTCAAGCATGATCTTGACCTTAATGAACACCTTGCCTAAGGAGAATATGTCTCACAGCTGCGTCAATGTACTCATTGACTGGCTGACCAGAAGAAATCATGTAATTATATAAACAAAAACAATATTCAACATTCAACAACCATTCACAGAGGCCAAAACAGATGCAAATGCAATTCAATTAATCAATCGATTCAATTCCCATTAACAAAGGCCAAAACAGATGCAAATATGCAATTCAATCAGTCAATCGATTCAATTCTCATTCACAGAGGCCAAAACAAATGCAATTCAATTATTAATTAATCAATTGATTCAATTCCCATCCAAAATAGATACAAAGGCCAAATATTGATATTTCAAAACAGATACAGTAAGCAAAGTCGTCCAAAACAGCTCAAACCCAACAACTTAATCGAACCCATAAACACCACAGCCCAAAATCAAAAACTTAAGAATGAGAAACTTAATCGAACCCAGCAACTTAACAAGAGATTCAAGAAATTCGAACCCAGAAATTGAGCTTGAAGAATCATCGAACTTGAACCCAGAAATCGACCTAAATTTCTCCAAGCTTGAGTCACTGAGCTTCACATAATCACAGCTTGAGGAAGAGTCGAAGAGAGCAAACCAAGAGTGAAGAGTTCGAGCCTTCGACTGAAAAGTGTAAACCCAGAAATTGTGAGATTGTGAGAAGCATGATTCATGAGAGAGGCAGCAAATCAACTAAAAGTCTAAAACCCAGAAATTCGACTTACCAGCGAGGTAGCAAATCAACAATGTCACCGGCGACTGAGAGAAAGGCTGAGAATAGAGGGCCCGTGCAGCAGTGCCGGAAAGAGAGAGAGAGAGAGAGAGAGAGAGAGAGAGAGAGAGAGAGAGAGAGACGACGACGACGTATCGTCGTTTTGATTTTGAACCTAAGAACCCTATCTTCGATTCTTCATCGATTTGGTTTTTAAGTTTTAAGAGACAGCCTAGCCGCCTAATCGTGGACAGCCCAGCAACGCCCAGAACCGCCCAGCACCGCCTAGGCAGCCAACTTTCTGCCCAGCGCCTAGCTCCCTCGACTAGGCCAAAATCGGAACGGGGTGGAGGTGCCTAGCGCCTAGGCACTGCCTAGGCTGATTTTTAGAACTTTGGGTATGATGGCATCATGCCGGTGGAGAAAGTGCCCCTGACCATAGCATCGTATTGGATAACTCTTCAGGGAATCCTACCGGCGTTCCGGTGTGAATGTGTCATGACCATGATTGGATACACACTGGGGGATTTCCAGGAAGTTGATGAGAATGCTAAGAAGACTGGGAAACTCAGCATTAGGGTTGAGATTTCGCTGAACAAACCATTGCCTTTCAAGTGGTGGTACTTGGTGGAGGATGATCGAGGTCGAGTTTCAATGCCAATTTTGATATGACAAGCTTTTCAGGAGATGTTTAGTTTGTGGACTTGTCACGCATGTGGAATTGCTGTGCTCAGGGTCGGCGCTGGATGAAGATGATGATGAAGCCTAACGGACTGTTCTAGGGTCCTAGAATACGGTGCCGGAGGCGACGGTTGGGGGCTCGTCGGTGCAAGGAGTTTTGGCGAGGTCAACATCTGGCACTGCTAGTAGCAGCGGGCTCAATACTGGTGTGAGAGTTAGGGTTCCTACCCCATGACCACCCTTGGTGTTTCGGACTCCAGATCCTAGTCCGAGTGGTGTGTGAACTTCAGGAGACAACAGGAACTCTAGAGCACATAACTGGTAAGCGTCGGGGGCGAGATGACAATCTGACTATCTCCCTAAAGAAGCTGAAATTGAGTTTGGATGTGGGTAAGAGATTCATTCTTGATTATGAAAATCTTGGCCTGGATCTGGCACAGGATGAGACCCATTCTGGGAGTGTAAAGTGGAAATAAGAATGACCTATTGGCAGAAGGAATAAGTCATCTTTTGGTGACAAGCAGAAGACCTCAAAACATGGTGAGGGTAAGGAGAAGAACAAGTCTCCAAAGAAGAAGTAGTTTGTGGGGAAACACTCCAACTCAAAAAGGAAAGAGTTGGCTCTTTTTTAATTTCTGTACTTGGGGTAAAGCTTATGTGAGAGTGAATGGACCTCTATGAGTCTTCTATGACGTTTCTGTTAACCAAATAGCCACCCTCAAGTATAAGGGGTACAAGAAAGGTTGTTGAACCCACGAGGATTGGATTCCTTTCACTAGCTAGGGTGTTAACCTAAGGAGAGCTAGAATATGCAAATGTACAATCACAAACCTAAATTCACAAGGAAATCTAGGCTCATAGTGAGTATGTGCATTGTGATGATAGTGAAATTGTTTGTTGGATAGAATAGTGAACCAAATTAAAATAAATGCTCAAATGTAAACTAAACTACTCTAAACTAAACTAGTAATATAATGGGTGAAGTTAGGGGTTGGATTGTCTACCACTAACCTCCTTTGCAAGTATTGAAATTCAAATACAAGTGATGATATTCTAGTTTTCCAATTACCCTCTTTGCATCCAGATAAGACTACAAAGGCTTAAACTCCTTTAATGTTATCAATTACAACCGGATAAGTCTAGAATTAACTACCTAAGAACAAATCCTATTACCGGTTAAGTCTCAATTCATTGTTCCTAGATGCATAAAGCTTTGAGTTTAGATAATTATGCAAGCAAACCAATCCTAGATTTAGGTGATTTTAACTCACAACCTTCACATGCACATAGAGGATGCTATCATGCTATCAATGCTCAAGGTTAACTACTCCCTAAACATTTTTTGATGAGATGACAAACACAACACATTCAAAGTAGTTAAGTTTGAATGAATGCATTCACTTCTTGAATTAGCATATGAAGATGAAAATCACAAATAACATCAAATGTAAATTAAAACATCAATTCATACAAGATTGGCTAGGGCTTTGAACCCTAGCCCCAACAAAGTACTACTCACTCATAATTACATATACTAACTTCATAATCAAATTAAACACCAAAATATAATCTAGAGTAAAAGGGATAGAGTTAGCTTAGTGATGTGTTGGATGGTCCCCAAGCTCACATCTTGGTGGTGATGGTGGTGGTGGTGATTCCCTCTCCTTCTTGCTCTTGAAGCATTGATGATAAAAGATAGTGAATCTTGTATTATGTATTGTGTGAATAGGTGGACTAGATGGAGAAAATGATGATAGAAAAGAGAGTGGAGAAATGATGTAGTAGTGATGGTGTTAATGGAGGTAGAGGATAATAAATGGTGGTGGTGATGGAGGAGATAGAGTAGTATGGATAGTATGAGTTTGGATTTTGGGAGGTGGATATGGAGGTTTTTATGAAGGAGATGAAGAGAGAAAGAAGATGTTTATGGAGTGGTATGGTGGTGCCTTATATAGAGAAGAAAAAGAGGGAAGTAATGATGAATAAAAACAAAGCATGAAGGTGGAGTATGGGAGTGTTGATGATCTATTAAAGAGATTGGAATAGAAAAATATATCCAAGGAAAAAGAGAAAAGCATCTAGCTTTCTTTATGTGGGTGGGAAACATGAACATGATGAATGTTGAGCTGGTTTTAGGTCACTTTCTGCTCCTTAATTCCTTCAATTAATTCTCCACTAAGAATTTAGAATGGGCTTCTGACTTCTTCATATCAAATGTTCCTCCATGAGTGTATATTATCTTGGTAAAATGTTAGAGTTAAATTCATTGTGGTTTGGCCGTAAATGCTTCTGAAATAAGTACAGGTCAGGTTTTCCAGTTTTCGTCTTTCAGAAAATTGGACCGACTGTTTGAAGACTTTCCACTAAAAACTAGCTCTAGTATTCTTCATAACAAATGATCCTTGGGATTTCTAGGATGAAACTGAAAAGTTTCAACTCATTCAGAGTTCGTTTGGTCAGGCGGCTACCCTCCTTTCTTGTCTAGCTCACTTTCTCTTCTCCATTATTTCCTAACATGATAAGAAAAATAAAAATATATAAATAAACACAAAGATTAAGTAAAGTACAAGATTAAGAAAATAATGAAATTGAATTAGTCAACATCAAATTGGACTTTAGAATAAGTAATTTTTATGTTTTAGGGCACAAATATGTATATGAATTATGATCCAACAGTTTCTAGTTTCTTGCTTGTACCACAATTTCGTGATTGACAAGGAATAGCTAGTTGAATGATTTCCTTTCCGCAGAGGGCGAAGTTTATGAATTATTAGATATGCTTGCTTAAATGCGAGTGTCTCAGAGATTATAATGATCTGCTCTAGCTTAGATAGTTTAGTTCGGTTTTTCTTGCTGCGTTTTGCTTATGTAAGTTATGGTAGACTCTAGCCTATTGACTGTTGATCTAATGAAATCAACTTATATTTCAAAAAAAAAATAATGTTTCAATTTTTCGGTTAACTATGAACAAGACTCATTGCAAGGACTAAAAGTAGTAAATAAAAAATAAGCACATACAATTGATGCGATCCATACATAAATCTATAAAGGTATAACCTTGAAAAAAAATAAATTAGAATAAATAGGTCCTAATAGGCGATCGACTAGGTTGCATTCCTTCTTGGCCGTCCCATCTCTGGGTATCATATTTATATATCACATCATCACGTGCATTATCAATGAATGGTTAAATTGATTGCTAGAAAACCTAATCAAGGACTAAAATATCGAATATCGAGGAAATATCGATAGTAAAAAAAATGGAAATTTCGATGGAAATATCGAGGAAATTTCGATCTAAGTAAATTTTGAAAAAAAAAATGATGGAAATTTAGAAAGTAACATGAAAATCATTAATGAATTTTTATGAAATGTTTACATGATCAGTTACCTATAATATTTCAAAAAAAGTGTTTGATGAACTTAATTGTATAATGATTGTAGTAATTTGGAGTATAATAAGATACACTGACATGACAAAGATATGAAATTCTACATGAGAATTCTCAAAATTGATTTAAATAGAAGATTATGAGAGTTAATTATTAATTATAATAATATTTTACAATTAAATACAAATGTTAAAAAAAAAAAATCAGTCTTCAAATAAACAGAAAAAGAAGTAGAAAATGGTCCATTGAAATACATAGAAAAGTTTTTTTTTTTTAATAGAGCCAAATGTTTACTAGTTAGCAAATTAAATAATTAAAAGATTTATAAGCATGGAGGAAAACGACACAGAGTAATACATGACCCTATAAATTTTTAAAGTTTTCCTCTTTAGATGTTATCAATTTAGTCAGATTGGATAAGGACAAGGGCTAGTTTTCACGAGCCACATATCGCAAGAGGTGGCGATAATCTTGAAATTTCGCGAAAATTTTGAATATTTTCGGAAATATCAAGAAAATTTCCAATATTTCCGGAAATATCATGAAATTTCGAAAATTTCTCTCGATATTCTCTTGGTAAGTCAAAGATTTATCGAGATCCTAAGAAAATGGAAATATAGTGGAAATTTCGAGGATATTATCGATTTTTCAGTCCTTAAACCTAATATAGTAAACTTTTAGCTGTCGGAATTTTTAACATTTGTTTGTGTCGTACGTCAACTTGAAAGTGATGCATTCTTTTACTTGCTCAGAAAGTTAGCTTGCTTCAAGATGTTGGCAAGCATGGAACCTAGGGGGTGCTGGGATGTGCTGCAGCACCCCCCATTATATTTAGAAAAAAAAATCTTCTATATATTTAATGTATAGAAGCAAGAAAATGCATGAAGATAGAGGGAAGATTTGAGAAAAGCATGAGAAAAACAACTATATATGAGTAAATACATGCTAATACAAAAATATTAAAAAATTGATACAAGCGAAGTACAGTATCCTGAAATGATAAAACGTATATTTTGAAAACTTCGACCAATCACAAAGAAATCAAAAGAAGCTAAGCCGCAAGTCCCAAACTACTAATGAAAAATCAATCAAACTGAAATTTCAGTCAAATCTTGATGCTACCGGCACTGATGCTCTAGGTACTGAGTAGATGTAGATGCTAACAGAATAGTTTTGCTGCATGAAGCCATTAAATTCATACGAACTCACCGAAGTCAAAGTACAACAAATAAGCTTTATATGAACTTAGGACAACTTGACAGCATCATAAGGTAAGGTAAAATTAGCCCCCTTCAACTTAAATTTAAGGTTCCGTCCCTGAATGTTGGCTCTCTACATCTTATAGAAGACAAAAAGTAAATGTATACCGAAGAAAAAAGAAATACTTATGAAGTTCATAAAGTGTGTCAAAACGATATAAATGGACTATTATAGTAAAGATAGATCTTCGTCTTCTAGTGGAGAAACTTCACATGTAGTTATGTTTAGTCAATATAATTAACTAGCTCATACTTAAAGGTAAAACCAAATTTTGTTCACCAGCTTAATTTGAAAGAAATTTCAATGTGCATATATATATATATATATATATATATATATATATAGGGTTTTTATCATAGGTGGGGTCTGAACTATGTCTGACCGGACTGAATGGTACCTGGACTTTTAAAATGATCAAATAGGTACCTGAACTTCCAAAACCACATCATTAAGGTACTTCCGTCTATATTCCGTTAATCTTCCGTTAATTGCAGGGATAAATCAGACATTTCACCCAAATTGACCACTAAAATTACTGTTATAACCTCATCTGACATTTTGTCCATTTCCCTCCTTTCTATCTTAATTTCCCTCCAAAAAAATTGACTCTTCCCCAACACTATTCATGTAAAACTTTTCATCAAATTTTACCTCCAATTATTGTCTTTCGATAAATAAAAATCAACATCTCAACATCAAGTTTTCTTGAATAATTTTTATTGTTCTTCAAAAATTAGCCTAACATAATGAAATACCAAATTATTCAAGTTTTACCTCCAATTATTGTCTTTCGATAATAAAATTAGCCTAACATAATGAAATACCAAAATAATTTTATTGTCTTTCGATAAATAATAATCAACATCTCAACATCAAGTTTTCTTGAATAATTTTTATTGTTCTTCAAAAATTAGCCTAACATAAAAATTATTTTGGTATTTCATTATGTTAGGCTAATTTTTGAAGAACAATAAAAATTATTCAAGAAAACTTGATGTTGAGATGTTGATTATTATTTATCGAAAGACAATAATTGGAGGTAAAATTTGATGAAAAGTTTTATTATGTTAGAATTATTTTGGTATTTCATTATGTTAGGCTAATTTTATTATCGAAAGACAATAATTGGAGGTAAAACTTGAATAATTTGGTATTTCATTATGTTAGGCTAATTTTTGAAGAACAATAAAAATTATTCAAGAAAACTTGATGTTGAGATGTTGATTTTTATTTATCGAAAGACAATAATTGGAGGTAAAATTTGATGAAAAGTTTTACATTGAATAGTGTTGGGGGAAGAGTCAATTTTTTTGGAGGGAAATTAAGATAGAAAGGAGGGAAATGGACAAAATGTCAGATGAGGTTATAACAGTCATTTTAGTGGTCAATTTGGGTGAAATGTCTGATTTATCCCTGTAATTAACGGAGGATTAACGGAATATAGACGGAAGTACCTTAATGATGTGGTTTTGGAAGTTCAGGTACCTATTTGATCATTTTAAAAGTCCAGGTACCATTCAGTCCGGTCAGACATAGTTCAGACCCCACCTATGATAAAAACCCATATATATATATATATATATATATATATATATATATATAGCGGAGCTCCGCTTTGAAATTAACGTGTGAAGTTCGAGTTTTGAGTCACTTTTCGGTCGCATATCCACATCTCGACCGTTCTGTTTTTAGGTACTAGTGTATAGATCATCTCTGTAAATTTTCAGCCAAATTGATGATCGTTAAGGCATTGATAACTGCTTTAAAGCTAGTACGGTTCAGGTTGACAGATTCAATCCGTCCATTAGTTTAAGCTAGTTAGATACCTTAACGATCATCAATTTGGCTGAAAATTTGCAGAGATAATCTATACACTAGTACCTAAAAACTGAACGGTCGAGATGTGGATATGCGACCGAAAACACGAACTTCACACATTAATTTCAAAGCGGAGCTCCGCTCTGGATAGGGTCATTTTTCGGTCGCATATCCACATCTCGACCGTTCAGTTTTTAGGTATTAGTGTATAGATTATCTCTGCAAATTTTCAGCCAAATTGATGATCGTTAAGGTATCTAACTAGCTTAAACTAATGGACGGATTGAATCTGTCAACCTGAACCGTACTAGCTTTAAAGCAGTTATCAATGCCTTAACGATCATCAATTTGGCTGAAAATTTACAGAGATGATCTATACACTAGTACCTAAAAACAGAACGGTCGAGATGTGGATATGCGACCGAAAAGTGACTCAAAACTCGAACTTCACACATGTATACATATATATATATATATATATATATATATATCTAGAGCGGAGCTCCGCTTTGAAGTTAAAATGCGCATTTAGAGTTTAGGGTCACTTTTTAGTCACATATTCACATCTCGACCGTTCAGTTTTTAGGTACTAATATATAGATCATCTCTGCAAATTTTCAACCAAATTGATGATGTTTAAGGTATCTAACTTGCTTAAATTAATGGACGAACTGAATCTGTCAAACCTGAACCGTACTAGCTTTAATGCAATTATAAATTAAAAAAAAAGAGTAAGTGAGGATATAATAGATATTTTGGTGTGGAAGGAATGCCATGTCAGTAATTTAACAGAGTTTTTGGATGGAGAGTAACAGAATGGACCTATTGGTCCAAAATTGAGAGTATAAGGATTAAACATGTGAAATTAGAGGGACAGAGACTGAAGTATTTTTTTTTTTTCTCAGTAAAAGTTCAAGGACAAAACGGTATTTAATCCATTAAATTAATACTTAACTGATCGAATTATTAATTGATACACATCAACAATCTTGTTCGCTTAATCCTATGGCCTTCCTTCATATATTCTCATCAGTTTATATTGGCTAAACTCATACAATGACTCTAGAAAAACTATTTGACAAAAGGAAACAGAAAGACGTTTGTTTTCTCAACTGCTTCGTGCCAATCGTCACAGGTCTCTGATGATACAGGAGTAGTAGCAAACAGCAAACCCATAAAAAGCAAATTGTTAACGGCAACTCCCATAGTCATTCATCATTTTCTGTTGAACTCCTATCATTCTCCCATGTAATCATTGTTTTTAAAAATAAGTATTTGAAATGAATTCTGATTTCTGAGTACGCAATCCACAGGATCGATCAATCAGTTAGTAAAGTCTTGGCCTTCATGGGCAGGGTCACTACCACAAAAGTGGGCTTCACACACCATTTTGAATGGTGTGAATTGGATCAATGGGCACAGTTTTAAACACTAATTGTTGTTGGTTTCTTTTGCTGGCGTGACAAAGACCCAACAAACTTACCAACCAAAACAATAGTGAGTAAATTGTGAGTCCCAAAAATTGATTGGTGACTCTATAAAATTATATTTAAAAAAAATAATTAAATTTCTCAATGGGCATCTATCCGAGCAGTCAACTAACCGTTACAGCTGATAAATCAAAATTCAACACTTAAGCATAACACACAATCCATGACTTCCATTAAACAGAAAAAATGTTCATAATCTCTCAATTTAGAATAGATCATGACTACAACAAAAAAAACCCACTTCAGCAATTGTCCATTGACCACTGCTAATTATGAATCTAAATATACATTCTTCCTTTAATCCATCAGGAATGTGGATCATTGCTTCCTCACCAGGATTCATGCTCCAGTCAACATATCATCACTGTTGGTATGATCTGATAAGAGAAGAGATGAGAGTTAGTAAAATGAACTGGTACCAATTTTTTTTTGAACAGAAAAGATAAGGAAAATATATTAGTATCAGCACCATATCTCACAATTAGGGATTCATTTCAGAAGCCAAAAACATTAAGAAAATCTGTGAGAATCAATGCCCAAAACATCAACAAAATTAGTCTGACTCGAGCAATAAAGAGTTGAAGACCATCCTGAAAAAGCTACAGTCCTATTAACACCAACCCTGCAGAGTCCATGAGTCTCAAACTTTCCAAATTGGTTTAAGAGTAATAGTTCTATTGATAATGCAAAACATTAACAAGACATGTATAATACAAAATATAACATTCATATATTCACTGATGTTATCCGTGGCCAGTTAATCACAATAGGATCAGTAAACGCTGGTTCCCTAAAAGACCTTAATGAATGCTTTGAAGCCTCCTCATTCAGCATTGATGTAAAATCTATTTTGCATATGCAGGCCTAGGTTTAGGGCTTTACATATGACATGTCCCTAGATAAACTTCTCACCAAGTATAACTACTGGCAAGGTGCAGTATGGATTTCAAAAGTACAGAACTGCCCTATCTATCATTGTCAGTAGAATGGCTCTTGGTCAGGTTTAAACTAGGAATGCCAACAGTTAAACATCCGAATAACAAGCAGAAGAAAACACTCCAAGAAAGAATAAAGGTCTCTATCATCAGCATCGAATAAGAAGAATGCAATATTTTTACTGATCTCACAAAAAGATAAAATCTTTCTTTATTTTGATTGTTTTCTCTCACCCTCTTTTACACTTCTCTCTTTCCTATATAATCATCTCTTCCCCCATTCAACAAAGCATCACCCATACCACCCCATGACATCTCATTTCTCTCTTCATCTCCACCACAAAACCTCCATCTCCATCTCCACCTCCCAAAATCCAAACTCATAATACACATACTACTCCATCTCCTTAATCATCAACACCACAACTACCATCTTCCACCACAATAAACTCTATCACTACCACTCAAAGTTAGCCAAAGGAACACCATATCTTCATCTCCATAATTCATTCATCATCAACAAGAAGTTCATAATCTATTCATTCCACGTACCATCAAGGAGGATCCAAGGAGCAATCAAGGAGAACGAGGATCTAGCCATCAATTTTGCAAGCTTAACTATTTAATTTACCTTGATGTATATTACATATTTGATGCTAATTTGTATGATTATGAATTAGTTGTTACTTTCTTAGGGCTAGGGTTGAAAGCCCTAGCCAATCTTGTATGAATTGATGCTATAATATGATGTGATGCAATTTTCTTTAACATGTCTACATGCTAGTTCAAGAGTTGAATGCATATGCTTAAACTTTACCACTTTGAGTATGTGTGTTTGCCATGTCATGGTATAATGTTCAAAGCTTGGTAATTTTTGAATGTTAAAGCATGAAAACACACTAGGTGTGCATGTAAGGGTTGTGAATTACAATCACTTAGAGATAAGCTTGGTGGTTTGCATGATTTCTTCATGATCTCTAAACTTTATGCACTTAGGATAATGCACTAGATATCTAACCGGATTGAAATGCATGACTTAAGTATAGTTAAGTACTACACCTAAGAGGAGTTGCTTAATATCACAAAATGAGCATGTCCCTTGTCATACCCTAGAGGGATGCAAGTAGAGAATTTGGTTGATTAATTTAGAATCATTCATATGGATATGTTTCAATACTTGCAAGGGAGGTTAGTGCTAGACAATCTAAATCCTAACTTTCATCCATTAGATCACTAGTTGAGTTTAGAGTAATTTAGTTTACATTTGAGCATCTAGTTGTTTTCAATTCAAAACTATCTACAAAAATCAAAATCGAATCACTACTCCATCTTGTACATACTCACCATGAGCCTAAATTTCCTTGTGATTCTAGGTTCGGGATTGTACACTTGCATAATCTAGCTCTCATTAGGTTCACACCCCTAGCTAGTGAAAGAAATTCAATCCTCGTGGGCTCGACAATCATTCTTAAATCTCTATACTATTACTTGTACCCCTTATACTTAAGAGTGGCTATTTGGCTGACAACTCTCATCAAGCCAAGCAACAAACATATTCTAGCCACTAGCCTCCTTATCTTTTGACTTGCTGTTCGCTCAAAAATTGTCTCGGCCATGTGTCACTGGACTGAGGTCTTCTTTGGCTTACACGTGTCTTTCTGGTGTGGTGATGTGTGCGCGAGCATGGTAACTCGCAATTGGAGGCCAAACGAGGTTTTGTTCTATTTGTAGATCTTGCGCCGATCTGACTTATGATTAATTGATTGTGGGCTGAGGAAGGATTGATCTAGGTCGCAGGGTTCTCTCTGCCTTGGATGCAAGAACTTTAGCATGGATCGACCTTACCTAGCCGCAGTCTCCGTGCTGTGTAACTCGGTGAGTGAATGTGAAAGTGAGGTGACGATGATTCTTTTATGATTTTCTTAATATTTGCATAAAGTAAATAACGCAAAGTAAACAACAACACATAAATAGTATAAAAGAAAGTGCATGCAAAGTAAAGAACATGAATGTAAACCACGGGAAATCAAGTGAAGCAAAGTAACAAGCGAAAAGATAAATGGCTAGAATGTAATTAAAGATGGTAATGTAAAGTGCAGGAAATATAAATACCGGTAAAGAAAAGTGATAAGATAAAACATGTAAAGATTGATCATTATTGTTGAAATGTATTGAGGTAAAAGTATGAAGTCGTATAGAGCGTTTGGTCGAGGACCTCTAACAATGATACCTATGGTCCTTTTTATAGTGAAGCTAAACTACTGAATGAAGAAAATGACACAATCTCAGCATTGACAGCTGAGAACGTATTGATTACAAATAAAACACTATTTCACATTTCTGATGTCTTTGACGCTATCAATGCTTTCATTGGTAATTAATCAGATCCAGTAACTGATGGTTCTAGCAATAAAACCCCTTAATGCACAATCAAGTTGATTGCTCCAAGCTTTGGTAACGGCCTCCTTAACTCGTTATCTTCTACCATGAAACTGACAATCAACTTTTATAGATCTTTAATACGCTGCGGTTATTCATTATGACTCGTGGGTTCTTTGATTTCTCCATACTTAGTAACCGGTTCTTTGAACATGTTATCTTTTGCCATGAAGCTGACAGCTAACTTTGTCAATCTTTAATATGCCGCGGTCATTCATTGTTCGTTGTGGACCAGACTCACTTGTCTGCCATGTGAGCCTTGCCAAATATAGGTTCAAACACTTGCAGATCTCCAACGCACCACACACACCAGATCGAAAACAATCTAGCTAGTTGGAAACCCCAAGCCAGCCAGCCACCAGCCCAACATGATCCCGTCTACGCCCCTCAACCCAGCCGCTCCCCTTGTAAGTTAGACCGGTCTGTCCCACGACGACAGCCTCAAGACTGGTCACCGGACGGCGCAAAATAAGAAGAAGTTTACTCTCTCTCTCTCTTGAACGTGCCTTGTTTTTGATGGTTCACTCGTCTCAACAAAATAAAATTTTAATATATAATAGACGCCACAATCTTGGAAAAATCAACACGTTCTGATAATTGATCGAAAGCCTAGCTTCTTAGAAGTTCACAGGCATTTCTTTTGATCAGTCAATCCATGCATTACTACTTGTTAGAATGAAGCATGCATAGAAGAAGGAGCGACTGCGACTTATTCTTAGAAGTTAATTCAAAGATGAATTCAGTACAAATTAGAGAAAACCAAATTAAAGGTCAACTTTTGTATGTGCAGTGCTACCATGCATCTATCTGTAGGACTGTAGCTAGTCAAGTTTTCATGCCTCTGATCAATAAGCATCACAAAATTAAGTGTAATATATAGAAGAGATGTGAATAATATACAAAATCTGCACATAGATGATGTCACTATAGCTATTATTAGCTAGGTTAGTTTAGTCAAATTTATTTTACTAAATTAGTTGTTAGCAATTGACTAACAAAACATGGTGTATATATACGCGTTGATTTTGTTCATCTGGTGTAGTCAAAGCAACTACGGATAACTACACATGAAAGTGGAGAGAAATTAACATGAGCAAACCCTAAAAACATAAATGTGTACATTACAATGCATATGGTCCTCTGCTATAGCTAGCAGGTATCTCGGTCGATCCATCTCTATAAATATGTTAACGCCATCGCTAGAGCAACCAACACAAACAGAAATTACCTTATCCATCAAATCTATATCTACCTCGAGCTCTCGATCTCACAGTACCTTTTGTCTCAGTACCGTAAAGCCTCTATAGCCTCTTTCTTTTCCAGAACCCCCTCAGTTTTGAACACTATAACCAATGGCCAAACTTTCAGCTCTTCTAAATTGCTTCTTTCCTTCATCATCATCACAAGTTTCCGATGATGCAGGAAATACCAGTTACATTGCGAAAGCTCCCTCTTCAAACGAATCCAGAAAAAGTAAATCTATGAAATCCACATCATCGTCGGGAGCTCCAATAATAGTTTCTCATTTCCCCCATAACTCATACATTTCTCGCCTGTGATCATCAATTAATTAAGAACTTACAGTAGTGCATCTGAAGAAGGGCATGAGCTAACTGTCTAGCTTATACTCCTGTACTATCGTGAATTGTGATGAACATATGGTCCGCTGCTTTTCTGGAGTAGTTTAATTCACGAGGTCGGCAGCTGGCTTTCTCCCTCCGCTGCCGGCCTTGTTGGATCGTCCGCATACTTGCAACTCATTCATGGCTGGAGCTGAAGCCTGAAGACAGGAATTATTACCTGGATGACTATTATTTGATTTTTTTTCTTTTTTCTTTTTTGGGTTTTGAAGAATAGAATTCTTTAATGTCGTACGCGATTTTGTTGTTTCCTCTTTTCAAATGTATGAATAAGTACTGACTAATAAAGTGTCACTACGTACTCCTTGAAATTAACAAAAGTTCATCTCGACGAAATTTCTAAATCACCCATTTGGTTGAGTTCATAACAAATCTGAGTATGTTCTAACCCATTGTGAATATTGTAAACCATTTTTGTGATCTCATTGCCAATCCCAAAAGTTTAGAGATGTTAAGCGATCAATTAAAATATAGCCTCATATAAAATAAATAAATAATAAACATTTAAATGTTTCAATTTTTCGGTTAACTATGTACAAGATTCATTGCAAGGACAAGAAGTAGTAAAAAAAAAAATAAGCATATACAGTTGATGTGATCCATACATAAATCTATAGAGGTATAACCTAGAAAAAAATAAATTGGTCCTGATAGGCGATCGACCGGGTTGCATTCCTTCATGGCCGTCCCATCTCTGGGTATCATATGTAAATATCACATCATCACATGCATTATCAACGAATGGTTAAATTGATTGCCAGAAAACCTAATATAGTAAAATTTGGAATTTTTAACATTTGTTTGTGTCGTCAACTTGAAGTGATGCATTTCTTTTACTTGCTCAGCAAAGCTAGCTTGCTTCAAGATGTTGGATCTTTACATCTTATAGAAGACAAAAAGTAAATGTATACCCGAAGAAAAAAAAAATACTTACGAAGTTCATAAAGAAAGTGTGTCAAAACAATATAAACGGACTATTACAGTAAAGATAAATCTTCGTCTTCCGGTCGAGAAACTTCACATGTATTGCCTCCAACTGTGTTTAGTCAATATAATTAACTATTAGTACTTAAAGGCAAAACCAAATTTTGTAATAGTTCTGTTGATAATACAAAACATTAACCAGACATGTATAATAGAAAAAATATAATATGATCATAAGTATGATTATGTGCTAATATATGAATGGAAGCATAGCATGCAATGTGTTTATAACTCTATGGAGTTCAATTGATTGAGAGGGGCTCCTAGTTGGAGGTGAAGGAGTAGAGGTGCTAGATCTGCAGCTTTTGGATAACACAATATCTTTATCTCTTGTGCAGAGCTTATTATATCACTAGCATGATGGTAAACCTCAGAAATGCTTACATTGCAAAACAGTCAAGATGGTGGAGACATCTCTGTTAACTGCTTGTTCAAAACAAGCAAAAAGTCGTATATCAAATCACTGAAAAGCATAACCAAAAATAAATTAGAAAAGGATTTATTCTATCCTACACACTAGCTGTTGTAGCATATGCTCATAGGAGGAGAAATCTAAATCGAATAGGTTTTCAATCAGAAACATCAACACCGAGGACAACTTCCTACATTCATGGTTAAGTGTACAAAACACGGCCAGAACAAATTTATCAAACATTCCATTCACAATTCATAAACTTCTCACCAAGTATAAATACTGGCAAGGTGCGGTATGGATTTCAAAAGCATAGAACTGCCCTATCTATTATTGTCAGTAGAATGGCACTTGATCAGGTTTAAACTAGGGATGCCAACAGTTAAACATCCTAATAACAAGCAGAAGAAGAGGCTCCAAGAAAGAATAAAGGTCTCTATCATCAGCATCGAATAAGAAGAATGCAATATTTTTACTGGGGTCACAAAAAGATAAAATCTTTCTTTATTTTGATTGTTTTCTCCTGAAAACTAGTACTGTATCTGTTCTTGCATAGTATTCTGAAGCATCTGTTTCCTGATGACTAAGATGGAACAGAGAGATACTATGCAGCCTCTCAACTTGCAGAGTATAAATCTACAATCAGCATGCGCTCACATTAATACTTCTAACTAATTGAAACAGACCTATTTTGTATCATCACTATCTCATACGCAAGTAAAATATATCCTTCCTAATGAATCTATGTGGCAGATTGTTAGACTGTCAGACAGGAAATACTCTAATGTGTTGGTGCCCTTTCTGTCATCCGTCTAAAAGTAAGTTCTGGACTAAACCCCAATAGATAAAAGCTAATTAGCTCGTATATTGTTGTAACATCAACATTATGTTGGTGAGCATTCTCAGCAGATAATCCCATATGCTAAAGTAATCAATGAGTAGAGAGTCACTTTTTTGTTCCTCTTTAATCAGACCTCATAAAACCAACAGTTAAATTGCAAGTACTTTAGAACCGCAAATCCTGTCAAGCAAACAAACCCAAATTTTCAAAACAATATACTACCATTGAACACAAATCAAGTTTTGCTAGAATTAAGCTGTTTTCAGTGTCAAATACATCAAATTCAGTAATCATAAACAGTATTTCAGCTCAAATTTTAATTAATCAAAATATGTAAACCTATCAATTTAATAGGATCAAGGAAAAGATGGATAGAGAAAGAAAGAGACATGTCAACATTAATACCTGGGCATCATAAATCACAACGCCTGCATAAACAACAGTCAAGCCAAATATTGAATCCGACAGTCCCCTATTACAGTCATGAGGTGAATATCAGTTCATTGATTAAATTCTGGCCCAAATGCAGGTGCAAACAAAAGAAAATTGGTGCATACATTTCAAGTCCAAGCGTTGTTGCAGTAGCCACCATTGCCTACACATAGAGAAAACAGCAACAAAAGCAATTTTCAGCATGAGTCAATATCCAACTGAGGGTATGACCAATCATTTGATTCTACATTTACATAATTGGATTGGATTACAAAATTATGAAGAGCCTACAGAGGAATGCGTGGAGCCTGAAGGGTTGACTTGAAATCACACTCTTTGCCATACAGAATTACATTAGTGAAAGGCTTGGAGAGCTGCCGAAACACCAGCTGCAACCAAAACCTTTATAAAAACAACCACATGCCCAAGATTTCTTTCAGTTACCACACCATCAATACAAGCCAACAACAATTGGAAATTGTGAATGAAAGCACAAAAATTTAGAGATACCCGGAATTAGTTTTGGCCTTGTTATGGGCAAGTTGAGCCAATTCATCTACTAACTGAGCTCAGGCGGCGCGAGCATTTCCTCCATCGTCGTTTTGAACAACACCACCATGAAATTGAGACCCGAACAATCCGTTTATAGTTTCTGAAGACTCTTCAACGACCCAAAAGGTCCCATCTCCTCGATGCACATGCCCTTTCGAGAGCCCTCTGGTAACAAAAAGGTCAGTTAGCCCGTGGGTGGGGAAAGGCCCTATATACTATAATAAAAAAGGAACAACAGTTTGGGACGAGGAAGAATGTACCATGTGAGCAAAGACGGCCCAATACATTTTGCCCCTCTCAAAACCTCAAAAGGCAAAACCAATTTGGCCTTCTCGTCTCTCTAAGAGTCTCACATCACATGTGCGCATATATTCTTCCCACTTAGAAGTTAGAACTCCATCAATGCTCTTCCCGACGCCAATGCTATATTCGCACCATAAACACAAACACGAGTTCTCCTCCTCCTGAATCATGGCTCTTGTCAGTAGGCTTCAATCTCTGTCTTCCTCTTTGTCTTCCACCCATTTCAGAAAACCCAATTCCTTAAACCCTCAACCCATTTGCTCCCTACACTTCAACAACTCCCCTTCTTACACTTCTCCTTTTACAGAGAAGCATTCTATTGAGAGGTACCAGAGAGACCAGTGGCTATACAATAACCAATTGGAGCAACCCTCTCTTTTCTCTCTCCCTCCTGATACTGATGCTGATTCTGATTTCACAAGGCAGAATGACATTGCTTTGCAGTTACCAGAGCTAAGAAAGCTGCTTCAGGTGCTGCGAGAGAAGAGAGAGAGGGAAGGAGGGTGTGGTGGAGGAGGAGGCAAGTGTGGACCTGGCAATGTCTTCTTGGTCGGCACTGGCCCTGGGGACCCTGAACTCCTCACATTGAAGGCTGTCAGAGTTGTACAGAGTGCTGATTTATTGTTGTATGATAGGCTGGTGTCCAATCATGTGTTGGATTTTGTTGCCTCTGATGCTAGACTTGTCTATGTGGGCAAGACTGCTGGGTACCATAGCAGGACCCAGGTGAAGCTCTAATCTTTATCATCATTTCTTGTACTTGGCCGAAACCAAATTTCAAATTTTGCTTTCATTTCTAATTGGGTGCATTCCCCAACTGCAAATTTTAAATCTTTGTGTAACTGGGTGAATCTGGCATTTGGGTCTGTGGTAATGATTGTACAGTGTTATGAATTGCATTGGAGTTCTAACTAAAACATTTCATTTTGTGATAATGATTGTTAAGGTTAATGAGTTGGGATTTTGCGGAACCGTTAAGTAATTGGTTCCTTTTGTTCGCATTTCAGGAGGAGATACATGAACTGCTACTGAGTTTTGCTGAAGCTGGAGCTACTGTTGTGAGACTAAAAGGAGGGGATCCACTGGTGAGTTCTTAGATTTTATCTTCAAAAAGTTATGGCGATTCCTTACTGTGGAATTTGTAACATTTAAAGTGAAACATATTGTTTGTCTTTAGGTGTTTGGAAGGGGTGGAGAGGAGATGGATTTTTTGCAACAGCAAGGAATTCGAGTGCAAGTTATTCCAGGTACAATAATGAATCAGTATTAGTAAAACTCTGTTATTTTGTTGAGCCTTTTTATGAGAATATTTGAATGTCATGAACTTTAGGTGGCTCCATTAGTTACATATTTCCTTTAAAGTGAGCATGTTCAATATCTAACCGAAGAAACATCAATAAAAATTCAATTATAATGTTCAGAATATCCAACATTGTCAGCAGTGGCAATTGATATCGAAGTGAGACATTTTTTTTTCCCTTCAAGTGGTTCCTTTACAGTCTGTTGTTTTGATTCAATTTTAATTTGTCCTCATTGTCTACTGGCTTTTCTTAGGTCTATGTTTGTTTACAGTTTGCTGTGTACTTTTTGGTTGATTTTGTTTGTTGATTATCATGGTTTATATATCCTATTAAACTGTAAAGAGTTGTAGGGTTTTCATATTCTGTGGACTGCTGGCACATTTTGTTAGTACTTCCTGCTTTCATATAAGTTTCCTATTAAAAAGGAGTGAAAATCCTAGCCTCTACGGCTCTACGTTATATAAAGAAAGAACCTAAGATTGGTGTAAGTCTCTTCATAATTCCTAAATACTGGAAGCCCTTAAGTTCCAAGCAGGGGAAGGGAACACTAGTGAAATAAAATAAACAGATAAACAAAATAAAATGGCAAGGTAATGCAGTTAACATGTGGGATTACTTTCCATTGAGGAAAAACTAAGGGAGTCTTCATCAGTTTGCCTTCAGCTATAAGGCAGAAGGATTCCATTTAGGGTCTGGCTATTTTCTGATTTAGCAAATTGTGCATCCTTCTCTGGCTTTGAAATGATTTTCTGAACAGTGAAGCTTTTTTCAGACAGCGAAAAAGATCACCTGATGGAGACTTGTGTATATGCTCAAAATCTTTTATTCCTTTCCAGGTATCACTGCTGCTTCTGGGATAGCAGCAGAGCTAGGGATCCCATTAACTCACAGAGGTGTTGCAAATAGTGTAAGATTTCTGACCGGGCACTCCAGGAAGGGAGGAACCGATCCTCTCTTTGTGGCAGAGAATGCAGCTGACCCTGATTCAACCTTGGTGGTATACATGGGTTTGTCGACTCTCCCTTCTCTTGCTCAAAAGTTGGTCCATCATGGTCTGCCACCAACAACACCAGCTGTTGCAGTTGAGCGAGGGACCACACCTCAACAGCGCATGGTAAGATGTTCTTTCATTTGGAGACTGTTGCATTCGAACTGTGTCCATCTCTTTACCTAATCATAGTTTTTCTTAAGACCTCTCTCATTAACTTTTAAACTGATGGCCTGGGAGAACTCTGTTTTGTGTATTGCATGTAGGAAATATTTAAATGCCCCTCACCAATTATACATATCATCTGTGGCAAATAGAATAGGACTGTCATGGACAGTGAATATGTCATTCAACAATTCGGAGAAGTTTAGCAATCAGCTTTACCCAAGTCAAATTAAGTATTTTTGCTTAGACATTTTTCTTAAGCTATGGAACTATACATGATGCTTTCATTAGAAAGATTGTTTGCCACCCATTGTCTATCTTTTGTTGTAGATTTGGGCAAGTGCCTTCAGCAACACCTAAATGTTCCAAGATTTAAGTATGTCATGGATTTGTGGTTTGATTCTTGAAAGTGAGCATTTTCAGGCAAAAGTAATTGTATCTGTAAAAAAATAGTAAAAGAGATGCATGCTTTGATGCTGTTGACCAATTGATGTATCACAATCATTAGTGAAAGAATAAAAAAATCTATGAAAATCATTAGTTATACACTTATACCATATTCTTTGATTTGTTTTAGATATGCAGCTGCCAATTCATCTACATATTGTCATTGCACCAGTCACAATAAATTAACTTTGTAGAAGTTCTTGACTGAAAATCTGAAACAAAAGCTAACTATCAGATATTAAGCTTGCATTTTATGAAAACAATAAAAAAAAATATGTTGTTGATTGAAAAGACATTTGATGCAACGCATTTTTGTAAAGTGTGTGTTTTTGTTTTTTTTCTTCTTTTTTTTCCGACAGCAGTTAATTATTCTTGAAATGATAATACGGTACTAATTAAGCAGTTCATTGGCAATCAAAATCACACATTTCCAATATGCTTAGAAATTATTACTCCCCTGATGTTACTCCTTCCTGGTTTTTGATAAAAGTGTAGCTTCCTTCTCTGGTTGAAAAATTTTCAATGGGAAATAGGCTGATAGAAAATAAAAAATGAAGTAGAAAGTAAATAAGTCTATATTAATAATCGTAAGCAAGAGAGGTAAATATTATTTGCATGTATAAATAAAGTCAAGCCACTTGAATGGGGTAGTTTTTATATTCTGATAATCCTCACAGGGGAATCCGTTCTTAGCTTACAGTCAACCGAATTAGCCAGATCAATTGGATGCATTTGCATACTCATAAACAGCTTGCTCATTTCCAATTTTCATTTGCAGTCAACCTAACTGATTTATTTTGTTGACTTTGCATGCATACAGGTCTTTGCAGAACTGAAGGATCTTGCCAATGAAATTACATTAGCAGAGTTAGTATCACCAACGCTCATCGTCATTGGGAAAGTAGTTGCACTTTCACCATTGTGGCCACATACTTTGAACGAAGTGGCTGCTCTTGTTGGAGCCATATAGACACAATTGAGTACCGCAACAAGTACCTTCATCATCCACTTTGACTTCAGAAATTTGGCTCAATGCTCATAATTTTCATAATTTGGACTTCCAGCTCAAATTCAAATCAATTTGAATGGTGGACAATGATCTTGCGTAAGATTGAAGTGAGTTAGCTGCTTCTTTTTTGGAGGCAGATACTGTTTCGAGGAGCTAACTATTTACAAACAGTGCTGGGTTGTGCTAGAACATTGTTTGATGCTTCCTTGTGCGGGAAGAATGAATTTCATGCACTGAAGTGAAAGAGGGAGCTGGGTTTTTGTTCACTAGAAGACAGAAAAAACGAGCCTTTTGTTCTGAGGTTGTTTCAATCTAAACCTAGGTTTGCCTGTTTCAATCTAAACCTAGGTTGTTTCAATCTAAACCTAGGTACGAGCCTTTAATTAATGGAAATATGTGTTTGCCTGTTTCTTGGTTTGGGATAGCAAACTGTCTCTTTTGATGCGCGAGCGTGCCAACACCGAGGGTGTAGTCATCGAGGTGGCCTTTGACCTGATTTCTTACCAAACATTGTGGACAAGGAGAGCACCAACCTTGTCACAGGGTTCTTTTCTCTGCCTTGCGGAAAAGGACTTCTACCATATGGATAAGGACTTGGGGTGTGATCTCTTGCGTCACCGAGTCGATACTTAATTTTGTAGACTAAGCGGAGCAATCACCGAGAAGCAGGAGAAAGCACAAGATTGCTAAAGCGTGATCTTTAGCTTTCCTAGGTTGCAAGGGCGTTACCCTGGCTTCGTTGGTTCAACCGATGTTGAGGGTAGGTTGCTCTGGATATACTTTGATAATCGTTGAGATTAGTTGATTGAGAGGTTGTGTCTTTGTATTTCGTCTTTAGCCTATATATAGGCTACGTATTGCAGATTGACTTTCCTAATAGGAGTGCAATACTATATTTTAGGCCACAGTTATTGGCCTTGGATCAAATCAAAACTCTTATTAGTCTTGATAATTATCGTAGGCAATAAGACATTGCCTCTGTGTCATAGCAATATTGTAGGCAATGTAATTGCCTCTTATGGTGCGTTTGGATGAGAAAATTATAAAATCCATAGGAATTTATAAATGATGAAATCTTTAACTCCATCACTCCACCAATCTAAAATTTCATTAATTGCAATTTCTATTGTTTGGTTGTATCTATTTAGGATTTGAAATGTGTAATAAATTAAGAAAGTTTAAAACAAATATAAAAAAATAGAAAAAAGCCTTGTTTTAGAAATAAAAATTGAATATTGCAAAGGAATTCGTAAATGACACCTATTTTGGTGGAAATTGAAGTGGGAAATTTAAATAATGAATTGCTTCATTTTTTTTTCATAGAGAAATTTAAAATTTTCAATCTGATAATGCCAAACAAGAGAATTGGCTTTTAGGAATTATGAAATCCTCACTTTCAATTAAATTTCATCATTTTTTCCCTCATCCAAACACACTTAGGAAACAACTTCTGGGCATGCACATCTATCCTTGTGAAATACAATTAAGGATAATTATATCCTTACCATCTGTTCACGTCCAACATGCCTTACCCGTGCAATCCTTGATTACTTGCATGAACAGATATAAACCACGTAATCTGAGCCATGCAACTTGCATAATTATCTTCATGTTTGCATAGTCTTGACAATCAAGCAACTCACTATTAATTATCAAATCCTTGATAATTACCAGTAAATCAATGAATATCCAAATTTGCCTCAAGATTGCTTGATCTCCAAGTAGGCTATATTTAACCTCTAAACAATATATTCCGAACTTGCCGGAAGTATAGAACTTGGGCCATGGATATTGGCCCAGATTCTCATCCGAGACACCCCTTGTCAAGAAAAATGTTAATTTTGGGTTCAAACATTGCCCCCCAGACCTCAAAGTCATAGGTCCCAGTCTTAACTGAAGAGGTCTTGAGTCAGTAACGTCGCTTTAAAGCCACTTGCATTAATGATAAGTACAAACTGAAATCACTTGACTGATCCCATATAGGCCTCTAAATAGGCCGTGAAGCTAGAATGCCACAATCTAAATCACCTTGACGAATAAAGATGTTGTTGGATGATTCTAATAGTAGCACACTTAATTATCAACTATAATCATGCAAACATAAGTACCTGGAACTTGCATCACCACTAATGATCATCAACTTGTTATGACAATGTGAACTTTGCTGTTAAGTACAGAAGGCTTGCTATAAGGCATGTCCAACTCCAATATGTTTCAAAATGATAAAAAGGCCATAGGTATTGGCCTTGCACATTGATGACCAAACACTTGTATTTTGGATAAATTAGCTTGATCATAGCGAGTTTCCAAAACCACCTTTGGCTTTGACAGTTATTGATAGCTAGCTCTTAGCTAATTAGCTCATTAAGCCTTAATCAGGCTTTTCTTTCCTTAAGCCACATCACTCTCTGATATGCTTCCAGACTTGATTCTTTGCAGTACGTTGTGTAGTGCATTGAGCTTATTGACAAATTCATGCTTGTGTAGAGTTGAAACTTCTTTAATTCGTTGTATCCATGTGCTTTGACTCCATAACCAAGAACTACAAGCTCCTTGTGGTCGGTGATTAGTCACAGTAAAACTTGTACCAATTTGCTTCCACAGACATTCAGCCAAATGGACCATAGCCTGCCCTTCTTGCATTATCCCAACTCTATCTTCATTCTTCCAAAAGATAAAGGAGTGTCCTCCACTATTTCCTTCTAGTGAATGCAAAATGGCTGTCTTTGTGCCAACTTCAACTCAATTCTTCGCCATGCATTCCATTGCATAAAAGTGGATCATTAATTAGCTGAGAAACTAGAAATGCCTATAGGCCAGTGATGTTTTAGGCCAAGAAACCAAGGCCTCTTTTCTTCTCGATTCCCACACTGTCGTGATTATTATTGCTTTGCATGCTTTCTTGATAAGAACATGATGCCCCATGTTAGAAAACTTGCATTTCAGTCGTGTAATGCTCAGGAAATTGCACCTCCAGTTCTGTCCTCTGTCGGTCAAACCAAGATACCACATTTATGCTTTCAGTTGCTGCCCCTAAGCGGCTAAGCTGTTGTGATGTGGTCTTTTATTGAAGGTCGTTAACCATGAATAGTCATCACCAAAACATGCAGAGATTAAATTGAGTTAGCATCCTATCTACCTAAGCTTGTTCATGTCGTGCAGCAGCCTTAGACTAGGCTACTTATTAGCCTGTGTATAACTTTCCAAAGCAAAACTAGGCTTTGTCAACAACTGTGAATAACCAAAATATCTAAAAACCCCAGACTTGGATTCAGATATTATGGGCTATGTAACTCAAGCCTCTTCCCAAAACAAAGTGGAGAAATCACTTCCTTCCTCAATAGGTCAGTAGCATGATTTTATGCATAGGCCTTGACAATAAATGGAGTACAACTGCGAAGCAACATATGGGATAAAGAACCTGGAAAGTTGTCCACTTCTCAGCAGTATCATCAATTTGGGGGGAAGACACCTTTCTTCAGGTTCTGCATCTTTGTCATGGAGTGACGTCATCTTTTCCAGCTTTGTTGCCCCGCAGCGTGAGCAGATTATAAGCAAAACGCTCAAGCCTCTGTAACCATTATTAGACCTGTAGCTAATTGCTTGTCGCACATCTCCCATGTCAGTAAGATAAATATGAGCCAAAGCACTTTGCCATCCTTGACAGTCTTAGGCTATTGACAGAACAATGGCCTCTCTGTTATATTTTCTTGAAACACCAAGGCTGCTAAAATAAGAGACGAGGCCTTCTCCTTGGTACTAAGAAACTTCGCTGCGGCTCTCCAAGAAAGTTTATGCTCAGGCACGAAGAAATGCTCTTTGAATTGATCAAGAACAATGGAAAACGTAATTCCTTCGTTGCCTCTGAGTGAATTATGAATAATTATGTGGCTCAAGCATTATGATCATGCCTTTGTATCTGCTTATACAAACCATCAGGCTCATCAATAAAGCCTCTCTTGCCCTTAATGGATAAGAACATGTTGTCGTTAATCATTTAATGCCACTGCACAACGCATGTTGCAAATATCCGTAAGTTTGCAGCCACATGAATTTGGCCAAGAAAAGATGGTACTTTTACTTCGCAAGCACATATTCCCTGTATGCTCACCTTGTTCTATACTCCATTCACAGTCTTGATACAATTAAAAAGTTGCTGCGAAGACCTTGTCAAAAGTTGTCTACCACCATTCAAAAGTCTTTCTTGCCTTAGTCTGATGAATCTTCAATGCCACTGTAATTGGCATTTACATTACCTCCGAGGGTAAACAACTTAGAAAATTTTTAAGGCCATAAGTATTGACCCAGGAGATATTAAGATACTTCAGCGAGTCTTGATCTGTAAAGTTTGGCAAAAAATTCATGCCACAAAAATTTGAAATACATGATGCCCCATATGTACCCCCCAGTTTTGATGTCCGGTCCGTAGCAAGTTGAGCTAGGGGTTAGTGTAACTTGGGAAGGTTGTGCGTAGGAGATCAAAACTTTAGCGTACCCCCATGCAAAGATGGCTGCTTTTGATCGCGACTGAATAGCCTTCGCCGTCCTTGGTGGTAGCTTCACCGGGTGTACAGCAGCATATATCTGCCTAGTTCACTGGCTAGATCAATTTCAATCAAGGTTCACAGTACTTGGCGAGATGAGCGAAATCTCATGGCGAACTTATATGTCTTCCTTCGTGAATCGTTCGCTGAAGAGAATGGAGGTGCGAAATACATGTTTTCCAGATGAAGTGAATATGCCAATTGCATTGCCTGATGATCATGCATGAATCATGGCTATCAAAACCATAACACGTGTACATGTGAGCCCACCAACATAGCATATGCAGACACCACACTTGCCGCACTTGCTGAACTTTGTCTCAATTATTACACCTTGCATTTTTTATGAGGACAATCATTCTCTGATGGAACACGTTACAGATAACGAAATTTGGAATGCTGTAAATTCCATCAAAGGCCTAAAAGCCCTGGGACCAGATGGTTTACATTCCATCTTTTATCAAACCTGCTGGAATGAAGTACGAGATCCTATTATCAAGCTGGTCAAGAATATCTTTAATAATGGTATGTCTCTTAACCTTATTAACCATACTAATATTGCCTTGATTCCTAAGAAGGATAGTCCGGAACAAGTAAGTGACTACAGACCCATAAGTCTTTGCAATGTCTCGTATAAAATTATTACCAAAATAATAATCAATCGGTTGAAACCTTTACTCCAAAATTGCATTTCAAAGAATCAGGGTGCTTTTGCACCTGGAAGAGCTATACATGATAATATTCTTATCGCTCATGAACTTTTTTCAGATTTCCAGGGAAAGAAAGGAAACACATGTAGTATGGTGGTTAAAATAGATTTGGAAAAAGCTTATGACCTGATTAGCTGGCGTTATATTGAAGCTTGCCTTAAAAGATTCGGCTTCCATTCCTTCTGGATCAATCTTGTCATGAATTGCATTTCCTCTACTTCCTTTTTTGTTTTAGTAAATGGCACTGCGAATGGTTGGTTTAAACCAAATCGTGGTCTGCAACAAGGTGACCCCCTATCACCCTATATCTTTATCTTGGCAATGGAACCTTTAATAAGACATCTAAATTCTTTAGCCACAAACCATAAGGCCCATGTGGGAATTCTGTCCCCCCTCTTGGCTTTAGAATCTCTAACCTTATGTTTGCAGATGACTATCTCATTTTTTGGTAAAGCCTCCAGGAAGTCGGCAAGGAGCATTTCTAATGTTCTCAGTGTCTTCTCAGCTACCTCTAGTCAGAGAATCAATTATCACAAATCCTCCATTTATTTCTCACCTAAGGTGCAAGTCACTTTGAAACAGGATATTACTTGCATTCTCAATATACAACATAAGGCAACCATTGGAAAGTATCTTGGTATACACAATGTTATTTTTTAGAAGGACCCGATCAATGCGAAGGAACTTCTCCTTAAGATGACAGGTAAACTCAGTGGTTGGAAGAAAGGAACGCTATCAAGGGCTGGTAGATTAACTTTGATCAAATCAAATCTTGCCAGTATGCCAAATCAGTAGAAAAGAATACTTTGATTTTAGGGTTTTCAATAATAATACTATTCATCCCACAAAGGGGTATATATACAAGGACAAGAGGAGTAGTCTAACCCTAATAGGAAACAATCATTCCTATAATTACATGATAACCTAAATAAATAAGAATCATAATTACATAAGATTTACAGCTATTCTACACTCCCCCTCAAGTTGGTGCATAGATGTCTATCATGCCCAACTTGTCAACTGAGCTGTCAAATATCTTCCTGGACACTCCTTTAGTAAGAACATCAGCTAACTGCTCTTCTGAGTTTACAAATGGAAAACGAATAAACTTTCTGTCAAGATTTTCTTTAATAAAATGACGGTCAACCTCCACATGCTTTGTCCTATCATGCTGAACTGGATTATGTGCAATCTCAATTGCAGCTTTATTATCACAATGCAAATCCATAGGTTGTCTAAGCTTGTAACCTAGATCTTTCAGGACATTACGAATCCATAACATTTCACAGACTCCATGTGCCATACCTCGAAATTCAGCTTCTGCACTTGATCTGGCCACAACTTTCTGTTTCTTGCTACGCCAAGTGACAAGGTTCCCTCCTACAAAAGTGAAGTACCCAGATGTAGAACGCCTGTCAGTTTTATCACCAGCCCAATCTGCATCTGTGTATCCCCCAACTTCCAATTCATCCTTTTTCTCAAACAGTAATCCTTTACCTGGCGCCATCTTCAAATACCTCAAAATCTGAAAAACTGCATCCATATGATCTTCACTAGGACAATGCATAAACTGACTGACAACACTCACAGCATAAGCAATATCAGGTCTAGTATGTGAAAGATAAATCAACCTTCCTACAAGACGTTGATACCTTCCTTTATCAGTTGGAATTTGATCAGGATAAATGGCAAGTCTGTGATTCATCTCAATGAGTGTCTCAATTGGACTGCAGTCCAGCATCCCCGTTTCAGTAAGTAAGTCAAGAACATACTTCCTCTGTGACAGTGAAATTCCCTTCTTAGACCTCGCAACTTCAATACCCAGAAAATACTTCAGTTGCCCCAGATCCTTCATTTCAAACTCCTTTGACAGATACTTTTGTAACTCATTCATCTCTTTCGGATCATCCCCTGTAACAATCATGTCATCAACATACACAATAAGAGCTGTAATCTTACCATTCTTGCGCTTGATAAACAAGGTATGGTCAGAATTGCTCTGTCTGTACCCAAAGGCTCTCATGGACTTTGAAAATCTCCCAAACCAGGCTCTTGGAGATTGCTTCAGGCCATACAAAGACTTCTTCAATTTACACACCTTGCCAACTTCACTTGGGTAATTCTTAACACCTGGGGGCACATCCATGTACACTTCTTCTTCCAAATTCCCATTAAGAAACGCATTCTTCACATCAAACTGGTGTAAGGGCCAATCTTTGTTTGCTGCAAGTGAGATTAGAATCCGAACAGTATTGATCTTTGCCACAGGTGCAAAAGTCTCCTCATAATCAATCCCATAACGTTGTGTGTATCCTTTGGCAACCAACCTCGCCTTGTATCTATTAATAGTTCCATCTGCATTAAGCTTCACAGTAAATACCCAACGACACCCTACAGTCTTCTTTCCAACCGGCATAGGTACTAGTTCCCATGTTGCATTCTTTTGAAGAGCTTCCAATTCTTCATTCATCGCCTTTGTCCATTTTGGATCGGTCAATGCATCCTGCACGTTACTAGGAATAGATACAGTAGATAATTGATCAATAACAAGTGCATGTGACCCAGAAATCCTATGGTTAGACATAAAATTAGCTATAGGGTATTTAGCTTTAGCTTTGATATCTGGTTCATATTGTTTCTTAGGAATTCCCTTGGTAACCCTTTGTGATTTCCTAGGTTCGACACTTTCTAACCCAGAAGATTCATTAAAGTTTAGGGGTACCTGAGGAGGATCATTCTGACCGGGATCTTCAGTTGGTGATGTAGAAGGGGGAATATCTTGTGTGTGAGCTTCAGATACGTCTTGATTTTGATTCAAACTATCCAGAAAAGTCGTCTCTTCTGTCTCGGAATTCACAACACTCTGTTCGGCAGTTACATTTTCTGTTTCGGAATTCACAACACTCTGTTCGGCAGTCGCATTTTCTGTTTCGGAATTCGCAACACTTCGTTCGGCAGTCGCATTGTCTATTTCGGAATTCACAATGCTCTGTTCGGCAACTGCATTTTCTGTTTCCAAATTTTTTCTACCCTCAAATGTATCCTCCAAATTTTCCAAGTCTTCAAAGACATCAAAATCAATAATAGAACGAGGATTCCCTTCACAACCTCTCTCCCCCTGAAGGGAAGACTAAGAAGCTCCCCCTGAGTAATAAGGCTCGGATTCACGAAAAGCAACATCAAGAGAGACATGTAAAGTGCCAGTAAGGGGATCATAACATCGATAACCCTTCTGGAAGTCAGCATAACCAACAAAGATACACTTACGGGCACGGGGATCAAGCTTGTTGCGTTGAGGCTTGGGAATATGAACATAGGATGTGCACCCAAACACCCGGGGCTCCAAATTAGGCATAGAAGGGATGGTCAAAAATGTATGAAGCTTCTGATGAGGATTCTGAAACTCAATCACCCGTGAAGGAGTACGGTTGATATGCTGCAGATTTTACTGCTTCTCCCCAATAGGACCGAGGTACATTCATGCCAAATAAGGAAGCACGAACAACTTCCATCAACTGTCTGTTCTTCCGTTCTGCTAACCCATTCTGTTGAGGAGTATAAGAATTGGAGGTTTGATGACGAATTCCATGTGACCGGCAAAACTCAATCATAGGGCCATTCACAAACTCTCCACCATTGTCAGACTGAAACACTCTGATGGATTGTTGATACTGAGTTGCCACCATTTTGTGAAATTCGATAAACATTCCAAATACATCACTCTTATTCTTCAGTAATGACTCCCATGTCATGCGAGTGCAATCATCAATAAACGTTACAAAATACCGAGCTCCAGAAAGAGAAGGAATCTTTGCAGGACCCCAGACATCAGAGTGAATTTTCATAAAAGGAACAGGACTTTTATTAAGACTTGGTGAATATGAAATACGGTGGCTCTTGGCCAGTTCACAAATGTCACAATGGAAATCCAAATCACTGACAACCGAAAACAAATGAGGTTGCAGCTTCTTAAGATAACTAAAAGATAGATGACCTAAACGGCGATGCCATAACCATATTGCTTCCTTTGCATTCTCTACCCCATTAATCTGATTAGCTTGCCCCAAAAGATGCTTCTGGTTTTCTCCAGTCTCTGTCAGATCCAGGTAGTATAATTTTCCCCTTCTAACACCATAACCAAGAATCCGCCGAGTCAGAATGTCCTGAAACACACAGAAAGATGGATAGAAGGTCACAATACATGCAAGTGCTAAAATAATCTGACCAACAGATAGGAGATTATAAGCTAGTGAGGGAACAACTAGGACAGATTCAAGGGTTAAGGTATCAGATACAACAATAGAACCTTCTCCGGTGACCGGAGTTGGAGTACCATCAGCAGTAGAGACAATATTTTGAGAGGAACGTCTAAAGTTTTTCACAAGACTAGGGTCATTGGTCATATGATCAGATGCACCTGTATCAATTATCCATGTATTATTCAAAGTAGCCTTACCCTTCATACCTGACTGCGCTACATGAGCGGAGGCATTGTCGAGATGCTCTTCCTCTGTAGTAGCAATAGCCGCCTTGCCCAGATTCTTTCGCGGTTTCCTGGTGAAGTCCCACCAATCAGGGTAGCCAATCACTTCATAGCACCGCTCCTTGGTATGACCTACTTCCCCACAGACAACACATTTTTTGTTTGCGTATGGGTTTGGTTTGTCATGAGGACGGCGTGGAGAAGGACCTAAGAAGCCTGGAGGAGGACCTGGTCGGCGTTGAACGGTCATCACAGAAGATTCGGTAGGTACCGAACGCCCCATAGCTTGTTTCTCTGATTGCACCTTGCGAATGTAAGCATAGCTCTGCTCCAAGGAGAATTTAGGCTCCTTGCGTAGGATTTCTCCACGCACCTGATCATACTCTAGGTCAAGTCCACTCAAAAATAAGTGAACACGCATCCGGGACATTGCTGAAGTTTCTTGAACGACAGCTGCAACATCATCATGTTGAGAGGCCACCCTTTGATCAATCTCCTGGAACATTGCCACTAACTCATTATAGTAGGTCGGAATGGGCCTTCCATTCTGCTTTGCTTCAAAACACTTTTTATTCAACTCAAAGATTCGGGTTTCATCAGAATCATCATAAAAGGTTTTCTCTACAGCTTCCCAAATATCTTTCGCAGTAGGGAGACGAATATACCGGTTCATGAGAGAGGATTCCATGGAGTCAATTAGCCAACTTTTCACCTTTTCATTGTCCGTGGCCCAAGCTTCATACTCTGCAGAATTCATGGCGGGTTCAGCCTTTACTCCGGTCAGATAACCAACCTTCCCTCGTGCTCCAATGCGCATTCTCATAAGAGGAGCCCATATGGTGTAGTTGGATTCATTCAAGACAACACTTGTGGGGAAAGCAGAGTTGTCTTGTTGGGTGGTGTAGTGGTGATGGATTATCGGTGAGGATGACACCATTGTCTTCTCGGGATTTGACTGTTCGCCTTCAATTGCAGGTCCGGCCATTGAGAAATTTGGGGTTTGTTTGTTTTTTTTCAGGTTTGGTTTTTCTAGGGTTTCAAAAATTCAGGGATGGCTTGATTTTAATGGTGGTGGTACGCAGCGGTTTGTGGTGTGCTTTGGGATTCAGGATTCAGGATTCAGGATTCAGGATTCAGGATTCAGGATTCAAAGGATGCAGGCAAGTTCAAAGGATTGAACCTGCTCTGATACCAAGTAGAAAAGAATACTTTGATTTTAGGGTTTTCAATAATAATACTATTCATCCCACAAAGGGGTATATATACAAGGACAAGAGGAGTAGTCTAACCCTAATAGGAAACAATCATTCCTATAATTACATGATAACCTAAATAAATAAGAATCATAATTACATAAGATTTACAGCTATTCTACAAAATCATGTCATATCATGCTTCAAATGTCCAAGAGATCTTACTGACAAGATTGACCAGCAAGCAAGAGACTTCTTTTGGGGATCTGATATGAAATGCCCCCTAGTAGCCTAGAAGCAAATTTGTCAACCGAAGGCTATTGGCGGACTAGGGATTAGACCTTTAGCTTTCTTCAAAATGCAGCTTTGGCTAAACTAGCCTGGATAGTCTGCAATGACCAGAATAACTGGTGGACTCAAATAGTAAGGAAAAAATACTTGAGAAATTCTATTTTTTCTCAGACGAAGAAGAAGCAATCTGGCTCTTTGGCTTGGAAAGGAGTATTGCATGCAAGAGATCTTATTCTTAAAGGCATGAGATGGATTGTCGGGAATGGTAAAACCATCAACTTCTAGTCTTTTAACTAGGCCTTTGCTTTTCCACTTTGCAACCTGTTAACTGACAACCAGAAAGCTTACATAAACTGGGATGACACAGTGGAGGATTACATCAATGCAGGTAAGTGGAATAAACCTAATTACTCTCTCATTTTGACCACAGTACAATGAATCAAATTCTTGGTATACCTATTCCAATTTCAGAGCAAGCAGATGAATTTGTTTGGGGCCCCTCTCTTAGTGGGAAGTTCTCAATCAAATCAGCAACCTAGCTTCAATTGGACAGCACAAACAAACATAGCCAAATAGACCCTTATCAATAAGATGTGGAAACTTAACATCCAGCTGAAAATTAAGATTTTTGGCTGGCTCCTTCTCTGTGGAAGACTTAAGACAAGAGACAAAATTTCAAGGTTTGGTATAGTTCATGATAATTCTTGCCCACTATGTAATGATGATAATGAAACAGCTGACCACCTTTTTGGTTATTGTAATTTTGCTTCACATGTTTGGAGGCTTGCAGGGATTTCTGCACCGATTGATTGGACTGAAGGCTATCTCAAGTCTTCAGAGAGATGTTCATTACTAAACCATATGACCAAATGCTTTTTCCAAAGGTGATAGTACTGGCTTGGAAAATTTGGAAAGCAAGGAATGACCTTGAATTCAAAGGAAATGCTGCAGAACCAAGTAATGTTATTGCAGCCTCTCATGCCACTTTACAATCGTCAGATAACAGAAATCAAACTCCAACAACTGGCCGTTCCAGACAGGCACCACAAAACATCTGCTAGCAACCCCCAACGCAAAATACAGTCAAAATTAACTTCAATGGATCCGTTAGATTTGGCTCTGGCTCCGCTGCTACGGGTTTTATCTTCAGAGACCATTTTGGAAAACCAATTCTAGCCAATGTAACAAACTTGGCAACTCTACTGTGCCGATGGTGGAAGCGATTGCTTTACATGATAGCCTTGTTACTGGTAAGGAAAGAGGTTTCAAGCTCATTGAAGTCGAGGGAGATTCCAAATTTGTTATTGATGCAGTCAACGGAGTTTCCCATCCACCTTGGAGATTGCGGAAGATTATCCAATATATTACGACCATTGCTTCAACTTTCTCCACTATCACATTAGACATGTTCTTCGTGAGGCAAATTTTGCTGCTGATTCGATTACTAATCTAGGCCACTTTCATTATAATAGTTTCATGTGGGTTGATAGGTTCCCACCTGTTGTTGCTAGAGCTATTTTGTTCTGTAAATTGTGGAGGTCCTCATGGCCTTCATCTTTAATCTATAGTCTTTTCATATATATAAAAAAAAATAATACTAAAACCGCATTGGTTTTAATCATGCTTAATTAAAAGCATCAAGCCACTATGCTGGCTCTTATCTGTAGGGAAAGGTGCAATGCCATCATTCAATTATATATGTTTTTCTAGACACATTTAACATCTATTGCCTCCATTTTGAATGAATGCTTCTTTTCTTGAAATTCAAGCAGAGAAATTTTCAACAGGGAGCACATACTTTACAAACACCAATGCTACTTCGCCGGCTTTGTGCAGCCCGCCCCTCCTTATAAATAGAGTAAATTACATATAAGGATATAACTTCCTTCAACTTGTGCAACTGTTGGTGATCATTGGGGATTGGTATTTTCCTGCAGCCTAAGGCAAATGTTTTGCCCTCCCAAGTCTGCACACTTGAATTTAATCTGTCATCACCCAGGCATGCTAAGCAACCTTTTGCCTCTGGCCTCTACCACACACTGATATAGTACGTGCATTAAATTCAAAGAAGATTCAAATAGCCATACTAAATGAATTATGGCCAGATATTAGACTCTTTTCTTCATAATCATATACATGCAGTGTATGAACACACACACACACACACATATATATATATATATATAAGAAATATCTAGAGTTCTTCATGCTAGCCTGCAAGGCGAATATATATCAAAGCCACTTCGCTGGCTAAACTTGATGCCAAGGTTATATGCATATACATGCATACACATGTATTTCGCCAGTGCCATATGCTTAGCGTGTCGAATGCCTCTCAGGCCAAAAACGAAGGCCTCTTCTGTATATTAGCAAGTTCAAGCCACTGTTAGGCAAGAACACGATTTTTTCATTCTCCGCAATGCACAAACTTGAAACTCTTTTTTGTTTATCTTTTATTCATTTTATTTTTATTTTGTGATTTTGAAAGAAAACTAAAGACAAAAATGATGCAAACTAGAAGCGAAGAAAGATTACTACAGAAAAACTATAAACCAAAAAACTGCAGCTTATTGGAAGCGAAGAAAGATTATACATACCAAAGCAAGTTTAGCTAACCTTCAGAAGGCCATGGAGGAGGCCATTTATGCTTCACTCCAAATTTTGATGCTTTGAAATTTTTAGAAGGGAACACCTTTTTAATTGAACTCTTAGGCAAAGAATGAAGATGCTTTGTGCCAAGAAATTGAAAACTCGGCTCGTAGGACACGTCACCTTGCCCCCCAAGTACCTTTGTTGATTGGTTAAGCATGACCTTCAGTTGTACCTTTGGAGATGAAGATGAGCATAGATTGGCTTTGTTGCCAATTACTATGTCATAGAACATGCACTAGGCCAATAACCTCAACATACAACACTTTTTACACAACGAATTTTTTTTTTCATTATGTGATTGTGGAAACTGAATCATACAACAGGTATAAGAAACTCGCATTGTATAAGGCTGTTACAATTAAAAAAAATTTAGCTAGAGTCTTATTCCACAACACTTAGAAGAAGGTTTCGTTGTGTGGATGAAAAAATAATGGGCAGCACATTTCCCTCCTACCTTCACTCAAATTTGGCTCCAAATTCTACCTAACATGCACTGCTTTTGTACTACATAGCACAACAGTATAGTTATCTCTGTTGTATGAGTTAGCTTGTAAATCGTCATACAACAGTTTTTTTCTTTGTGTTGTCCAAGGGAGGAAGATATATTGCCAAGATTTTGAGGCATCCAAAATGTCATTCATTCCCCCAAAAGGAACAAATTTTGATGAAATGTAGGTTACGTATATATACTCTTACAACGTAGTTACTTATTTTGTGTTGTCTGAATAAGAAATATATATATATATATATATATATATATATTCCTAGAGCCAAAATTGGTACTTTAATTGCACATAGGTGGGAAGCTTCCCTCCTTGCTTCTTTAGCTCAAATTTGATGTGTAGATAATCAGACAACATAACTTCATTTATGTGTTGTTTGAGTCATGAAAAAAAAAGTATAGTCCTTGGACCAGACAAATTAATCAGGCTTTTATTCCATCTCTCACTCCCACTTCGGCTGTTTCAACACTATTTTCAGACTAAAAAACTTCCACACTTCCCCTCTCTCTCATTTCACTACTCTCTCTGCGATTCTCTGAGTCACAAACCCTAACCCCTCTTTTCTTCAATCCCCGATTTTCGAATTTCCAAGATGCACTACGTCAATAATGGCATCAGACGACAGTTTTGGACTGTCGTCTGATGAGTCTGGGCGCTGTTGTTAAAGCCTGTGCCGTCTGATGGAATTATCAGACAACAGTAGTGAACTGTCGTCTGAGTAAATTTTACACAAGAGCGGCTACTTACATGACTGTTGTCTGAATACCAGAAAGAACAACAGCGCCATATATGGTTACTGTTGTCTCTATGAAGCTTCTACATCAAAGGATTAGTTTTTTTCTGTTGACTGGATTTAAACAACACAACAGACTACTTGAAATGGCGTTGGCTGTCCACTTTTGACACTATAGGTTTCTCTAAATAACTGTTGTTTGAGTTTTTATTGGACAATGGTTTTTGATGTAGTCTTGTTGTGCTAAGATGGTTCCAACAACAGTTTTTGCTATCATTTTAGATGTGTTTAACTCTCTCAGACAATTGTTTTTACTTAGTTGAGAGTGGTCTGAAAGTGACTCTTATGATGTACATTTTCTTTTATGGAAGAACAACAATCTTTATTAAATGAAACTAAGGATTACATGGGGCGATGCAATAGCATCGAAAGAAAGCAATAAAACTACGATGAACAACATTTGGACTTAATTATATAAATGTAACAATAGTTTCATATATGGGAAGCAGTCAGCTTGTAGGGCTTAGATGGGTCATCTTTGGGGAAAGCCTTCACTGCATGGTGTGCTCACTTTTCCTCTATGACAAGCAGCTCATGTCCTTGAAAGACATCCAAGGGATCTATGCCTGGGGTGCTAACACTTCCAGCGACACATTTGCCTTCTCTTTCATTTGGACAAACACAACATGTAAGAAAACGTGAACTAGCAGCAACATACAACCAGTACCTATTCACATGAGAGACACATTTTAGACAAAGCTTAAGTCTGGTATACTTATGAGAGAGCAACACATGAATGATTCTCATTTTGTTATGTTGTACCAACAAATTGCAGTTCACATTTTTTCTCCTATTTAGCGTGCAACAATAT
This sequence comes from Rosa chinensis, assembly GCF_002994745.2. NCBI lineage: Eukaryota > Viridiplantae > Streptophyta > Magnoliopsida > Rosales > Rosaceae > Rosa > Rosa chinensis. The sequence continues at coordinate 1,529,735 of NC_037088.1, read as the reverse complement.
CTCATAACTCAATCTGACCATTTTTCAGGTTGGAAAATTAAATCAAACTTACCAATCATCATTTGAACCTGATAGAGTAGGAACCAGACTTTTTCCAAATCTCTAACAATGCCTTGTTCCTAGGATTCAACAGCCACCTGTAGCACCAGAAACTTGTATCAATGACAGATCCATGTGACTTCAATATGATAAAAAATCAAATAGATAAACGAGATTCATTTCCAATATCTTACTTGAGCAAATGCATAAGGAAACCCTGAGTACATTCATGCTGCTCAACCACCACAATAGATTGCACGACAGAGGCATTGCTAGCTGCAAGGAAAAGAACAACAGCATAGGTAGCTCCCAAAAGATTGATCAGGTCTTTTTGTTTGTTTATGTTGACAGGATACCTATTAGTCATCCTGTCAGGAAAATGTAAATGACATACGGGTTTAAACAGAAAAAGAAAAAAGAAGCAGCAATGATATTGACAAGGTACTTTATCTTTTCTAGATGCATGACCCCATAATTTATATATTGAAATCCATTGAATTAGATTACTGCAAGTAGTCCTTCTAAAGTTAACTAGAGAAAAATTATTATCATTTTTCTCTCTGGATACTTTCCTTAAATTGGAACCATCACCGAGTTTCAATGTTTTAATTGATCAAAACTTAACAGTTAAATAGAATACTTTGGACTGAAAACTATGCCCTGATATTGAAAGTGAGATCAAACCAGTTTTAATATGTGAAGGATGATACATTGTTGGAGCTCCACTGTCGGCATTAGCTGCAGCTACCTTGGCAGCAGCCTTTTCGTTGTTTGTAGCGCTAACACGAGAGTCTACAACTCTTGTAAAACCAACATTTTCCTAATGTCCAAGACTACTTCAACACTAACATTTACAGAGGGCTTGTAGCAAAGTCATTTTCTCTCACATCCATAATTTTATGATAATTTAGCGGATGCCCAGATGAAGACTGGGTCTACTAAAAGGCAAACACAAATAAATTTCAGAAATTTCAATTTGATGACTAAATTTCAATTTAGCAGATGCCCAGATAAAGACATGGGTCTACTAAAGGCTGCACAGTTCCTGTTCCAAATTTCAAACCAAAACATTCATATACAAGGCTAACAGAAACATAGTCAATAAAACCAACGAGATAAACAATGAGCGACTACTGAAACCAAAGTTCACTTCTAATTTGACCTGAAACTACAAGTGAGCCAAGGAATTGACAAACTGAAGAATAAAGAAAAGAGAAGAGGGATAGGGAATTGTACAGGAAGGGGCAGAGTCGAACCTGAGTTCGGCATTGATCTTGTTGTCGTCGGTCTCGTCCTTGATGAAATCGAAGAAGCACTGGGCCGAGAACTCATAAATCGTGTCGATCATCATCAACGTCATCGAGGATGCCGTCGTGTAAGGTTCCTCCATCGCCGGCGGCATTTGGTGTCTAAGAAATCCTTCTGGTCTAAATGTGCGTGTGTGTGTGTGTGTGAGAGAGAGAGAGAGAGAATGTGTGTGAGGAGAGAGAAGAGAATTGGGATTAATGAGAGAGAGTACTGGAGATGAGTATAAGTATGGTGAATTTTGGCCAAGTGTTAAAACGATGTCGTGTTATTCATCGAAATGGAGGGAGTTGAAAAATTGAATTTTGGCTGAGTGAAGAAATTCAATTAGGGCAGCAGCGTTTAAAAACTTAGACAACAAAAACGCACACGATTATTGTCTGAAGGAGAGTTGCACAACAGTCATAGAAAAACTATTGTCTGAATATATAGTCAGACAACATCAAATACTAACATTATATGAATAATAATCGCACAACAGACACAAGAAAAACTATTGTCTCAAGATATAATCAAACAACATCAAATATTAACATTATCTGAATAATAATCGCACAACAGACATGGAAAAACTATTGTCTGAATTAAATTACTCAGACAACATCAAAATGCCACCATTGTCTGAATAATAGTTGCACAATAGAGAAGTAATAACTATTGTGTGATTAAAAACAACCAGACAACATATTTTCTCAACTATTGTGCTAATCAACCTTGAACAACATCAACGAAATAACTATTGTCTGAATTGTGGATTCAGACAACATAAAAAAAAACAATCATTGTCTAGTTTATAATTGCACTGTTGTCTGATTCAAAAATTTAGACGACAGAATAATTTTTGCTGTCGTCCCAAAGTATCAGACAACAGTTAAAATTTTTGCAGTTGTCTGAAGCATGTTGTTTGATGCCATTATTGACGTAGTGATGCGTGAGATTCTCCTCTCTTTACTTTCTTGACTTGAGATTAGGGTTCCATTTGTGAAGGAGGATTTCAAGGGTTCTGCATATTGAAAGAGAAGGTTTTTCAATCTGCTGGTTCTTCTCTTTCTCTCTCGACAAAAGATCCCAGCGACTTTCTTCATCCAACCAAGACCCTAAATCCCAGCGACTTCCATGGGTAAGCTCTTCCCCATCAAACAAAACCCTAGATCTGTTTATGACTTCATCCGATAATCCACCATTTCAAAGTTTTGATCTTTTGGTCGACTCAAATTGGAATCAGATTGATACATTCAAGCTCAGAGAGAATGCAAAGCAAGGCTCCACTTGTCTCCTGCAATATTTTCCAATCCTAGATTTCGACTCTGTTAGTCTCAATGTTCGCACCTTCGCCTCAATCTAGGTTGCTAGATGGTTGGTTCTATTTGGTCTTTCAATTTTCAGATTTTGATTAACCCTAAATTGGAAAAACTTGGTTTTGAATTTTGGGGTTGGATGCAGGTTGTGGCAGGATTCGGAGATTTAAATTTCTTGTTTACTTGCAGCTATCTCCAGTAAGTTCAAATTTTCTATCTTCTCAAACCCATTCATTCTGTTTCAACCTTTCCAAGAGTTTGGGTATGATTTGTCGTAAATTTGGTTTAGGTGCCTAGTTTTGCTGAAATATAAAGTGGGTGTTAGCATTTGGATTGGGTTTTTCGTATGTAGCAGATGATTGGCTTTATTAGCTACTGAAATCTAAGACTTGAGGTAGGGAAAGCAAACTTTTCTTTATAGCTTTGATTCTAATTTGGTATGTAATTGGTGTGATTGGTTTGGAATGTTTTCCCCTCCGATTTTTCTTAAGTGCAATTTGACAAGCATAGTTAGCTTGTCAAACTGAAATTTTATTGAGTTTCCATTAATATTTCAGGGTAACAAGTATCCTTGTACTGTATGTTTTAGTTTTGATACAAAACTAGCCTTTGAGTATCCTTGTTGGAACTCTTTGAAGTGTGCACCATAGACTATGTCCTTTTCCTTGTTAAATCCCTTCTTATCAAGTTTAATTGCAGTAATGACTCTTAGATTTTGTTATATCATCTAAAGTGTCTTATTGAAAATCTTATCTATATGTCTACCTTGTTTCATAGTAGTGCTTTGTGATTTCAAATGAAGCTTTATATGGCTGCACTTGAGTTTATTTCTTATCCCATTCTTGTTGTCTGTTCATGTTCATAGTTCATTCATACATGAACTGTGGAATCAACTGTGGATGGTATGTCATCAATTGACTCAACTATGTAATCAAATTAAGATTTATTTATTGATCACTTCTCTTAATTTTTATTAATATATTCTTGCTGATATGTCTTGATTATGACTAGCTCCTCCTCCTCCTCCTCTTGATGAAAAGACACAGGAAATACAAGTTACATCCCCTCCAAACCTCATAAGTTAAATCCACAAGCTGCTGGCTTATTAATATTTGGGCCGCATATAAGGTAGCCCTTCTATGTTATTTGGGTTAGTTTTTTTTTTCTCTCTAAATTGTACGTAATAGATTCACAATCATAAAGCTAAGAAATGTTAATTCAAAATGTTATCCCTTCCATGGTACAAAAGCTGGTGTTTTAACCAGACTTGCATATTTACATATTTCAAAAGTAAAATTTTTCCTGGTATTACTATATATAAGTTCTTCAGATGTATCATCATCATCTGCTGTTGATCTGGGGGCTGCCACTGAAAGATTGGATGGTAAGAGAAGAAAAGAGTGACTGAAGTTGCCGTTGAAATGTAATCTTGAATATGATCAAACAGTAACACATAAGAAGCACTTTCCTCCCAACCCTATTTAATATCAAACCGACACAATAGCAGAAGTAATATTTTGGTCTTTATATGGCTGCACTTGAGTCTATTTCTTATCCCATTCTTGTTGTCCGTTCATGTTCATAGTTCATTCATACAAAGTTCTTCATATTAGTGTCTTTACCCCCCATAGGGATTTATATACCTGTGGTTAAAACAAAGTTGATGTTTGTTCTGTTTTCTACAAGTTAAACCAAAGCTTTTCAATTGTGAACTTTAATTGAAACAAACAAATTCAATGCTCTGCTTATTCTTACTATTATGATTTTCATAAGGGAACTGAATGCTTTGATTATTCTTAATTGAAACATGCACACGAACTAGTGTTATTGTCATTTACCTTATTAATTTTGTTCTCTTCTTACAAAGGTTTGCAGCTAAGAATTTATATATGTAGCTGCTGCACAAATATTCTTTTACTAAGTTGTTGAATAAGCTCATTTTCTACTAATGAAAGACTATATATGTTCTTTTCATTTTCATTTTTGTTCTCTTCCTACTAAGTTTTAATAGTATTGAAGTATCCTTAAAATCTGATGTTTACCCCATCTTTAATGTCGTATTGAAAAGCTGATTTCTTTATTTACCGATCCCTATATTGTCTTTGTAAATTTTTCATATTTGCTTCTTGTAATTGAAGAAGCATTCCTTAGCTTTTTTTTTTTTTTTCTTGGTTTAAGCTTCTTTGAATCGGAAATAAGTCTCATGTCCTTGTGCTGCTCGTTCAAACTTATGTAGGCCCCTGCTTTGTAAATTATAATCCTTATCAGTCTATGAGGATTCATAATTCTTGCTCTTTTGTCATGTCTTGTCTATTTGCATGTCTTGTGGTGTTTGATGGCTAAAGACACGATTTTCTATACTAGCCATAAAATGTCTTTACTGAACTTGTCCTAACCATTGAGTAATGCTATTATTGATCTTTTGGTTGTCAAGATACTGACTGAAATTCTCACGAAAGTCCCTTTTTCTTTTGGTTCATTATCATCTTACTAAAGTTACTTGATGATTTCACTACTAGAATAATGTCATTAGACATCGCCACTATTAAATCGGTTAGGATTGTACCTGATGTTAAAAAACATGTTAACATCAGTTTGTGAAAAAACTGATTTCTATTGTTATTATAGACATCAGTCACCAAATAAAACGATGAGAAAAGTTTCGTTCGAAAAATTTTCAAAAACGCGGAGGGACTAAGTTTGAAACTTTTGAGAAACGCGGGGACCAATTATTTCATTCCCCCACTTAGTATTTTTTTCCCTCTGTCTGAAATTATCGAACCCTAATAACTCTCACTTTCTGAAAACTCTCGAACCTTGTCAACCTCGTTCTCTCTCCAACCTGACCTGCCCCGATTCCCCGACCTCGTTCTCCAACCTGGCCTGAGCTCGTTGTCCTATCCGAGATGCTCAAGCTCCTTCTCCAACCCGAGCCTCTCGAGCTCCTTCTTCGACTCGAGCCACCTCGAGCTTGTTCTCCGATCTGACCTCGAGCTCCTTCTCCGACCTTACCACGAGCTCATTCTCCTACCCTCCCCCTTTATATACTGGCCTCCATTTCCTCCTCCTCCCTCCTCCTCACTTCTTCAGTGCACACAACTTGTTCGACGAAATTCCCCAGAGAGAGAGAGAGAGAGCCATGTATGTGGTGAAGAGAGACGGGCGCCAGGAGGCGGTCCATTTCGACAAGATTACGGCCCGGTTGAAGAAGCTCAGCTATGGGCTTAGCATCGAGCATTGCGACCCGGTTTTGGTGGCCCAGAAGGTCTACGCCGGAGTCTACAAGGGCATCACCACTAGCCAGCTTGATGAATTGGCTGCTGAGACCGCCGCCGCTATGACCGCCAACCACCCTGACTATGCCTGCGTAAGTCTATCCCTTGCTTCTGCATCTCTTATTGTGTTGATTTGACTATCGGTCTAGTTGTTGAGCTTCTATCTGTGTTTGTATCTGTGTGTTGAGAATTTTGATGTGTAATTGATGGTTGTAATTGATCTGTGAAAATTATGTGTGTATTGATTTGTGAATTGTGATCGAAAGAGCTCTCTGTTTTGTTCATAGTGAGATCATGAATTCTGAGAGTTCTAGAATTGATGTGAATTTGGTGCAGTTGGCGGCAAGGATTGTTGTTTCAAACCTACACAAGAACACTAAGAAGTCCTTTTCAGAGATGTGAGTTTTGTCGAGACTTTTTGCTAGTTTTTATCATTTGTTGTCTTTTGGTCTTTGTGTTGATGAGAGTGTGTGTGGTTGATGCAGGGTCAAAATTATGTACAACCATGTCAATGATAGATCTGGGCTAGAAGCTCCTCTGATTGCTGATGATGTTTATGAAATCATCATGAAGGTAATATCTTTCAGCAACTCTTGGTCATTTGACTTGGTGTTCTGGACTATAACTGTGGAATGATAGATACTGGAGTTGAAACAAAATAGACTTGTGATCTGAAATAGCTGATGTCAGTGCTTTTGTTTCTATTCAGAATGCGGTGTGTTTGGACAGTGAGATCATTTACGACCGAGACTTTGACTACGACTACTTTGGTTTCAAGACTCTTGAGAGGTCTTACCTCTTAAAGGTTCATGGGAAGGTTGTAGAAAGGCCTCAGCACATGCTAATGAGGGTTGCTGTTGGAATACACAAGAATGATATTGATTCTGTGACAACCAATTCATGATCCCTTTTATGCATCCAACACAGTGGCCGCACCACCCTCTGTACAGATGACCGCAATGGCCAACTAGCAGCAACAGGCCTTCATGTATCAACAACAGCAGATGATGATGATGGGCCAACAACAACCACAATCTTTGAATCCTTTTGGGAATCCTCATGGAGCACCTGCGCACCCCTATGGAGCAGGTATGCCTGTCCAAGCATACAATCCATACACGGGCCTTTTGTAGATGGGTATGTCCAAGGAAACACACACTTATTCATATACGGGAAAGAAAGGAACATGAGAAAAGTCAGTTTTAGAGGTTAAAGCATCACAAACTCGGAGGGGCAGGGATACAGTGACTTCATTCAATTTCTGGTTTAGTGACTTCATTCGATACTTCCAGTCTTCCATTTCTGGGTTTTTTGTTTGAACTTCACTGCATTTGCAGGGATACAGGGCAGTCTTGCTATTAAAACTGTGGAACTTCAGGACTCGGGTTGGTTCTGCTATATTGGGTTACCTACTCATATTCAGAGTTAATTATTAATTACTCTGGCGTTGGTTTTAATCTTATACTCTGTTCGTCAGTTTTCTTGTTCTAAATCTGTTCCTTGTTTTGGCATTTCATCATATTAATCTTGCATTTTGCGGTTATAAGTGGATGATTCAGTTTGTTGTTGGTTTTGAGTTTGGGTTTATATGCTACATATTCACAATTCAAACAAATAGATTTGAAATTTTCATGCTTGCAACTAAGATGACCTATGTTTATGTAGGCACAAGTGGGAGGTGAGTGCACACATACATCAATAGTTTCCTCTTTGCAGATATGCTGTTGTGGTGATCAAGCAATAAAAAAGGTTTCTTTAACAAGGCCACGTACCAAAGCAAGGTTAGCTAACATAACAACCAGGTATGTCTACTGTGGGGTTCATATTCATGCTTTTGTCTTCTTTTCTATATAGTATTGTAGTTTGTTCAAATATTCATGTGGTGGATATAAGCTTAATTCATTTCATTTGTTTCATGGAACAGTAAGTATACCTTGGAGAGAATATTTGCAAACCAGCTACTCGAATGTGCAAAAGATCAATTATCATTTAGGGCCGTGGTTAGGGACCTGAAACTCAGATCGATCTCCAATGCTGCAAATTGTTCTCATGTCATAAATACAAATTCTTGGTTTGGCAGTGGTCATGTTTGGCCACACAGGGCAATACCAAAAGTACTAATTTTTGCATCCTGTCATCAAGTGCTATTTTCCAAGTGCAGCAGCAGCACTGTGTCTCAACGAAGGTTGGTTTAATATTTCAGCTCTTTATATGTTTTAATGAGTAGAATGAAATATGCAATACACATCCTGAAAAGTGAAAAAGTGTTCCTAGGGTAGCCTTAGTACATACAGGAATATAATTTTCTCAGTTATTTTTTTCTTTTCATTGCCTATTGAGGGTTTTGTTCATTGCTTGCCCTCCCAATGTTTGTTGTCTTCTTAATCATCTACAGTTAAGTATATATTGCTTGAATTGGTTATAGGTGTATTCATTTGAGAGGTAACTTCTATCCTTGAAGAACAAGTGAACAACCAAGTGGTAAGCCACGAAGCTGCTTGAGTAGGTCTTACACTTTTGTTTTCTTTTGTTGTGCATTTTCAGGTTTGTGGTCAAATGGTTTGGAGGGTGATCAAGTATTTTCTGAGTTTATGGTTGGTTTTCGTTGTTTTTGTTAGATTAGAATTAGCCTACAAACTTTACAGTAAATTGGAGGACTATGCAATTAGTAATTGGCTTTGTAAATCAGGTGTTCTGTAAGGCAGAAATGGAGGAATGTATAGATTTGATAATGGAAGAATTAGAGAGAGTTTGTAAGAGTTAGTGAAAAAGTTTGTGAACCAGCTTTTATGATATGTAAAACGATAGTATATTCGGCAAACATTATAAGATTGTGACTATTACTCTTATCGCCTAAACCCGCAGCATCGCGCGGACGTACTTTCTAGTATGATGGCTAGATATAAAGTTGAAATCAGTTTTAACCATAAAAACTGATGTCTAGTAATACAGATACATCAGTTCCAAAATGAAAATCGATGTTACTGAAATATACAGACATCGATTTTTTGTCGAAAACGATATGTTACTGAGTACCAGACATCAGTTACAAAATGGAAATCGATATTACTAAAATATACAGACTGGAAATCGATGTTACTAAAATATACAGACATCGATTTTTTGTCGAAACCGATATGTTACTGAGTACCAGACATCAGTTCCAAAATGGAAATCGATGTTACTAAAAATATACAAACATCGATTTTTTGTCAAAAACGATATGTTACTGAGTACCAGACATCAGTTCCAAAATGGGAACTGATGTCTGTAACAGTATCAGTCATCGGTTCTTAAATCAATAACGATGTTAAAACGCAAACTTGTGTTGTGTAATCTATATTTCTTTAAGCATTAAATACAATAAAATGTGGGTTTAACAATAGTAAAACATGTAAGTTTGTTATCATTTAAACCTATTTACATCGATTTATAATTAGGAACCGATGTCTACACGAATACTAGACATCGGCTAAAAACCGATGTCTGCATTTTCCGGATCTTTCTCATCACCCACAAAGACATCGGTCGGGTTTTTGTTTCTCATCGGTTTTTGGCCGATGTCTGGGGCCATAATTCTAGTAGTGTTTTGGAAACTAGATATAGCTTTTACTCATTAGTTTATGATTCATTGTACTTGAAGGTAGTTCAATTCTGCTCTTTTGTTTGACTGTAAACTTAGATGTTTACGGTGTGCAGGAAATTGAAAGAACTTTTTGTTTCTGGGGAGCACAAATGTTTCCAAAGATTGACTGGAATACTATTGCAGTTGAGATTATTGATATGCTAGGTATTTGAAAACAGAGAGATAAAGTCATTTATATGAGATTTGGAAGTGACCTTGCATTATGACTCAGAGTCATACCAAGGCTGTAAGAGAGGTTTATATTTTTTAGTTATTTGTAAATGATGCACAATGTCTATAGGAGTCTGAAGGTTTTTTTTTCCTCTTTTCCAGACTCCACTTGTTCTAATTTTTGGTCCTGCCATATGTGATATGTCCAGAATAGATGATATGGTGATAACTCCCAAGGGTTTGAGAAAAGGGTGGTTTCACAGGTAGTTCTATTATTTTCTTTTTTGTTCTCTGTTTAGTTTATATACGAGTATCTTTTTTTCAGTCAAGAAGTATCTGTTTAGTTTATATACTAGTATCTGGTGCAGTCATAGTTTAGTTAGCCTAAAGGCTGATCAAGGTGACCAAGTCTTTTGCTTTGGTGTACTTACTGTTCAATTTGTGTGATCATGTAGGATGCTCTACTTGTTTTCAATTTGTCTGTGCTTACAAGGACATTGAAAGCTTGGATGAAGTGAAGAAGAGGTTCAAGGAAGAGTAGCTGTTCAGCCTTTAGTAATATTGTTCTCAATGTTGTTCTTGTGTTTTAATGTATGAATGATTGAGAAATACTATGTTTATGGTACATTTAATGCTTTAATGTATGGATTGGAGTACTTGAATTGATGAATTGCATTCAGATTTCTTTCTAATATAGATCAATACTATTATTTAGATAACAATGGAGTATTAATTATGCAAAATTCGGATTACATAATAATCAAGCAACAATTCACACAACAGACTTCTTATAACACACTAAAATTTAGTTGTGTGAAATTAAATCATACGACAATTATAGTCTACAAACTGAAGTGGGAAGAGCAATCACACAACAGTAAAATTCAAAGGCATGTTGTCTGACGAGCTTAACCAACAACGGTTTGAAAATAAGTTTTGTTGTCTGAAGCATGCACTTGCCGCGCATAGTATGGATGCGCAGCACCTGTTCCTGGCATCTGCTGAGGGAAGGCACAACGTTGATAACAAATAAACCATTGAGTGTTTGTGTTTCATACAACGGCTTTCCACTGTTGTGCCATTTTTATTCACACAACGCTCTGATACACAACGGAGATCGTCCAAATCACACAATGATTTTGGCCTGTTGTCTGTTAGCTTTTTTTGGCTTAGTGATGGTCTTTCTAGAATTAGCCACAGATTAGCTATTATAGATGACCACTTGTTGGTCGAAAATTGGTTCCGTGTCAAGATTGAACTTGGGGTCACCAAATCCTTCTTTACAAATAGGCATATCAAATAATGAGAATGTTCGAAAATTTTGATTGCCTCTATACTCTTTCCAGGCATCATATTGAGATGCCTTTATAACTGTTTCAGTACTATCATAGACAAATTTCTTTTGCAAGAAATTTGGAGCTGGATAGTTGTAAGCAAGAGTTAACTTGCACTAATGATACTCTAATTTATAGTCGCGAAGGACAAATTGACCACTAGAATTATTGTTCCCGCCACTCTTGGAAGGTGGGTTGCAGATGTGTCTTCCATGTATGTCAAAGCCACCACCTGGCCTTGAAGCACAGATGAATTTCAAGTTGAATTGATTAATGAAGCCACATATTGGCTTATAACTTAATTGATAATTAAGTTGGTCATGACCTTGACCATCTTTGCCATGAAAACCACTTGATTGATAAATGAGTTGACCATTTTGATCACTTTCTTGACCATGGTAGGGTCCAATAACATCGATATTATCACCCTCTTGAATAAAGTCGTATGGTAGCCCTTTCTTTCTTATAATTAAGAGGTTGATCTTTCTGATGATATTTAAGCATCTCTCGGCTATCCAACTCATCTTCTCGTTGATCATAGGAATGAACATGGGCTACATCTTGCCCCCCATGTATCTGACTAGTATCCACGTATATGGCTGGATCAGTAGAGAAATCAGATATTTGTTCAGAGACAATTGTATTGTCAGAAGAACCATTTTGTTGATCATCTTCTCCATAAGCAACTTCTGTGTAAGGTTGTGACTCACCAGTGGACAAGCTAATTTCATCTTCCAAAACGGACTGGTCTGGACGAAGGTTTTTGCCCTTAGATTGATCGCCACTAATAGGCAATTCAATCTTAGAAACACCATCTTCACGCGTAACTACTTGACTTTCCAAGAAGTTTTCTTGCTTCGTGTTGATGGCGTCGACCTCACCATGCTATGAATCCACCTGAGTAGCTATGCTTTCTATTATTACAGCTAGACTGGCGTCCTTGCGCAAGGTCGTGAATTCAGATGCGGTGTTTGCAATAAACTGAGCAGCCTGTTTGAGTCTGGTCGTGAGAAGCTCTTGCACGAGCCTCAACGGGCTATCTCTTTCTTCCATCCGCTTTTCCATGATATCGAGCTGTTGTAGATACCTAGCACCAGCTGTGTTAGCACTGACGACTTTACTGATCTCAACTCCTTTGCTCGAATTAGCCATCGTGCTTGTCTGCGAGTCTAGAGTAATTTTGCAGACACTTCTTCCTTGAAAAGACCACGACATGCTTCATTATTATGTTGCTTGTAATTAGAGGTCTTGTGTTTTGGGAAGTTTAGGAATTTACACTTCTTTCTCAGAAAGACCACGATAGGCATCACTTTTGGAATTTCTTTTGGTGAAGATTTTCCCCTGGCATCCCAATGACGGTGAACAAAAAAAGACTCTAGTGCGGTCCCACTCGGCGTGCCAAAATGTTTGGCTATTTCCTGGTTTGGGCTAGCCAACTGTATCTTTTGATGTGCGAGCATGCCAACACCGAGGGTGTAGTCGTCGAGGCGTAACTTAACCTGACTTCTTACCAAACATTGTGGACAAGGAGAGCACCAACCTAGCTTGTCACAGGGTTCTTTTATCTGCCTTGCGGAAAAGGACTTTTGTCTTGCGGATAAGGACTTGGGGTGTGATCTCTTACGTCACCGAGTCGATACTTAGTTTTGTAGACTAAGCAGAGAAATCACCGGGAAGTAGGAGAAAACAGAAGGCTGCTAAAGCGTGATCTTTAGCTTCGCTGAGTTGCAAGGGGGTTACCCTGGCTTCACTGGTTCAACTGATGTTAAGGGTAGGTTGCTCCAGAGAGACTTTGATAATCGTTGAGATTAGTTGATTGAGAGGTTGTCTTTGTATTTCGCCTTTAGCCTATATATATAGATATTCTCAGGTGCGGACGTCCGTACCTAAGTAAAAAGTACATATTTCCATTTTCCCCCCTTTCCGATCACACATTTAGATCTTAACCATTCAGTTTTTAGGTCCTAATGTATAGATCATCTCTGCAAAATTGTCAAACCGGAACTTTTCGTATTCATTGTTGTAAATTGCAGTTTTGAATGTCTTAACGATCACCAATTTGGCTGAAATTTTGCAGAGATGATCTATACATTAGGATCTAAAAACTGAACTATTAAGATCTAAATGTGTGATCGGAAAGGGGGGGGAATGGAAATCCGTACCTAATCCTTAGGTACAGACGTCTGCAACCAAGAACTCCTGTATATATATATGTATGTATGTATGTATGTATGTATGTATGTATGTATGTATGTATGTATGTATGTATGTATGTATGTATATTACTTACTGCATATTCACCTTCCTAATAGGATTGCAATACTATATTTTAGACCACAATTATTAGCATTAGATCAAATCAAAACTCTTATTAGTCTTGATAACTATCGTAGGCAATAAAAAATTGCCTCTGTGACGTAGCAATATTGTAGGCAACGTAATTGCCTCTTAGGAAACAACTTCTGGGCATGCACATCTATCCTTGTGAAATACAATTAAGGAGTTCATCTGTTCACGCCTAACATGCCTTACCCGTGCAATCGTTGATTACTTGCATGCACATATATTGCCCACGTAATCTGAGCCATGAAGCTTGCATAATTATCTTCCAGTTTTGCACAATTTTGACAATCAAGCAACTCACCATTAATTATCAAATCCTTGATAATTACCATTAAATCAATGAATATCTAAATTTGTCTTTAGATTGCTTGATCTCCAAGTAGGCTATATTTAGCCTCTAAACAATATATTCCGAACTTGCCAGAAATATAGAACTTGGGCCACAGATATTAGCTCGGATTCCCTGAGACACCCCTTGTCAGAAAAAATATTAATTTTAGGTTCAAACAATATGAGCATTTTGTGTAGAGTTATCTTAATTCCTTGTTCTATTGCAATTCTTCAATGGCGGAGGAGCTGAGGTATACCTGAGGCTATGATTTGGCCTCAAAGAAGCAGCAGAGCTTCATTCAGGACTCGCTAGTGGAGCTAGAGAGGGAGAGGGAGTTGGCAGATTAGTGAAGAAGAAGACGATTAGCGCATGCAGAGGTGACTTTTTTACGATCAGTGTTCTAAAAATGCCGCCTAGGAGGTGCCTAGGCACTGGGCGGCTACTTCCTGACTCACCTACTGTGTAATTGGTGGCTTTGGGCGGTCATAATTTGAACGAGCGCTTGGGCGACCTAGGCGGGTGTCTGAACCGTCTGGGCGGCTGTAGGTAGGCGCTGGCTGTTTTGCAGAGAGGCTGGAGAATCGGAAGCTACAGAGAATAACGGCGTAGATCTCGACGAGCTCTCTGAGTTTTCTTTGAATACCCAGACGGTGGACACCGATACATTTTGTCTGATGCAATCTGTCGGTTTTGAATGTTCTATTCAAGGTTTTAAATTTCTCCGAAATTGCCAAAATTTCCGTAATTTTGAAGTACTGAAACAAAATTCATATACTATATCATTTCCGTCAGAAGTTTCCCGAAATTTTCCGAAATTTTCCATACATTTCCACGAAATTCTTAATTTCTGAAATATCTACACACAATATATATTTAAAAATTCACATCGAAATTTTGTTCGAAATTTTCTCTAAAATTTCTGTTAAATTTTTATGTCACCTACTCACCTACAATGAATTTTTACTTCATACTTTTATAGAAAAAATATGAAATTTTTATTTTTATTTTTTGGCAATCAAGTTGAATACAACAAAAAACCTTTTTGTTTTATCTGCTACAAAGTTGAATGCTCCAACCATAACATGATTTCCTTTTGGCTTCTCAAATATTATATGCTTCATACACTATAACATCATATTAGGTAATTCCACAATATCTTATATATGGATTGCCTATGGAAAAGAAACAACACGTACACATACAATAACCATGTGATGAAGTACGAAAATCATTTCCAAAATTCATGTACTTGGGAGCAGTATTGTATGATACTAAATGAAACCAGTTCAACCAGCTAGATTAAACCACATCGTAGTAGCTTTTATATTCCTTTTGTTGTACTTGTTCATTTTCATTCACGGGGTTTTGGTTTTACGTGCCCCGCTCCACCCCCTTGTAATTTTCTAATTATTAAAAAAAGTAAATCATATTTACATTATCAATATACAACACATTATCAATACACATAGATAAAAACACTAGTTTAGCAACCTACTACAGTACTAGTTAATTACTCGTCCATATAAAATATCATAATTCTATTATAAATGTATAATTTTAGAGATGTTACATTGTAAATAGGTTTATTATAGGTTAGTTTAGTCTATGTAAAAGTTTCATTCAAAAATATCATTTTATAAATGCAATTAATTTGATTTCTTTATTTTTAACCGAAATTTCCACCGAAATCGAAATTTTCTCCTAAATTTCCTTAAATTTGAAGTACCGAAACCGAAATTTGAACGTTCCAGACTATTAAGAACCACCAGTTGGTCGCAGAGGAACTAGTCTTTCCAACTTCCAAGACGGTTTTGCTGGTGTCCATGTAAATTTGTTGAGTTTGTATTGACTAGGATTACGGAAACCATCAGGTCATGTTTGACTTGCATTGGTATCCGTTAATAAAATATTTGTTTTAGAATATTCTTATTTATAAATTATAATAAGTATTTATATTATCCTTTTAAGCCTATATATATATATATATATATATATAATTATTATATATACTGGTAGTACCCGTGCAATGCTGCGGGTTTTTTTTTTCCCTCAAACTTTGTCAGTAATATAGTTACAATTATAAGAGAGAAAATGTTAAGCTAATAAACGTTAATTGAAAGTGATATATCTTTACACATTACAAATGGTGTTTGAATTAGACTTGTATATCTTCACAAATGAAATTTTTTAGGAAAAGTTGGTACTTTAACCGAGCTCATATATCTACTTTTTTCAAAAGATGGTCATTCTAACCAAACTTGTTCTTTATGTACAAATTACAAAATTTGTTAGTTGTCATCAAAATATTTTACGTTCATACTTCGAACCAATGAATCTACATAAATTCTTTAAACGTTTCTTCAGTTAGATCATATATCGACTGTTGTTAACGCTTCATCTGTGTTGATGAGTTCATTAGTTTCTACATGTAGTGAGCTGACACTAAAAGATTGGGTAGTAAGATAAGGAACAAAGGAATGAAACTGCAGAGCACATATAATCTTAATATCACCAATCATGTTAAGGACAGTAATATATTAACATATGGAATATAAGAATGAAGGTAATTAGATTGTGCATCAAACTTCCTGCCAAATGAAAGAGAGCACACTGAGCATGCAAGGAAAAAAAAATGTAATCAAACAATCGAATAAATGAGGATTAGGACATGCAAGTTTTTTCGTTGTTTCGATGGATTAGAGCAGCACAAAGAAATGTGAACCAATGCAAATGGTATCAAGTACTATAGGCAATGTGTGACGAATCATGCTTAAACTTTTTTTTTTCATGCCTCCTTTTCAGGGGGTCACTTGTATCGAGGCAATACTAAAAGTAAAGGTCATGTGCCACTGAAAGTAAGCTTTGCAATATTCACTTCACAACACCAAATCTTTTTTCCAGATGCAAATGACCACCAAAACAATCAAATGTTATAGTAAATATATCCCCAGTTCCTAAAGTGTGGAGAGGTATACCAAAACAAAAACAAGCCCTTTTAGAGTTATCTAAAACTGTTCTGTCCAACATACAAACACGGACTCTTCTAAAACAATGAGATTAACAACTTCACAAAAAGTAGGATTAAATTCACAGCAGCTGCAGCTACGTTATTGGATTAGAACATGAATCATTGAGTTTCGTCGACCCATTGGTTCGCAAGCCGATGGATTTCATGTATGTAGCTAACTAACTATATATATAGGCATATGATTGGTATATATACACATCAAAACTTATTTGCCTAGCTACACACATAGATGCATTACATGACTGATGTCAAATGCATATATTCACATTTTGAAATTTAATCTCAAGTCAAGTATGTATTCATTGAGGGATTTTTACAAACAGTTGGAGCTCATGAGACTTTCTAGCAAAACAACAATCACCCACAGATTTTAATCCGTGTGTAATAAGATTTTCTCACACGGATTTCAGTGCGTGATAGCTTTTACCTACCGTACACGCACAGATTGAGTTACCGTGTGGTTTGGAGGGGGGGTAATACTCATCTCACACAGATTATGTTGTCCGTGCCAATATTAGATGTGGGCCCCACTATCTCTCCATAAATATGAATTACCGTAATAGAATGCAATCCGTGTGAACAACTCTATTTCACATGGATTTCTGTGTTAAATATGTAAACTCTATTTCACACTGATTTTTGTGTGAAATACAATTCATATTGATTTCTGTGTCAAAACCTATAACTTATTGACACGCATTTCTATAGGTAATCCCTGTACTCTAACTCGCACTAATTTCAGTGTGTAAGAGTGACAGCATTTAAAAAAAAATTATTTCTGCTAATTAATTTGCAACCTGAACATAATAATACTTTTATTTATCTACAATAAATATACTTCAAATACTTCAAATAAAGTGAACAAATCCACAACTCAATCGAAAATATTAAACTTTGCATTCATAGCAAGATGTTATTTACATTCCTAGCAAAATACATTTCATACCAAAGTAAATTCTTGGATTACAAAAAACAAGGCTGCTTTCTAGAATACATTGTTATTGAAGGTGGAATATCACTAAGATTTCCCCCCTTTAACAACATAATCCTTGTCCAAGAATAATTTCCATCAAAATGCTTTGAGGACTAACTCAAAGTAGACAAAAACATAACCATCAAACCAGCTAATGGTAAGTGAAACCAACCCTTTCAGTTCAGCAGCGAATCTGGAACAGTTTGAGGCATTTCGGGTCGATACCCATCATTGATGGCTGGGGTTGGTATCACAAGTCTACTGTATTGTGCGTGGACTGATGCAAGCTGTGTCATTTGGTCCTATCCCAGCAGTAGAAATGGTTCAGAAAACAACAGAAGGCACGACTGTATGTCATGATCCTATCCCAGCAGTAAACTAGACAGTATCATATTTTTGTCAAATGCAGTAGCACCTCAAGTGATGTGGACCTCCACAGGGGAATACTAATGCACCCTTTCGAAAAAAAATGTAATCTGCTTGGTTGACCTGAATAGTGTTATGGCTGCGAACTTTGGTTGTGATAATTTTAAGCTCCAGCATAATTTTAATTTAGCTGAACCATCAAATATGGAAGGAATCCAGTGAATAAATAGTTTGGATCCTGCATGATAAGAATCAGGTTAGTTAAATGATTTGTAACTGAAGCAACAGATAACTGGAAATATTGATTGGACTTGGATAGATCAACTAAACTATGAAGCACAACAGCGATTGTACAATGTAAATGTACTACAGGACAGTGGTATATGTGAAATGACATGTCAACATATAATTTGCCGTCTGGTGAGGCAGCCTTAGAAATCTTCCATGCAAATGAGGTATTCATATGGTAGATTTGTACTTTGGAAAAGAAAGATTAGATGGGAATCTTCACATATAAAATCTAAAACTTTTGCACCCATAAGTTTCATATAAGCATTGTTAATACATTAGTTTGATCATCAATTTCCAATCTTTCACTGGCTATCACAGGTCCAGCATCCAATGCTAAGGAAAGCAATATAGCTTAGTTATGCAATCGACTCTTCAAACTCAGTTGGCTCAGCATCCTTATCCTTATGAATCTTCTTCCTTGAAGTAAACATCTTGACAAACCTGACTACAGAAACAAACAAAAATGTAGTTAACATTGTGCAAGGTGTTGATTATCTCTAGGCCAGGCTCTAGAGAGATAAAGACCATTAATCCCAAACACAAAGCAGAGCTTGAAACTCTCAATCACAAACAGCAAATGAAATCTAAGATGCAAATATAGACTCAAATAACTTTATCACCAATCTAATGCTTCTTCCCAGACAAACCTAAGACAAAACCAACCTAGCACATACTACAACCATGGATTTTTAAGTGAAGCTTGTGATTTTTGTAGGTTCAGAAAAAAAAACTGAGATGCATTTCATACGCTTAGGGAAATGGAGAGTGGCATGAAGTGAATTGAATGTATATATGGAAGATGATGGTTTTGAGAATTGAATATACCTAGAGAGGAATTGAGAGTTGGAGAGATAGATCTGCTTAGAGATTCAAACCCCTGTAACAATTAGTGTGGAACTGCAAATAGACACCAAAAAATGTATTGAACATTTAAGCCAAATGATAATTCAAATAAAAGTATAGCTATTAGATTATGACAAAATTCCCTTGTCCTATATGTCTAACAGTAATTATCCAACAAATTTAGGCATGCAAGTTATTGTAACATTCATTCATAGGACGTACCTATGATCAAGAGTTCTGCAGTCACAGTCCTTACACAAGTAATACGAGTATGGGACTAATTGCAAGTAGCGGACCTGCGTAAATCAAATTCAAATATGTTGTTGGATGACCAAGAAACCTTGATTATAGTCAATATATCTCTCCAACACGATTCTGAAGGGGCGTGCTGCTTAGAGCCTATTTATATGTAGACTCTAAAGCAAGAACATCTTTTGCAGTATTGCAACGCCTAGATTTTATGTAATGTGCCTATGTTTGAACAAGATGTCAGGCAGTAAAAGTTAGCAGAACATAATTAAACAAAGTCTGGAGGGAAATCAAAGAAAAAAAGGATGAACAAAGCAATTTAATGGATGCAATTTCCACATCCACAATTGACTAAAAGATGCTGGTTATTATTCCCGTTATTTGAAGATAGACATTAATTTATTTACCCCCATATTCATACTATCAGAACAATTATGACACACCTCATCCAAAATGGTTCAAAGGGAGAGATAGGATGACTGGGCAGAGATACCCTAACAATGGCGTCAATTAAGCCACAATTTCACAGACCCAGCTTGACATCGGAGATCCAGTTGGAGGGTTCCATTCAAGAAAGGAGATGAGCTCGAGAAGAGGGTTTCAAAGTCAAAAATAGGGAAATTAGGGTTTTGAATCGATGAATTACTAACCCTTATTTTCTGATTCGAGCAGAGGAGCTGGGCTTGTCGAACTGAATGGCACCTTCCAAGGGCATATTCTCATCGTCGACGAAGACGAGCTGGTTATTGTTTATCGGCGGTGGAGAAGGAAATGTCGAGGAATTGGAGAGTGGCTCTTGGAATTGACGACGGCTGATCTGCAATCGACACCTCTGCCGATGGCTTTTGCCAGCGTGAGGTTGAGGGATTTGGACGGGTTGGGTCTAGAAACGAATTTCCTTGGGGGTGAGAGGAGGCAGAATAAGAGTCATAAGAGGGAAAGGCTTATTTTTTGTTAAGAGAGGGATCCCTCTTCTTAAAAACTAGGGGTGGGCGCGGTTTGGTGCGGGTCGGTGTTGGGCCAAAATCATAACCGAACCACTTCATTCGTTTGTGCTATATTTAAAACCGCAATCGCATTTTAAAAACCTACACCACTTACTTCGGTTACACCGTTTTGTGGTGCGGTGCGGATCGGTTTCGGCTGTGTTCGACTTTCTATTTTTTCGCATATTTTCGACCAAAGTCAACAAATTTAGCTGTCCTAAAATGAGTAACCATTACTATCAAAATATCAACAAAATAAACCACTATAATCTATTCACTAAATCAAGTAATGAACATTTCAAATAAACCACTCTTTTAGGTGTGGAGCAACTGCTGCAGAAGGTGGTGGCGGAGGAAGCATAAGCGGTACGGCAACTTCACTCGTAGCAGTTGGTGTTGTTCCGGTGCTTGACCCAGTTGGTGTCGCATTGGGAGTTTGCGATGCTCCACTTCCCTAACAGTAAAATAAAAAACAGACTTGTAATCGAAACATTCCCAATCAAACCACAATTCTCAAACAGTAAGTAAGAAACTGATGAACCCAAAATCGAGCTGCTAAGAACAATGCCCATTTTCAGAGAATGCAGAGTAACTAAGATCAAGTTCATTCTTCAAAAACTAACAAATCCAAGAAACATGGCCAAATTTATGAACAACAAGGAACATTTTTGACACAAACAAACCCAAGAAACGAAAAATGATGCAGGGTAATAGTTCATATACAAAGACAATCATCCAAGAAACTAAGAATCGAGTTTGTTCACCAAAAGATAAACAATCTCCAAGAACCAGTCATGGAGTTTTAAGATCAAATCGAAACAAGCTGAACCATACCCAAAATTTAACCCAAGTAAGATCAATCTGAAACTGATGCTCCCAAACAAGCTGAACCCAAAATCCAACTCAAAATTAATTCGAAATCGAAATCGAACTAACTCTCCATACTGATTCCATCCTCATATCAGATGAGAGCTGAGAAAACCGTTGTCGTCAGCGTCAGTCGATGTCGGCGTCCTCAGCTCCAGTCAGCGTCGTCAGTCTTCGATTGGCGTTGAGTCGAGGCATCTTCAGTCAACTGAGAAACTGGGGAGAGGTCGGTGTTGACTAGTTGAGTCGAGAGAGATGAGGTCGGGAGCAGGCAAAGTCGAAATGAGAGATTGAGAGGCTAATGCTAAGGTTTTCTCTCATTGAGAGTAATCCAGTGCATCAGGGAGTAGCTGTACCTGGATTTCCACCAATTACAATTCAACAGCTCATTTAAAAATATATAGATAATACTAAATTAAGTAAAATAATATTAATTTATATAAATATTAAATATCCAGTCTGGTTCGGTTATTTTCGGGCGGTTCAACAACTAAAACTGGTCCCGTACTGTAATACTCCGGTTCGATCCGGTTGTATCATTTTTCCACCCATGTTTCATCCGGTTCGGTCCCCGAACCGGTATTCTGGGCATGTTCGGCCGATTTTGAGGCTCCGGTTCGGTTTCTACCCAACCTTATTAAAAACATGTGATCAGTAGAAAAGAAGAAGAGTGACAAACCTATCAATTTGCTGGTTTAAAAGGAATTATCACGGAAATCCGTGTGAAATACATTTACATTTTTTACAGACATCTGTATCTATTTATCTCAGTAACTTGACATGGGATTGTGCACGGATTTTTGTCTCTAGACTCTTTTCACACTGAATTCAGTAGCTATTTTTTTATTTCACACGGATATCCGAGTGTACATTTCACACAGATATTCGTGTGTTACTTATTTCAGACAGAAGTTTGTGGCAAAAACTTATTGTCACGGAAATCCATCCCTCCATAATTTACATAACATAAAAAATTAACAATTTCTAAATAAATTAATTTATAATACATACAGAAATCTGTGTGAATTGATTTTCACACAAATAACCGTGTAAAAATGTTTTAGTTTTTACACAGACATCTGTTACTGTTGTTTATTCACACGGATTTCCGTGTTAACATTTCACACAGATATTCGTGTGTTACTCATTTCACACAGAAATCTGTACCAAAAACTTATTGTAACAGAAATCCGTCCCTCCATAAATCACATAAATACGTTTTTTTTTTTTTTTTTAACTCCACACTTCAAAGGGGAAGACCATTAATGGATATAATGATTGAGACACCGACAGTTAGATGTGAGAATTATATTATTTTAGGCTTCTAGTCCAAATTTCATCTAATTTCGTCTATTTTTCAACTTCGATCTTCTTGGTCAATCGAATAAGGCTTTATTATTAACTACACAATTCAAAGGGAAAGATAGTCAACGGATATAAGGTTTGGGGCACCGCCATTGGATGTGAGAATTACAACATTTTACACTTCTAATTCAAAATTCATCCATTTTTGTCTATGTTTTGACTTCAATCCATTTAGTCAAACCGAAATTAGCTTGATAACATTTAGTTGACCGATGTCGTATCCACCAACAATTATGCTAATAGTTTTACAAGACATGTATTGGTCAATCGACGATGAGAGATGACAAATAGAGCTTGAAAACTCTTTGTACCTATATGTGCCAGAACAAGCATAATTAGCTATAATGAGCCACGCTCATTGTACCGCCAGAGGTACCGACTCACCAAAGGAGTGACTTGCCAAGGCACAGCCAGACGGGCTACCACCCGAGCCCTGGATAGCCCCCAGATCACTGCTGACACACCATCACGCGCCGCGCCAAGATAGCATCAGAAGCTCCAGACGCTGGGAATCGAAGCACATCAGTCCCACATCGAAAACAAGAAGAAGATCAACCTTCTCCTCACCTATAAAAGGTTCTCCCATCTCTCCTCATTAATTACGCATTTACTACTCATTTATTTTTACGTTGCCTATATGCATTGACTGACTTAGGCATCGAAGAAGTGAAGACCGCCCAAAGCGGTCTCCCTCTGACGCCTTGTCTCTTGTGTGACAGCTAGCGGAGGCCATCAAATCCTCAAAGTAGCGGTCCGCCCACCGGACCCGCGTTTAACGAAAGATCGGCTACCGCCGGACTTTGAGCATTAACATTGGCACCGTATGTGGGAACCCTTGAACAAAAGGTCATCCCGCCACAATCACCATGACTAATGGTAGCGGGGGAAACGCTGAAGAGCAGGCAGACCAGTCAGCCATTCCCCAACCTACCCACCTGGCGGTAAACGTCAACCTGTTGAATAATAAAAAAATAAAAATAAAAGAAGCGCACAATGTACAAAGCGTGTAGCTGTCGCAACATTATTCAAAAAATGAGGATAATGGCAGCAATTAAACAGATGCTTTAGTTACAAATTATCTCTTTCTTAAATTCAAAACAAGTTGAATGTTGACCTAGTTTCAACGTGAAAAGCTGCAAAACAGAAACAAAAGGGCGGCATTTAAATTTTGAATCAAATATCTCAAAGAGAGATAAGGATAAAGTGGCAGAGGGCGTCCAAGTTCAGTCTCAAAGTCAAAGACGAAGTCTCCGTTCAACAACTTATCTTCGTGAGCTTCGGGAGATTCAAATTTCAAGCAAATGTTTATCCAGCCCTCTAGAATCTTCACTGCCCCTATATAAGGAACACAAGGCTGCATAAGAAAGGGGGAAGAGAAACAGAGAAATTAGAGAGTCGAAGCACTGCATCGAAACAAAGCATCGTTCAGAAGGGGGAGATAGTTACCTGGAGATGACGACCCGGCGAGGAGCTTTAAAGTCAGGTATCCTACTGATTCCATGGTCTTTTCCTACTATTTCCTTTCATCGTTGCTGAAGTGCAGACTTGCCTCTGCTTCTAAGCACCAGAAACAAGCCTTCCGTTCCCCAAATAAACCACTCCGGCCAAATATGCCAACAACACCATCACAACTCACAAAGCCTCAAATCCCTCATTGTTGCCCACCAAAATCAGAAAACAAAACAACCAAATACACCTCCATTTGCCTTTGTGTTAACAAACAGTGCAGGTCCAAGGAGACAAAAAAGAAGCACGTTCACAGAGATGAAAGAGGAGAAGAGATTTCGGCAAGGGAAGGGGCTCACGGGTGTTTTCGGCCTTCTTTCGATGCCTATACTGCGGTGCGTCCTGCATATGGGTGGCGGAAGCAAGGTCCAAGCTAGAGGGTGCACTGCACTTGTTTTTGATGCCTGTATAGTGGTGCGTCCTGCATATGGGTGGCAAAAACAAGTGTCAAAGTGAAAGCATGGGGCTGCCAGTTCACACCAAATACAAATTTGCAAAGTTCTTGGACTCACAGAGTGAAGAAACTGCTCTGGAGGAATCTTTGTGCAGCACCAAAGCTAAGATGTTACGCTGCCTGCATCAAAGTCATCATTAGAAAAATGTCCCCGAAGGCAAAATGGCAATATTTGGCAGAAGGGTATTTGACTTAGCTCACCCGTGATCACAGAGTTTGCAGTATTCACTCGGCTCACCCTCGATCACTAAACTGCAGCCACAAAATACAAGAGAGATGGGAGTCGTCTGGTTCCTGTTACTTGGCACAAGATGGTGGCAGAAATGTTTATTAACTCCTAGAAAAGATGTGGTCAAGCTACAACGTCTTCCTTCAAAATTATGTTTGCTGCAATGGTTCGAGCACCGCCTGCAATGCCTTCCTTCGAAATTGTGCCCGCAAGATGGAAAAGAGGTCTCATGATCAGCAAGAAAGAAACATGAAGACCTTGCTTTTGGTTTCACGGTCACAGCTACACACACAAAAAATGGAAGCTTAATTACACTTATTTGCAACGGAACAGAAGCTTCAGAATATGCAGAGCTATGCTGCAAGTCTCTTTTAGAACAAGTCAAAAATAAAAGACCAAAGAAGCATGCAGCAACTACATTTAATTTAAGAAGCAGAAAACACTTCTTAGCTTGCCACGAAGCTTGGCGGTGGAAGAATGTCTAAAACCTGCACACATAAGCTTGTCAAAGTCAAAGCTTTTAAAATGTGTTTGAACACGTTTGCTGCAAGTCAGAGCAATATACATATTTGTTTGTTCAAACAATCCAGGTTTAATTAAACTTTCCACCTTAATCATAAATCGGTGGCCTAGTTTTTGACATTGCAAGAAGACAAAATGAGTCCTTGTCTTTGTAGAAAACTGATCAGTATGTATGGAGTAATCAAGAATTCAAGATCCATGTGCAATTAAGCATGCTCCAGTGAGAATTAAAGACAAAAGCTTTCAAATATGCATGCAAGTGAACAATTGTGCAGCAAGCTTCTTTCTACGTGTCTGTTTGTCAATCAAAGAAAACCATGGAAGAATCCATATTCAAGAAGAGACACAGACAAAGCAATTGAGTCATGGTGAAATAATAATTTAAGAAGACCAAATAAAGGCCACGATCATGCTTGGCGGTGGCAAACCGATTTAGTACACATCAAGACGAAAAAAATGTTTCATGTGCAATTAAGCAAATATGCAGCAAATTTGTGGATGCAATACAAACAACAAAGGCCAGTCGGTGGTGTTGTCAGCAAATCATAAACAATTGAATTAAAATTCCCTGGTGTGGCAGCAAGTCACCTTGAGGAGAAGCCACGTCTAGTTCAGTTCGAGATGACTGCACAAAAAAGAAGTCTCAATTAGATATTGGGGATTCATGTGAGCTGGTAGCTACAAGACAACAAGATCTATGTCAGATACCGAGTAAAAAAAAAAATCCCAGCAGAGACAGTTAATCAAAACCCAGGGAGAAGAGAGAAGAAGATTGGAGGCTTTACCGGTTCAAGCTTTTGGTTAAGAGTGCAGCATCTCTGGTACGGATCCCGCTATTTATGAGGGGCCAAATATGGAGTCTCCTTCTCCTAATCAAGCAAATCCCGTTGATCTCCATCTCCAATTCAATCTCTATCCTAAGCTGATAAACACACCAGAGATATTCTCTACGGGACTTGAGGCTTATCAAGAAAAGACGTCTGCTAGAAAGAGTTCTGGGGTTCAGTATAGAGACAAGATCAAGTCGTCTATGTCCAAGTTGCAAGCTTTTGGGCTCATAATCTCTCATCAACCAATTTCGGAGCAGTAAGAAGCCCAATTTCGAAAGCCCGTTCAGATTGTTTGTTGATAAAAGAAGAAGGGTGGTGCAAAGCCCATTTCAAAGTTCATGGCCCATTATGAAGCTCGGCACATTCGGGTGCCCAATTTAAATCAGTGGACACTCTACTAAAATTGGGGGTTCACCAAAATATGTTTTCTCGACGAGTTCAAAATATACACCCGTTGAGTAAAAATTGGTACAAAACCGAAAATCCCAAAAGTTGAACTACAGTGGTTTGATCCCTTTACGGGGTATGTAGGCAGTCTAGCAACCCACTAGATGCAACCGCAACTCCAAACAGAATCTCTGACTCCACCAGTCAAATTCAACTAGTCCCAAATGAATCACTGACTCCAGTCAAATTCTCCCAACACCAGAAAAATCAAATTCATTCCCAAATCACACAAATAAAGTCCAAACCAAATTCAAGGGCTTTAAACACTTTCCCAAACACAAATTCAAAATAAATGGGTCATTTACCCATTTAAATCTAAAAAGCCGGAACTACATGTGGTTTGATCCCACAAAGGGTATGTAGGCAATCTAGAACCAAATTTATCTAGATGCAACCGCGTCCTAAACACAAAATCGAATCCCTGGTCCACTTAAACCAAAGTCGTCCCAAACACTACTCTAATTCCAAAATCAAAGCCC
The DNA here is from genome assembly GCF_002994745.2 of Rosa chinensis. NCBI lineage: Eukaryota > Viridiplantae > Streptophyta > Magnoliopsida > Rosales > Rosaceae > Rosa > Rosa chinensis. Next base: position 1,502,579 of record NC_037088.1, on the reverse strand, counting down.
TCCAATGAGTCATCCACTCATTGGAACTCTTGAACTACGAGTGGCTTGATCCCTCTCCAAGGGTACGTAGGCAACCCATTCAAATATCCGGGTGCAGCCGCAAAAACAAACAAACAAACACACATCCCATCCCATCAATTGGTTTCTTCATAAATGGAATCAAAGGGTGTTTCTCTGTAACAAGAGATTGTAATTAAGAGACACATTCTGTCTTGAATGGGTCGAACCCAAAATAATAAAAACTCTATTCACTAAATGAATACGAGTGAAATTATGTTGGGTGACATTTACGCTCACTGTGTCCTATTTTCTCTCAACACAACCGCGCACTATTCAGCACCCCGGTAAACCCTGGCGGTGAGACAAACCCGAGTAGCGGTCCGCCCACCAGACCCGCGTTAAACGAAAGATTGGCTACCGCCGGACTTTGAGCATTATCATTGGCGTATGAGCTGGCACTGGCGGATCTTCATACGGCAAACAGAGAACGTGAACAACAGCACAAAGAAAAGGCCGAGGCCCAAAAGCAGGTGGCCACGTTGGTATCACGTTTTGATGAACTAAGAAGAACGCTGGAGGCAACCGCCAACCCGACATGGAGCGAACAGTCACAGAGCACCAGGCACAGCCAACCTAGTGTCGGCGCATTGATACCAACACCAGTCGTACATATGTAGGTCCCGCTGGACCCACCAGAGCTATTGGGAATGGGGCCGCCCCCGGTGCCCCAGTTAATGTTAGAGCAAGAGGCAAAATCATCGCTGCAACCCCACCGCTCGAGACCAAGGGCAAGAATCGAAGGAAACCCACCCGCTCCCAGGCGAGGATCAGTCCAGCGGAGTGCCCAGCCAGGCCCCGCTGGCGATGCAACCGCTCAAATACTGGAAAGGATGCAGCAGTTGGAGCAAAGGTTAATCCGAGCGGAGTCAGGCACCCCAGCGCCAATTTCAAATCCATTTTTTGAGTCCAGGCCAGGACCATTCACTGCTGCAATTCTACAGGCTGTCAGACTGGCGTAAGCAAAGACTCCAAAAATGTCACATTACAGCGGTAAGACTGACCCCTTCGTCCATATGGACACCTTCAAGAAGGTCACCAACAACAAAGGATTCGATGATGCCACCCTATGCCACTTGTTCAGCGAAACGCTGGACAATGAGGCAATGAATTGGTTATTCGAATGCCCGCCGGGATCCATTGACTCATTCCAGGCATTGTCACACGCTTTCCTTTCTTGGTTCATCCTACTTTCCGCCGGACACCACAATACAAGCCAACTGTTCAACGTCAAGCAGGGTACGGAGGAAACACTAAAGGCATTCGTCACAAGGTGGCGAGCGGCAGCATCTCAATGCCGTGATCTTGATAAAACAATGGCTTTGGAGACTTTTAAGCAGGGACTCCTCAAGGGGCCATTCCTCTATCACCTCAACTACAATCATCCAAATGCGGTGTACGACCATCTCATGAGTGAGGCGGTCATTCATGCCCAAGCAGAATTCATCACATATGGAGAAACCCCACCGCCACCAACAACTCCTAGCCAGTAAGGAGACGAAAATCCAGCAAGTTGCGATTCCGCCAGCAACCTCTGATACGTGCCACGCGGCACTCTTCTTTGCGAGTCAGGTTATACTGCAACCCCCCGCTGCACAAAAAAAAAAAAAAAGGTAATTGTCAGTACAAAATACAAGGCTGTGTAAAAAAAAACCCGCCAGTCATGTTCAGCGGAGACCGACAAACAACCTCGGATAGGCTGAAACTCCGACTTAATCCTAAACGTCGGCTCCCCCTCGTTGAACCCCGCTTGGTATTCCCACCCCGTCGTGGCAACACAGAAGGTCCCCAGCTAATAGGACATGGAATCTCTCAGGTTCTCGATCAGCTTTGGCGCTCCCTGGCGGCGACTCAGGTTTACCTGCCCTCTACAACCTTGGCTCTTCACATACACCAGTTTCGTAGAAATGCAGCACCTCCGCCACAGTCGGTCCCTCGCAACCCGACAACCGCCATAGCGAGTTCAGCGCCAGCATCAACCTTCACATGTTGGGGCAGATCTGCCCAAAAGCAACGCCAAACTCGCACACCAAAATTTGAAGGTTTGGCACTAGCGGGAAGGTCACTCCCTAGCGGAATATAGCCTCGTGCACGGCGGCAAAGCCCTCTGGCAGGATCGAGGCCTTCTCCTCCATCGTCGGCGGACGCAGCTTCACCACGCCTGGCAACCGGAACATCCGCTTCAGCTTGTTGACGGCAACAACAGTCATCCTACCTCCCGCCTCATCAATGGGGGTGCCGTCCTGGAGGACCCACGCCGACTCAGCATCCTCTCCCGTTACATCTTCCCCTTCAGCAGAACCACTGGCTGCACTACTGCTTCCTAACCGCTCTTCACGCATATTGTGGGCAGCGGTAGCCTCCCCTACCCTAGAACTCTCTAGACGCGAGGCACGACCCATAACTACGTCCCACGGTATGGTTTGTAGCGGCTCAACCTCTAGCGGTTCTGGCAGTGAGGTTCCTGCACGGGCAGACGGACGCAACAAGTTAATAAAAATTCTATCCGCTGCGCTGAATGACACTTCAGATCCGGAATCCTCACTGCTTGAAATCTCTATGACGTCGGCCATCCCAAACCCTAAAACCCAAATCAGTCAGCTCACATAAGATCTAACATATCCCTATATCAGTTAGTACCCAAGAACATCAAGAACAGTCACCCAGAAAATGCCAAAACAAGAACAAACACACTCAACCCATATGCGACCATCTAGCAAATCCCTAAAAGCCCCAACTCTGTCAAACACCATAACCCATCCCCAAACTCACTTTAACACCCTTACAAAACGTCAAGGAAGAGCATATCAAAAAGAAAACCCAGAAACTGGCCATGCCAGACATCCAATGAAACAAGGATAAGGTTCAGAGTACCAACCTTAATGATGGAATCTCTGGTGAGATAGTGAGCACTTATCCTCGAGGCAGGAGGTCATCGTCCCTCCGGGTATGGTAACTCAACGAAATCTCCGCAGTTTTCTTCTCGAATCTCAGGCGAGCAGAGCTTGAAGACGAAGAGTAGAGTTTGAAGCTTTAGCAAAGTGTCAAATCTCGCTAACTTCCCCCCCCCCCCCCTTTTATGTCAACGTCAAACAGTTCTAGGCCGTCCACTGAAAAACGACATCAAATACCAGCCGTACACGTGTCCCACGATTCCACTTACTCTCCGGATTAACCGAGGCGTCGCCTCGGTTACAAAACCCATCATTACTTAGCATTAATGACAGGGAGACGGGTAGGCTGAGGAGATACGCCTCCACACGCTAACCCTCTATGGGTTAGCCACGTGTCGACCACCATCAGACGAAGCGTTATAGTTAGATCGTCCCTACTGGACACCGGGACTTGTCAACAGTCTACGACGGCCCTGATCAGGTATGTTGACCCCCATCACTTGGGTACTAAGATTGGGCTCGCTACCCAACACCCTCTGCTCCGTGCAGCTCCCCCTCAACAAACAATTTGCCGACCATCCGGAGGTCCGTCTTGGCTAGGGAGTGGGGGACTCCCTGGCAGGCCTAGCAGGGGCCCACCCGAAAGGGTATAAAGCGTTCGCTCAGTAAATCCATGGTTGACAACGCACTGACGCTAATTATGCTTTTGCAAGTCTAACGGAAGTAACGCTTCACACCGCCGATCAACTCCCCAACCAAGATTGCCCTCTTTGACTGGGGACTTGGGGGACTTGTACTTACATGTGCCAGAACAAGCATAATTAGCTATAATGAGCCACGTTCATTGTACCGCCAGAGGTACCGACTCACCAAAGGAGTGACCTGCGGAGGCACAGCCAGGCGGGCTACCACCCTAGCCCTGGATCGCCCCCAGATCACCGCTGACGCTCCGTCACGCGCCGCGCCAAGATAGCATCAGAAGCTCCATACGCTAGGAATCGAAGCACATCAGTCCCACATCGAAAATAAGAAGAAGATCAACCTTCTCCTCACCTATAAAAGGTTCTCCCATCTCTCCTCATTAATTACGCATTTACTACTCATTTATTTTTACGCTGCCTATATGCATTGACTGACTTAGGCATCGGAGAAGTGATGACCGCCCAAAGCGGTCTCCCTCTAACGCCCTGTCTCTCGTGTGACAGCTAGCGGAGGCCATCAAATCCTCAGAGTAGCGGTCCGCCCACCGGACCGCGTTAAACGAAAGATCGACTACCGCCGGACTTTGAGCATTAACACTCTTGGTTTATCAACGGTTTTGATGAGTAGATTCAGGCCCAAACAACTTCGAAAATAACTGAAATTTTGACCATAATTATATCTTCTTATCATGATGAAATCTAACGGTCGATTTTGATAAAGTCTATTTCTTCTGCATTGTTCCTTGTAGAAGGTATATTTTTCAATACAACTAATAAACTAGTTAAACAACATTAGTAGGCACATAAGGATTTCATTCGATCTAAAAAATCGAAACTGGAAATCGATAAATTTGGCATTACTCATCTATTTATAGCGTATTAATAGGTATTGTGTAAAAAAATTAACCCGATCCGCCGTTATTTTGACATGAAATAAACTGGTCAACCCTTTAAACGCTTCTACTTCCCTAAGGGGAGCCGACCCTTAAGGAGATAAAATTTCTGAAATTTTTACACCCATGAGAGCATGAGAGTTTACAGATCAAAAAAATAACTTACGAGTGAGCGGTTATGAGCATATTAGTTTTATGTAGTATTTAAGGTTTAGGGTTGACCTACTAGATCGAAATCCAAACGACAACGAAAATAGCTGAAATTTTGAACATAACCATTTATTCTTATCATGATAACATCCTACGGTTGATTTTGATAAAGTCTATTTCCTATGCATTGTTGCTTATGGAAGGTATACTTTTCATTATAACTAATAAACTAGTTATATCACATTAGTAGACATAAGAATTTTGTGCAATCCAAAAAATAAAAATTGAAAATTGATAAATTTGACATTACTCATCTATTTATAGCGTATTTATAGGTATGGTGTAAAAAAATTAACTCAATCCGTCGTTATTTCAATATCAAATAAAGTGGTTAACCTTATATACACCTATACTTCCCTAAGGGGAGTTAAACCACGAGGAGATAAACTTTTCAAAATTTTTACATTATTTGGTATACCTCATATTCATGAGAGTATGAGAGGTGACAGATTGAAAAAATAAGTTGCGAATGAGCGGTTATGAGCATATTAGTTTTATGTGGTGTTTAGAGTTCAGGGTTGATCTAGTAGATCGAGATCTATACGATATCAAAAATAGCTGAAATTTTGACCATAACTATTTATTCTAATCATGACAACATCCAACGGTCGATTTTGATAAAGTCTATTTCCTCCACATTGTTGCTCATGGAATGTATACTTTTCTTTACAACTAATAAACTAGTTATACCACATTAGTAGACATATAAGAATTTTGTGCGAACCAAAAAATCAAAATTGAAAATCAATAAATTTGACATTACCGATCTATTTATAGTGTATTAATAGGTATTGTATAAAAAAATTAACTCAATCCGCCGTTATTTCGATATCAAATAAGTGGTCAACCTTATATACACCTATACTTTTTCACACGGAATTTTATAGCTAATTATTCTTTTCACCCGGATATCCGTGTGAAAAGGTTTTAGTTTTACACAAACATCTGTTACTGTTATTTATTCACACAGATTTCGGTGTTAACATGTCAAACAGATATTCGTGTGATATTCATTTCACACAGAAATCTGTACCAAAAACTTATTGTAACGAAAATCCGTGTTATTTGAAATTAAATAATTAGTCGTTAGCTTTTATTTTTATTCATAATAATTTTCTTTCAAGTTATTTTGCCACAAAAATCCGTGTGAAATAGTTACACATTTGTAACTGATATCCGTGTATATTTATCTGAGTACCATATACAATTGTCATTCAATTGTTTGCACAGAATTCTGTCTCTAATAGACTTTTTCACACAGATATCTGTGTTAACATTTCACACATATATTCGTGTGTTACTTATTTCACACAGAAATTTGTACCAAAAACTTATTATAACGAAAATCCGTCCCTCCATAATTCACATAACATAAAAAATTAACGATTTCTCAATAAACTTATTTATAATACATACAGAAATCAGTGTGAATTGATATTCACACAAATAACCATGTGAAAAGGTTTTAGTTTTTACACAGACATCTGCTACTGTTATTTATTCACACGGATTTCCGTTGATATTGTTGTATAAATTATTGTGGGCCCAATTATATTCATTTCACACTGATTTCTGTTAGTATATATATTTCACACGGATATCTATAGCTTTTAAGTACAGTAAATCCGTGTGTGTTGTTATTTTGCTAGTAGTAAACCCCATATCAATATCACCTTTAATCAATCTTTGGACATTGCCATCTCGACCTTCAACAATCCAGCTTATATTAATTCATTAAGAGAGTTCAAACTTCAAAACAATCAGTAAACAATACAACCCAAAATCTTGAGTTTTCTCTCTATTAAAAGAAAATTTTCAACGCAATATAGCAAATTTTCACCCAAAACCCCAAATCCAAATGAAAAAAATTAATCTTTAAGCATTGCCTCCACAAATTTGCCTACTTTCGAATATTCATAACATCATGTTTTTATCTTTCCCAAAATTCTCATTCATTAAAAATACTAAAAGATCACAATTCAGAAATTACAAACACAATAGAGCAAAAGATTCATGTCTCTCAATTTTCTAGTCAAGAAAACAAACAGAACATAATGAGAGAATGACAAACCCCCAGAATTCCTCAACAGTAGAGAAGGTATAGATTGGGCGAATAGAGCTGCCCCAATCCTCTTGCTTGGACTTGGCGTTCTCGTCTTACATTGATTTAGGGTTCGACTCCGTCCTGCTCTGATCTTCCGAAGCTGAAGTCTTGGCTGCATCTTCTACCATCGAATCAGCTGTTTGGTTTAGGAGGAAGAGAGAGGAAAAACTCGGTCTGGGTCCTCTAGGAGGCAAAAGGGAGGAAGAGAGAGGAAAAAATTGGTCAGTGGCAGATCCATAACAAAATTTCAAATGAGGGCAAAATGGTCTTTTCATCCAATAATGAACAGTGACCCCAAATGAACAGTTAACTCATCTTTTATATATGTATAATATGTATATGTATATATATAAACCTATATATATATATATATATATGTGTATATATATATATGTATATATATATTGGTATATGTTATAAAAATAAGTTAAAAATTTTAAAAAATAAAAACCACCTAGGCGCTAGTCCCTTGGCTACCGCCCGACTAGGGCCTAGTGATTTTTCGAACCTTGGTTACGATGTTAGCTGATTATAATGCTGACTAATCCAATCAATGCCATAGTTGGATTAGATGAACGGCTACGATACACTTTGATGTATACCAGAATTTTCGGTAAAATCAACAAAAATAAAAATGGAAAAAAATAATTCTGAGAAGATAAGAGAATAATTGCAACAGACCATATATCCCAACAATGAAAACAGAGAAGAGCACGTGAAGTGCTCTCTGAAGGTGAAAAAAACAAAGTTTTTGCTGTAGTATTTTCCACCAAACCTTCGCTCTCTCTGGATGGCGAGCCTAGGGTCTTCGCAAGGGATCTCTACCTCCGTCCGACGGTGCGTCTATGGACGCTATCGTCAGACATGATCTATTCCTAAGTGATCGAATTTCCTTTGATCGGGGCTTTTTTACTTCAGATCAAACCTTTAGGTGTCCAGTGGAAGGGATTGTTGCGGTGGCTGTGTGGGTTTTGTACAGCTCTGGCAGGACGATGTGGCGGGTCAGATGGGAGGCCGGATCTTGGGTGACGCTCAGCAGTCGGGTTCCTCGAGGATGGTGGATGCGAACAGCGTCTTCAGACAACTGGGTTGGAGATGCAGTGGCTGGGGACGATTTGTTGCAGGTCTCAATCCGATTCAGAGGATACTCCGACTTCGACAGAGTTCTGATGCAGGTGGTGACCGGACGCAGGGGTGGGTCCGATGCAGGTGGGCCTGTAGACCCCCGTACTTTTTATTGTTTATTTTATTTCATTTTAATTTGTCGTATAACGTATGAAACTACGTATTCGCGCTTAGGTTAAGACTTTGAGGTCATTTTAAAGGATTAAGAATTTAGAGAAAATCCAATTTGGGTCTAGAATAGTATTTTTAAAGTATCGAGGCTTAGGACAAGCCCGGAAAATTTTCCCGAAACGATTCGGTGAAGTATCGGAGAAATAAGGATGTTTGAAGAGGTAATTTTCGGTGTGGGCTTAAGGAAAATTAAGAGAAAAAGAAAATTGGAGCAGCCCAAGCCCACTTGACCCAAAAGGAAGGGTAAATTGGACATTTCACATTCATTAATGGGAGAGGTATTTAAGAATCACACTCTCTCCAAACCCTAGCATCTTCCTCATTTTCTCCCTTTCCTCTCTCTCTCTCGCCCCGAGAGCTTCTCTCTCTACCTCTCGCCTGAAATCGTGTCACACCCTAACCCAGAAAACTGCCAAATTTTTTTTTTTTTTTTTTCAGAGTAAGGGTGTGAATAGCTTTTAATTGTCAAAGATAAGAAACACTTTGGCAAATAAAAACTATATTGACAAAAAATGAGAATCAGAGGTGACTTGTGGTTGAACTCTTTATTGCATAAGTAAGTACTTACAAGAGAAACAAAAGCAAGCTTAGGAAATAAGCTTTATTGTACAAAGATGAATCAAAACAGTAAACTAAAAATTTATTTCTCCTTCTCCTACTCCCAAATTTCCAGAAATTAAATTCTAACCCCCAAGAGCATGATCTGCACAATATCATAAAAGGGGTGAGCTTAAAGCTCAGTAGAGCAAACCTCAAACATATAATTTGTGATGATGCAATACAGAAAATAACTTCTTATCCTCTGATTGTTAGTAATCTTGTACTAATCTCGGTCACCAGTGTCTTCTTGCCAAACATTAGATCGTTTTATCAATAATAATTGAAGGGGCTTCTCTCCCCAAGTGTATATACCATTGGCTGACTTTGCTGGTCCCTTACGAGTATTAGACTCAACTACACAATCATTTTTACTCTTTCTTCAAGCTAGGATTAGATAAAACAACATGATAATGAACTAAACAAATATTTTACACAACATAAACAATCTGATCAATAGCAAATATCACTCAAAATCATATCAATAGACTGATATAATCAAACTTGAGGTTCCCCAAAACTTCCCCTACCTTAAACCTGGTTTAATAAAGCTGAGGCTTTGTTTCTAGACCTCTCAAAGCTTGTTTTCTGGACTTTGCTGATTCCAGAGTCTCTAAATTGTTTTCTGCTATGTTTTTCTAACTTGTGTTTCTTACTGCAGGTAAAGGCTTCTTTTATACTAGAAGATGTAATCATTAGAAGCTATAAGTAGACTAGCCACCTCCTGCTTAGCTTAGTCAGTTAGATAACCATTGGGAGCAGCTTACTGCCAGCTCCTGCTTAAAAAAACTCATCTGAGGATTAACCCAAATTGCCAGCTCCTGCTTTGAGCTTATTGCCCAAGTTTTAAGCTGCTCTAAGAGCAGCCACTTGTTGCACACACTTAACTTTAAGTCTGCAGGTTCTTAATTGTGGTTAGAAGTGTGTGCACATGTGTTTCTAATAAGCTGCTAGGTGACTCAGCAGTTAAATAAAACAAATAACATTCCAGATTTTCTTTTCTTCTTCTAATGTGTTTTTGTGCATGCACTGCAGGTTTTAATAAAACTTCCAGCTGAAGAAAAAATTCAAGAAGAAGGAGCATAATAAGTTAAGCATTTGCTGGAAATTTTGGTACATTTGCAAGAAGTAATGGCAGAAAGTCAAGGAAGCTATAATTTCAAATCATGAACAAGAAATTGATGTATTGTGACATTTGGAAACATGTATTACTGTAAATATAGTACTTGTAGCTATCTATGTAACCTTATTGAAACCTAAGCACAATTTGTACTTTTTTTCTTTTCTTTTCTTTTTGACAAAGAATGTAAACAGGTAAATGTTTGCTTTTGTTTGTAAGAAACACTTGTGTTCTACTCTAGCATTTTGTTAACAAAAGCTAGTTGGTTTTTGAGTTATAAAAACAAATAAACCAAAATCAGCAGGGATCAAACAATTCATCATTCATGACCCCATACACAAAGCTAGACCCTCTATATTTAATCATTCTTTTGCCAAAACAATTAAGTATATAGCTATAAATAGTTTAGAAGTAGAGTAAACTAAACTAATTAACTTAATTAGAATTCAAGTCTTCACAATCTATCCTCCTAAAAAAAATTTCGTCCTCGAAATTTAGATCATACCGGGATTTAGAAGAGTTCAGGGTATTTCTTGCGTAGTTCAGTCTCTAGTTCCCATGTGGCTTCCTCTATATTCCCATGTTTCCAAAGTACTTTGACCAATGGAATAGTCTTTGTCCGAAGTACTTGCTCTTTATGATCCAATATTCGTATTGGTCTGTTCTCAAATGATAATTCTTCATCTAACTCAAGTTCACTCCAATTCAAAATACGGGATGGGTCTGGATGATACTTTCGAAGCATAGAGACATGAAACACATCATGAATGCCTGAAAGTTGAGGGGGTAATGCCAACTTGTAAGCTACTTCTCCGATCCTTTCTAGAATTTCAAAAGGTCCAATAAACCTTGGTGATAGCTTTCCGGACTGTCCATACCTTTTGATTCCCTTGCGAGGTGATACCTTGAGAAATACATGATCACCAATACTGAATTCCAACGGCCTCCTTCTCTGATCCGCATAACTCTTTTGTCTACTTTGGGAAGTTAGCAAACGTTGCTTGATCAATTTTATCTTTTCGGTGGTCTCTTGCACCAAATCGGGTCCTAATAAAATTGTTTCACCTACTTCCGTCCAACATAAAGGGGATCTACAAGGCCTTCCATATAATGCTTCATAAGGTGCCATTCCTATACTTGATTGAAAACTGTTGTTGTAAGCAAATTTTGCCAATGGTAGATGATCTTCCCAACTTCCATGAAAATCTAGGACACATGACCGTAGCATATCTTCCAAAATTTGAATGGTCCTTTCTGACTGGCCATCAGTCTGAGGATGAAATGCAGTACTAAAGTGCAACTCAGTTCTGAGTGCATTTTGTAAGCTTTCCCAAAGTTGTGAGGTGAACTTGGAATCTCTATCAGATGTGATTGAAATAGGAGTCCCATGTAATCTCACTATCTCATTTATATATAGCTTAGCAAGTGTCTCCGTAGAATCTGTCGTCTTAACTGGTATAAAATGTGCAGACTTGGTTAGTCGATCCACAATCACCCATATGGCATCCCGACTTCTCTGAGAACGTGGTAACCCAGTCACAAAGTCCATGGTGATGTGATCCCATTTCCATTCAGCTATTGGTAGTGGTTGAAGTGTTCCTGCTGGTTTTTGATGTTCCGCTTTAACTTGTTGACGTATAAGACATTTTTCCACAAAAATAGCAATGTCCTTCTTCATACCACTCCACCAAAATTGATGACGTAAGTCATGATACATCTTTGTGCCTCCTGGATGAATAGTATATGTTGTATGATGACCTTCATGAAGCACTTGATTTCTCAATTCCAAGATTTCAGGTACAAATAATCTTCCCCAATATCTAAGACCTTTATCTTCTTTAAGAGTCCATCCTTCTGGTCCATTTCCATTAGCAATTTGTTCTCGAATGGATTTAGATGTAGCATCATTTTGTTGACCTTCAATGACGGTTGTCATCAAGATTGGTCTTCTAGCTAAATTATAAATGAAAGTAATACCCTTTTGCGTGTGTACGAACAATTCGTACTCGCAAATTGGTTCAATCATTTTCCACTTTTGAATTTGTAGTCCTGCCACAAGTCTTTTCCTACTAAGAGCATCTGCTACTGCATTGGCTTTTCCAGGATGATAATGTAATCCAAAGTCATAATCCTCCAAATACTCCATCCAACGTCGTTGTCTTAAGTTAAGTTCTTTCTGAGTGAAAAGATATTTCAAACTTTTATGATCAGAGTAAAGCTCAAATCTTTCACCATAAAGATAGTGTCGCCAAGTCTTCAAAGCATGAACAATAGCTGCTAATTCCAAATCATGCGTTGGATAATTCCTCTCATGCGTCTTTAGTTGACGAGAAGCATATGCCACTACTCTATCAGATTGCATTAATACACATCCCAATCCGCATAATGATGCATCGGTGTATACTACATACCCTACACCATGTTTAGGAATGATTAACACTGGAGCAGTAGTCAAACGAGTCTTCAACTCTTGGAATGATTCTTCACATGCATTGGTCCAAATAAATGGAACTCCTTTTTGTGTTAGCTTCGTCATTGGAGCAGCCAAGCGAGAAAAATTCTTTATAAATCTTCTATAGTATCCTGCTAAGCCTAAAAAACTTCCTATCTCTGAGACATTCTTTGGTTGACTCCAATTTTGTATCACCTCAACCTTGGAAGAATCTACTGCAATGCCTTTATTTGAAATCACATGTCCTAAGAACTTTACTTCAGTTAACCAGAATTCACATTTGCTGAACTTAGCAAATAGAATTCACATTTGCTAAACTTAGCAAATAATTGATGTTCCTTCAATGTCTATAAAATGGTAGATAAGTGTGCTGCATGCTCAAGATCGATTCCCACCAATGATATGCTTGTCCTTCCAGATAAGTACAAGCGATAATGACTTTCAAATCTTCAGGAACTCTTTGGTTATTCATACTCCTTGTAATCTGACATAGCCATTCCTCAGCCATCATAGGATCCATTTTGCCTTTAAATACTGGTGGTCGAGATTTCCGAAATTCTCCTTGAATCCTCATGACTCGACTTCCAGTATCTTCTTAGTGGTTATTATTTCCTCCCCTAATGGCATTTGCCATATCTTGAATGGCAGCTATAACTGCAGAGTTGTTATCTTCATGTTGTTCTTCCATCTCAGCTATCTTAACTCAAGAAAAAATTGAGATCGCTTAGTATTCTAACAATAAACTTAATTTTACGTCTAAATGTAAATAGACAAATATCTCATAACCAAGTACATACATAATAATAAGATGTCTGGTATTATAAAGCATGACAAAATTATTTAACCGACCAACTTATAAGTATGCTCCGTGAAAATATATCTATATCTATATATATATTGAGCTACCAATCAATAACTTAGAAGATAAATATATACTAACCAAGGTAATATTCAATTTATGTAGTACAATCTATGTAGTATAATTGTAATTCAAAAACAATTGCAGTTGCTAAGGGAAAGGTCACGGCCAGCTGTTAAAAATATAAGGCATAAAGAATAAAATCAAAAGATAATGAAAACAGCTTGTCTAGGTTAGGTAAGGAAAGGATAGATCTACTCCCGACCTCCCCTTCTCTTTGGTCAAACCCAAAAACTGGCCACAGCAATTTCCTACCCTTTTTAACTCTAGACTTCGATTCTTGCCCAGAATTCTTGCATCTTTTTACCCATTGAGAGTTACCTAATCGCTTACCCAGACAATTTCTCCACCAAATTGATGAACAAAAGGTCAAAGACGATGGAGGAGAGGCTCCAATCCAAGGTTCCTACGATACTGCCATACTTGTCGTCGTTGACGCCTACCGGAGCTTCCACCCAAGACATGCATCCTCTCAGAACGCCGATAGTTTCTGGTAATCTTTCTTCTTCATGGTTTTGAAATTCTTTTTTTTGGTTAATAGTCATGTTATCTCTCTTGATTTAAATGCTAGTGTAAGAAAAATTGTAGGAAGAACTAGTCAAGTATTACCGAATTCATATGCAAATCGATATGGCTAGCTACTTTCACAATGATACAACTATCTGAAAATAAAGTCTGAAAAGGGTATACTTTGTTGGAAAGTTAAGAATGCTTATGTTCAGTTTGTGAACAAGTCTGAATAAGGGAAACTATCAAACACAAATGAAACAAACAGAAACATAGTATGAATTTGAAGAATTTCCTGATGCAGACCCTCAACTTCGAAAAATCATAACTTACTCTAGAAAACTCCTTTTCATGAGATTTCAATTTTGAAATGATCTTCTAGATGTCTACTGAAACTTTCATGAAGACACCAAGTTCAAATATCCAGCCAAAATGTACATTTTTTAGTAAGAAGGCAACTGGGTCAAAAACTACAGAATACAGACTTTGGTCTTTTAGCCTTGAAATTAACCACTGAATCTTAAATGAAATTGTATGAAATTATATAGATATTAGGCCTAAAGTATAAGCTTTCAACAAATGCAAATGGTTTTTGAAATGAAGGTCTAGATCAAAAGGCTTTGGTTGCTCAAAGTTAACTAAATACATAGTATAAATACAGTAGAAACCCCCCTTTTTTTTTTTTTTTTTTTTTTTAAGTTGACGTGAAGCTGCCTTGCAAACATATATTTCTACTTACTCAAAATAAAAATAAAAAATACTTATAGGACTTGTAGGAAAACTAACATACCATTAGTACATATTGTTCTTATCATGCCTAATCAAACATTAAAGCTTAAACTTCCAACAGAAATAAACAAAGAGTCAGCTCCCCCTTTTATTCTATTTACACTACCTCCCTCCAGACTTCTACTTCATAGGTTCTCCATTAGTTAACGGTGTGGTGTAGTCGGAGTTTCATTCAAAAGGGGTGGGTAGTTTGTTGAGTTCACTGACTCAGAATGGAGGAATAAATCTGGTAGGTTGGCTCCAGCATAAATTCCAGCTATAGGGATTGGTATTGGCGCAGCAATGTTTGGTGCAGCCCCATTTGGTACCTGCACTTGAGGTGTACGTAATATATTCTCCCTCACAATGTTCCTTGTATAGCGATAATCAGCCTCATTTTCCTCCACGTTCATTGCTCCAACAACAATGTCAAAGTGAGCTCTTAATCGATACCGCACCAACTCTCTTTGTGCTTCTGCAGTGAAACGCTGCCTTGTAGTACTAACTTGGTGAACCATGGATGCCAAAAAGTTTCTAGAGTCCACAGCTATGGCCACCTCATATGCCCCCAAGTTTAAAGGTCTTGCCCCTTGGGGTCCGATGTGAAATCCTCCCCAACTGTCCATACACTACTAGAGAAAACCCAATCAACAACAAAATCAATTTGTCTCTAAAAGCTGAGAATTCGTCCCAAAATAATGTTTGAGACGGAATCATTTTGTGGCTAAGGTCGTCTCCTAATGCTCGTCCCTAATTATTAAAGACAACGGTTGATAAATTCCGTCTCCAAATGCATTTGGAGAAGAAAATAAAATTGTCCCCTGTTCAACAAAATTTCATCCCCCAATCTCATTCAAGTTGGCGGGAAAATTAACTATAAATGATGCCAATCGAATGAATAAGCGACAAAACTCATTCCGTCTCTTATTATTTTCAAAATTTAAATTATTTTCAAATTTAATCGCGCCAATCAAACGAATATGGGACGATTAAAACCAGCCAAATAGTGAATTTGACACACAAATTTAGATACAAATGAGCAAAGACAAACCCCAATTCCATTATTATAAGACGGCTAAAGTTCAAACACTAATATAAAGGACTGCGACATAGTTTAAAATAAGACCGTCTAAACCACAATACACCAGCAACTGAATACAATATTGATCAAAAATGCATATCGAACTCGAGTACAGTATTGCATTTGCATATGCAAAACTGGAGGTGTCATAATCATTTCTTCTTGGCAATGAAGAGGCTCCACTTCTGCTCTCTAGAGTTAATCCTAATCAGCTTCGCCTTCCATTCATCAACTATATCATTGTAGTCTTGCTGAATATATTTTGATTGCAAAGAATCAGAAATTTATGAATGCATAGAAATGTAATAATATAACAAATGCACATAGAAAACGAGGAAGAAACTCACCTTAGAAAAGTCCTCAATGAATGGATCCTTGTCATTGCATCACGCAAACCTGATCAGTACGATCCTCGGCAATTACGCCATCAAAACCAGCATATGAGATTAGTATAACCATAAAGTTTAATTTTCTGTCAAGAAAATTTAAATACTAGAGTGTAAAAGGTGGGTTGAGCAAAAATAATCAAGTGAATAGTATAGAATGCTCTTTCCCAAGAAGCAATCCAATAGCTGCAGTCATATCCATTACTATGCTATGTATAGATAAATGGCATCTATATTTTCAGGTAGATACTTGGAATTTGGTTTAGCTTACTGTACTGATTGGATATGATATTGGGAGGAAGACCAACAGATCGAAGAAGAGGAACCAAGAGAGAGAGTTTTGCACCAACAATTAGTCCATAATTAGCACACAAAGCTTGAGGGATAATCTGGAAAAGATGAAAAAAGAAAAAGAAAAAAGATGAGTAAATAAAACTGATTCTTCATGCCTAATTACATAACTAAAAGTAGAGGCCTTTCAAAATGCAAACTCTTGCCTCCGTAAAAGCAAGTACAAGGATGACTGCAGCAAAGATAGCAGGCCATGCTGGGACAACTGTGTCCAAGAAAATGGGAAGTGCCTTGCATAACACAATGCCTAGAATCAAATCACATGTGTTTAGGATACATGTCTACATAATGCATAGTGAGTATAATCAGCATAACTCTCCCCCATTTATTGATATTCAGTATTGTAGCCTAGTTTTAGGGCTGGCTGAGTCATCAAGAATGAAAATCAATACAAAAAATTGCGTAAATTTTTTCTTTTCTCTTTTACTTAGGATGCACATAATGAAAGTAAAATCCATTTGCTTTTAACCATTTGCATCTCTTCCGATACTATCCACCAATCGAGGATCAAGAAGTGGTGGATACTTCACATTTATGGGACGATATAAATGACAATTCACAGAAGCAAGAAGAGCTTGCAACATAAGGGGAGCGGAACTTTAACAATGATATGTAAGTGAAAGAAGAAGCGTAGATTTGAAAAGGTAGGAGAGACAGTGTTGAAGAGAAAAAAAAAAACAAGACATAATGGTAAAAATGTAACCTCATAAAACTCCAAAAAGTTTAGTTTGATATTGAAGTCAATATCATCAGTCAAAACTTGCTGCAAAGGGTGAGGAGTGAAATACGCGATCAATTGCCCCTTTATCTTGGCCTGAACATACAAAAACAAAACCATATGACATAAATCCTATCCATAGCACAAGATGCAAGATTAAAGAATTAAAGAAACAGTATTGCACCTAATATTATATGCCTTTTTAACAGACGAGGGAAGGAAGAAAACAAAGTCAATAAAAATTTCCAAACAACAAAGTCCACCAAGAGCCTATTTGACTAACACTGTAACTGATGAATCGAAAATCACACAAATGAGCTGCCTTCAGATTATGAACAACTAACATTTGACACACAGAACACACTTGCATATGAAAATTGAAAAATTCACACTCCTATTCATTACACTAAACTCAACAATTCAAACACTTTTTCCAAAACGATTCATTCAAATGCTCAATCCTTCACCTTGGGTAGTCATATTCTCAAAGCGAAGCACTTTTGATATGAAGTTCACACTAGACCTAAGGAAAAATCCAAATGCAAATATTCTAAATTTTGAAATTGAGCGTTGCAATATGATCTCCATTACAATCGATATAGCATAATAGAAAACGAGAATTCATAGAGGAGGGGCGGGCGGGGGGGGGGACGAGACTAGAAGAATCGCCACCTACATACCCACGAGATCGAGAAGATTTCGATCAAAAACCCTAATGCCTGAAGAAATTCCTATCCTTTATTACCTTTTATTAAAGATCAAAATGTATCTTTATTTTTTTCTTTCGTTATTTGTAATTTTACTTGTTTATCCTTTTCCATTAACGTAGTTTTCATAGTGTCTCTATAAGGGGTATTTACGTAAAAAATTATGTCTGAGTTAACAAACACATTTTAATAGATAAAATAATTAAAATAAAAGAA
Organism: Rosa chinensis; assembly: GCF_002994745.2. Taxonomy (NCBI): domain Eukaryota; kingdom Viridiplantae; phylum Streptophyta; class Magnoliopsida; order Rosales; family Rosaceae; genus Rosa; species Rosa chinensis. Next base: position 1,484,602 of record NC_037088.1, on the reverse strand, counting down.
TCCTAATAAGCTATTAGAATTAGGAATAATAGAAATAAAAGAATCCTCTAATACACTAAATTCTTTTCATATAGAAGATGATCTAGAGAATCCGGATTTTCAAAAAAGTTATCTTAGGTTGTTAATAGTAGTGCAATTGTCTTCTAGTCGAGTCTCTAACGTTCCTCATTATGACATTAACAAACAAATATTACCAGTACCAAAACAAAAAAAAAGACTAAAATTTTGACTCTAATTTGAGATTTGGTGTACTAAATGAGGAGAAGAGAAACTTAGAGAGGCGAGATAGATGAGAGGGATTGTATGATAGAGACACTACTGCTGGGAGGTATTGGTGTTGGAGGTTTGTACGAGGAAGTTGCAGAGTAGTGATCGTAAAATAGTTCGAAGAACTGAGTTAAATGGAGAGGATATTTATATGTAAGATCGAAACTACATCGTTTTAATCCCAATCAGTCGCTATACATTATTTATTTTTGCCAAACCCTGTCCAAATGAAAAGTTATAAAAGGAAAAATACCGCCAACAAAATTAGGGACAAAATTTTTCGCCCCTAATTCTTTTCGTCCAAAATTTGAAATTCAGTGCAAGTGTGCAACTAACCGCTTGAATTTTACCACTTATTTGCGAAACCTAGTATGCATAGGAGACTAAATTAAATTTCGTCCCTAATTAAATTTTGGGACAAATATTTTTTTGTCTCTAATTGAAACTTATTTGTCTCTAAATAGCGTTGGACAGAGAGTTTTGAAAAACAAAAATTTTAGGGACAAAATAATTTTTTTTGTCTCTAATCATGTGTTTGGGGGACGAAAAATTGGTCCGTCCCGAAAAGATTTGTCTCCAAAGGGGTTTTCTCTAGTAGTGATACTCTCTGAAGGTTCCATCTAATTCAAGAAACTTGCAGCTTTAGTTAAGAAAATAAATTTATAACACCATATACCCAAAATCATCCTATCCCTAAAAAAAAAATTTCAAGATCTGTTGCTATAGCTATAAAGATCAGTTCCTATTCTTAGTCTTATGACCTGGTAAACACTAGGCTTTGATACCACTTTGTCACACCCTAACCCGGAAAACTGCCAAATTTTTTTTTTTTTTCAGAGTAAGGGTGTGAATAGCTTTTAATTGTCAAAGATAAGAAACACTTTGGCAAATAAAAACTATATTGACAAAAAATGAGAATCAGAGGTGACTTGTGGTTGAACTCTTTATTGCATAAGTAAGTACTTACAAGAGAAACAAAAGCAAGCTTAGGAAATAAGCTTTATTGTACAAAGATGAATCAAAACAGTAAACTAAAAATTTATTTCTCCTTCTCCTACTCCCAAATTTCCAGAAATTAAATTCTAACCCCCAAGAGCATGATCTGCACAATATCATAAAAGGGGTGAGCTTAAAGCTCAGTAGAGCAAACCTCAAACATATAATTTGTGATGATGCAATACAGAAAATAACTTCTTATCCTCTGATTGTTAGTAATCTTGTACTAATCTCGGTCACCAGTGTCTTCTTGCCAAACATTAGATCGTTTTATCAATAATAATTGAAGGGGCTTCTCTCCCCAAGTGTATATACCATTGGCTGACTTTGCTGGTCCCTTACGAGTATTAGACTCAACTACACAATCATTTTTACTCTTTCTTCAAGCTAGGATTAGATAAAACAACATGATAATGAACTAAACAAATATTTTACACAACATAAACAATCTGATCAGTAGCAAATATCACTCAAAATCATATCAATAGACTGATATAATCAAACTTGAGGTTCCCCAAAACTTCCCCTACCTTAAACCTGGTTTAATAAAGCTGAGGCTTTGTTTCTAGACCTCTCAAAGCTTGTTTTCTGGACTTTGCTGATTCCAGAGTCTCTAAATTGTTTTCTGCTATGTTTTTCTAACTTGTGTTTCTTACTGCAGGTAAAGGCTTCTTTTATACTAGAAGATGTAATCATTAGAAGCTATAAGTAGACTAGCCACCTCCTGCTTAGCTTAGTCAGTTAGATAACCATTGGGAGCAGCTTACTGCCAGCTCCTGCTTAAAAAAACTCATCTGAGGATTAACCCAAATTGCCAGCTCCTGCTTTGAGCTTGTTGCCCAAGTTTTAAGCTGCTCTAAGAGCAGCCACTTGTTGCACACACTTAACTTTAAGTCTGCAGGTTCTTAATTGTGGTTAGAAGTGTGTGCACATGTGTTTCTAATAAGCTGCTAGGTGACTCAGCAGTTAAATAAAACAAATAACATTCCAGATTTTCTTTTCTTCTTCTAATGTGTTTTTGTGCATGCACTGCAGGTTTTAATAAAACTTCCAGCTGAAGAAAAAATTCAAGAAGAAGGAGCATAATAAGTTAAGCATTTGCTGGAAATTTTGGTACATTTGCAAGAAGTAATGGCAGAAAGTCAAGGAAGCTATAATTTCAAATCATGAACAAGAAATTGATGTATTGTGACATTTGGAAACATGTATTACTGTAAATATAGTACTTGTAGCTATCTATGTAACCTTATTGAAACCTAAGCACAATTTGTACTTTTTTTCTTTTCTTTTCTTTTTGACAAAGAATGTAAACAGGTAAATGTTTGCTTTTGTTTGTAAGAAACACTTGTGTTCTACTCTAGCATTTTGTTAACAAAAGCTAGTTGGTTTTTGAGTTATAAAAACAAATAAACCAAAATCAGCAGGGATCAAACAATTCATCATTCATGACCCCATACACAAAGCTAGACCCTCTATATTTAATCATTCTTTTGCCAAAACAATTAAGTATATAGCTATAAATAGTTTAGAAGTAGAGTAAACTAAACTAATTAACTTAATTAGAATTCAAGTCTTCACAAATCGCCCCACCACCCGACGCCGCCACCGTCGCCGGAATCCCAATCCTCACGGCCTCACCAAAATTTCCAGAGTTTCTTCTCTTCCTCCCCTCTTTCCATTTCTCCAACTAAAATCAAGAAATTTGGCCATTTAATCCTCCAAAAACCCTAGAACCCGAAGCTAATTTGGGGGTTTTTGTGATTTCTTCTTTCCAAGCTCAAATCAAGGTAATATCCCTCCTAATCTAGCCTCTATTCATCCGATCTACACTTATTTCTTCCTAAATCCGAGTTTTTGATTTTGATTTGTGATTTTGTTTGCATGAACCCGATTTCTCCTTAAACCATGAAGCTAGGCTACGGGTTTGGCAAGGATTTTTGGTAAGGATCTACCCATGCAACCTTGTTTTCGAGTTTTTTGGTTGAGATGTTGATGTTGCACGGATTTGTAGGTGAAGAAGGCCAAGGAGGAGGAATAGGCCGTGATTTTTGAAGAAGAAAGGGTAAGAAATGGGTTTTGGACAAACCCTAGAATATTTGGAATTTATTTGGTTGATTTTGATTGTGTTGAGCTATTGTTGTTGTTGGAAAAATTGTGAAAAATAGAGATTTGAGGATGGTTTAATTAGTAGGATTTTATCAGCCTAATTTTCAAAGTGTTGGAATTTTGTTGTGGAAGATTTGGTGATTGTTGTTGTGTAGTTTTGGCCAAAAGAAAAGGAAGAAGAAAAGAAATGGATTTGTTTTTGGAAGAAAAGGAAAATAAAGAAAATGGTAAAAGTTGGATTAAATGAGTTTTACTGTGGTAAAGTGGTAAAAAGTGACGAAAGTGAAAGTAAAGGTAAATTCGGTAAAAAAAAGGAGGTAAAAGATAAAAGTGAAAGTGTGGAGGTAAAAGTCATGGTAAAAGTGAAAAGGTGAAAAAGAGAAGAAAATAGGTAAAAGTAAAAGTAAAACTTATTTATAATTATTTACTTATTTATTTTTAATAAATAAGAATTATTTACTTATTTATTTTTAATAAATAATAAATAATAGTAAATAAAGGAATACTTGGTCAAAAGTCAAAAGTCAACTCCGAGAGTTGACCAGGGTTAACCGACCTCGAAAAACATGAGGATCTACTCGACTTTGGTGGCTCAGATTGGCGAAAGTTTAGCGGAGCGATAATGACGTTTTCCTTTTTAAGAAAGAAGTAGTTTCCCAAATTGGTAAAGGTCGAAAGAAATAATTAATGGCCTCATTGAAATAAAAAGGATTTAGTGTGCGCGGTTACTTAAAGTTGATCATAATGTTTACCTGGATAATTACTTACAAACTAAGTAATGGTTCAGGAAACACGATCGTTAAGGAGGCTTAAGCGGAAAGCATCAGAGTGTGGAGTATGCCAGCGTTTTCCAAGTAGGGTGAGATGTCCCTAGCTTCCTTGTTAGAGGCTTTTCGATATATGTGGAATGCTCTAGTATAATATTATGTTGCCTGCAACTATGTTTTTGGTTGTTCATTAGTCGATGCCTCGTGATACCTATGTTTTCATAACTGATGATTGTTGATTGCGAAAACAGAGGCTAGACTTGCATGTTGAGATACTGTACCCTTTTGTATGTTTGTGTTTGTGACCTGAAAGTGAATGAGACCTAGACGCATAGATTCCTAGGGATCCCACGGTGTCGATAACCGTGAACCTCCGGAGGGGGCTGTGCTCCTATGTTTGTCGAGGAAAGGTGAGTACAGACAGTGAACCAGTCATAGGAGACTCAGAGCCAGGAAATGGACACTTTCGCTACTTGTAACCATAAAGACTATAGAGTAGTTGGCCGGTTCTCGAAGGATGACGAACCAGGTCGGTCACCGATTTATTTTAGTTTAGCCAGTAGGTAAGTATCTCGGAGCTCCAAGTTGTGTGAAGCATGCTGCATATGATTTCATGAAACGAAACAACTATGATTGTTTTTACTTGCATTTGTTTACTTGATTTTACAAATGCGCGCAACCTATATCTTAGTAGCTATGTTTTACTTATAGTTTTCAAACCTAACTAAGGTTGGGTCGGCCCCTATTGGGCTAGCGAGGATGAAATGCTCACCCCTACATTTCAGGTTACAACTAGGTCATTCCGGACGATTTTGATTAGAAGTGGGTCGTTGGCCGAGTTCGTGTGTTGTTGTTCCTATTGCTTGAAGTTCTTCCCTTTTGGTATTCCATCGATTTACTCGCTTTTCTTTCAATGTTGAACTCTGTGAGGTCCGCCTACCTGGGACCGCGCCTCACCTCTTTGTTTTATTGTTGTTGTTGGACTACTTTTATTTCTGTCATGATGTAAGCCCTAAGGCGCCACAGTGCACTTGCCCACCTTTTTTTTTTTTTTATCATTTCCAGACTTGTTAATTTGAATGTTGGGTTGTTGATTTAAAGTCTTTTCTTAAAAGTTTTTCTTGGTCTCCTATTTTCTAAAAATTGCATTTTTAAAAATGCCTTGTAGTATTGAGTTGGTAGGTCTACGGTATGTCTACGACGTATCAAGCTCCTATTGGCTTAATATTACGACACTGTGGTATATCGGGTCCCCACAGGCGTGCTCCGTCTCAGGCAGCGGAGACCAGGTTTCGGGGGCGGCGACCCAAGGCGCGTGCTGGATCAAAATTAGGCTGGGCCCTAAACTGTGGCTGGAATACCCTTGCTTCATGGGTTTATGTTAGGGTTTGGGCCCAATTTTTGGGTCTTGCCCAAGTTATTTTATTTTCTGAAGTATTTTTACTTTTATTTTCCTTAAGTTGGATGCGCTTTATGCGACCAATAAAATCCTACATATGTTGTGTAGGCCTAATCGGGCCATGTGCGAGTTATTTGTTTCGTCAAATGGGCACTGCCGCCTAGTGGCAGGGTGAGACAATGTGTCGTCGGATTTATTTTTCGGCCACATCATAATAGGAAAGCTGTGCTAAAGCTGGCAATTATGATATGTTGTAATCGTGTTACATATCGAGTTATCTTTCCGCTGTGTCACTGCTATGTTAAAACAAATGGAGTAACTGATTGTGCACTCTTTGCTAGTTGGTGCTTGTTAGAATACAAGTCTCTTGTAGAGATTTCTGATATTATTTCAGAAAATACTCTAAATGCTTATTGTAATCAAGAGTTTAGGCTCAATGTCCCCCTTTGTATTCGACAGTTTCATTAATCAAAGCTTGAGGACACCTGCACCAGCTCTTTATTCAAAAAATAATATTAATAATAATCGCCTTTCAAGAAGAAAAAAAAAAAAGAACAATTGAGAAATATATAAATTTTAGTGTGATTTGATTTGATGTAACCTTTAATCCGATCTTTTGCGACACCATGCATGTCTTGGGTATTGATTTGATGGCTTCAAATCTTCTGTCCCCAATTCCCTATTCCCTTCCCTGTCTCCCTATTAAATTTCGACACGTGGCATTTGTCGTCTCCTCAACCTTACCACCTCATTCCAACAATCCAGCCTACTAACCCCGCGTGTATCTCTAACCCAACTCTAACTCACCCTAATTCCTAAAACCCACCCACGGCTTCAAATCCTCTGTCCCAGCTACCTCTCTCTGGTTTTTAGCCTGGGTTTCTGGGTTTTCAGAAATTTTGGAATCTTTGGGTTTTCAAGTTGAATAAAGCCAATGCCAAGTTCACAATCGCAAAGGAATGATGATCTCTGGGTATAGCGACTGACTGTACAGCTGAGAATGCTGGGGGATTGAAACCATGGCCAAATGTCTTCAGGGAGTTTATTGCTCCAACTGAAGTAACCACTCCGTGAGATCTCTCCAAAGTCACAAAAAGGATTTTGGTTCCATTTAGATTAATACTACTACAAAGGGATCTAAACACACTCAGCTCAAAACAAAAAATTTCAATGAATAAATTGTAACTTGTATTCCTACAGAAGTAGAAAATATCAAACAAACCGAAAAATATCCAAAATCTTGAAGAAAATTGGTACTGGAAAAAAAAAATTATAAATTGAGTATTTCTTGTCAGTTGCTTATATATTCCCAGCCAGTACATCAATGTGAAAATAAGTTGATAATTAAGTATATAGTGTTGAACTGGAAACACCCAAAACTTGCAAGCCAAGTCCTGCCCAGCTTCAACACGTCCGCCGCCGACGACAGATCGCCCAACGCTCCGCCCGTCCTGTCTGGCCGCCGCCCTCGACCTTCCGCCAGCAACGCCACTCCTCATCTCAACCTCCTCGGACTAGGATTAGTTAGGGAGAACTCCACGCAAAGAATACGAAAAAACAACCGGAAAACAGGGACAACGCCTGGAAAAATGAGCCACCTCCTACCCACAAACCATCGATCTAGATCCGGAAGGATGAAGATCAGGGTTAGAGAGGAGGGGGAGGGAACTGGGTTCAGATCTGTTTTCTCTTTCTTGAGAACAAACTCAACAAAGAACTTAAGAGGTATCTACGATGGCCAACTTGGGGTGAGTTAGAGTTGGGTTAGAGATACACACGGGGTTAGTAGGCTGGTTAGAGGTGGTTAGGCTTAGTAGATAACAAATGCCACGTGTTGAAATTTGATAGGGAGACAGGAAAGGGAATAGGGATTTGAAGCGTGATTTGATTGTTATGACAAGCAGCACATGTGTTTTTTTTTTTTTATGACAAGCAGCACATGTGTTTGTACTTGATTATGTCGCTGACTCCTTTCATAACGCCATGTGATCTAACAAACTATAAATTTTGAAACTACATGTTGTAGAGTGATTTGAATTTGTTACTGTTTCAAAACTTTTAGCAAGTTATTTTAGTTCATGATTGAGTAGTGAATATTTTTAAATTAAGTTAAATTCACCATTATTGTCTGGACTTTACTGTCCCGGTCATATTATTGCCTAATTTCTAAAAATGATTAGTAATATATAGACTTAATTTTTATTTTATCTTTTTCACGTCTGTTTTTTCCTTGCTGTGGCGTGTAGAGAATTAGCTGAAAGTATGAGATGCAAAGAAAGGCCATATAGCTAGGCTAAGGTAGAAAAAGCTCCCTAACTATTTGGCGAGGTTATCTAGTTGAAAGAAAAAAATTAGGCTGAGTGTTTTTTTTTTTTTTTTTTTGAGAGAATTGGGTGTCAATCTATTAATATCAAATGTAAATAACATTACAAAGCTCACACAAAAGAAAGACTACGACAAGATTGTCCATCCTTAGGGAGCCCTATGGCAAAAACCAAATGAAACAATACAACTATGGCGAACTAAAATGCAACATCATCATAAGATTAATACCAAAGCCAATAACATGACACTACTAGAGAAAGTCTCGAAACGATACCAAGCACTAGTCTTAATTTAATTCTTGAAATCTTAGGAGGCAACCCTAGATAACAGTGCTAGCTTAAAACCTAAATAATACTAGATTAAAAAACCCTAAAAGATTGAGCCCTAACCAAGTTAGGCCCAGCCCCCTAGCCTAGCAAAATGCAAGCCCAACTTGAGGCCTAGCACACCACCCTCATGAACATAAACCCAACCAGCAGCCGCCATACACCGTCACTTGCACACCACGTCCGACCCAATCCGGAAGCACAAGGAACCATCGCCCTTCCCCCTAGCTAAGAGAGATCGACAAACACAGTATCCACACCACCATGAAGAAGCCGCTGCAACTCAACCACAAGCCTTCACCTCTACCATGCAGCTCCCTTTGTACTTGACCTTAATAGAGCCGCCATCCCACCATCCTCATCCAAAGCGCACCGGATCGGCAAACGATCCATGTGTCGACCAATCCCAACGCCAAGGTGCTTATTCCACCTCCAAGCCCACCTCCCATCACGGAAAGAAGAGCATACCAGTGAGGAGATCATAAGCCCCGTCCGATGATGACGTCGTGAAGACATGCCGTTGGACGGAGCAAAAGAAGAGACAATGGCTGCCTTTCCTAGAGGAAGTTGTGTTGTGTTTCCATATAGAGAGAGAGAGAGAGAGAGAGAGAGAGAGAGAGAGAGAGAGAGAGAGAGAGAGAGAGAGAGAGAGAGAGAGAGAGAGAGAGAGAGAGTCAACACTAAATCAAACTAGAAAATGATCTTAACACAATGGATTGAGTTACCTTGTACCCGCATATGGAGATAGCTGATGAAGAGGAGATCGTGAACCAAACAGCATGGCCAACGGTTCATGTTGAATTTTGAATATTTGTATTACTTAATCACCATCTAATTTGAGAAGCTAACATTTTTGTTTACTTAACACTAACCTTTGGGCATGAGCTTATATGATTGTTGATTTATACTATTTTTTTTTTATAATAAAAATTCTATTAAAATATGGGAAAAGAATAATTAATTGTAAGAGTAGTTATATATTAAGCTCAACATTTGTGAATCGAGTGTTTTAACTAGAGGAATTCAATGGCAGGTGGGCAATAAAACCAGACGCAGGAGTCTAATCAGCGGAGGTTCCTAAAGAGGTCGTCATAGATCTTATAAGTTACGAGAGAGATCGCCAGAGACTTTTACTACCCCTAATGAAACTGAATATATTTTTATTGGAGGGCAATAAAAATTATTGGGTATTATTAGAAAGCAATAAGTTGGCCGCGGGACTCCGGTCGAGAGGTTGCAGGAGGTCCCCAAAGAGGTTGCAAGAGACTTTTTACCCCAATAAATTTTTATTGGGGGGAGGGGGCAATAAAACCAGATAGAAGACTCTGGTCACCGGTCTGGAGGTTGCCGGAGACTTTTGTTACCCCTAATAAAACCCAATAAATTTTTATTGGGGCAATAAAAAAAAAATTTGGGTATTATTGGGGAGCAATAAAACCGGTGCCAGACTTCAGTCACTGATCCGAGGTTGCCGGAGGTCCCCAAAGAGGTCGCTGGAGACTTCTATTATCCCCTAATAAAACCTAATAAATTTTTATTAGAGGGCAATAAAAAGTTTATTGGACGACAATACAACCGGACGCGGGACTCCGGTCACCAGTCACCGATCGTAGGACTCCGATCACCGGCCACAGGTCACCGGATTCAGGCGACCAATGACAGGAGTCCGACGATTACTTAACAGAGTCCGGCGAAGTCTCCAATGACTTCTTTCTCTCTAAGAGACAAAAAGAGAGAAGGCAAAATTGTCCCGAAAATTAACAAAAAATAATATAAAAAACTTAATTGGGTATCAGGGTAAAAAATATGTAAGTTATTGGGTAAGTGGGTAATCTTATAAGATGTTTGGGTAAGTGGGTAATCTTATAAGATGTTTGGGTAAGTGAAGTTAGTGTAAATAAAATTTGAGTAAATGGACATTTTTCCTAAAAAGTAATTCAATAATTCAATCTTGTGTAAGGTAAAGTGAGCAAACCATTGGATTGCAATACCATTGAATTAGGATAGTATGCTCCTCCTATTATTACATTATTTGTATCACTTCATTTCCAACTTCTGGCCAGGCAAGGGAAAAGAAAACCATTGATAAAAGGGACAACAAATAGGACTTTCATGCCAGATATGAAAAAACGACATGAATAGGAAAAATAGAAAGAGAAAAGAAGATAAAAATTGTCAACATAGATAGAATCAAAGAATAACGTAGGATACAACGAGTTTTATACGTTTTTTTTTTTTTCTAATTAGAGTCATGAGTTCAATGATTTAGGGTTCAATTTATTTGGAGGTGGGGTAGGGGTGAAATTGGCATCCTATTTAAAAAAAACCACACTCTGCTTCATGTACATGTTCATTAGATAATTACTCATAAAAATGGGTATGATTTGTAAAGCAAAAAAAAAAAAAAAATTGTCAATTCAATCCCTATTATTATATTTTAAATTTTCACATTAGGGATGTTTATGCATTATTTAAGGCCCCTTAGTATTGCTTCCTCTCTTTCTTTCTTTTTTAATATATATGAGGGTTTTATACACGGTACGCATATACATTGCATCTAGCTAATTAGTTGGTATTTTTATTCTGGTCATATAATTAGTAGGTATGGCAAACACGTTTTACACATTTGGGTGGTATGGACCACTTATTCTCTCTTATTTATTACGTCAGACATGTTTTTATTGAGGCAGTACTGTTAATTGCATGGAGGTACATACTGTATGATTTTCCACAAATTAAATTAACAACATCTATATGCTAGCTTACTTAAGTAATTAAAGAAATTTAGCTAGCACTTATGATATTAATTTCTATTCAAAAAAAAAAAAAAAAAGGAAAATGTTTGAATACCCTAATTTTAAGAAAATTATTCTTAATTTTCCCACCAAACTTATGGATTTCCTCATTACTCATAAGATGACTGATTTTATTCCTTAATACCCAATTAAGTTTTTTTTTTTTTTTTATTGTTTTTTGTTTAGTTTTGAGACTATTTTCCCCTCTTCCTCTTTCTCATATCGAGATAAAGTTGGAGAGAGAGAGTGGGGTCACCTAAAAGTTTGCTGGAACCTCACCGAATTTTTCCGAAACGTCGATTGAGGTCCCTGAACTTTGTCGGATTCTCGCCGGAGGTCGCCAGAGGTCTACGGGGAGGTCATTGAATATCTCATAAAAGTTTTAGGAGGTTTGCTGACCCCAATAAAAGCTATTATTCTTGCATAGGAATTTAACGGATCAACAGTTGAAATCATCAAATTAGGTCATATACTAGTGTAAAATAGTAAAAATGCTCAAATTCTTAAAGTAAGAGCAACTCTAACAGTTTCCCTATCATTTCTGTATTATAGGGAAGCAAAAGTCAAAATTTTAGTCTTTTTTTCTTCTCCAACTCCAACATATTCTCTATTTTACAGCAATCTCTAAAATCTCCATAATTCTTCCTTAAATTTTAGAGATTGCTATAAATTTAGGGAATTTGGTTTTCTCTTTCCTCATTATCTCTAAAATATGGATAGTTATAGGGAATCTGTTAGAGTAAAAGAAGCTCATTTTTCTCCAAAATAGAGAAAAATGAAAATATGGAGAAGCAGTTGGAGTTGCTTTAAGGTCTTGTCTAGAACGGGTCTATATATATATATATACATATATATATATATATATATATTACATTAAAAGGAAATTGCATTAAAGGAAAATTGAAACCTTGATCTAATCTAATCCTAACTCAATTCTCTACCCTCTTCCATAGAGACCAAAACATAAAGAAAAGTAACATTATTAGTTGAAGAAGATCTTTTGTCTCATGGTAGCTTACTCCAGTTCCCTTACAAAATTCTCGCTATTTGGTCAGCTTTACACTTTACATGTTTCTAGTGATTCACATGGTTTTATCAAATGATACAAGTCTTGGATAAGAATCTACATCGCACTAGAACACCCTTATTGGCGATCCTCTACATCGCTCTAGGGTTCCTCAAACAATGTGATATGTCCCACCTGGTAAATCTTTAACCCTTCCCCCTCTTACTATGACTACAAAATGTTCTCGTAAATTATGGCCAAATATTTGAGAAGTGATTTCAAATCCAGAGGTTAAGCATATTTTGCCAACTTTATTGAGAAATGATTTCAAATTCAGAGGTTAAACGTAATTTGGCAAATTTACAAGCATAAGGCAGAGTGTGATAGTGGAAAAGTTGATAGATAAGTCACCCTTATTACCATTCCACATAACTGTAAATGAGATTTTCACCTTATACATATGGCTCCTCATTTAATTTTTTTCTTTTTTTGGTTAATAAAGGGCTGGTGCGGTTGCTCTCAAGTCTTGATTAATGAAACTATCGAATACAAGGGGGACATTAAGCCTAAACCCATGATTACAATAAGCATCTAGAGAACGTCCTAAAATAATAACAAGAGCCTCTACCAAATAAATGTATTCAATCAGACACCAACTAGCAAAGAGTGCTCTACTGGTTACTCCATTTGCTTTGACATAGCGGTGACATAACGGAAAGATAACTCAATATGTAACTCGATTACAATGTAGCATAGTTACCATAAGCACAGCTTTCCTACTATGTTGCTGCCGGAGGTTAAATCTGACGATACTTGGCTTCACCCTACCACTAAGCAGTAGCGACCATTTGACAACTCGCCGCCTACCTAGAGCAGACAAGGCACTTAGAGTGCACACACTGACATTCAGCCCTGTAAAATAGATGTAGGGACTTATTACGCACCAAAAACACTACCACACTAACCAACTAACATAATTAAAATTAAAAATAAAACATAAACCCAAACCAGCCTGGGCCAGGCCCAAAAAAAGAGCCCTAGCCTAAGCCTCAACACAGGAAGCAAGAGATTTCCTATTCGATTGATTTTTTACAGAAATAATATTTAAATGCTAAATATTTAAGATTTGGACCGTTGGATTATAAATTTATTAAGTAAAAGTATATTAATCGACAATAGGTGAATATGTTCGTTCACCCTAAGGGTGAACCTAAAAATTATTTATAATAAATACTACTTCCGCGTGTATCATATCATTAAGTTAATAGTATTTATTTAATAAATGGTATCATATTCACCCTCCGTACGTACAATAGCAAAATTCAATTATAATAGGGAAAATCGTCCGTACAGTATCTGACATTTTCTCCATTCTAAATTTCAGTACCTCACGTTCAGAAAATACCAGAACGGTACCTGAGGTTCTGACCCTGATCGAATATCGGTACCTGGTGACGTTACCTCCGTTACAAAAACTGACAGCTGACATATTTTGATCATTAAATGACCAATTTACCCTTTTTTTCTTGTTCTCATATAATAAAAAAAAAACTTTTTATTTTATTTATTTATTTATTTTTTATACATGAATGCCAAGTGAAAGGGTCAGGAGGCTCGTAGGTGGGAAGGGCTCAGGCAGGAAGGTTCAAGTGGTGGTCGGGCACCAGCAATTTCAAGGTGGCGCAGCAGCACAACAACACTCCAGCAGAGTCGGTGAGCCACCATCACCATCACAGCAACAGCGCTCCAGCAGAGTTGCTCGAGAGGTGGGAGTGGCTGGCTTCGATAGGGGGCGGCGAAGGAATTGGAAAGCCATCATTCATCAGCCACCATCACCACCACCACCACCACCACCACAACCACAACCACAACCACACGACCCCATCCCCAAACTTTGTGATTCAAACAACACCCGTAGCAAATTTCAACACATAACACCACCAAAGTGGTTAAAGGAAAACAACCTGAGAAGATTTTCATGTCGATCACTTCGATTTCCCGAAACCCAGACAAAGCCAAGTCCTTGAGCAAGTCATTGGGTTTACTCCTTGGCTGAGTTTAAAGTTGGGTTCAACTCTAATTCAATGCAGAGCAAGAAAAAAGAGGAGCTACTAGAGAAGATGGTGGGTCTGGTGACGGAGCTGGTTCACCGGCAAACTCGGCTGCTGGGATCATTGTCGCAGAGGGTGGAGTAGCTGGAGAGGGCTCTCATCAATGAGAGATTTAGGGAGGAAGAAGAGGAGACATGATGTAGATTGCAGGGAAGGGTTCTGGGTTTGAATGGGGCCGAGAGAGAGAGAGAGAGTGGGGGAGTGGGGGGGGGGGGGGGAATGATAGGGAGAGAGAAAAAGAAAATAGAAAAAAAATGAATTAGATAAAAAAAAAAAAAAGATTAAAATATGAAAAGACGAAAATATCCTTCAGCTGTCAATTTTTATAACAGAGGTAATGGCACTAGGTACTGATCTTTGGTCGGGGTCGAAACCTCAGGTACCGTTTTGATATTTTCTGAACGTGAGGTACTGAAGTTTAGAATGAGGAAAATGTTAGGTACTGTACGGACGATTTTCCCATTATAATATGAAATAGAACATCAACTTAGTTTCTCTCTTTGTTTTTTTTCCTTATCTTTCAATAGATGACTATCGGTTTTTATCTTTGGTTCCTTATCTTCAACCATATCATTAAGTTAATAGTATTTATTTAATAAATGGTATCATATTCACCCTCCTTAGGTACAATAGCAAAATTCAATTATAATATGAAATAGAACATCAACTTATTGGTTTTTCTCTCTTTGTTTTTTTCCTTGTCTTTCAATGAATGAATATCGTTTTTTATCTTTGATTCCTTATCTTCAACAAATTAATGACTATCGTTTTTGTCTTTGCTGACTTGTCATTTGGATTATTCACGAATGATTGCTAGTCAGTTGTCACAAAACAAAAGTTTTTTAAATAATTAAAGCTATGGACTTATTTATTTCTACATAACCACACATGCATGCTCAGTTATTCATCATGTGTAAAACATGAAAAAGAAAAAACAAAACATGAGTAATTCCATCTATATGTATTATGTACTTAGTTCAGACCCAAAATAATAATAATAATAATCTATATGTACTTAGTTATTACACCTGTGTGAATATAAATGAATGAACCCATCAAAGAGTTGGAGCAACCAAACTAAACAAAGCTAGCTAGCTAGCCTGTAGCTGCCTAGCCAGGTTAAGCAATCATGATGATGATGAAGCCTCAGCTGCAAAAACCACTCTCCTCCTCTGCTAGATCTAGTCCTCTCTTACCACCAAAACCCGGCAGCTCCGCCATTCTGAGCAGCCCTTTCTTCCTCAACATCCTTCCTGCACGCGGCCACACAAAGCACTACTTGAGCAAAAAATATAATCGCATCCGTGCCTCCAGTGAAGTAAAGGCAGCAACAGCAACCAACACAGGGGTAGATAAAACAGATACTGCAGTTACAGTAAAGGCAGTGGTTACAGTGCAAGAAACAGCGGCAAACATCCTCTCCACCCTTAGCTTGACTGCACCGCTCGACACCCTCACCGATTTCGCCGGCAAAACCTTTCTTCTCGAGCTCGTCAGCGCTCAACTTGACCCCAGTAAGCTAACTACTGAAGAAATTAATTTAGTTAATTATTCATAACTAGTACGTTCTAACTTCTAACTCATCCGATCTGACTCTCTACATATATTACTTGATTCCAACCAGTTTGAGTTTTAACTTTCAGAATCCTTTCCTCTCAATTGCTTCTGGGTATGAACTTTTAGACTCTTAAAAGTTAAAACTATGAACTTTAATTCTTTTTTGGTTGGCTCAGAAAAATATGTATCCCCAGGAAATCAAAAACGGTCCTTGAAGTCCTTGTCCTTCAAATTTAATTCACCACTTGAGGTGTTTGGCTCGGACCTTTAATATTAATGAGCTTAATTAATGAATAAGGCGTGAGCCAAAACAAGGGTTCAAAGTCTCTAGTGCATATTTAAACTTATTTGAGGTCAAAAATATTATTTTAGAGCTTTAACTACAATTATATATGTTAAGATTAACCAAGCACCACATCAGAATAGAAGCATGACTGATTAACTACAGATTCTTGACCAAAAAAAATATTAACTGCAGATTTGGTTTATTTTGATTCCCACATCACCATTGGAATTTTCATCGTCAAAAAACTATGCACAACTTTTTAGCGTGTTGATCGAGATGTACTATTCATTTATTTGACTTTTTATTTTATTTTATTTTAATGAATAACTCATTAATTGAAAAAAAAAAAGACAAGTCATTAGTTACATCACCAATGAACTGACGAATTTACGATCAATCACTAAGTATAGATACAAATTAATTGACAGGACCACAGAGAGGTTACGTACTATATGATTCTACTCATTTGCTTTGCTTTGCTTAGTGGGTCTTCCGGCTAGCAGTACAATCATATATCACATCTTATTCTTAAGCATTTTCAAATTACATAAATGATATAAGTCTCAAATGTTTGGAAAATGCTATGAGATGATCAAAAATGGTTGTCATGTGCTGATATCGTATATGGTAGATTATTTTGAGATAAAGTCAAGTTAGTGTACTTATGTATAAAGTCAGTTTACCACAGTATCAAATATAATCTACTTGATGTATTGAAACATTAATGTAACTTAAAATTTTTGACATGAAAAATGCTAAAATTAGGTGATCAAGACTCTCGTACTACTAAGCTTATAGTCTTATGGTTATAATTTCTTGTAATATAGAAGAAATTATATATATTTTATATATATGGACGAAGTGGTGTTGGCTCAGTGGTTAGAGTACCCACTACCTATGTATGAAGTCATAAGTTCGAGTTACCATGGAGACAGAAGTGAAATCTTTTGATCATCTTTTTAATAAAAAGAAAATATATATATATTTTTTATATATATAATGTACATTTTAAATATACTAAACGCCAATCACTGTTCATATTACTGTTCATAAGCGTATGAAATGACTGTTTTGCCCTTTCTTTTTCATTTATTATCAGCTGCCACTTTGAGTGCGAGGTACTATTCAATGAATAGTAAACTGTGATTTTCCAGATTTGCCCCCATTTTCTTTAGTCTTTGACGCTTTTGTCCCCAATTTTTTTAAAAAAAAAAACGAAAAAACGCGAATATTAGCTCAATTGGATTATTGCAAATAGAAATAAATTATTATGATCTTAAAATTTATTTGTTATTGAATCCATGGTTTTAGCTTAGTAGATTATATAGACTTTTTATCTGTCTTTATATATGGTTTAGGTTTGTCAAATGTGAAATAACCTGAGCCATGATTTAAGTTGATTTTTCAAATACAAATAGAAAAAGTCAGTAAACATGGTATTATATAAATGGGTGTCTTGAGCAATTCTTAAATTTGAAATTTAGGACTTTTTATGTCTATCACAGATCAGTAAATTGTTATGCAGATTTTTAAAAGCTTCACTGCTAAGTTTCATATGTTGCTCCTTATATTATGTTGTTTGTATCTAAAAGTAAATAAAGGATAACTATACTAAAGGAAAATGGGGAGGATCATTGTTCAATGTGTAGTGAAATACCCGATTTGACCCCAAATTTTCTTTGCTTTAAACATTTTATCCCTGATTGCAAATTTTTTAATTTTTTTTTTTAATAAACCCTTAGCCTGCTGATCCTTACATATGTCAGTAAGAGTCAAGGTCATGATTTTTATAATGTTGAATTATAACTTACCAACAATTTACAGCTCACCGGTATTTTTTTTTTGAAACCTGTAATAAAAAAAAAGACAAACTTGATCAAAACACAAGCACCTGCTCAAAACTTTAAAAGTGGAGATTGATTATGAACAAATGAAATATGATGATTTGAGTTTTCATGAATAAAGCTCTTTTCACAATTCTACAAAAAGTAATATGTAAAATAATAATATTTTTTAATTAATATTTACTAAATATAAAAAAACTCTTTTCCGCAGCATGGCGCGGATTTATTATCTAGTATGTACTATATATCAATAGTAATTTTCCAAGGGCTTATTCAACTGCTCTCTTGAGTGGTCCCCTAAAAGCAAGCCATGATACCCTTATACCATAGATGGGAACGTGCCAAGACTAGTCACAAAAGAAAAATTAGTCATATTATCTGAAGAAAAAGATAATAGGCGTCAATATCAATGATGAGTCAGTGGTCGTACGAGGTCTGCGACCAATAAAGCGATATACCCCATACCAACATCATCATGCACTGCCAACCCAGCTCCTAATTGGCCCAAAGCCCCAAACTACCCGTCCGTGACCATGCCTTTTTTTTTTTTTTAAGAAACATTCAAGATTCAATAATTACATTCAAAAAAAGTATTCTGCACTTCCTTACTAGTGTAGGAATTTTACACTGTTAGGTTTTAGATCTTCTCAAGCTTATAACTTGATAATCATATCTGCTTGAGGGAATGTACGTTGGCCAAATAAGTTATACTCATTAGTATCTGTATGATTCGTTTTTACAACAGGGACTGGGTTGGAGAAGGAAACAATAAAGGGGTATGCACACAAAGTGAACCAAAAAGAGACGATCGTCACGTACGAGAGTGTGCTGACGATCCCAGCAGGGTTCGGGGATATTGGCGCGGTTCAGGTTGAGAATGAGCACCACAAGGAGGCTTACATCAAGAGTATCGAGATCACCGGCTTCCCAAATGCCACATCTGTTAGTGTTCCATGTAA
This sequence comes from Rosa chinensis, assembly GCF_002994745.2. NCBI lineage: Eukaryota > Viridiplantae > Streptophyta > Magnoliopsida > Rosales > Rosaceae > Rosa > Rosa chinensis. Next base: position 1,465,858 of record NC_037088.1, on the reverse strand, counting down.
TTCATGGACTCATTCCAAGTATGACAATAAGCAGAAGAGAATCTTTTTCACCAACAAGGTACGTATGACTAGTTTCGCTTACACCAATTATTCTAACGATGATGTGCTAATGTTGTTGACAATGAAACAGTCTTACTTACCATCAGAGACACCAAGTGGGATCAAGAGGCTAAGAGAAGAGGAGTTGCAACTTAAGCGAGGAAATGGCGAGGGTGAAAGGAAAGCATCTGAAAGGATTTACGATTATGATACATACAATGATCTTGGAGACCCGGATAGCAAAGACGAGTTGGCTAGGCCTGTCCTTGGTGGCAAAGACCACCCGTACCCTAGGCGCTGCAGAACTGGACGACCACGCACTAAAAAGGGTAACCACCACTAACAAATAGCAACACTATATATAAGAGCGATATATTTGATTATTTTTGTCATATTATTGTGTGAATGCAGATCCATTATCAGAGGCAAGAAGCAGCAGCGTGTATGTGCCAAGAGATGAAGCGTTTGCAGAGTTGAAACAGCTCACATTCTCTGCAAAGGCCTTGAAATCTGTGCTGCACGCATTGCTTCCTCAGCTTGAGATAACACTTGTTGATCCAGAGCTAGGATTTCCCTACTTCACAGCCATAGATTCATTGTTCAATGAAGGAGTCACATTGCCTAAGCCAACAGCTAGTGGCTTTTTTCAGTCAATCATCCCAAGGCTAGTCAAGGCAATTAGCGATGGACAAGATGATCTCTTGCTCTTTGAGACCCCTGAAATACTTGATCGTACACCTCTAGCTACCTCTTTATATATCTATGCAAAACTAATAAACAAGAATTAATTCTCTTCAAAAAACCTCATTGTTGGCCTCATGTCCCACTTGTATGCTGCCTTGATATTGATAGCTCTCAAATTATGCAGGTGATAAATTTTCTTGGTTCAGAGATGAAGAATTTTCTCGACAAACTCTAGCTGGTCTTAATCCATATAGCATAGAGCTAGTTACGGTATGCTTTCTTCATGAATTTCCGTTACCAAAAGAACTCTTTCACTTCAATTAGAAAACCCAACATGTGCATTTTGGTTTTTCCTCTATCTATTGAAAAACGAAACCAGACTATATGTGGTTTGGTTGATCAACTTCCCTTTTTTTTCTCTTTAATGGCACTAAATTTCTAATGACGTATCAGGAATGGCCATTGAAAAGTAAACTTGACCCCGAGATTTATGGCCCAGCTAAATCATTGATCACAACAGAACTGGTGGAGAAGGAGATCAGAGGCTTCATGACTGTCAATGAGGTAACATATATATAAATTCCATTCTCATTATCACAGTTTGTCGTTTGTTTTGTCACTTTTGTGTGAAAAGGAACAATTGGTTTAAATTGAAATGCAGGCCTTAAAAAGAAAGAAGCTCTTTATTTTGGATTATCATGATCTGCTCATGCCTTATGTGAACAAAGTGAGAGAGGTTGAAGGAACCACACTGTATGGTTCTCGGACACTTTTCTTCCTCAATGAGAATGGCACACTGAGGCCTGTTGCCATTGAACTCACTCGGCCACCCATTGGTGACAAGCCCCAATGGAAGGAAGTGTTTACCCCAACATGGGATGCCACTGGTTGCTGGCTTTGGAGGCTTGCGAAAGCCCACGTTTGTGCCCATGATTCAGGCTATCATCAGCTTGTCATCCACTGGTAAGTATTTGGTACCCCAAAAATTGCGCAAAACCTTTTTCATAGTGCCAGTTAGTTACCAAATTGGTCATTTATATTTGATTATGAAACCGTGATAAAAATGTAAAATGGCTAATCCTCAAACCTCCATCTCAAGCATGGATATGAGGCAATTAGCAAATCCGCGTCTTTCATGGTTGTAACTACTATTTGCTGTTATATATTCACAGGTTGAGGACTCATTGTTGTACAGAACCATACATAATTGCAGCTAATCGACAATTAAGTGCAATGCATCCCATCTATAGGCTTCTACATCCTCATTTCCGTTATACAATGGAAATCAATGCTCTGGCTCGAGAAAGCCTCATTAATGCAGGTGGAATCATTGAGGCCTGCTTCTCACCAGCAAAGTACTCAATTGAGCTCAGTTCTGCCGCTTATGACCAGCTTTGGCGCTTTGACATGGAAGCTTTGCCTTCAGATCTAATCAGAAGGTCTTTTATATGATGAAACTACTATAAGATTTATTCACATTGTGCGATGCAGGAACTTGATTGAAAGTTTCGAAAAAGAACAACAAATTTAAATAAGACTCCATGGAATTTCAGCAACTAATTGACTTGTTTGCATTACTTTCAGGGGAATGGCAGTTGAGGATCCTACAGCTGAGCATGGTGTGAGGCTAACAATTGAAGACTACCCATTTGCAAATGATGGTCTCATTCTGTGGGATGCCATTAAGGAGTGGGTGGGTGACTATGTGAATCACTATTATCCAGACCCAACTCTTGTTGAATCTGATAATGAGCTTCAAGCTTGGTGGACAGATGTTAGAACCAAAGGCCATGCAGACAAAAAAGATGAACCATGGTGGCCTGTTTTGAAAACCCCAGAAGATCTCATTCATACCTTGACAACTATAATTTGGGTTACAGCTGGACATCATGCTGCAGTGAACTTTGGTCAGTACATGTATGCCGGATACTTCCCGAACCGGCCTACAATAGCTCGAAGCAACATGCCAACTGAAGATCCAAATGACGATCTTTTCAAGATATTTTTGAAGAAACCAGAAGCTGCATTGCTGAGGTGCTTCCCCTCACAGATTCAAGCAACAAAAGTGATGGCTGTCTTAGATGTATTATCAAACCATTCACCCGATGAGGAGTACATTGGTGGGAATGTGGAGTCATCTTGGGCTGAAAACCCGGTGATAAATGCAGCTTTCGAGCGGTTCAATGGAAATTTGAAGAAGCTAGAAGGAATTATTGATGAGAGGAACACCAATATGAAGCTGAAAAACAGAGTTGGAGCAGGGGTTGTTCCATATGAGCTTTTGAAGCCATTCTCAGAATCAGGGGTCACAGGAAAGGGAGTTCCCAACAGCATCTCCATCTAAATGAGTTGATGCGCGCTTTATTAATTGTATTAGTAATTAACGCCTAATTAATCTGCATCCGTCAGTGATAACTGATAATGTGAAGCCTAAATATTTCCATGAAAAATGGTTTCGTTTCACTCTCATTATTTCTTTGAGCTAAAGATTGTAGCTTCACTTAATTATTGTCTATGAACTTAATTATTGTTGTTTGAACCCAAAAGTAGTTTTGGCAATATTTAGCACAGCAGGTTGATACCTGCAGCCCAGAATTAAAGCCTACTTAGAGACCAAGCAGTCTAGAGGCAAATCTCGATATTATCAGATTATCATTAATAATCAAGATATTTGATAATTAATGGTGGTTTACTTGGCTACCAAGACGGAGCATATATGAGAATATCTTTGCATCAAAAATGGACTCAAGGTTGTATTTGACTAGGATTCTAACACACGTATTTGGCAAAAGATCTTGCATTAAGGTTGGAGTCCTGGTTACGTGTATGCTTTGGGTTAGGGTTCGCATGCCTTTAATCAATTAAGGAAGGTGAATCAACCCTTGATTCTCCTTAGTTGCATGAAAGATGCCAATATGTGGCTACGATACTCACATATATGCATGGCAGAAGGTCAATTAAGGAAGCTATCATTCTTAATTGCATGGATATATATTCATATATATGCGAGATATGCATATCCAACAGTTCGCACGCATCCAGGTGGCAATAAATCTTGCCTATAATATTGCTACGTTATAGAGGCAATCTCTTATTGCTTATGGTATATTATCAAGACTAGTAAGTGTTTTGATTTGATTCAAGACCAATAACTGTGGTCTAAAATATAGTATTGCACTCCTATTAAGAAGGTGAATCGGCATATTGAAGTAGCCTATATATAGAGGCTAAAACGAAATAACAAAACACAACCTCTCAATCAACTAATCTCTCAGATTACCCAAAGTCTCTCCGGAGCAACCTATCTTCAATCCAGTTGAAACCAACAAAGCCAGGGTAATGCCCTCGCAACTCAGCGAAGTTAAAGTGACAGGACCCGCCCCGGATTTCACCCCGAAATCCGAAGTAGCCCTGCGGGGCCCACCTTAGAAGAAATTCTACCAAAATTTTGGTAGAACTTCCCCTAAAATGGACTACCCAAAACCTGCAGAAAAATATTTACACTTCTAAATCATCCATCCTTACTCTCCTGGAGTCACCCTGCTCTCCATATCACAACATTCTCCAATTCACATTGAACAATTCCCAACTTACGTAATTCCACAGTTATCAGAACAATTCTAAAATGAAAGGTATAACAAAATAAAAAAGTAAAGAGGGTAAAGGATCAATAAATGCTACAATGCGGAAGTAGTGACAACTATGCCTCAGCTCCATGTACGCCCAACCCCAACTAGTCTAGCCTGCAAACTGGGCATTTAAAACCGAAGGGCCCAGGGGAAAAGTATTGAAAAACACGTTAGTGTGAGTGGACAAAAATAAATAATTAAGATGATTTAAATGAAGCAAACTTGAATACTCTCCCACTTTTTTTAAATTTATAAAACCCCGATGCATGCAACGTTTATAAAACATATTTCTTTAAACTCAAAATCTCATGAAAACATATAGCCCCGCTGGTTAAGAGAAATCAGACTAGGCCCAACTAGTCAAGTAATAATAGGATATGGGGAAGAGATATCACCATACGGGTAAAGGAGCCCTTTAGGCTATACCTACCCTCGACTGCCACACACACATAGATTGTATGAGGAGGAGAACTAATAACCTCGACTACCACTCACGTGAAGAGAAGAATGCTCGACTGCCACTCACAAACACAAAGTAAGTGAGGAGGAGACACAATTAGAATGACCCGAGTATGGTGAGGAAAACAATCGAAAACCAGTAAATCCATAAATCCAATAAAGCTTCCCCAATATCTCACGAGAGAAAAAAATAAGTATATTCTAATGACGTGGCCCCACACGCCAAAATATTCTCAAAATCATAACAAATAGGCGAGATCAAATTATAAATCGTAACTCAGAAACAAAACTAAATCTACACTCATCCATAAGGCATTCCCAATGCCAAAACCGGAAGTTGATGAGTAAATAAGAAAGATAGCTCCATCGAAATCCCATTTCGAAAATCTTTTAAAAATCTCAAATCGACGAATAGAAATATAATATATATAATTCCGGAACCACCTCGGAAAATAATTCGTCGGATAAAAAAAATCAATATAAATCGTAAATTCAAATTCAAGCGTAGAAAACTCTCGTTCTAAAATCATGATGGAAAATCCGATCAATATTCCAAATATATATATATATATATATATATATATATATTCCAAAACCAAATAATATCCGAAACTAAAAATAATATGCTCGACAAAATATTATGATAATTAAATAAAGCATTAATTCAAGAAACAACGCATGCATCAACATTTAAAACAAAAGTCTACTCACAGTGCTATATAGGTGACTACACATATGAGTTTCCTTCGTCGAGCAGTAACTCGGTATAGCGTCCTTTAAGTACACGAATTCAGCAGGTGAAAAAAATCCCAGAAAACTCCAAACTCTAGAATCGGGTTTTCCTTGATTCTCCTTCTACGCTGCAAATCGGAGTCAATGGCCTTAGGGGAAATGATCACCGGCTCGGGGCGCCTCTACTGACCCAATTTGGTGGTCGGAATTGGTCGGAATTGGCCGGAAATGGCAGAATCGTCGGAAAAGCTCAAACTGCCCCCGTGAGGTTCCTTGCTTCGATTCGGGGTTTTCCGGCCAAATCGCCGAAACCCAAGGGCACTAGTGTGGAGAGGAGGAAGAGGCGATCACGTGGTGGCTGGTTGCCCATCGGTTGATGGCTGAACGACTGTGAATCAAGAGGAAGAAGAAGAAAGCCAAAAGGGGAAAGAGAGAGAACTCGGGGGAGAGAAGGAAAGGTGGGTTTCCGGTTTTGGAAACCTACCACAGTAAAAAAAAATCCCATATTTATAACCAATTTACCATGAACAGTAACTTCCGTATTTCAATCATAACTTCCGTATACGAGCTCCGATTTTTACGTACCACATATGCACGCGCTCGATTTAATGTCCTTTCACTATACCACAAAGTTAATCAGACAACTGTCAAACGACTGTTGTCTGAATGAAAAACCTGCTGTTGTCTAGTAGCCTGATGTCTGATTGACCTCATTCAGACAACTGTCGATAACAGTTGTCTGTTGCTCAATCACACAACACGTATAAGCAAAAATTTGTTGTCTGAATTTACCCAAAATCTAATGCGTGTTGACTTAGACAACTGCTTGTTATTTTGGTGTTGAGTGAAATTATTTTAGGATAACTAGTTTCTAAATGTTGTGTTGTGTCTGATGAATCTCCAACAACAAAAATACGTGAATGTTGTTGTCTGAAATGAACCTCAGACTACACATACTCTTTTGAATGCTGTTGTCTGAAATGAACCTCAGACTACACATATTTTTTTCCCTATTGTCTGAAATGCATTTAAGATAACAGTTTGTGAGATGTAAGTGTTGTCTGAAAGCATTTGAGATAACAATGTGCCGGAAACATCTGTTGTCTTGAATGAACCTCAAACATCAATGATAGTGTGGTCATGTCGTTGCAAGGAATTGCACACAATGTCTCCTTTAGTAAAACTGTTGTCTGAATGTTCATCAGACAATAGGTATTATGTGTGTAAATTTATGTGTTGTCTGATGATATTGTACTACCATAGTTAATAGCCTTATATATGTTGTTTGAATTGAATAAGCACTACTGATTCTGGAAATAGGCAAATATGAAACACAAATTAGTTCAAATGTCATTTACTAGCACAGCATTGTCATACATTGCCAAAACACACCGAAACTAGAAATAGGGTACCTAATTGTATAAAGTATTTCTTACATATCAATTCAAAGTACTAGCTACTGATCATGTCCAACCAAAACATAACCACAAACTTTGAACTAGGTCTCCAAGAAGTACCAACACAAATCTTACATATATGTTTTAACCACAAACTTTGCCCACTCAGTTCTGACCACATCGATATCCTCTTGGGAATATGCTGCTTTACTTCTTCTCTCCCACTGAAACAAAATGGTTTGTACTTAGTAGTTGACATAATTCCTAAAAAGAATCTATACAACTCAATTGTGCAACAACAATGAATCTATGCAACATATATATATATATATATATATATATATATATATATAACTTCTATGCAATACACAGGTAATTGACATGAAGAGATAACATATATATCTCTACTGTATCAAGGCCAATATACATGGACTAAATAGAAGAACATTAATTGCCAGTGAGCAATCAACAACCAAAACTGTATATACATATCCACCAGAATACATGCAGAATCACAGTAACCCATATTTCAATAACCATAATCCAAGCGACCTCAACTAGTTTTGCTTAACTTGCTGAAAAAGTCCAAGTTTAAATTACAAACATTAGTTTAAAGTACGAGAATTACTAAAAAAAATTCACTTACTTGTCGACAATGTTCTTCCACAAGGCATATATACATCACATAACTCACAAACACAAGCAGCAAACTACAAGGCATGAGTCCTATCTATAAGGTCATGTTCAAAGAAGAAATTAAGAGACATACCTTAAGGATAGCAAGCTTAACTCAGCCCAGCGATACCAGCTTACCTTCTTCAACCCTCAGATCTTTAGATACCAACCAACCTTCCCTATCAACAGCAATAGATAAACTATGTGTGAAAAAAAAAAAACAATGTTTACAAATTGAGGTAGTAAGGCTCAATCAAGGCATTTGGAGATTACCCAAAGTGGCTACTATAATAACAATTTGAAAATCACAAATTCCATTGGTGTCCCTGATCTTGCCACGTGGACCGTTCGACGATTCCCGATTAAGCAAGACGACACTGAGCAATAGGCAAAGGAAAAACTGCACAAAGATGGTGCCAAAATTCTTTTGCATAAAATATGCAGAAATCAAATAAAACAACTATGAAACACTAAAATTAATTGCAAAGCTACCAATAATAACTTTAACACAAAGTTTCTGTGAGCCAAAAAAAAAAAAACTTTATTTGTCATGGGAAAGAAAACAGACGAAACTGAATGAATGACAATTACAAACAACCTATTAGCCTAAACAAAATTCAGTAACTAAATCCTTTCCACAGAAATCAAACACAAATATTGTTCCAATTAAGAACATAAACAGACCCAATCACTCTAAAATTAAAATAAAATAAAAGCCAGCTCTATAAACCTATGTCAGGAAAAAGCCAATTCTCTGGAAGTAGCTTTGACACTTCCGGAGGAAGAACCACAGGCCTGTATTACAAACAGAGTTCGTGCTCTTAGAAAAAAAAAAAAAAAAAACTGCTTGGAAACACAGTTCGTCTTCTTAGCAAAACAGAACAAAAGTAGAAGACCCACCAAACTCACCAAAACCAGAAATCAAAATACAACAGTCCCTTCCACTGCATATGCATTTACATGTTAGATTCTATTATTAAGCCTTCAATTCCAGAAAAACCAACAATCTAAGAGATTCTAAAAACTTCTCCATCGATATAACATACAGTAAAATCATAACTTGAAACCTCTCCAATCAATAATCAACATCCCAAACCTGCAGAAACCAAGCGAGTCACCATCCAATGAAAATATTCAAATTACCAAACATCAGGAACAAAGCTTGAAACTTTTCCAATCAATCACCTAAATCCCAAATCTGAAGACAACCAAAAGGATTTGTAGCATAAAACATAAGTCAATAGTAAATACAATCCTAAAAGATCCAGAAATGTGACCATGGTACCTTATTAGTTTCTTTTTGTATCCACTCCTGCTTCTCAGAAATGAAATCCAGTTTGGAGGGTGGAAGGTAGACAGAATGAACATAATCGATGCATACCGAAAGCAAGCAACCACTTTCCCAAATCTGCAAAAGTATACACACCGAGTTGTGTCACTACTTGAATGACCACACGGAGGTTGTTTATTTAAAGAGAATTGATAAAAGTGGGCCGCTAACATCAGCCAAGTGATTCATCCATCATATTGTATGTGATAACAAATGCAAATTCTGGGAGCAGAAGAAATTACCCATAGAAACGAAGACAATCTCTATGCAAGGAATGGCCACAGCTCGCCACCCTGCTTGCAGCTGCGTGGTTTGAAAAACTGAGCTCAAGAACAAAGCTTGAAACTTTTCCAATCAATCACCTAAATCCCAAATCTGAAGACAACCAAAAGCCCTAAAACATAAAAACCCCTGACAATTCAAAACCAACAACAACTAAAAATGCAACTAACAAAAACAAAAGTAGAAGAAAATGGCCAAACATGCGATCCTCACTCTTGCCAAACCCACCAAAGCCACAAATCAGAGCACCAGTCCCTTCTATTGCATATAACACAAAGGCTAATCTAACCAGGAACTTTTGGTTAATCTAACCAAAGACAAAAATCAGAGCACCAAAGCCAATTTATGCATCACACCACACAAAGTTATAATCTTTCTAACTACCCACAACTCAGAATGAACTCAAACAGAGACTGGAGTGCTCAAAATCAAATAAACAAACTCAGAATTAGATTATAACAGCACCAAGTATCATACCTGCCCACAGTAATTTCTGGAGTTTACATCAATTCCATTCTCCAAAAGCAATGAAATAATCTGAATCAAAGGCGCCAGAAAAGAACCAAAATCATAAAAATCAAATGGTCATCAATTTCAAATGGAAACCAAACCCAGAAATCGAAACAAAGAAAACCCAAAACGATCTCGTTGTGCCCTTTAGCTGCAGCAAAATGGAGAGGAGAGTTAAGCCCACCAAATTGCACTTAATCGTATCATCGTTTCCAGAGCAATGAACAGAACTGCAATTAGGTTTTCAATAACAATCAAAATCCCGAAACCCAATTGGAAATTTCAGAAATTGGATAATTAAAGCATTGAAATTGGACCTTGATTTGCGCCTTTGACAGCTTTCTCGAACTCCAGTTTTTCCTATCTCACACTAGAGTCTTCTCTCTGCTTTAATCGTTGCCTGAGTGGGTCTGCAATTTTTTTGCCTATCTCTTCCTTCTTCGTTTCTCTCCTTACTTCTACGGATTATATGCTGGGCCTTGTTGTATCAGATGCTTGAAGTAAGAAAAACCAGTTGAGATTGAGAGCGAGGTTGAGAGGGTCGATGAGGTTGAGAGGGTGAGGGGGATTAAGGGTGAGGGCGATGGTGAGGGGGCCGAGAATGAGGGTGAGCGCGATACTGGGTCAGAGGGAGGCCGAGTGCATATATATATTTTTTTTCCTACAAAGGAGGCCGAGAGCAATTGGGAGGGAGTACTGACCTAAATTTTTAGCTAAGGGAGGGAAAACACGTGTTTTTCACAATGGATTTTTTCGACAAAGGAGGCCGAGAGCAATTGGGAGGGAGTACTGACCTAAATTTTTAGCCAAGGGAGGGGAAAACACGGGTTTTTTACAAAGGATGCTATAGGTTTGGGTGTTTTGACTTTTGAGTGGGAAAAATATAAATATAAATTAATGATTGTTTGTTTTTTTTCTGTTTTTCAGACAACAGATATCTTTATTAGTGTTGTCTGAAATCTCTCAAAATTACCAAAGGATCATGTGTTGGATGAGTAGAGGTGAGACGACAGGTTTAAAAAATCTGTCGTCTGACTAACTCAGACGACAGCAAAAACTCATGTGTCGTCTGATGGCTGTCGTGTGATTAAGTTATTCTAGTAGTGTTTACAACTTTCATGAAGGAAATTTTCTCAATTTTTGACCCGAACAAAAAGTCAACTTTTAGGGCCACTAAAAGTATCAAAACAAAGTAAAAAGTGAAGGTAATTGCCGTTTATCGTCCAAATGACTAGTAAACCGGTAAATTTAGGTTCGGGATATAACATAAAGTCACGCTTTAGCAACCTTGTGCTTTCTCCTACTTCCCGGTGATTGCTCTGCTTAGTCTACAAAACTAAGTATCGACTCGGTGACGTAAGAGATTACACCAAAAGTCCTTATCTGTAAGGCATAAAAAAGAACCCTGTGACAAGGTTGGTGCTCTCCTCGTCCATAGTGTTTGTGAAGAAGTCAGGTCAAGGGACACCCCGACGACTACGCCCCACTGTGTTGGCACGCTTGCGCATCAAAAGAGACAGTTTGCTAACCCAAACTAGGACGCAACCAAAAAATTGTCTATGAAACAATCTAGGAAATATAATGCCAAACCTGCTGAAGTCAGTTGGGCAACAAGTCTAAGATAAATCCATTCCAAGTTGCCTGCCTCATGTGTTACAAGTACTCGCATACAAAGGTTGTTCACAAAATATATATTAAAAAGAAAAGAGAAAAATATGAAAGACTTGATGTTGCATCTAATTAAATTAAGTGTGAGATAATTAATTCCATGTGCAACCAGCTAGTTGATGTATTTTTCCGTGGTGGCTAAATCTGAATCTTAGAAAAACATTTTGAGAGCAACGAGCTAGTCGCTTTGGTAAAACCGCAGACACAAATTGTATATTTTAGTTCCCACATGATCAATAAGTTTTCTTTCACGACTGTATGTTATAGAACATAGTAGAGAGTATTATGAACAATTTGAATTGATTTGACTTTCACACTGTTTGAACCTAAAAGTAATTTTGGCAATATCCTTAAGAGGATTGAGCGTGGCGGGCCGATATCTACGGCCCAAAAATAAAACTGCTTTGGGTTTGGGTTACAGCTTTGCCTATTCTGGAATTCGCAAGGAAAACAAGCCCTTGTAGGATTCGCATAGCAGAAACTAACTAGGAATCTTTATTCAATAATCTTTCTATGGCAAGAAACTACCGAAACCCTAGGTATATATACCAGGTTTCAAGGGAAAACACACACAACCTCTTAATCAATTAATCTCTCAGATTATCCAAAGTCTCTTCGGAGAAACCTATCTTCAACCTAGTTGAAACCAACGAAGCCAGGATAACGCCCCAGCAACCAGCAAGCTAAAGTCACGGTTTAGCAAACTCGTGATTTCTCTGACTTCCCAGTGATTGCTCTGCTTAGTCTGCAAAACTAAGTATCGATTCGGTGACGCAAGAAGATCACAACAAAAGTCCTTATTTGTAAGGCATAGAAAAAACCTTGTGACGAGATTGGTGCTCTCCTCGTCCACAGCTTTTGAGAAGAAGTCGGGTTAAGGGACGCCCCGACGACTACACCCTTGGTGTTGGCACGCTTGCACATCAAAAAAGAGAATGTTTGCTAGCCAAACTAGGTCGTAGCCAAACATTTTGGCACACTCAGTAGGACTTGCTTTAGAGTCTTTTTGTTTTTGCCACCATTGGGAAGTCATGGAGTAATCCTTACCGAAAGCTTTACGTGAACTGCCTAAAGCACAAGACCTCCAGTTACAGGTCGCACCTTCGTGTTGACTGTCGTGGTCTTCAAGAAGAAGAAGTTTTGGCAAAGTTTTCTCTTAACCCACCGTTGTCTACGATGTCGAGTTCTAAACAAGAAGGAAACCATTCCAACGACCCTGTTACTTGGGGAAAAGTTATTGCGATAGAGCCTACAGAGGCTGTTGACGTTTTCGCTTCCACTAATGAGGCCATCGTCTATAATGCTAATATTTCTGACGGGTTAGCTCCTATCCCAATACCAGAGGGCGAGCTTGGAAGAGACACACTGGCTATCTTGAAAACCAATAACGATAGGCATTGGGAGGCGTTGAACAGATCATTCGCGCTCGCGAATGAGCGAATGGACCAGAACGCTCGAGAAGTTCGAGAGCAATTTCAGCAGATTCAAGGCTTCTTCGCGAACCAACTCAAAGAGACTGTAGCGGAGTTCGCGACCAAGCGCAAGGATGGCGCTAGCTTGGCTACTCAGGTGAGCTCGCAAAAAGGGGAACTTGATCATATCAGAGATTTACTCAAGAAGCCGCCTATCGAGCCCATTGAGCCCACCAGCGTAGGAAAGTATGTGCCCCCATATGCGAGGGATAAGGCTAGTAGTAGCAATGTTGCAACACCTCCTGTGCAACCTACTCCTGCTTCCTCCAAGAGCAATGACAAATCCCAGACTGCCATTAGAGCTCAGGCAACCAACAAGCTGAAACCTTCACCTTCAGGCGGGAAAAAGGACAAAGTCCTGAAGATTGGTGAAGGCACTTCTGTTGATCTGGTTGAGTTTTGCCAGTACGACAGCAACGGGGTGGAGAACTTTTACCAGGAACTCTCTGATGGATACTATGGACTTGATTAGGCAGGTAACCCTGTCACATCCAAATTTTTTTTTTTTTTTAGATGCGACTTATATTCCAATCATGGAAATAAATTTCCAAAATCGAAATACGAATAATTGGAAAAGAACGATACTAGACAAGTTTTCGAAATTGAAACACAACCTTTATTACAAGAGGGGTTTACAACAACATTTACAACAAAAGGTCAACTATAATCCAAGTTCTTGTCTAGGACCCAAACATGATTAACAAAAACACACATGTATATTACATTATTAAAAACACCCTTGCAGTAAAATAACTTCAAACTTATTTATTTGTCACCTGCAAAATGATAAAAAGGGGTGAGCATACGTTGCCCAGTAGGAGAATGAAACCTCTGTGAAGATCATAGTTAGAATAGCAATAATGAATGGATGCAACTATTATCTATTCCCGATAATCCACATTGTAAAATAAACTGAACCTACATGTCCCATACCATGTATTTTACCACGAAGGTGACTCAGAGTATTCAACAATGTGAACTAACCCCCACCCAAAATCAAACCCCCTAACCCTCTTTTGCTAGTCATCTTGTCTATTCCCCTTTCGCCAGTCCCGAATTACCCTTTCAATATCCTATACTAAGTGCACATTCATAAGTGGGCATACCTGGGATCTGGTACCTGCTGAGGTTATAGACTCAACTACGCAAAAGATAAACCACATACTCATTCCAATAGCATATTTACATTACCATCACCACCCTTATACTTCATGTCTTATTGATGCACAAATACTTTGAATATGTAAATGTATTCATTATTCAGCCATACCAACAAACAGAAACACAGAGGACATAAATGCATATAATTATGAACACAATCATCCAATACAATCATGTAAACAACCATTCATTGCAAACATAGAGGCTCCCCAAGTTTTTCCCCTACCTCGATTGATTTTCACGTTAAGTATCCGGATGAAAACAAGTTCCTATTGCAAGAATAGAATTTATTAGTTCCACACATAAAGAATTAAAGCAAAACTCAGCTAACATACTAAGAAAATCTTAGCAGTGAGTTATTTTGACCAAAACAGGTTTTTACTTGACAAACTGAAATACTGCAGTTTTCTGACCCAGTCACCTTAATGTTAAAAACTGTACAAATCTGTTTAAAATCTGCTTCCATGGTCTTCTAACGATTTGTAGCTGACATCCTAAAGAAACTTTCGGAATTTGAATCACCTGAAAAAAATTTTCCTAGAATTAGTTATGAATTTTTAAAGTTCAGCTACAGTCCCACGTTTTTCTGCAGAAACTGCTACTGTGTGCTAACCTCTTCAGTTTTAATGTACTTTCCACAACTCCAATTTGTGTAAAACTTTCAATACTGAAAATAGACTTTCTAAAGTGTTAAATAAAAGAAATCACACTTTCAACAAGGCTTTAAAGGATGAGTGAAGGCTTTCTAAATTCAACTTTAAAACTGCATATGTTTCCTACTTGGTTCTTGACTCTTCTCAAATCAGATTCTTTTAATCTATGTCTTCCAAAAATTCTAATGACTAAAGGAAACAACAAACCAGATACAAAGTGATTTCAAATTCTAATTTAGATCAATTCAATGACAAAAGATATAAACTATTTTCCAGAAAACTAGTGAAATCAAATAGAAGATGAGAAAATAATTAGTTCTAGTTGTTCCAGTAACAACAACTTTATTCCTAACTGAACTTCATCTCTGTTGTAACTTCTTCTATCATCAAGAATCCCCAAGTCTTATAATAACCTATGAACATAACTCAATTTCCAAATTGCATTAACCATCAGAACCACAAAGAACTCATCAAATCAAAAATTAAAAGAATCACACCTGACTTTTTACTCCTCCACTCCTAAGATACCAAAACCCTCTTTTTCTCTCTCTCCCTTGTTTATCTATGTATCTAGCAACTCAAGGAACTGTATGGAAAGCATAGTTGGTTTAGCCTATTTATAGTGTCTGGAAAGGAGGTGAAAACGTAGAAAGCAAGATAGATATTCTAATTGAAATCTTACCCATATAGGTACTAGACTTGCCACCTCCAGATTTCTAGAGTTCCAGCTCCTGATTCTAGGGTTCCAGCTCTATCTTCATAGCTTTGGGGAATCACCAAATTTGAAACTTGATTTCCAAGGCTGTTGACACCTCCTACTTACCCATAGCGGCGGCTCTGTCCTTTGTACTTTCCTAAGGCGGTGGCTGGTGTATCAGATGGAGGAGAATATGGGGGTGAGGAAGACGATGAAGAGACGGGACAATGCTTTGAGTTTAGGCGTTGTTTGATTTGGTTTTGTCGTGGAGTTTTATTCTATCAGCTGTTAAGCTAGTTGGGTTTGAGTTTTGGGCCAAATCTTTTGGGCTAAACTCTAATTACTTAAACCCAAATAAATAAAATTCAACTCTATACTATATATATAGATATATATATATATATATATATATAAACAATATTTAAACAAATAGTTTAGCACAATAAAATTAAACTTATTATTTTTTTCAGAAAATGTTTAAAAATTTTAGGTCGTCACACTCTCCCCTTCTTTAAGAAATTTCGTCCTCGAAATTTAGAACATACCACAATCCGTAAATAACTCTGGATACTTTTTCTGCATTTCTGTTTCCAATTCCCACGTAGCTTCTTCCACATTTGCATGTTGCCAAAGAACTTTGACTATCGGAATATTCTTTGTTCGCAGTACCTTTTCTTTCCGATCTAATATTTGGATTGGTCTATCCTCGAAAGATAATTGGTTGTCCACATCAAGATCTGTCCAATCTAAAATATGTGTCGGGTCTGGTTCATATTTTCGAAGCATTGACACATGAAAAACATCATGGATACCCGAAAGCTGTGGTGGTAGAGCTAACTTGTATGCTACTTCACCTTTCCGTTCTAGGATCTCAAAAGGACCAATAAATCTTGGAGCTAATTTCCCAGTTTTTCCAAACCTTTGAATTCCTTTTCGAGGTGATACTTTCAGAAACACATGATCTCCCACATTAAATTTTAGTGGACGTGTCCTTTGATCAGCATAACTTTTTTGTCGACTTTGTGCTGTTAGCAGTCGTTGCTTGATTATCTTTATTTTCTCAGTAGTCTCCTGTATAAAATCAGGTCCAACTATGGTAGTCTCACCTACTTCTGTCCAGCATAATGGTGATCTGCAAGGTCTACCATATAGAGCCTCATATGGTGCCATTCCGATGCTAGATTGGAAACTATTGTTATATGCAAACTCTGCTAATGACAAATAATCTTCCCAACTTCCATGGAAATCCAAAACACATGCTCTCAACATATCTTCCAAAATTTGAATTGTTCTTTCTGACTGACCATCAGTTTGGGGATGAAAGGCAGTACTAAAATTTAACTTTGTACCGAGAGATTTTTGTAAACTTTCCCAAAATTTAGAAGTGAACTTGGAATCTCTATCTGATACAATTGAGAGAGGAATTCCATGTAATCTAACCACCTCTTGAACATATAACTTGCCAAGTGTTTCTGCAGAATCTGTAGTTTTCACTGGTAAGAAATGAGCTGATTTGGTTAAACGATCCACAATAACCCATATTGCATCTTTACCTCGAGGTGAACGTGGTAAAGCAGTTACAAAATCCATGGTAATATAATCCCATTTCCATTCAGCTATTGGCAACGGTTGAAGTTTTCCTGCTGGCTTTTTATGCTCCGCTTTGACTTGTTGGCAAGTAAGACATCTTGCTACACATAGTGCAATATCTTTCTTCATTCCATCCCACCAAAATTGACGACGCAGATCATAGTACATTTTTGTACTTCCAGGGTGAATGGTGTATGATGAGTAATGTGCTTCACGTAAAATTTCATTTCTAAGCTCTGGAATCTCAGGTACATATAACCTTCCAAAATATCTCAAACCATTCCTTTGATCGAAGATCCAACCCTCAAGTTGATTTCCAGACATCAATCTGTTTTGAATTGATTTGGATAGAGTATCCTCCTGTTGTTTCTCAATAACCTTTTCCATCAAAATTGGTCGCGTGGCTAAGTTACAAATACGAGCCATATTGTTGTGTATATCAACATGTAGATCATATTCACAAAGAGACTCCATCATCTTCCATTTCTGAACATGTAAGCTTGCCACAAACCTTTCTGATTTTCTACTTAAAGCATCTGCAACTGTATTTGCCTTTCCAGGATGGTAATGCAATCCAAAATCATAGTCTTCTAAAAATTCCATCCAACGTCGTTGCCTCATGTTAAGCTCCTTTTGAGTAAATATATATTTCAAACTTTTATGATCAGAATATAGCTCAAATCGCTCACCATATAAGTAATGTCTCCAAGTCTTAAGAGCATGAACAATTGCAGCTAATTCTAAATCATGCGTTGGATAATTTCTTTCATGTGTTTTCAATTGTCGAGAGGCATATGCGACCACTCTATCTGATTGCATTAACACACATCCCAATCCGCGTAAAGAAGCATCTGTGTATACCACGTAACCTTCTCCTCGCTCAGGAATAATCAACACCGGAGCAGTAGTTAAGCGTGTCTTCATTTCTTGGAATGAATTTTCACATTCTCTACTCCAGATAAATTTGACTTCTTTTCGGGTTAACCTGGTCAAGGGTGTGGCTAATCGAGAAAAATCTTTTATAAATCTTCGATAATAACCAGCCAATCCAAGAAAACTTCGAATTTCTGAAATATTCTTTGGCTGACTCCAATTTAATACTGCTTCTACCTTGGAAGAATCAACTGCAATGCCTTCGTTAGAGATCACATGTCCCAAAAATTTTATTTCAGTCAACCAAAATTCACATTTGCTAAACTTAGCAAATAGCTGATGTTCTCTCAAGGTCTGTAACGTAATGGACAAGTGTCTCTTATGATCTTCCTGTGATTTTGAGTAAATGAGGATGTCATCAATGAAGACAATTACAAACTGATCCAAGTAGGGTCGAAAAACACGGTTCATTAAGTCCATAAATGCTGCTGGGGCATTTGTCAATCCAAAAGGCATAACCAAAAATTCATAATGTCCGTATCGAGTCCTAAAAGCTGTTTTCGGCACATCTTCAGGTTTGACTCGGAGTTGATGATAACCGGAACGGAGATCAATTTTCGAAAAGAAACAAGAACCCCTTAACTGATCGAACAAATCGTCAATTCTTGGTATTGGATATTTATTCTTCACAGTTACTCTATTCAATTGACGATAATCGACGCACATCCGAAGAGATCCATCTTTCTTTTTCACAAAAATGGCTGGTGCTCCCCACGGTGAAGTACTAGGACGAATATAACCTTTGCCTTCTAATTCCTGAATTTGTGCCTTGAGTTCTTTCAATTCTGCTGGTGCCATACGGTAAGGGGATATCGAAATAGGTGATGTACCCGGATATACTTCAATTACGAATTCTATCTCACGCACAGGAGGCAATCCGAATAAATCTTCCGGAAACACATCAGTAAATTCCTTTACCACAGGAATCGTTTCTAACTTCATTTTATTCTCCCCTTCGGCCACAATATGGGCAATTAAATTCAAATAATTGCACTTGATGTCAAATGATACTTCTGATTTATAAGTGCTCTTATCCCCGTAAAAACTAAAAGTTTCACCTTCCGGAGTACTGATAGTTATCTTCTTTTTACCACAGTCCATGATAGCATCATAACGACTAAGCCAATCCATACCCAAGATGATATCGTGCTCTGACATTTCCAGCATTATCAAATCAAAGTAGAATTTATGATTTGATATTTCTATCACACATAGCCTACACACTCTATTAACTCTTACACCCTTACTCAAAGGAGACCCAATAATTAATGAAGTCTTCATAATCTCAGGTTTCAATTCAAGTATAGATGCAAAGGATGATGATATAAAAGAATGTGTTGAACCAGGATCAAATAATATTCTAGCTGCCGTATTAGATATTAGAAATGTACCTTCTACCACTTGAGATCCATTTTGTTCCTCCATGTCATTCAGAGCATACAGTCGACCCTGTGTTGGACGTCGTGCGCCAATGGATGCTCTAGGCCTAATAAGATTTCCTGGTCGTTGTATCTGTTGAGGAACATTTGGCCTCTGCCAATTCTGCTGTGGTTGAAAAGGTGCCCGATACTGTTGTTGTGGTGCATAACCCTGCTGCTGCTGAGGACGAAACTGGAGTTGTGGAGCACGAAACTGAGGTTGCTGATTTGGACGAAATTGTGCATATGGAACTTGGTTTGATTGTATGAGTGGACAATCCCTCTGAAGATGTCCCGGTCCTCTGCAGTAGTAACAGAATTTTGTATATGGAGATGTCCCAAAAGATTTGTATGATCTCTGGAAATTATTTCTGGAAGGTCCGAAATTCTGACGTTTGAACTGTCCACTAGTACTCCCAGAATTCCAAACCCTTTTTGTTTCTTGAATACTACGTTCAGCAATAAGTGCTCGGTCTACCACTTCTGAATATTTCAATAACTTTAGAATTGATACTTTCTCCCTAATCTCAGGATTAAGTCCTTCCTCAAATTTCTTTGCTTTAGTAGCCTCATTGGGAATAATACCTGGAGCAAACCGCATAAGTTCCTCAAATCTACCTTGGTATTCAGCTACTGTCATTTCCCCTTTAGATAGAAACATAAACTCTTTTGCCTTGGCTTGCTTTACTGTGTCTGGGAAATATTTCTCAAGAAAAATAACTTCAAATACATCCCAGGTTGTAATTTCAGTGTCTGGAGTAGCAAGAACTGATTCCCACCAGTGATAAGCTGCACCTTCCAAGTAAGTACATGAAATAATTACTTTCAAATCTTCTGGCACTTTTTGATTATTCAAGGTTCTCTTCATTTGTCTCAACCATTCTTCAGCTATCATGGGATCTAAGGTACCCTTGAATATAGGAGGTCGGGCCTTACGAAATTCACCTTGTATTCTCATAACTCGTTCTTCATTACCTTCTTGATGATTACCATTGCGATTTTCCCTTATTGCACTTGCCATATCTTGAATAGCAGCTATGACTTCCATGTTACTACTAACCTCACCCTTATGTTGTTCTTCTGCCATTCTTTTGGTTTAAAACAAAACAATCATATAATTTTCATTATGCGTTTATAAAATTTAATTAATCTAACATGTAGTAAACAAAACTTTCAAGTATGAGACAAAGATTAAACACATAAGAGAGAGAAGGATAAACATAACATATATTACATTAAAACTTTACAAAGTTTTGAAAGTAAAAACACGTATCTACAGACTATATTTTACAAAACTTTAAACAACAGTAGCACACCTTTATACAAAAGCTAATAAACACACCCATGGTTATTTATTCTACACCATAGAACATAATCACTCAGCATAGCATTTTAAACTTCCTCTTCCTCATAAGGTTCTGGGGAGCTAACAACTAGAATAGCCTCAAGATAGTCCCCCATCGAGCTACTCCCATCATCAGTACTATCATTATTATCATTACTACTCTCACTCATATTAGACTCTGATGATGATGGTGGTATTATCATAGGATTTTCAGGTGAACTTCCAAGATGCCATAGAGCTACTACTTGGTCCCTTAACATATTATAGTAATAGTCATTAGCAGTAGCAGCTATCCCAAGGTTGACAGTGCGAAGTTGGCTCCTAAGGTTATACTTGACCATATTCCGCTGCAATTGGTAAGAGTATGTAGATCTGAAAAATATGGTCTTTCTAATCAGTTGTCTCACGAGTCTTTCGGCACGAAAATCCAATTGTAGTTCATAGGTGTCGGGATTTAACGGTCGAACCTCATTTCTGGTGGCTTCAAAGGGTCCAAGGCTATCGGATGAGTAGACTCTATCCATCCTATAACACAACATAAAGGAATCAGTTTACAGTCTCTAAAAACAAAAGGAATAAAGAGAATACAAATTTCTATCCAATGTCAACAATCCTAAAGGATACTAATTAAACCTATTGCTCTGATACCAACTTGTCACATCCAAATTTTTTTTTTTTTTTAGATGCGACTTATATTCCAATCATGGAAATAAATTTCCAAAATCGAAATACGAATAATTGGAAAAGAACGATACTAGACAAGTTTTCGAAATTGAAACACAACCTTTATTACAAGAGGGGTTTACAACAACATTTACAACAAAAGGTCAACTATAATCCAAGTTCTTGTCTAGGACCCAAACATGATTAACAAAAACACACATGTATATTACATTATTAAAAACACCCTTGCAGTAAAATAACTTCAAACTTATTTATTTGTCACCTGCAAAATGATAAAAAGGGGTGAGCATACGTTGCCCAGTAGGAGAATGAAACCTCTGTGAAGATCATAGTTAGAATAGCAATAATGAATGGATGCAACTATTATCTATTCCCGATAATCCACATTGTAAAATAAACTGAACCTACATGTCCCATACCATGTATTTTACCACGAAGGTGACTCAGAGTATTCAACAATGTGAACTAACCCCCACCCAAAATCAAACCCCAACCCAAATAAATAAAATTCAACTCTATACTATATATATAGATATATATATATAGATATATATATATATATATATATAAAAACAATATTTAAACAAATAGTTTAGCACAATAAAATTAAACTTATTATTTTTTTCAGAAAATGTTTAAAAATTTTAGGTCGTCACAAACCCGGTCAAAATCATTGCCTTGGTGAAAGACCAATTTGTTTCAACTCCTACCCTGCAGCCTTCGTCTGGACCCCATGTCATTCGAATAGGAGGGACACCAGTCAATACTCAGTGCCTCCTGCCCTACAGTTGGTTCAGCAGTCTATAGTGGCAGCTCCTCCCCCTCTTGGTCTAGGTTATATAAGAAAAGAAGAAGTGGAGGAGATGATCAGGGTTGTTACTCAGAGACCCCTCAGGGACCCTTCCCCCTACATATCATGTTGGCACCCTATCCTAAGGGGTATAAGAATATCATATTCTCGACTTTCTCGGGGGAAGACGCTAAAAGTGCTGCAACTCACTTGGCCAGGTTTAGGGTTCAATGCGGCCAATACTAGAATGACTACAGCCTGAAGTGCAAAATCTTTGCCACTTCCTTGTCTGTGGCTGGGTTTACTTGGTTCTCTAAGTTGAAACCGGGATCAGTGCCTGACTGGCCCACAATGGAGAAGCTCTTCAGGGAGACCTTTGGAGCTATAGAGCCCGAGGTTGATCTGGCCTCTCTCACTCAAATGGCCCAACAGCCAACTGAATCTGTTGTGGTTTACCTCCAGCGTTTCCAGATTCAGAAGGCGGAGCTGAATGTCGTGCTGCCTGAAAAGGAATTAGTTAAGCTGGCAACCAAAGGTTTAGACCCACGCCAACGTAAGAAGTAGCATGGAAACCTGTTAATTAAGTTCTATAGGAGAGTTGATCACAGAAGTAGGTAGCTAGCTTTGAACACCTCCTCAGAGAGATAGATGCAAGGAAGAATGTCTCTAAGGGGACATACGTTCCAAGGAAGCACAGGACAGTGGTTGCCATGAGCTATCAGCCAACCATCTTTGATCCCTATTATCAGAGCGAGGAGGCAAATCTCGATGAGGAAGAAGCTGAAGAAGGTGATGTTTCTAAATTCGAGCTGACAGGGAAAAATGGCTTTGTGCTTAAATAGCTTAAACTTAGTAAGGAACCCGTCAAGCTCAAGTTGGTGACGTTCACCAAACCTAAATTCCCTACCTATACATATGATGCGAATAAAGTGCATCCTAGGTGAGATGATAGCCGCAAAAATGGTTAAGACCAATTTTGGTCCCTTCCCTAGAGCATATCAATTGAAACTGAAGAAATACTGCAAGTTCCACATTTGTGGAACCATAATACGGCTGAATGCGTCAAGCTGAAGGACCAAATTCAGGTTTGGTTGAACAATGGCAGCCTCCAGGTGGAATTACTAACTACTTCAGCGGCTTTGGTTAATTTAAACCCTTTCCCAGATACTGGGATTAACATGGTGGATGTGTCCTGGAACAAGAAGGACCAGCGAAAGCTGACTCTTGACCTTACAACTAAAGGTTAGGTAGGGGAAGAGGACAAGGGGGAGTCGGCGAAGAAGTCCAAGTCTGTGGCGAAGGCTTCACCTGTCGTGTTATGTTCGCGGTGCAAAGAAAAGTGTGGCATTAAAGTGTCACATGAAGAAGTCAAACAGACTCTTCGCTTTGGCCTGTTCCCACCAGTCAAGATTGGTTCACCTTCTAGAAACTTCCAGCCTTTTAGCCCTAAAGGGAAAAGTGGAACAGGGGAGGCTAGCTCTCCCAAGGATTCAAACATGTTCAAGAAGTTAAGGGTCGCAGAAGATGAGAAGAAGAAGGAACCTCAAGGTGAGCGTGGGCAAATGGATGTCCTCACCAAGCCTTATATTCCACCAGCCTCCACCTCCATCATCAAAGAGGGGCAATGGTATACAAGGAAGAAGGGCAAGGATGTGCAGGTCAACCTCTCACGGGAAAGAAATCTCCAACGCTGATTTGGGGAGGCAAAGTGAACCTCAGAAGCTTTGGACTAAGGCTTGATCAAACCATCTCAGTTGACCAAATCTCCGGTGCAATATCGAAGACAAATGGAGGCCTTAGCAGCCAAACCACTCATCACAACCAAAGCCTATGAGTAGCGTCTTAGGCCTGCACCTGGAGTACCCAAACCTAGCATTTTTGCAGAATCTCTGAGGGTGGGAAGACCACTTCCCCATCAACCTTAGAGAAGGAGACCTCATCGGCAAGAAACCAGGTTGTTTCGTGAGGAACCTAACCCTAAGCCTTTAGTCTTTGAAAGACTGGGGAGCAAGGGTAGCAATTATGAGTACCTGTAGTGGAGGCATAAGAGGATACAAAGCGTAGCTGTTCAAACCTCAGAAAACAATCCGGCAATGGAGCAGAGGCAAGACCCACCAAGAGTGGTGCAACCCGCTGAGGTTCCCAAGCTGAATCAGACCTTGGCTCTTCTAGAAGAGTAGTCACTTGTGGCCTACGTCGCTAAGAAGTTCAGAGAAGAGTCGGACCTGAACATCCCAGCAGATGAACCTAAGCTGGACCTGGACGACAATATGGAAAAAGAGGAAGTGGTAGATACCACCTATAATATGGTGTATGTTTTTCTAGCGAAATACGCCCTGCCAGTGGCAGCTCAAGAGTGCCAAGCGGTAGAAACAGAAGAATAGAGCGAAAAGGCACTTGAGATTACTTCAGCAGCTTCAACACCAATGGATGAAGCTGTTTTTCTTGAAACAGAGGACGCCAACAGTCGTGGCTTCTTGATATCAAAAACCAGGAAGGAATAACATCAGGGGAGTAATAATTTCTAAGCATATTGGAAATATGTGATTTTGATTGCCAATGAACTGTTTAATAAGTACCGTATTATCATTTCAAGAATAATTAACCACTGTCGGAAGATAAAAAAGGATTAATTCTAGATTACCCACTTCAACTTTGGGACAATCTTCATTTTAGTCCCTGTTCTTTTAATTTCATCAGCTATACCCCTGTGCTTCCAAAATTAATCAACCGTGTCTGATTTTGTTAATTCCGTCCAAAGATTCTGTCAACTGATGACGTGGCAGGAGGGGGGATGCTGAAACGGGCCCACAAGAAGAGTTAAAATGGACAATTTATATTTTTTTTACCAATAAAAGTAAAAAACATCCTACTATTCAAATACAACCGAACTTTTGTCCCTCCAAAAAGCTTCCTCTATTACATAATCAAATAAAAGGAAGAAAACTTCATCTTTTGTGGGTTAAACTGGGCATATGAACACTGCACTATTGTAATAACCAAAGATAGAGTTTAAAAAGTAGTAAAATAACACAACCTGCTCTTCATTAATAATAGGAGTAATACTGACATTGTCTTAAGAATTAGCAACCAATAAGATGCATTTCACTGTTTCGCATCAAAACAACAACAAAAAAGTTAGAAATAGTTGCTTTGTCCAGATTAGCTCTAATCATCATAACAAAAGATTAGACCCAGCAACCTTGTGACATAGCACAAGGTTGCACAAAATAATGCAACATTTCATCAATCAATATAAAATAACCTGGCTTGCTAATCTTAGCCTCCTAGGTCTATTTTCATGCCTCCTTTCCAGCTCTAATCCTCTGTGATGTTGTTGGTGTTGAAGACTTTGCAGAGGTAGAAGCTTTACTGTTTGCTCTAGCAGCTTGTGTAGTGGTTGAAGCAGTGCTCGACTTTGTTGTTGCTTTAGTAGTGGTTGTTTTTGCAGCAGCTTTTGTTGCTGCCTTATGTGCATCCCTCTTATTCTACAATGAGACATTAAAGCACAAATTAGAAACCTTGCATTTTCAGCAGCAACTACAATTTATAGAAACCACAATAACCAAAATATAGAATAATTCCAACACACAGTCCCAACAAATTACCTTCATCTTTTCTGCTTTCTGTATAACTTTGTCCCTAAGCTCATTCTTTGTCAGAGGAGGCTTTTTGGTACCCTTAGCCTACATTCAAAAGTACAGTTGTCAAATTATAAATATAATGCAAATTGAACCATAGAATGCAAACATATCCTAAACTTTAAATACCTTGAATTGATTAGTGGTGTCCTTTCCACTGTCTAGCTTCCTTTTTTTGCTTATCTTCTCCATAGGTGGCAAGTGCCTATGACAGGTCTTGACATTGTGCCCCAAAATCCCATATCTGCTGCACTTCAATGATTTCTGGACCCTTCCGAGCTTTGTTCCCTCAGTAGCTTTCTCTTAAGCATACTTAATTCTCTTGGTTTTTGGCCTACCAGGTTGTCTATTATACTGAGGAGGAAGAATTGCAGCATCATTAGACCGTTCCCAAAGATCCATTCCATTTACAGGGCTGATGGTGTTTGAGTAAGTGGCAAGTATGTCTTTGTCCAGTAGCAAGGGTGTACATAATCCTCAGGTTTTTCCCTCATGAAGTGGATGGCAGATACAACATGTTTGCAAGGGATCCCACTCAAATCCCATCTCCTACAAGCACAACTCCTCCTCTCAATATCAACTATATATCTAGCTCCTCCAATACTTTCCACTTCGATTTTTGGGCTACTTGAACCATATGGAATGCAGTCTGTGGCAGCTTTCACTTTGTTCTTCTCCAATATTTCTCTTGGTTTGGGGCAGATTGGATCTTGAACCTTCATCATCTTGTCCCTCCTAATGTGAATCCTCTTCATCAACTTGATCCTTATTTCCTCAAACATGCTGATAACAGGTTTGACTCTTGCAGGCAGTATGAAGGCATTAAAGCTTTCACTGAGGTTGTTGAGCAGAATGTCACATTTAAGCACTGTGTTGAAATGTGACCTAGACCAGTGCTTTGCTGGTCTTTCAAGCTCTACAAAACACACAACATTGGTAGTTAATGTAAGCCAAAAATTCAATGACAAGAATATAAAGTGAAGTGAAGTGACAATAAAGAAAGCATTACAAACCTGTTAGATAGTTATAAGCCCCTGGCTCCATTTGGTTCATTAGGACCATTTCCTTGGTAAAGTAAGCCATTGTGGTTGACTTAGCAATAGCCCATAGTTGGTCCTTCAATGCTTTCCCTGGAAACTTCTTGTTGAAATTCGTCCATAAATGCCTAACACAGAACCTGTGCTCTGCACTTGGCAAAACCACCTCAAATGCTGGTAGCAGGTCCTTTTGCTTATCAGATATAAAGGTCCACCCAGCTCCATCACTCTTAATGTCCAAGTCATTAGCCAACAACTCTAGAAACCATATCCAACTATCCTTACACTCTTGCTCCACCATTGCATAACCCACTACCCAAGTACTATTGTTAGCATCCACTCCAACAGCTGACAAAAGCTAGCCTCCATAAGGACTCTTCAGATGACAACCATCTAGTCCTATCAATGACCTACAACCTGCTTTAAATCCCATCTTCAGTGCACCAAGACACACATACATCCTCTTGAAAACTAGTTGCTGGCCAGGGTTGTTGAAGTCACACTTAATGTCCACAGTCGTGTTTGGATCAACCCTCTTCAACTTTGCTGTGTAGTCCTTGACCCTGGAATACTGTTCTGCATGTGAGCGCTCAAGTATACTCAATGCAGCCTTCTTGGTTCTATATGCTTGCTGAATTGAGACTCTTGCCTGCACTTTTGCTGACATAGTTTGGGCTAGAGAATCTGTGGCACAAAAACGGGAGAAGGCATTAGTTGTAAATAAAGCTTAGTAGTTATGGCATTGAAATAAATTGATCAGTCTTGGAGAAATAACCTGTAGACCAATCAGGGTTGAGCTTTATCTGATCAATAAACTTTTCAGTCAGATAAGGGGTCCTAACCATGCTATTATCTAGCACTCTTGCACATTTGTGTTCAGCATTGTATGTCTTGATCATTAGAGTGTCTTCATGCTGCATCTTAGAGGCATACAGCTCGAAAGGGCAGTTTTCTACTTTACAAATCACCCTCACTCTTACTCTATCACTCTTCACAAACATAGCCTCCCAACCCTTTTGTATTGCCTTTTCTCTTACAGCAGCTCTCAGTATCTTAGCAGATGCAAACCTCATACCCTTACAAAACTGAGGGTTCCCCATGTCTGTCTTGGGGTTGAACTCTGGAAACCTCTGCATATCATCTCCCTCATCATCTGAGTTTGCTTCATGTCCAATCCCTTCTTCATCAGAATCCAGAGCCCCATACATTGGCTCATTATCTTCAACCTCTATGTTCTCATCTATATCAACATTTGTTCCAACACTAGCTTGCTTTTTCTTCTTTCCCTTCCTCTTTGCAGCACTGGTTCCTACAGATGCAGTAGCTTCCTCATGAATTTCAACAGTCTCTTCATTCTCTTCACATTCCACATAATCCAACCAGTCATCATCAACACCATAGTTAGCATAGTCTTCATCATCCCTACAGGGTTCATAGTCTGCATCTTCACTAGCATCATCTTCACTGATCACATCTATGTCTACTAAGTCTTCAAAAATCTCAGCTTTATAATCTTCTTGTTCTTGCTCAAAATCAACTTTCTGGTTACCTTTGTCTTTGCTGTCACACATTAGAGCCTTGCTTGCTTGAGTTGGAACCTCTTCTTCCACCTCTCTAATCACAATTCCCACAGCCTTTTTTTTGTTTACACATACTTTAACCCTTCTCCCTAACTTTGGATCTCCTTTCAAAACTTCAGGCTTCTTTTTAGATGAATCTGGCAACTCTTCGATCTTTACAGAGCATTTCCTCCTTGGTGAATCATGAAGTTCTTCAATCAACACCCCTGATGAACCAGCTTGACTATACCCCCATGCAGTTGGTTCATTATCAAACATCTCTACATCATCTGTATCAGATTGGTAGTCACCATGAAGATCTAAATTATCTAAGTAGATAATTACCAACCTGATTTGAGGTACACAACAACACATTTGTATGGCATCGAAGTCTATGGAAAGCTTGGTCAGAGCATCATCTTCACTCCCTATTGAATACCAGTAGTCTATCCTCTTTCCAGCATACACAGGGTCTACCCCTCTCACCATAGAATCCACCTCAATTAGGGACATCTTGTCCTTGTCCACATTATCATAGTAGCTGATCTTTCCTCCTACATATTTATTCTCCCTAATAATTCCACCATGGTACATCTTGATTGTGAATAACTCAGGATGCACTGCAGGACAAACATAAATCAACAGTTAGCATCCTTATCCAAACTTTAACCCGACAACACTAAAAGCCATTTATTCCGCAAATAACAACAAAAGTATAGTCCTTTTGGACCACAACAGCACATCTTTGATAGACAGAATATTAAATAGAACAAGACACAAACGGTAGTATTTTAGCTACCCAACAAGGTCCACATGCAGATAGCTAGGCAGCAGTGATATTTCATACTTTAATGGATCCTATTTTAATCACAATTTCCCTAAGTAATAAACACAAGAAGACAAACTTTCAATAAAGAAACCCTACATCCCACCAAACCCAGATTCAATATATACATATATAAACCAAAGTGTAGAGCCACTAACACAAACATCACTAAGTATGAATCTTACTTTAATCACAATTTCGGTAAGTAATGAACTCAAGAATACAAATTATTAATAAAGAAACCCTACATTCCCAGATTCAATATATACATATATAAACCAAAGTGCAGAGCCACTAACACAAACATCACCCCAGGCATAACTCGAAACCACCAAAATAATAAGCTCCTAAACCCTACATCTCATTGTTCATCGAAACCCCCAAATGAAAATTTTTGAAATCCTCAAAACCCGACATTCAAAACCAAAGTTCTAAAATATGAAACCTTAAATCTCAACCCTTATCAACCAAGCTAAACCCTTAAACCATTAATCGATTTCTTACACAAAATATGAGGTAAACCGAAACCCACCATAATTGGGGATTTCATCACCTCCTTCTTCCGTTCTCGGTACCCACTCTTCAATCTCATTACCAGCCATGTGCTTTCAACCTCAAACTAGAGATTGGGATAGGTAGTCTGAAGATGGAGCTATAATGGAAGACGAAATCCAGGTTCAGTTGGGTTTTCAAATTTTCAGGACCGTAATGGGACCGTAATGGATAGGAGTCAAGAATTTAGACTGAATTAGTGGTAATGGGAGCGTAATGGATAAGAGTTTAGGTTTTTGGGGATGGACGCAGAGCTGGAGGGGGGGGGGGGTGAAAACTTTTTTGGGCATGCATGCCAAAAGGAGGGAAAATAGTCTAAAAGGGTATTTTCAAATTTTTGCATCCCC
The DNA here is from genome assembly GCF_002994745.2 of Rosa chinensis. NCBI lineage: Eukaryota > Viridiplantae > Streptophyta > Magnoliopsida > Rosales > Rosaceae > Rosa > Rosa chinensis. The sequence goes on along the minus strand of NC_037088.1, from coordinate 1,435,748 downwards.
CTTCCTGCCACGTCATCAGTTGACGGAATCTTTGGACGGAATTAACAAAATCGCACACGGTTGATTAATTTTGGAAGCACAGGGGTATAGCTGATGAAATTAAAAGAACATGGACTAAAATGAAGATTGTCCCAAAGTTGAAGTGGGTATTCTGGAATTAATCCTAAAAAAAAAATACACACACTTTGCAAAAATGCGTTGCATCAGATGTCTTTTCAATCAACAACATATTTTTTATTGTTTTCATAAAATGCAAGCTTAATATATGACCAAAAGTCCTAATAATAAAGTCTCGAACCTGAAACTTCAAGTACATATATAGCTTATTCATATTCAAGAATGAATATGAAAAATAGATGCTCTCAACTCAGGATAGATGGAGAAGATATATGTCTTGCAAACAGTGCGACCACGCACGCGATCCTTCGAGATCGAAAATATTTCTCCAATTTAAGTTTGACAAGAGCTAAAGTGACAACCATTTCAAGTCCTGCATACCTAATTGAAGGCTCCCAAAGAGCTCATATTCAGTTGCCAAATGGTACTCAATTATCCATTCAAGAGGCATTATATTCCTCCAAATCTAGAAGGAATATGTTGAGTTTTAAAGATATATGCTTGAATAGGTACCACATAGAAACTACAAATGAGAACAGTGTGGAATATATTTGCATTAATTCCAATACTTACAGCCAAATGTGTATCTTAGAAAGATTGGTTTCCCTCTCATCCAGTTTGTATTATACAACCATTAAGTCAATTGAGGCATACCATGTCGTGAACCAGAAGCTCACTGATCAACATACATTTATGCTTTGGCATGACCGTTTGGGTCACCCCGGATCCACCATGATGCATAGGATCATTACAAATTCTAATGGACACCCATTGTTGAATAAGAATATTATTTTTCCAAGCAACAATCCTTGTAAAGCATGATCACAAGGAAAGTTGATGATTAAGCCATCTTTTGCAAAGATTGATATTAATTCGGATCCCCATCATTTTTATAAAGAATTCAATGGGACATTTGTGGGCCTATACAACTATCTTGCTAATCATTTCAGTATTTTATGGTCTTGATTGATGCCTCTACAAGATGGTCACAATTTTATCTATTGTCAACACGTAATATGGTATTTGCCAAGCTTCTTGCTCAGATAATTAAATTACGAGCATAGTTCCCAGATTATTCTATCAAATCAATTTGATTAGATAATGCTGATGAATTTACATCTCAAGCATTTGATGATTATTGCATGTCTTTGGGAATTGAGGTTGAGCATACAGTCCCTCATGTTCATACACAAAATGGCTTTGCAGAATCTTATATTAAGCACCTGCAGATAATTAAGTGCACTTTATTAATGAGAACAAAATTGTTGACTTATGCATGGGGACATGTCATTTTGTATGCGGTATCATTAATTCGGTTGAAGCCCATAGCCAACCATCAATATTCCCCATTACAGCTTGTTTTTGGGAATCATCCCAATATCTCCCATCTAAGTGTTTTTGGTTGTACTGTTTATGTGCCTATTGCACCACTACAAGGTACTAAAATGGGTCCTCAACGGAGGATGGAAATCTATGTTGGTTTTGATTTCCCATCTATCATTAGATATCTAGAACCTCTGAGAGGTGATATCTTTACTGCACGATTTGCAGATTGTCACTTTGATGAAACATTATTCCCCCTGTTAGGGGGGAGAAAAGACTATTTCTGAAGAACGTACCCACTATTTCTCACTTTGATCCTCGTACCTCACAAAGTGAAAATAAAGTGCGAAGGATCCTCCATCTTCAAGATATTGCTAACACAATGCCTCATGCATTTACTAATATAGCAAATGTAATAAGATCACACATCTCAGCGGCTAATGCACCAGGGAGGATTGTTGTCCCAATTGGACAAAATAATGTGGCGGCCAATGAGCCATTTTTTGCACGCCTGAAGCGTGGCAGACCTGTAAGTTCAAAAGATTTAGTTCCTAGAAAAGTGAAATTAAAGGCACGTACATCTAAATCATAATGACATCGCTTTTGAAAATGTTGATGTCCGATATACAATTCATGATTCTGTAATTACAAAAGAGCAGAGTGTCCATGATGAGACACAAGCCCCTGAAGAGGCTCAGGTACCTGATAATAAGGAAATTTTCATAAACTATGTGCACACCAATGAATTGTGGGATCAAAGAGAAACGATCGTCGATGATGTATTTTCATTTGCAGTAGCTACTGAGATCGTAAAAAGCGATGACTTTGAATCTCGCTCTGTCGATGAATGTAGATATGATTGGCTCAAGTAGAAAGTTGCAATCCAAACAAAACTAAATTCTCTGAAAAAGTGTAGTGTTTTTGGACTAGTAGTCCAAACACAACCCAATGTGAACCCTTTCGGTTACAAATGGGTATTTACGAAAAAGCGCAATGAGAAAAATGAGATTGCAAGATATAAAGAACGCCTTGTTATACAAAGTTTTTCACAAAAGCCTAGGATTGATTATGATGAAACTTATTCCCCCGTTATGGATGTTATTACATTCCGGTATCTAATAAGTTTAGTAGTTTCAGAGAAAATTGATATGCGACTTATGAATGTTGTTACCGCATATCTATACAGGGAGTTAGATACTGATATATACATGAAAGTCTCAGAAAGACTTAAGTTGCCTGAAGCAGCTACAAAATCACACAACATGTACTCAATTAAATTAGACAATCATTATATAGATTGAAACAATCCGGACGAATGTGGTACAACTGTCTCAGTGAGTACTTGATTAAGGAAGGATATGTTAATGATCCTATATGTCCTTGCATGTTTATAAAAAAATCAAATTCTGGTTTCGCAATTGTGGCAGTCTATGTCGATGACATGAATTTAATTGGGAGTAGTCCTGAAGAGCTCACAATAACTGCTGAATATTTGAAGAAAGAATTTGAAATAAAAACCTTGGGAAAATAAAATTTTGCCTCGGCCTGCAGATCGAGCATTTTGCTAGAGGGATTCTTGTCCATCAATCAGCTTATGCTGAAAAAGTTTTGAAAAGATTTGTCATAGACAAAGCCTATCCACTAAGCACCCCAATGGTCATTTGGTGTCTTGATGTTGAGAAATATCCATTCCGTCCAAGACAAGAAGGAGAAATTATCCTTGGTCCAGAAGTACTATATCTCAATGCTGTAGGTATCCTGCTTTATTTGGCACAGTGCACTAGACCAAATATTGATTTGCAGTCAATTTATTAGCAAGATGTAGCTCTGCTCCAACATTGCTCCTTGGAATGGTGTAAAACATATTTTGCGCTACCTTCGTGGTACAACGGACATGAGTTTATTTTATACATGTAAATCCACCTATAGTCCGAGTATTGTTGGATATGCAAATGCTGGATTTCTCTCTGATCCACACAAAGGTCATTCTCAAATAGGTTATGTTTTTATTTGTGAAGATAAGCAATTTCATGGAGGTCGACGAAGCAATCACTAGTGGCTTCTTCCTCCAATCACTAAGAAATTCTTGCACTTCACGAAGCTAGCCGAGAATGCATTTGGTTGAGATTGATGATTCGTCATATTCAAAGCACATGCAGTCTATCATCAATAACAGACACTCCTACAATCTTAGACGAAGATAATGCAGCGTGTATAGCTCAAATTCAAGGAGGATTCATCAAAGGAGATAGAACAAAACATATTGCACCAAAGTTCTCCTACATTCATGAGCTTCAGAAGCATCAAGAAGTTGAAGTTAGAAAAATTTGATCAAATGTCAACTTGGCGGATCTCTTCACCAAATTTCTACCAAAATGTACCTTTCAGAAGTTAGTGAAAGGCATCGAAATGCATCGACTTTTCAAGCTACCAGAAGATGCATGCTGTGATCAGGGGGAGATTCCAATCAGGGTGAGCACTCAAAATCATTCTCAATAGGACATATGCGCGTTGTACTTAGGGCTGTCAATTCCAACACGACCCGATAACACGATTCGAAACCTGCATGAAATAAAGCAGGTTGAACCCGCACGATTAAAAAGCGGGTCGGTGGTGGGTCAACCCGCCATGACCCATTTAATAAATGGGTCGGCCACGAGTCAACCAGCCAACACGAAGTGAACCAGTATAACCCGATTGTGCTATGTTGCTTCTTGAAATTTTGGACGTTCGGAGTATTTGATCATAGGATTAGACAATTTAAAATATTTCGCTTTTTAATTATTGGATTTAATTATTTATGAATTATATATAATTATTTATATTTTTCGTCTTGTGGAGTTTTTAGTGAATTTAATCAATTTATGCATTTTTTTAGTTAAATGGGTCCCATTGTTAACGCTTAAATGGGTTTGTCTAACAAGACACGACCTATTTATTAAATGGGTTAAGCGGGTTGGAAACTGGTAACCCATTTAATACATAGGTTGGGTTTGGGTTTAAATTTTTGACACAATTATTAAATGGGTTGGGTTTGAGTTTATATCTTACAATACGACAGATACCTTGACCTGATACAAACCCAACCCGACACGACCCATTGACAGCCCTAGTTGTACTCTTTTTCTTTCGACCAAGGTTATTTTTTCTCACTAGGTTTTTGCTACCTGACAAGGTTTTAAAGAGGTGACAATAAGCTTGTCCAACACCAAAATTAATTGGTGGATATCTAAGGGGAGTGTTGTAAATACTACAATTATATGGCGCCCACATAATTATTTTTGGTCACCATGTAATACTCATTAGTTAGAGTCCATTATGTAAATCAAGGAAGCTTGTAAGTGATCACCAAAAAACCTTAAGAGTGGTCACCAAGTAACCTTGGGAGTGATCACCAAGTCATCTCATGAGTGATCACCAAGTTACCATATGAGTGATCACCAAGTTAGTGTGATCATCAAGTAACAGAATGAGAAGACACACATCTTTCCCCCATCTATTATTCTCTCTTCATATTCTTTACTTTCTAACAAGTAAGTTATCTCATTTTATAACATAATTAAAAATTTAATAATAAATTAATTATGTCAGATAAAATGTGGTGGGTCCCGCATAACAATTCACACAGACTTTAATTTCTTTATGGAGAAACTATTCTAAATAGGTATTTGGCTAATAGTGATGGGTCTCACAGAAAAATTCACACTGATTTTTCTATTAGTGGGGAGAGACCAAAGGTCATCCTCTCAAATGGAATGGAAATTAAATCTTTGAGTATAGGGTAGCTATTGGGTTTCTCACACTAATATTAGTGCTAGTGCGGCTGCCCTCAACCCTGTGACTATCAAATTTATACACATTGATTTCAATTAGTGTATATAATCAATTTTGCCAGTACTGTAATTTACTACAATGGTCATTGATAAATATGAAAAGACTTGAACGAATACAATTATGCACTCTACTTCAAGCTATAACACATGCAATTTGCATATTTATACCGTCCGTAGTTGTTGGAAACAATAATAATCCTGCATGTGAGGTCGCGCGACAATTATACACTAGAGTCAACCATATTATACTTGTTACTAATTCAATCTCTTTCATTGCCAAAAAGAAAAAAATTGATTGCAAGTCTTTGACCCAGAAACGTAGTTAGATGACTACATCGCCTATAAATGTTACTACTGTTGAGGAAAACATTTGTCTATTTCCAGAAAAAATAAAAATTAAAAAAGGGGAAATATTTGTCGTACTCTCTACTAGTCCCTCTATAAATACGTACAAACATGCACAAAGAAAACCATTGTAGCAAAAATGGGGCAAGCGAGCACAGCTGCACAAGCTAGCTTCCTCTTGATTCCAACTCGATCTGATATCTGATCTGATCTTTATATTAGATAATATATGAATTCTGGGCTGCAGATATTACCCGCTGGTGATGATGCTGGTGAAGAAGTGATTACGATAAAAGCAGTGTGGTTAAGGTCAAAGTAACTGCGGGAGGGTTCATGTCCAGCATAGGGTTCACTCGGCCCCTCGACAGTCTTGGCACATCATTTCTTTTGGAGCTTGTTAGCGCCAAGCTTGATCCCAGAAAGCAACAACTTAACTAATGTTCTTATCTATATATACAAATGAGTCATATTTCCCTGCTCAATTAGTTGTTTATTCACTTGTGTTTAACTGTCTTTCGATCTAATCAAACAGTAAAAAATAACTTATTTGTCTCGTTATTCTTCCACATTAGATTTAGATCTATTGAAAATTGAGCACAAGTGATTGTGTAAATAATTCAATGAATAAGTAAATCAAACTGATATACAAATTAATTAGGAGTCGTGACCACTTACCCAATTTTAACATAAAAAATGTCCACTTGCTCCACTAAAAGTTTTTTGACCCCATTTACCCAATTTAAACTCAAGTGACATTTTTACCCCCAATCAAATTATTAAACTACAAAATTCTCTCTCTCTCTCTCTCTCTCTCTCTCTCTCTCTCTCTCTCTCTCTCTCTCTCTCTCTCTCTCTCTCTCTCTCTCTCTCTCTCTCTCTCTCTCTCTCTCTCTCTCTCTCTCTCTCTCTCTCTCTCTCACCTCCACCTCCTCGTTGGAGCGTCGGAGCACAAGAATCCGATCCAGGGCGGTGAAGACTTCGCTGCAGAAGTCGTCGCCCGGCGAGTCGATGACGGTGACGAAACCTTTCCGGCGGATTTTGGGCCAACTCGGATCTGTTTCGCGATCCGAATCTTGGCCGGGTCTTCCTTGGGGAACCCGACGGCGACGAAGACGTAAGGTGGTTGAGGTTGGCAGTGGTGCGGTGGAGGAAGAAGCCGCAGGAGACGAGCTCGTCGGCCCAAAGCTGCAAGATCTGCCGGTCCGATATTGAGTTTCTTCGTCCCCAGTCATTCTGATCTGGTGCCTAGAGCAATTTATGGGTGCCCAGATCATTTTTTTTTTATAGTGTGAACTCCGAGAATGGTGAAGGAAAAAAAAGTTAACGTGTACAATTGAACATATAAATTGATCAATTGTGTTTTTAGTGTATTCATTTTGGTTCACTTGAGAGCAATAATATGATTATTAGAAGGCAATAATATGTGTATTGGGGGGCAATAATATGATTACTGGGGGGCAATAATATGATCAATTGTGTCTGTAGTGTATTCATTTTGATTTTGAGAGTTTATACAATGGGCTAAATACAAATTACTACCCTGTGGTTTAGGTCCAAAATCAATTCCGTCCCTGAACTTCTAATTTCATCAAAAATACCCCTGCACTTTCAATTTTGATCTAATAGGTCCAATTTGTTAGTTTTCCGACAATTGAGTTATTTAATTTGTTAATGTGACTCATATATGGCCTATCTTTTATGATGTGGTGTCAAGGTGGTCTGCATAGTCAATTTAGGAGTGAGTCCTACTAATAAAAATAAATAGTTTTTCAACAAATAATCCAACTATAATTTGAACTCATAATAGAATATTAATGAATTGGACCTATTAGATTAAAATTGAAAGTACATGGGTGTTTTTGATGAAATTAGAAGTCCAGGGACTGAATTGATTTTGGACCTAAACCACAGGGTACTAACTAGTATTTAGCCCTTATACAATTCACTGGACGGAAATAATATGATTATTGGAGACAATAATATGATTATTAGGAGACAATAATATGCGTATTGGGGGGCAATAATATGATTACTGGGGGGCGATAATATGATCAATTGTGTCTGTAGTGTGTTCATTTTGGTTTTGGGAGTTTATACAATTCACTGGACGGAAATAATATGATTATTGGAGGCAACAATATGATTTTTGGGAGGCAATAATATGAGTATTGGGGGGCAATAATAACATTACTAGGGGGCAATAAATTCAGACACCGGAATCCGACACCAGTCCAGTAGCCGGATTCAGGATTCCGGTCACCGGTCGCCGGATTCCGGTCACCGGAGTCGGCGGCCGGCCACTGTCACCGAAGTCCGACAAGGTGGAGGATGACTTCTCCCTCTAAGTGAGAAAGAAGGAGAGGGCAAAAAAGTCCCAAAAATAAATAAAAAGTATAAAAAAACGAATTAATTGGGTAAAGGGGAAATAATCCCTTAGAGTGTTTTGGGTAAATGGGGTTAAAAAACTGTTAGTGGAGCAAATGGGCAAATTTTAAACTAAAATTGGGTAAATGAGCATTTCCCCAATTAATTAATTAGCTAACTAGCTAGTCGGTCCCTAACTAATTTTCATAAATACAATTCTTATCATGCCACATTTAGTTTACAGATTTCAAAAAACATTAAGCAAAACGGTTATCAATTTGGCTGATATGTTTTTATAGATAATTCTTGCATAAGATCATCATAGTCTATTATTCTTTTGTAAAACTGTGAAAGATTAATGAATATCATAGACTTAATTGATAGTCACTTACTTCAGAGTTATGCATATATATGTTGTTTCCCATGGTCACTGAGATAATGTATTATTAATAATGTCTAGTTGAGTTGCATCAACTTGCATATATCAAATACTGATGAGTTTTTAGATAAAAAAAAATACTGACGTGTTCATTTTCCTTCACAACATATTTTCATCAGATTGAGTAGGCGGCGATGGCTGCGCTGCGGTTGCCGGACGAATTCTCTGGACATCCTGAACCAGTTTGCAGTCGAGTGGACTCGCCGGCTACCACTTTCCAGTCGACCTTGATCAGACTACCATTTTGCAGTCGACCACGCTGCCCAGACCTCCGACCTCCATCTCTTGGCCTTAGTCTTCACTGCAAACTGGTCTGGAATTCCCTTGGTTTTCGTCCAGCAAGAGGCAAGCCGACGTCGGATTTTGATCGTGGAGAAATCCCAGACGTCCGCACTTTTTCTGGGTTGTGGACGTCCTCTTTGGAACCGCTCTCTACACACACACACACACACACACAGAGCGATTCTAGAGCGGACGTCCGCAACCCAGAAAAAGTGCAGACATCACTCATCAGGGCTGGATTAGGCGCCGACGTGCAGTGCTGCTCGTGCCGGACGGAACCACTCCATGATGTCGACCCTCTTCTTGCTGCTAGACCTGCCGATGAAGGGTTCGAAGTCAACCTTGATGGTGCTTCCATGGTTTCTGGCGAGCTCGCCGCGCATCGCTGAGAATCTGATCACCTTCGCCTTCGCCTTCGCGTTGATGGCTATGCCGTCTGGGATGTCTACAGCCTTTGTCCGGTAACTGCAGCGCAACCATCGCCGCCTTCTCGATGCTGGAGGAGGGATGTCCGCACTTTTTCTGGGTTGCGGACGTCCGCTCTAGATCGTTCTTGTATGTATGTGTGTGTGTGTGTGTGTCTATATATATATATATATATATATATATATATATATATATATATATATAGAGCCGTTCGAGAGCGGATGTCCGCAACCCAGAAAAAGTGCGGACGTCGCTCCTCCGGCCTCAATCAAGCATCGATGGCATGGCGCAGCTTGCCTGATGAAGGCCAGGGGTCTGAGAAGCCAGTCTGCAGTAGGGTGGAGTCGCCGGCGACGAGTTTGTAGCGCTGCCCAGAATTTACAGTTGCAGGTGAGGTCGCTGCCCAGAAACCTTAAACTTCAATCTCCTGACCTCGATCGCTGCCCAGAAGCAGTCTAGGATGCCTCCAGCCTCCGTCCGGCAAGCCTCGTGCCGCCGTGCCTCCTGAAAGCTACTGCAACGTCGACGTCCGCACTTTAGCGATAGTGAGGACGTCCGCTTGTGATCAACCCTGTATATATATAAATATATATATATATATATATATATATATTACATAAAAAGGGAATTGTGTTAAAGAAAAATTGAACCCTTGATCTAACCTAATCCTAACTCAATTCTTTACCCTCTCCCATAAACAAAAGTAACATTAATTATTATTTAAAGAAAATTTTTTGTCTCATGATAGCCTTACTCCAGTTCCCTTACAAAATTTTTGTTATTGAGTTAGCTATACACTTCACAAGTTTCTAGCGATTCGCATGGTTTTATCAAATAATACAAGTCTTGGATAAGAATCTACAACGCACTAGAACACCCTTATTGGCGATCCTCTACATCGCTCTAGGGTTCCTCAAACAATGTTTAATGTCACACATGGTAAATCTTTAACCCTTCCCCCTCTTACTAAGACTACAAAAATGTTCTTGTAAATTATGGCCATATACTTGAGTAGTGATTTCAAATCCAGAGGTACGTTAAGCGTACTTTGGCAACTTTACACATATAAGATAAAGTGAGACAGTGGAAAAGTTGACAGATAAGTCACCCTTATTGCCATTCTACAGAAGAACCGTTATGAGATTTTCACCTCATATGACTCCTTGTTTAATTCTTTTGGAGTCATTAATTGGATCATTTTCCTTGTTCGAGAATATATAGGTAAAAAATTTCTCGATCGAATCAAAATATGCAAAGCATTATCCTAAGAGAAGATTTGTCGACTCCTAATATATATAGTTGAATAACAAACATTCGAACTCTGTTGTGAAGGTAAAAAGATCCATGGAACTTTAATTATTTTTGCACTTAAAATCGTTTATACTCAAAGTATATATAGACTATAAAAGTATTTTTAGGTAGAGGTATTTACCTAGAGTGGTTGTATTATTATGATTATTTATTAATTTATTTAATTTTTTTAACATGAGAGTGGTTGCATTTAGGAGAGTGCAATCCATCATTGGTAGATCGCACCATTAATGCATGATCCCGCATATATCAGTATCATTTAGCACTTTGGGTGGAGTGATTCAGGAGTGTTCAATAGGATTCATAACTCATAAGGACCTGGCTAAATCAAAAGAACAGTAGGGGCCAACAGTCATCACATAGAAAGCGCATATTTACTAATTTAATTTAGTTAGGCAGTGTTTGATTGGTTCCCAAACGGAAGATAAAAAAAATAGAAATTTGATTGGAGACCAGAAGATATGTGGATAGATCTCCACATCGATTTCAGCTAGCAATCCAGACATTTGTTGCAGTGCTATGTCCAGAGCCCAGACATTTGTGCACATTATAATCGATCAACTTGTTCTCAACTTCTCCAGATCATAAATAAACACTACTTCCGCGTGTTTACCCATCAGTACGTACAATAGCAAAATGCAATTATAAATGAAATGGAACATCAACTTGGTTTTTCTCTCTTTGTTTTTTTCCTTATCATTCAATGAACGAAGAGTCTTCTGTGGAATTTTCGTTTTTTTATCTTTGGTTCCTTATCTTCAATGAATGACTGTCGTTTTTATTTTCGGCGACTTGTCATTTGGATGATTCATGAATAATCAAAGCTAGTCAGTTGTCACAGATCAGAAGTTTTGAATAATCAAAGCTATGGTGTCATTTATTTCTGCATAACCACACATGAATGCTCATATTTTTTTGTTTTTTTTCTCTGTTATTCATCATGTGTAAAACATGAAAAAGAAAAATAAAAACATGAGTAATTTCCATCCATATGTACTTAGTTCAGACCAAAAAAAAAAAAAAATATCTATATGTACTTGGTTACTACACTTGTATGTATATATAAATGAATGAACCCATCAAAGAGTTGGAGCAAGCAAATTAATCAAAGCTAGCTAGCCTGTATCTGCCTAGCTAAGGCAAGCAATCATGATGATGATGAAACTTCAGCTGCAAAAACCACCCTCTTCCTCTTCTAGATCTAGTCCTCTCTTACCACTAAAACCCGGCAGCTCCGCCATTCTGAGCAGCCCTTCCTTTGTCAACATCCTTCCTGCACGCGGCCAAACAAAGCACCACTTGAGCAAAAAATACAATCGCATCCGTGCCTCCAGTGAAGTAAAGGTAGCGACTGCAACCAACACAGGGGTGGATAAAAATGATACTGCAGTTACAGTGAAGGCAGTGGTTACGGTGCAAGAAACAGCGGCAAACATCCTCTCCACCCTTAGCTTGACTGCACCGCTCGACACCCTCACCGATGTCGCCGGCAAAACCTTTCTTCTCGAGCTTGTCAGCGCTGAACTTGACCCAAGTAAGCAAACAACCGAAGAAATTAATTTAGTTAATTATTCATGACTATTACGTTCTAACTTCTAACTCATCCAATCTGATTCTCTACATATATTACTTGATTCCAGCCAAAACAAGGGTTCAAAGTCTCTAGTGCATATTTAAACTTATTTGAGGTCAAAAACATTATTTTAGAGCTTTAACTACAATTATATATGTTAAAAATATATGACTGATTAACTACAGATTTTCAAAAAAAAAAACTACAGATTTTTTACCCAAAAAAAAAAATAACTGCAGATTTGGCTTATTTTGATTGCCACATCACCATTGGATTTTTCATATATATTTTTCATATGCTGAACCTTTTAGCGTGATTCAATTATATTTATTCGTTTGACATTTTGTTTTATTTTATTTTAATGAAGAAGTCACTAACTGAAGGGAAAAAAAAAAAAAAGGACAAGTCATTAATTACATCGTCAAGGAACTAACGAATTAATTGACAGGACCACAGAGAGGTTACCTACTATAAGATTCTACTCGTCTGCTTTTTTTTTTTTTTTTTGAAAGTTCTACTCAGCTGCTTTGCGTAGTAGGTCCTCCGGCTAGTAGTACAATCATATATCACATCTTATTCTTAAGCATCAAACGTTTGGAAAATGCTATGAGGTATTCAAAAATGACTGCCATGCGCTCTTATCGATCGAGCTCGATCACGAATATCTTTTTTAGATCGATTCAAAAATAAAAATAAAATGTCCACAAATTTTTTTGTTTCCAGTACATTAATATTTTCATATTTCAAGTAAATTAATTCGATACACAGGTATATGGGTAGACTATTTTGAGAGCAAGTCAAACTAGTATACTTATGTGTGAAGTCAATCTATCTTTGTATCAAATATAATCTATTTGATGTATTGATACATTAATGTAACTTAAAATTTTTGGCATGACGAATGCTAAGATTAGGTTGGTCAATACTCTCGTACTACTAACTTAAAATTATAGTTTCATGGTTATAATTTCTTGTAATATATTTAGAAATTATATATATATATATATAATGTACATATGTACCATAAATAGCAATTTTCCAAGCCTTGTCGGAATAGTAATTTTCCAAGGGCCTATTCAATCCCTGTCTTGAGTGGTCCCCTAGAAGCAAGGCATGCTACCCTTTTACCATTATATGTGAATGGGACAAGACTAGTCATTTTTCTGTTCGTCGTATTCACTGAAGATTTATTATAGGGGCACCAACAGAAAAAGAAAAGATAATGGGTCAATATCAATGATGAGTCAGTGAGTCAGTCTGTGGTCGTAACTCGTAAGGGGTCCGCCACCAATAAAGATTTTGACATTTTCTTTAAGGAGACCTGAAAGCGATGTTCCCCATACCAACATCATGCGCTGCCAAACCGGATCCTAATTGGCCCAAACTACCCGTCCGTGACCATGTATTTTTTTTTTTTTTTCCTTCTTCAAGAATTACATTCAAAAAAAGGATTTCTGCAAATGTAGGAATTTTACACTGTTAGAGTGTTAGGTTTTTGATAATCATGTCTACTTGAGGGAATGTACGTTGGCAAAATAAGTTATACTCATCAGTATCTATGTGATTCGTTTTTACAACAGATAATGGGTTGGAGAATGAAACAATAAAGGGGTATGCACACAAAGTGAACCAAAAAGAGACGATCGTCACGTACGAGAGTGTGCTGACGATCCCAGCGGGTTTCGGCCATATCGGAGCAGTTCAGGTTGAGAATGATCACCACAAGGAGGCTTACATCAAGAGTATCGAGATCACCGGCTTCCCAAATGGCACCTCTGTTAGTGTTCCATGTAATTCATGGACTCATTCCAAGTATGACAATAAGCAGAAGCGAATCTTTTTCACCAACAAGGTACGTATATGACTAGTTTCGTTTACACCAACATTAATGTCTCATGCATTCTAACGATGATGTGCTAATGTCGTCGACAATGAAACAGTCTTACTTACCATCAGAGACACCAAGTGGGATCAAGAGGCTAAGAGAAGAGGAGCTGCAACTTCTGCGAGGAAATGGCGAGGGTGAAAGGAAAGCATCTGAAAGGATTTACGATTATGATACATACAATGATCTTGGAAACCCGGATAGCAAAGACGAGTTGGCTAGGCCTGTCCTTGGTGGCAAAGACCACCCGTACCCTAGGCGCTGCAGAACTGGACGACCACGCACTAAAAAGGGTAACCACCACTAACCAATAGCAACACTATATATAAGAGCTATATATGTGATTTTTCTTATCATATTATTATGTGAATGTAGATCCATTGTCAGAGGAAAGAAGCAGCAGTGTGTATGTGCCAAGAGATGAAGCGTTTGCAGAGTTGAAACAGCTCACATTCTCTGGAAAGACCCTAAAATCTGTGCTGCATGCATTGCTTCCTCAGCTTGAGATAGCACTTGTTGATCCAGAGCTAGGATTTCCCTACTTCACAGCCATAGATTCATTGTTCAATGAAGGAGTCACATTGCCTAAGCCAAAATCTAGTGGCTTTTTTCAGTCAATCATCCCAAGGCTAGTCAAGGCAATTAGGGATGGACAAGATGATCTCTTGCTCTTTGAGACCCCTGAAATACTTGATCGTATGCCTCTAGATACCTACCTCTTTATATATCTATGCAAAACTAATAAAAAATAATTCATTCTCTTCTAAAAACCTCATTGTTTGCCTCATGTCCCATTTGTATGCTGCCTTGATATTGATAGCTCTCAAATTATGCAGGTGATAAATTTTCATGGTTCAAAGATGAAGAATTTTCTCGGCAAACTCTAGCTGGTCTTAATCCATATAGCATAGAGCTAGTTACGGTATGCTTTCTTCGTGAAGTTTCCGATACCAAAAGAACTCTTTCACTTCAAATAGAAAACCCAACATGTGCATTTTGGTTTTTCCTCTATCTATTGAAAAACGAAACCAGACTATTTGTGGTTTGGTTGATCAACTTCCCTTTTTTGCTCTAATGGCACTAAATTTGTAATGACATATCAGGAATGGCCATTGAAAAGTAAACTTGACCCCAAGATTTATGGCCCAGCTGAATCATTGATCACCACAGAACTGGTGGAGAAGGAGATCAGAGGCTTTATGACTGTCAATGAGGTATAACATATATAAAAATTCCATTCTCATTATCACAGTTTATCGTTTGTTTTGTTACTTTTGTGTGAAAGGGAAAAATTGCTTTAAATTGAAATGTAGGCCTTAAAAAGAAAGAAGCTCTTCATTTTGGATTACCATGATCTGCTCATGCCTTATGTGAACAAAGTGAGAGAGGTTGAAGGAACTACACTGTATGGTTCTCGGACACTTTTCTTCCTCACTGAGAATGGCACACTGAGGCCTGTTGCCATTGAACTCACTCGACCACCCATTGGTGACAAGCCCCAATGGAAGGAAGTGTTTACCCCAACATGGGATGCCACTGGTTGCTGGCTTTGGAGGCTTGCTAAAGCCCATGTTTGTGCTCATGATTCAGGCTATCATCAACTTGTCATCCACTGGTAAGTATTTTTGGTACCCCAAAAATTGCTCAAAACCTTTTTCATAGTGCCAGATAGTTACCAAATTGGTCCTTTATATTTGATTCTGAAACCGTGATAAAAATATAAACTGACTAATCCTCAAGCCTCCATCTCAAGCATTAATATGGGGCAATTAGCAAATGCACGTCTTTCATGGTTGTAACTACTTTTTACTGCTATATTTTCACAGGCTGAGGACTCATTGTTGTACAGAACCATACATAATTGCAGCTAATCGACAACTAAGTGCAATGCATCCCATCTATAGGCTTCTACATCCTCATTTCCGTTATACAATGGAAATCAATGCTCTGGCTCGAGAAAGCCTCATTAATGCAGGTGGAATCATTGAGGCCTGCTTCTCACCAGCAAAGTACTCAATTGAGCTCAGTTCTGCCGCTTATGACCAGCTTTGGCGCTTTGACATGGAAGCTTTGCCTGCAGATCTAATCAGAAGGTCTTTTATATGATGAAACTACTATAAGATTTATTCACATTGTGCGATGCAGGAACTTGATTGAAAATTTCGAAAAAGAACAACAAATTAAATAAGACCCCATGGAATTTGAGCTACTAATTGACTTGTTTGCATTACTTTCAGGGGAATGGCAGTTGAGGATCCTACAGCTGAGCATGGTGTGAAGCTAGCAATTGAAGACTACCCATTTGCAAATGATGGTCTCATTCTGTGGGATGCCATTAAGGAGTGGGTGGGTGACTATGTGAACCACTATTATCCAGACCCAACTCTTGTTGAATGTGATAATGAACTTCAAGCTTGGTGGACAGAAGTTAGAACCAAAGGCCATGCAGACAAAAAAGATGAACCATGGTGGCCTGTTTTGAAAACCCCAGAAGATCTCATTCATACCTTGACAACTATAATTTGGGTTACAGCTGGACATCATGCTGCAGTGAACTTTGGTCAGTACCCGTATGCCGGATACTTCCCGAACCGGCCTACAATAGCTCGAAGCAACATGCCAACCGAAGATCCAAACGAGGATCTTTTCAAGATATTTTTGAAGAAACCAGAAGCTGCATTGCTGAGGTGCTTCCCTTCACAGATTCAAGCAACAAAAGTAATGGCTGTCTTGGATGTATTATCAAACCATTCACCCGATGAGGAGTATATTGGTGGGAATGTGGAGTCATCTTGGGCTGAAAACCCAGTGATAAAGGCAGCTTTCGAGCGGTTCAACGGCAATTTGATGAGGCTAGAAGGAATTATCGATGAGAGGAACACCAATGTGAAGCTGAAAAACAGAGTCGGAGCAGGGGTTGTTCCATATGAGCTTTTGAAGCCATTCTCAGAACCGGGGGTCACAGGAAAGGGAGTTCCCAACAGCATCTCCATCTAAATGTGTTGATGCGCGCTTTCTTAATTGTATTAGTAACTAACGCCTAATTAATCTGCATCCGTCAGTGATAACTGATAATGTCAAGCCTAAATATTTCAATGAGAAATGGTTTCGTTTCACTCTCATTATTTCTTTGAGCTAAATATTAATGTAGCTTCACTTAATTATTGTCTATGAAACAATCTAGGAAATATAATCCCTTTGGCATTATTAAACCTGCTGAAGTCAGTTGGGCAACAAATCTGAGATAAATCCATTTCCAAGAGACCTGCCTCATGTGTTACAAGCACTTTCACAAAATATATATTAAACAGAAAAGAGAAAAATAAAAAAGACTTGATGTGAGATAATTCCATGTGCAACCAGTTAGTTGCTGTATTTTTCCGTGGTGGCTGAATCTGAATCTTAGAAAAACATTTTGAGAGCCGCCGCATGTTCCCTTTGGTAAAAACGCAGACACAAATTGTATATTTTAATTCCCACATGACCAATGAGTTTTCTTTCACGACTGTGTATTATATGACAGAGTAGAGAGTATTACGTACGAACTTCCAATTTGAATTGATTTGATTTGATTTTCACACAATTAATTTTCTTCCACAATTTAATTTCATAAAATGGTACGTTATTCTTTGTTGGGGCCCAGACTCGTTGTAAGATAATGGCAATTAGGCCAAGTCTTCAGAAGACTCTTAACGTTTCATATGCAACTTGACATCCTCATAAGCTCAGCTGCTGATCAGATGATTGTACTTCAGCTTGAAGCCTTGACATGAACTTTTCTAATAATTGAATTGTTTTTCAAACCTACCGGTCATTGACAATTTTTTAGCTCCATTTCATTTTCTGTTACGATTATTAATCTCTTACATAATAGTATATATATAAGGCTAAATTCTGCTTGCTATAATAGTATAATAGTAAGCAGGATTAATCGCCACAAATTATGACGTCATTGTCAAACACTGCATACTTATCAAAGCGTCGACCAGAATTTTAGTACTATATATTATATCGTCAATACACTATTAATATATAAATCTATACATGCACGATGAAACTTGGAAACGACTCATTCTTCCAATTGAGCTGCCTACTACATCTCCAACTCCTGTTAACAAAACATAAGAAGAGTAGATAAGCAGCAGAAACACAAAACATGATCCAAAATCCAGGACCATTAATCTAATCTGATTTGATCAATCACTATAAATTAACCACAAAGATGAGTTACCTTTTTTGACTTTGTCAAGGGGAAACCAAAGGCTTCCTAGACCTAAAATAAACCCCTTCAGCGCATGTGAAATGTTCCAACTATGCATTGCAACACAGTTCCTGGCCACTTTGACAGCTTCGAGGTTCGAACCTAGGTTGGGGAGCACACCCAACTAGGCAAGAACTACTAGGCCACTTGCAGTGGTTACAAAGATGAGTTACCTGGTGTACTTTTTGTTAGTTGGCTCTATAAGGGAAAAAAATAATAATAATACTTTTTTGAGTACGTACATTTTACTAAGGATCTTTATTATGGGTGGTGTCTGAACTTTATTGAACTGGACAATATAGTATCTAAACTTCAAAAATGATCAATTAGGTACCTGAATTTAAAAAAAAAAAAACGAATCAATTAAGTACTTCCGTCACATTTTTGTCCAAGCTCCGTTAAAATCAAGGGTAGATCTGATATTTAACATACTTTTCAATGAGAATTACTTATTTTCCCATATGAAAAGGTTCTCCCTTTCTTCTTCCTCTTGATACACAAATCGGACTTATTAGAGTATTCCCCAATTTCCATAAACCCCAAATTCAAGTTGTAATTCTTTTGGGTTATTATCACAAATGGTACCTGAACTATACCTCAATCTTATCGATGGTACCTAAACTTCAATTTTGATCACAACCAGTACCCGAACTTTTCGATTTCATTTTAAATGGTACCTAAAGCTACCTCCGGTCACTATTCCGACTAAAAACGACATGGGAGGCAATCATAGTGATGATTTTTGATGATTTCGAGGGTTGCGATCATATATAGTGATGATTTTTGGTAATAGACTTGCCTTGAACTTATTTTTTTTGTTTTTTGTTTTCTTATATTTGGCTTTTTTGGCCGGAATAGTGACCAAAGGTGGCCTTAGGTACCATTTAAAATGAAATCGAAAAGTTTAGGTACTGGTTGTGATCAAAATTGAAGTTCATGTACCATCAATAAAATAGAGGATAAGTTCAGGTACCATTTGTGATAATAACCCAATTCTTTTATAGCCAAGAGATCTCAATCTCTCAAATCCATCAGCCAAGGAAAAGCCACAACCCAATCAACATTTTCTATCTCTATATTTTTCTACGAATAGCTTCAATTAGTCCACTGACCCATTTTTTCTTTCTCCCAAGAATTCCAACATATCTAGAGATAGAAAAATATAGAGATAGAAAATGTATAGAAGAATCTATATTACTTGAATTCAAACTAGATTACATATGTTGATAGCTTCAATCTAGATTACATATGAGTTGTTATAATCTCATTAAATTTGATCATTAACAAAAGGAAATTAGGTAATGTTTAATTGACTTTGGCTAATATTGTTAGTATTCTTCCACTGCATCTATGGACAAGCAGATCGAAGCAGAGATCTTGGCCTTAAAAAGCGGCCGGCCAATTAGGATAAACTCGAAATATATGCCTGTACTAATATATTTTACACCAACTTGGCAAAAGAAGCAATGTTAGAAAAAAACAACCAGAAATTTACATTTTGGCAGAACATAAATAGCAATAAAATACTAGGACGAATTTTCAATGAGTACTGTACATCACTGAATTTGATTTGCATGTATATCGCACATGGTCACTGAATTTTCTTTCACAATTTGCATATTTTACAAAGTGGATCTTCTTTTCTATTCGCTAGAGTACGTAGCTGTTGGAATACCGTTAAAACAATGTGCTGTGGCGACAAACATACTTTTAGGGTTTTAATAATGTATAATTAATAATATTTCTTACTACGGAACCAAACTATTCGCAAGTTCTAGGATAGCTATTTTTCTCTACTGTAGAGCATTCTGGCAAGCAAAAAACTCAAGCTGATCATTGATCAACTAGCTAGCTAGGCATTCATAACTAATGAATTCTCATCTGCAGCAGGGACCCCACTATGATGATCAAGTTTCCAATGATGCACTCAAACCTGCAGAGTATCAAGTAGTACTAACCATAAAAGCTGTGGTTACAGTCATAGTAACAGCCGGAGGCTTCCGATCCACTATAGGGATCATTCGTCACCTCGAGGACTTGCGAGGCAAAACCTTGCTGCTGGAGCTAGTTAGTGCCAAGCTTGATCCCAGTAAGCCCTTGCATTAAAACTTCATTCATGAACATATCAGGAACCTAATCAACTAGCTACTTCAGGTCTAGTTAAATTTCGATAATTTCTATCCAGCTGCTAGCTAACTGTAGGTGCAGTTTTCATTAGGTCTTGATGTTTTGGAAAGCCGCTATGCTCTTGATTTAATTACGTTTATATATGAATACATGAATATTTAAGCAACATAGATATTCAACTAGGCAGCTAGCAGAACCACGCAATTTGCATATATATATATTTTTGATTCCCACATCACCACTGCACTATTTTTCTTTCAATTCACAGTTATATATATAAGTAATGTCAAGAGTAGTTGAGAGTGAAGTAGTTCGCACAATTAAAATGCCCATGCCGGCCACTTGATCACCTACTGATCAAGTTTTTTCATAACTATACACAATCTGCATAGAGTCGATGTGTAATTAATATTTATTTAGTAGATTATTTCATGCAAAATAGTGAGACTTCAAAGTACCCTCCACGAAAATATAAACCTATTAAGAAACATTACCTTTCAAAAATAAAAAGAAAAGATAAATAAACTCAAATACCCCTATTATTTGTACCCCTTTCAATGAATAAAATGATCCAATTATCTCAAAAAGAAAAAAAAATCCCAATTTCCGTTTCTCTCTATTTCAACACAAACTAAAGATAAAACTATTGCTTTCGTTGTTGTTCATTTGCTCAGTTGCTTATAAGTGTGCGCAGGCACGGAACCAGGGGTGGCTGAGGTATTGCAGCACACCTCAGCCACCTCATTTTTGAGAGAAATATATGTAGGGTATAGGTCATAGAATAGTCTCTCTCTCATCGCACACCTCAGCCACCCCATTTTTGAGAGAAATATATGTAGGGTATAGGTCATAGAATAGTCTCTCTCTCATCTCTAATTCATTTTCTTCTATTCTTCTCT
Source organism: Rosa chinensis (assembly GCF_002994745.2). NCBI lineage: Eukaryota > Viridiplantae > Streptophyta > Magnoliopsida > Rosales > Rosaceae > Rosa > Rosa chinensis. The sequence continues at coordinate 1,414,563 of NC_037088.1, read as the reverse complement.
TCTATGATTCTTTTCTTGGTGTTTTTCTTTCCTTGTTCATCTAAGATAGACTTCTCTATTAGACCAAAACAAAATAAATGAATTCTTCAATTTTATCATTTTTTCAATTAAGAGTTTAGCATTGAATTCTAGATCCTATATTAATTTAGATTTTCATCAAGGAAATGTCATAAAAAAGATTGGTGAATTTTTTTTTTTCCTTAAAACATAAAACTTAGTTTGATTCAGCCCACCTTCTTTTATAATCCTGGTTTTGTCCTTGCGTGCGTGCCACACACATGCCTTTCTTACTCAGAAGAGATTTAATCCCTTTGACTGAAAAGTTCCAAAAAAAAAAAATTATCTAAAAAAGAATTGAGCTAAGAACTTATTTGATGACTACTGATTTCTGATTGAGCAACTTGCATATCCTTTTGTATACATATGCTGTGCTTTTCACATGTAACCACAAAACCAATCACAATTTTTTAAATTAATGCATTGCTTAATCAAATTACGTATAAGTCTTAAGTAGCTCAAGTGTTATTGGAATGGTTGATTAGTGACGCTAGAAATGTTATTTTTGGTCTCCGTCATAAATTCATAATAAAACCGTGGAAATGGTTAAAATAATTTGTGAAAGATAATTTTATTATACACGATCGATATTATAAGAGGATGAAAAAGTCATCCTTAAAATTGCAACGCTAGGCACATTGATTTGCCTTGTTACAGTCATACTTGTACAATAATTAATAACTTTTACCTTTAGGGTAAAAGTGTTAAATGGTCCTATAGTTTGGAGTGATGCCCAAAATGAGATAAAGTTAGCTCACTTACACCACCAAGAGATTTTTTTTCTCACTAACCCAATTTAATATCTAAATGACGATTTTAGGCTCTAAAAAGTTAAGAATTACAGATTGACACTCTCTCACATCATCGATCTCTCTCTTTCCCCTCCCTCTCTCTCTCTCTGCCGGCGACCTCTTCTTCTTCTCTCTCTCTTTAGGGTATTTTTCGGAGGCTCGGTGGTGTACATGGCTGTCTCAGACCTGGGAATCATCACAATCCGAAAATTACGATAGTTGAGTCGGAGCAGTGAGGACCGGTTCAAGATTGCGTTCTTCGGCGTGGAGACGATGGTGCTGACCCGACCTGGTCAGGGCTTCGCCTTATTGGAATTCGGATCCAAACCGGACTTCACCTTCCCCTTCAACAACCGCAATTTCTCCGGTCGGGTTCTCAGAATGATGGTAATTGGAGAATATGGCCGGAGTTCACGTCGACCTCTGGCTTCTTCTCCAGGTAAAGTTGTGCTTGTTTTGGTGGTTTATCATGAGTTAACTCATTAAGTGAATCGGTGGGAGTTCTCTGGAGTTGAAATTAGATATAGACCGAATCAGCTGGATTGTGTTCAGGAGTTGTTCTTTTTCTTAAATCTTCGGTTTGCAATTTGAATAATTGATTAATGAAGCAAGTGGATAAGCATAATTGTGAATGATGAATTAGTTATTAGAATTTTGGATTACATTGATTATTGGTTGTGCATCTTGGTGTAGTTGGAAGATATGAAGATGGATGAAGCGTATGAAGAGGTGGCAGTGGAAATAGCTGGACAAGGGGTCCTTGGGAAGAGAGTTGATGAGATGGAAGCCAGTTTCATGATGGCAGAAGGCCCAGAAGGAAAGAAAAAAGAAAAAAAAAATGTATTGGTGGGCAATAGACGTGTATTGCCCCTCAATAGACGTCTGATAAAAGTCTATTGGAGGGCAATACATGTCTATTGGGAGGCAATAGACGCTTTAAATTGATACAATCTCTGATTTTTTTTCTTTAATTAAAGTTTTATTTGTGTAATTTTAGGAAGATTAGTTTTCATTTCAGTAACCGAAACGTATATTGGGGGGCAATATACGTCTATTGGGGGGCAATAGACGTTTTGAATTGATGTAATCTCCTCATTTTTTTCTTTAATCAAAGTTTTATTTGTGTAGTTTGAGGAAGATTAATTACCATTTTGGTAATCTAAACGTCTATTGGGGGGCAATAGATGTCTACTGGGGGGCAATACATGGCTGATAGTCGCCTATTGGGGGCAATACAAAGCTGATAGTCGTCTATTGGGGGCCAATAGACGTCTATTAGGGGGCAATAGACTATTGGGGCAATAGACGTCTATTGCCCCTCTATTAGGGAGCAATAGATGTTTATTGGGGGCAAAAAAACTTTCCGGTGGGATTTTCAGCAAATTCTGGTGGGCGGTAGCCGGTGACCGAAATCCTGCGACCGGTGCCCGGATTCCGGCGAAAGTTGGCCTGAATTTGGCGACCGGTGACCGGAGTCCGGTGATCAGTGATGGGATTTCGGCGGCCGGTGACGGGCTCTGGCGAAGTCTCCTATAGTTTCTCCCTCTTCCATTTTCTCTCTCTCTCTCTCTCTCTCTCTAAGTAACAAAGGGGTGAGGGGTAAAATGGTATTAAAAAAAAATTAAAAACAAAAAAAGAAATCTTAATGGGTTATTAGAGAAGACTCCCTTAGAGTGTATTGGGTAATAGAGAATTAAAAAAACTTAATGGGGTAAGAGGGAAAAAAATCCCTAGAAATGGGGTAAATGGACAAAACCCAAAAAAAAAAAAAACAGAATTCCACAACCTCCTCCTATTTGCTGTCAACAATGGCAAAGCTTGAGAAGTTGAGATAATAGCTCACGCAAACGTTGATTACACCAACTTGAGAAAAAAAACGTTGATGATTTATTCGCTGCTGACTTTTCATTTAATCAATATACGAGATTATTCAAGAACGAATTTTTGATGGTTATCGTCATTAATATTGATTGGAGAGGCGATGTAGATCAATGCATCAGTGATGGTGATAGGTAGGTTTGTGAGATTCTTTTTTTAATTACAACAACAAACTCAAATTACAACAACTAGTGTTTTTTTTTAAAAAAATTACAACAACTAATTTTTCGTAAGTTGAACTCACAACCTCCTACTTAAAAAGCAGAGACTAATGCCACTAGATCAAATGATATCGGACGGTTGTGGGATTTAGTTTTTATTTTATTTTAATTTCTTTTAGCTTTTTAAAATTAAAATGACAAACTTATCCTTACACATCACATGTGTGAAATTAAATATTTTAAACCATAATGTTAATTTTGGGAATTTGGGCATCACTAAACCACATGGACTACTCATAACTTTTCCCCTCATTTATATACATCAATTGGCTTCTTCTTTTTTTTTCTTTTCTTTTTTTTTAGAGAAAGAGAATTTCATTGAATAATATTGTGGTATTAGAGACTAATTTATTTTGGTTATATAAGTTTTTTTTTACTTGGCAAATTTCTGGATATTTCAAATTGTTTTTATTCTTTTTGTAATTGAATTCTCAATAGGGATGGCAATGGGGTGGGTTGGGGATGGGGATGACAATAGTCATTCTCTACCCCCTTCCCCGCCCCAATCCCCAATAAAATATATTGGGGATTCCCCGTCCCCATCCCCACTGGAGACTAAGCCTCGAAACCCGCCCTAAATCCCCAATAAGAATTTAATAAATAAAATAATTTTTCTCATATTGCCTTTTTTAAAATCAAAATCTACAACAAATAAATTTAAAACATGATTAAATTCATAAATCATAATTCAATGAGTGCAAAAGTCAAAATACCATTAAAGTAAAAGTGTAGCCATTAAAGTAAAGTAATAAATATATATATTTGAGATTTATATTATAAAAAATAAATTAAAATATATATATATATATATATATATAAGTTAAATATATGTATATATTATTGGGGCGGGTTTGGGGATGGGGATCACAATATCATCCCCGCCCCATCCCCAATCTTAGATAGTGGAGATTGGGGATCCCCATCCCCATTCCCTATTTGTCCCCGAATTCTCCCCCCATTAGGGGCGGGTATCCAATGGGGCTCCGCCCCGCTGGAGATTTTTGTCATCCCTAATTCTCAAGGTCGTCCATAGGTTGGGTAGTTATATTATCAGTTTACCCATCGGTGGAAACAAGTTTTTGGGAAATCATGGTCACCACCTCACCAATCTTAGTTGGAAGCTGGTCAATGGCAAACCGCTGAACATGCTCTAAGCGAGATTCTCTCTTCCTCACAAATCAAGTCAGAATCTCGCTAACAAGGGGGATTACCTAATATACACTTGTACATGATCCATGCGCAAAAATGGCCTCTTTTGAAAATGTGCACAAAATTTAGCAGGATCTCTACGTGAGAACGTCGATCTGGTATAAGAGTATACTTGTTGTACTTGAACTTGATTTACCCTTAGGCCAAGTTTAGTTTCGGAAAGTATGCATCAGGAAAGGAAACTTGTTCCTTTTTGGGATACGAAAGAAAAGGAAATATTTTCCTGAAGGAAAGGAAAATAAGGGGGAAAGTGGTTGGGGGTAGGAGTGAAATCCTTTGATCCTCTTTTTAAGAGAAAAACGAAAAGGGAGTTTCTATTCATACCTCCAAAATTGGTATTTAGACCTCCAACTTACTTTTACAAATAACCGATATGTTATCTACACCTCCCTAATTTGACCATAATACCCATCATCCAATAATATCAATAAAAACTTTTTTTTAGAGTGTTCTATTCATATACCTCCAAAATCGGTAGCTAGACCTCCATCAATTTTTGAACGTTTCACAATATTATTTTACTCTTGATATAACTAAGTTGAAAAACAAAAAAAAATCTTTCAATTGATAGCTCTTTCCCCCCTGCTTATTGTAGTATTTTGTAGGCATACGCATCTTTAGAGGCTAAGAGCAGTTCATTTTTTCAACTTCCTAAGATTCCCTCGTTTCATATATTAGCTCAAACAGTACGCTCCAATGGATGAATATGATTTTAAGTGAAAGTGGTCTGTTGGTGTTTTGGTTAGAGAATATTGCATATCCGAAATTGACTCGAGGAACTGCAAAGTAAGGAACTGGTCTGGTAATTTCTCCGCTGCTTGGTAAGGATGAAGATCATAACAAAAACAAAAGGGAAAAAATGGCATGAGGATGAATATTTGTTGATTTCATACCTCTATAAGGGAAAAGACTTTTTTTAATTTTTGTTTTTTCCCTTTTGTGTCTTTATTGGTAATTTGACATGAGTTGACAAAGTCAACTATCACTTGAAAAAAGAAAGAGGTCCAAATGCCAATTTTGGAGGTATGAATAGAAGCTCCCAAAAGAAAAAGGGGGAAAATGGTTCCTTCCAAACTCCAAAAGAATCACTTTCCCCATTCTTTCTTTACATTTATTACTCATAATACATTATTTTATTACATTATTTACAAACTTTTTAACAACTTCCGGATAAATTTCCTTACGTTAGCAAACATCGGAATGAAAAGTCCTTGGGTATATATATAAATATAAATTTTTTTAGACGAATTACACACACACACACACACACACACATATATATACATACATTTTTTTGGACGAATTATATATTACATAATAAAAAAGAAAAAAAATTGCCAAAACAACATTTTTTTTTTTCAGAAGAAAGTCAAAATAATTTAAAGTCATTAGATTTTGAAAGAATAAGATAGTCTTTTTCCTCAAGAATTACATGACATGTTTTGATAAATAGGTAATGTATGTAGGTGACATGGCAGGAGACTTAGGATTGGTGCTACAAATCTTACTCCTCATTGAGGCCACAAATCATTTTTCATATATTTATTTTACACCAACTTGACAAAAGAAGCAATATTAGAAGAAAACAACCAGAAATTTACGTTTTGGCAAAACATAAATGGGTGGTTCTATTCAGACCTCCCAATTCGTTATTTGGGCCTCTTTCATTTTTTGCACAATTTTAAAACCAAATTTACCCCTCTGCAAATAAAACAAAAAAAACTCTGCATCTACATCGTAGCATGCAGCTCCCCTCTTACACCTTGCAGTTCTCTCTCCATTTCTCTCCCTATCCACAAAATTTAGAGAGTTAAAATTTAAACTTTGAAATAACTAGTCCATCTTATTTATTTGAAATCACCATCTTATCATAGCTTAAAGAAGAGGAAGAAACACGTTTTGATCAAAACTGGAAAACAAAAAAAGAAAACCATATACCATATGATCTAAGCAGTAGACATCTCTCTCTCTCTCTCTCTAACTCTATTGTATTCCTCTCTCTATTTTCCTTTCCCTCTTCCTCACTATCCCTTCATTTCTCTCTTCTCATCCCCCCCCCCCTCTCTTTCTTCTCGTATCTATCTCTTTATTGGTCGTCACTGGCTCCAGAAGCTTAAGACGTCTTCATTGTTTCATCTCAAGTTTATTATTAGATTCTATAAATTATAGATTGGATGATATTTGAAATTGTTGAATTTGAATTTATGGAAGTCAATCTTTGAAATCAGAAAACTTAGACTTACTTTCATCGACTTTTCTCTCAAGTCTCAACCCAAAAAGGATTGACCAAAATTCATCAAACCTAACTGGGCAATCAAGAATTATAAGGTCTCAATATCCCATGCCATTTTAAATTGCTCCAATAGAAATCCAACTTCAATTGTATCAAGTAATGCCAAATTATTTAAAGAAGAACACAATATGAGTTCAAATTAGCCGGTCGTAATTGCTAAAAACAAAAAAATCGTTAATCTTGAAAGGTTTTTTTTTTTTTTTTTTTTGCTGGTCTTAGTTTTTTTTTTTTTTTTTTTGATACGCAACATAAAGTCAGATACGAAGGCCACGTTGGCCTCCACCGTTTGGTGGTCTTAGTTGTTCATGAAAGCTAACTAGAGTCTGGAGGTGCAAATGTTTTATTTATTTATTTATTTTTCTTTCATTATTGGAGCATCGCACATATAACAGAGGTGTAAAGAGTTATCCAAAAAAAAAAAAAAACAGAGGTGTAAAGAGATAAAAATAGGGGTAAATCAGGAAAGTTCAATGGTGAAAAAAAAATAAAGAGCGGTCCAAATATTAAATTGGTAGGTCTGAATAAACTCACCCAACATAAATAGCAATAAAATACTAGGACGAAATGTCAACGAGTACTGTACGGATTAATCAGTAATCTCTGGATTTGATGTGCATATATATCCCACGTGGTCACTGAATTTTCTTTCACAATTTGCATATTTTTCAAAGTGGACCTTCTTTTCTATTCGCTTGAGTACGCAGCTGTTGGAATACTGTTAAAACAACGTGCCGTGGCGACAAACATACTTTTGGGGTTTTAACGTATAATAGTATTCCTTACTACAGAACCAAACTATTCGCAAGTTCTAGGGTAGCTATTTTTCTCTATAAATACACGGCCTCAGTGGAGCATTCTGGCAAGCAAAAAACTTAAGCTGATCATCGATCAACTAACTAGCTAGGCATTCATTAGTTAGGATGAATTCTCAGCTGCAGCAGGGACCCCACTCTGATAATCTAATCAATCACCATGGAAACCCCTCCCTCGCCAACATCCTTCCCCGCCACGATGTCCATCCTGATCAAGTTTCCAATGATGTACTCAAACCTGCAGAGCATCAAGTAGTACTAACCATAAAAGCTGTGGTTACAGTCATAGTAACAGCCGGAGGCTTCCTATCCACTATAGGGATCACTCGTCACCTCGAGGACTTGGCAGGCAAAACCTTGCTGCTGGAGCTAGTTAGCGCCCAGCTTGATCCCAGTAAGCCCTTGCATTAAAACTTCATTCATGATCATATCAGGAACCTAATCAACTAGCTACTTCAGGTCTAGTTAAATTTCGATAATTTCTATCCAGCTGCTAGCTAACTGTAGGTGCAGTTTTCATTAGGTCTTGATGTTTTGAAAAGCCAATATGCTCTTGATTTAATTACGTTTATATATGAATACATGAATATTTAAGCAACATAGATATTTAACTGAGCAGCTAGCAGGACCACGAAATTTGCATATATATTTTTGATTCCCACATCACCACCGCACTATTTTTCTTTCAATTCACAGCTATATATATATATATAAGTAATGTCAAGAGTAGTTGAGAGTGAAGTAGTTCGCACAATTAAAATGCCCATGTCGGCCACTTGATCACCTACTGATCAAGTTTTTTCATAACTATACACAATCTGCATAGAGTCGATGTGTAATTGATATATATTTAGTAGATTATTTCATGCAAAATAGTGAGACTTCAAAGTACCCTCCACGAAATATAAACCTATTAAGAAACATTACCTTTCAAAAATAAAAAGAAAAGATAAATAAACTCAAATACCCCCATTATTTGTACCCTATTCAATGAATAAAATGATCCAATTCTCTCAGAAAAAAAAAAATCCCAATTTCCTTTTCTCTCTATTTCAACACAAGCTAAAGATAAAGCTATTGCTTTCATTGTTGTTCATTTGCTCAATTGCTTATAAGTGCACGCAGGCACGGAACCAGGGGTGGCTGAGGTGTGCTGCAGCCCACTCCATTTTTGAGAGAAATATATGTAGGGTATAGGTTATAGAATAGTCTCTCTCTCATCTCTGATTCATTTTCTTCTATTCTTCTCTTATGTGATTCTTTTCTTGGTTTTTTCTTTCTTTGTTCATTTAAGATAGACTTCTCTATTATACCGAAACAAAATAAATGAATTCTTCAATTTTATCATTTTTTTAATTAAGAGTTTAGCATTGAGTTCTAGATCCTATATTAATTTAGATTTTCATTAAGGAAATGTCATAAAACAGATTGGTGATTTTTTTTTTCCTTCAAACACAAAACTTAGTTTGATTCAACCCACCTTTTTTTACAATCCAGATTTTGTCCTTGCCTGCGTGTCACACACATGCCTTTCTTACTCAGAAGAGATTTAATCCCTTTGACTGAAAAGTTCCAAAAAAAAAAAAATATATTATCTAAAAAAGAATTGAGCTAAGAACTTATTTGATGACTACTGATTTCTAATTAAGCAACTTGCATATCCTTTTCTAACTATACGTATGACTTTTCACATGTAACCACAAAACCAATCACAATTTTTTAAATTAATGCATTGTTTAATCAAACTACCTATAAGTCTTAAGTAGCTCAAGTGTTATTGGAATGGTTGTTTAGTGACGCTAGAAATGTTATCTTCGGTCTCCGTCAGAAATTCATAATAAAACCGTGGAAATAGTTAAAATAATTTGTGAAAGATAATTTTATTAAACACGATCGACATTATAAGAGGATGAAAAAGTCATCCTTAAAATTGCAACACTAGGCACATAGATTTGCCTTGTTACAGTCATACTTGTACAATAATTAATAACTTTTAAGGTAAAAGTGTTAAATGGTCCTATAGTTTGGAGTGATGCTCAATATTAACTTTGTGGTTTCAAAATTTTTAGTTTTGCTCTTGTAATTTGTGAAGTTTGATCAATGTTAGTCTAAAAGCTAATTTTGACAAAAATTTTCTAATGTGCCAGTCATGTGTAAGGATAATTTTATCGTCTCAATAAAAGAATTCAATGAAAGAAAATTAAATTGGAAATGTTATGGAAAATGAGACTAAAAATAAAGAAAAAACAGAATTCCACAACCTCCTCCTATTTGTTGTCAACAATGGCAAAGCTTGAGATAGCTCACGCAAACGTTGATGATTTATTCTATTCTCTGTTGATTTTTCATTTTTTTTTTTGGATGAAAAGAGGTCAGCCCATTATATATATTCAGCAAGCAATACAAAAACGAAACACCCCTATGGGGTCGATAGAAAGAATCATTCCTTAGGGAATCCTAAACACCTATTCTATTACAAGAACAAGCCCCCAGGCCACCCCGAGTATACCCACATTTTAAGGAAAATAACGCACCTTATTTCAAACAAAGATAAAAAATCTTCCGAAGTAAATAGTAAAATGAATCCTCAGAGAATGTGATCTTTGCGACCTGATAAAAAACTAAAAGCTAGGAATGAAAGATGACAAATCACCTTCCAAAATTAAACAAACCCAGCAGGCCCACCAAGCCTAGGAATGGGACAAAAACCAAACAGCCCACTTCCAGGCCCGACCAAAACACCTAGGACAAACCCTAGATGAGATTGCTGTCAAACCACCGCCGCCATACATTACTCGCCGGAGTTTGATGCCTGCACGACCACCATCACTGATAGCACCATCCTGTAGACGATAACAAACCCCACCACCATACTTGAAACCCACTTCCAATCCGGCAACCACTGCCGGCGAAGGAGAGTCGAGAGCACCACCGATCTCGTTGTCCTTCAACAGGAGCGACCGATCCCAGCCACGCCAGAGAGTGCCACCATTGAACGAAAAATCCATCCTCTTGCAATCCATCCGAACAGATCCATCAGCTCTCTAACACGAACCAGACGTTACAGCCCTGGACAACTGCAACCACCAAGCACCGCCATTCGCTTCACCCACTAGTACACCTCTGTAGATCCGACCAAACATCAGATCCTCGTCAATTCCGCCATCAGCAGCTTGAAAGAGAACTTTAGGCAGGTTTCGACGGAGAGGCCCGTCTTCACCACCACAGATTGGACCATAGAAGGAGGCAACTCCATCCTTCCAGATCGAAAGTACACTGCCTCCACCAGTGAAGAGAGGAGCCGGAGGAGAGAGCTCTCTCTCGAGAGGCATAGTACGTAAACAGGCTTCTGTTGACTTTTCATTTAATCAATATACGAGATTATTCAAGAAGGATTTTTTTTATGGTTATCGTCATTAATATTGATTGGAGAGGAGATGTAGATCAATGTGTCAGTGATGGCGATAGGTAGGTTTGTGAGATTCTTTTTTAATTACAACAACAAACTCAAATTACAACTAGTGTTTAAAAAATAAAAAATTACAACAACTAATTTTTCGTAAGTTGAACTCACAACTTCATACTTAAAAAGTAGAGACTAATGCCACTAGATCAAATGATATCGGACGGTTGTGGGATTTTTATTTTTTTAATTTAATTTATTTGAGCTTTTTAAAATTAAAATGACAAACTTATCCTTGCACATTACATGTGTGAAATTAAATATTTTAAACCATAATGTTAATTTTGGGAATTTGGGCATCACTAAAACACATGGACTACTCATAACTTTTCCCCTCATTTATATACATCAATTGGCTTTTTTTTTTTATTATTTTTTATTTTTTTTATTTTTTTATTTAAGAAAGACAATTTCATTGAATAATATTGTGGTATTAGAGACTAATTTATTTTGGTTATATAAGTTTTTTTTTACTTGGCAAATTTCTGGATATTTCAAATTGTTTTTATTCTTTTTGTAATTGAATTCTCAAGGTCGTCCATAGGTCGGGTAGTTATATTATCAGTTTATCCAAATATTTTCATTCTTGCCAAATAAATTCTATTCACACACCTCTTAATACTAAATACACATCATTTTTTTCTACACCCGACATCAGATTAAATTACCAAAAGAGATATTTATATCAAAAATGAAGAAACATAGTTGGAATATACTATCACACTTTATGCTTTTTTTTCTACTCAACGTGAATGACGTGAATTATATTTGCAATTTAGAGATCGATGGTGCATTTCTTGACCAAATAACAATATATACAATTCCAATCATATAAAAATTTGCCATAATGAAAATTGTGTTGTGTCCACCTAATCCTCTATTCGTTTTATTTGTTCTTCATAACCCGTTGTACTCGTTTCTTGGTGTTCAACCAAACTTCTCACTCTAGTATAATATTAACGTATATATAATGACTGATGATGATAATGCATGTTGTTAAATATAATGCATGTATATTTAGTGAATAGATATGGTGTATTATGAATGAGAATAGTTTAAGAAGTTTATGGTTGTGTTTTTGTCTTTGGATTAGTCTATTGTGAGTCCAACTCACGACCTCTCACTTATAAAGAGGAGACTTATGCCACTAGACCAAATGATACTGGGCGTGGTTGTGTTTTTAGTAAAATGTTAAAATAAAAAAGTTAATATGTGGTGTATTAAGTATGAGATGCATGGTAGCAATGTGTGAATAATAAACCCGATATAATTTGAGTTTATTATTATTTTTTACTTTTACAAGCACATAAATGTAGACATGCAGACTCTTTAGTAAAGAAATGGTGAGGGAATAGATGTATAAAAAATGAAGTTTTATTCCTTGACGGGAACCAAAAGGAGGCCTCAAGGCTTTGAGGTTTTCTGGGTTAACCTAAGTCCTGATGAACAAGACGCACGGTTAATAATTTCAGGTGAGTGAAATTTAATTGTATATTAATTCAATTCTCGTAGAGACAGGAAAAGAGAAGGAAGCGATCAAGGGGCACTCGCACAGAGTGAGGAGAGACGTTGAGGAGGTGATATATGAGAGTGAATTCAGCATCCCAGCAGGTTTTGGAGAGATTGGAGCTGTTCTGGTTGAGAATGAGCACCACAAGGAGATTTACATCCAGACCATCGACCTCACCGGCTTCCCAAATGCCTCCACTCTCTCCATTTCCTGTACCTCCTGGGTTCATTCCAAACATTATAATGCACAGAAGAGAGTTTTCTTCACCAACAAGGTAAGTGATCGCGATGCATACTTTTGCTTTTATTATAGGAAATGACTCTTTGATGTCCACTCCTCCTTTATATACCCCATATATGATCCCTTACTAACTGCTGCTTAAAGTTTATTAGGATGAATTACTAGATTCAAATGAACATTGGTCAGATAAGATTTTCTTATGTTTCCTTCCTTAGATTACTATGCTGCATGTGACTGGTTCTTGGACGTAAAACTATGTGCATACATAATTCTAATATGTTAATTTGTGTGAACAATGAACCAGTCTTACTTGCCATCAGACACTCCAAGTGGGTTGAAGAGGCTAAGAGAAATGGAGCTGCAAAATTTGCGAGGAAATGGAGAGGGCGAAAGAAAAACATCGGACAGGATTTACGATTATGATAAATATAATGATCTCGGAGTTCCAGATAGCAAACTGGCTAGGCCAGTCCTGGGGGGCAAAGAGCTTCCCTACCCTAGGCGCTGCAGAACAGGACGTCCACGCACTGAAAAGGGTAACCACTAACCACTAGCAATAGACAAAATGGATTCTGTTAAAAAAAAATGTTTCTTACGTACTGATCAAGTTTTCCAATTCACAACTACAAATAATGTGATCAGTAAGAAAATGTAATATTTTCGCCAAAACTTTTCTGAAGTTCTAGACACTAAATTGAACACTAACGCATTACTTGGGATTTGGGAACTTGGTATCCAAAACTTTTGAAATCTATTTGGTGTCTATGTTCTATAGCACTACTCTTGTACATCAGACAAACTCGGATTTAATTAATAGGAGATTAGTAGCATCTGGTTAACATATGCACAAATGTATCTGTGATATTTTCTTTTATTCAAATAGATTATATAAGATTTAGTTGTAACAACTGAACCATTTTTTGCTGTTTGATATGTTCATTAAGGATCAAGGATGTCGAAGTTTGAAATTATTTTATATTCTACTATCGAATGTCAATGCAGACCCATTATCTGAAGAAAGAAGCACCAATGTGTATATACCAAGAGATGAAGCGTTTTCAGAGGAGAAACATCTGACATTCTCAGGAAAGACACTAAAATCTGTGCTGCACGCTTTGCTCCCTCAGCTTGAGATATCACTTATTGATCGGGACTTGGGATTTCCACTCTTCAAAGAAATAGATTCATTGTTTAATGAAGGCATTGCATTGCCTAAGCCAAAAACAATTGGTTTTTTTAGGTCAATCATTCCAAGGCTAGTGAAGGCTGTCAGTGATGGGCAGAACGATCTTTTGCTCTTTGAGACCCCTGCAATGCTTGACCGTATGCCTCTTCTTTATATGTGCAGAACTTCCGAGGAACAATCCTTTATTTTTATTTTTCTGAAAAACAACCACATAGTTGGCCTCATTTCATTATATTGTATTATTGTTAGCTCTTGATTATCCCTTATATTGCAGGTGATAAATTTTCTTGGTTCAGAGATGAAGAATTTTCTCGGCAAACTCTAGCTGGTCTTAATCCATTTAGTATTGAGCTAGTTAAGGTATGCTTCCCTTGTGATTTTTCAGATACAACACTTTTACTTCCATAAGTAAACCAAAACATGTAGTTTCTTTTTTCCATCCCATCCTCAGTTCTGTGTTTAAACTGGTTACATCTATTTTTTATTTTCTCTTGTGGTTATCAACTCTTGCCTTTTCTTCTTTCATTACAGGAATGGCCACTGAAAAGTAAACTTGACCCTGAGATTTACGGCCCCCCTGAATCATTGATTACTACTGAACTGGTGGAGAAAGAGATCAAGGGTTTCATGACTGTCAATGAGGTAGATTATGAAATCTCTTGCGAGTCTCACATTGTGTACAGTATTAACCTCATTAGATCCTCCTGTTTTGATTGTCTTTCTGATTAAGTCGATGAATTGTTCCCCCTTCTGATTCATCTGACTTGAAATCTCGTTACTGTGAGTATGTGTGTTTATGCACGAGCATTTGGGTTATTTGTTTTCTGTGAAAGAAAAACTGCTTGAAATTGAAATGCAGGCCTTGGACAAAAAGAAGCTGTTTCTTTTGGATTATCATGACCTGCTCATTCCTTTAGTGAACAAAGTGAGAGAAATTGAAGGGACCACATTGTATGGTTCTCGGACACTATTCTTTCTCACTGAGAATGGCTCGCTGAGGCCTGTTGCTATTGAACTTACTCGGCCACCAATTGGTGACAAGCCACAATGGAAGCAAGTCTTCGTCCCATGCTGGGATGCCACCGGTGCCTGGCTATGGAGGCTTGCTAAAGCTCATGTTTGTGCTCATGACTCTGGCTATCATCAGCTTGTGATCCACTGGTAAGACAATGGTACTAAACTGGGGTTAAATCCATACTCTTATTGGCAGGTGGTAACCAAATTTAGCAAATATATATGCACCTACATAGATAATGTGGGATAACTTGTTTGTAATTATTATTATTTTCACAGGCTGCGGACTCATTGTGTGACAGAGCCATACATAATTGCAGCTAATCGGCAAATGAGTGCTATGCATCCCATTTATAGGCTTCTTTGTCCTCATTTTCGGTATACAATGGAAATCAATGCCCTGGCTCGAGAAAGCCTCATTAACGCAGGCGGAGTCATTGAGAGTAGCTTTTCACCAGGAAAGTACTCCATGGAGCTCAGTTCTGCTGCGTATGACCAGCTCTGGCGCTTTGACATGGAAGCTTTGCCAGCCGATCTGATAAGAAGGTAGTCCATAGGATCAAACGACTAAAATTATAAATATATGATATATTTGGTATCTAGTTGAGTAGAATAATACCCTAGAGCACCACATAGAATTTCAACTACTAATTTATTTGTTTATATTTCTTTTAGAGGAATGGCAGTTGAGGATCCTACAGCCAAGCATGGTCTGAAGCTAACAATTGAAGACTATCCTTTTGCAAACGATGGTCTTATTCTTTGGGATGCCATTAACCAGTGGGTGAGCGACTATGTAAATCACTACTACCCAGACGCTAGTCTTGTTAAATGTGATCAGGAGCTTCAGGGTTGGTGGACAGAAGTTAGAACTAAAGGCCATGAAGACAAAAAAGATGAGCCATGGTGGCCTGTTTTGGAAACCCCAGAAGATCTCATTCATGTTTTGACAACAATAATTTGGGTGACATCCGGTCATCATGCAGCAGTGAACTTTGGTCAGTACACATACGCTGGATACTTTCCAAACCGACCTACAATAGCTCGAACCAACATGCCATGTGAAGATCCATCCGAGGAGGTTGTCAATACTTTTATGACGAAACCCGAAACAATACTGCTAAACTGCTTTCCCTCAAAGATTCAAGCAACAACAGTGATGGCTGTGTTAGATGTGTTATCGACACATTCACCTGATGAGGAGTATATTGGTGAGATTTTGGAGCCATCTTGGACTGAAAATCCTGTTATAATGGATGCATTCGAGTGTTTCAAAGACAGTTTAAAAGAGCTAGAAAGAATTATTAATCAGAGGAACGCCGATAAGAACCTGAAAAACAGAGTTGGAGCAGGGGTTGTTCCATATGAGCTTCTGAAACCATTCTCAAAACAAGGGGTCACAGGAATGGGAGTCCCTAATAGCATCTCCATCTAAATTCTATATTATGATGCGTTTGATTATGTAATAATTGTATCAGTAACTAGCCCTAGCTTATGACTAGGAATCAATAACATGTGGTGTCTGCATTATAAATTACAGCTCTAAGGCGGAATGCATGATTCGCAATAAAACAATAATGATGTCTTTGTTGTAAAACAGAAAAATTTTTGAGAGAGAGAGAGAGAGAGAGAGTTTGGACACAGAGAATTAGATTGTATCCATTCATCTCACCATGAGGGGGTTTATATAGGAGTACATGATGTATACAAATAGGCAACGTTTAATAGCAACGTCAATTACTCATATTCACAATCCTATCAATCATTAATCTATAGTGAAAGGCATGTATGACTCTCCATCTATTTACATGAAATTAGCCATAATTATTTACAACACTCCCCCTTGGATATTTCATGTCAATAGTGTTGCCTAGGCTGAGCAGTTCTAAGTTGCCTCGTCAAAAACCTTGCCAAGTAATAAAAACCCTGTGGGAGAAAAACAACCTTGGTCGAAGGAGAAAAAGAGCACAACGTGCGAGAATGTGGAGTAGTCGTATCACAATAGAGATATGTGAAGTCTTCTTATCAACATCATAAGTAGATAGTATGTCTACGAGAGGGATGCATTAGAGTTGCTACACCAAAATCTTGCCAGGTAAACCCAGTGGGAGAAACCCGTGGTCGAAGGGAAAAGATGAGCAAATGCATATATGTCAAATCAAAGCATCTTCAGGATGTACTATAATTGGGGTGACCATGCTAAAGATGTGCCTCGTTAAAACCTTGCCAGGTAACAAAACCCAGTGGGACAAAATAACCCTGGACGAAGGACAAAAAGAGTACACGTGGTCAAGTGGGTATGCTTCAGGATACTCCCCCTGATTTCGACTCCCCTTGAAAATTATAAGTTAGGTAATTCAAACAGTTTACGTAGACCAATATCTTGAACATGCTTCTGGAATGTATATTTTGGTAGTGACTTGGTGAAGAGGTGCATGATTTTCTTCAGATCAAATTTGCTTAACTTCAATCTTCTAATGCTCTTGTTGTTGCTGATTGAAGGAGAACTTCGGTACAATATGTTTGGTGTTGTCTCCTTTGATGAAACTTGTCTTTATCTGCTCTGTGTAAGCAGCATTATCCTCGTAGATAATGGTTGGTTCATCAGTGGTGGAATGCAGTCCACATGTGCTTCGAACATGCTTTGTAACGGCTCTTAGCCCTGTACATTCACATATTGCTTCTTGAAGAGCTAGTAGTATCTTAGCATGATTCGAAGAGGTAGCAACAAGTGTCTATTTCATAGACCTCCAAGAAATTGCAGTATTCCCAATGGTAAAGACATAACCAGTTTGGGAATGTGCCTTATGCGGGTCTGATAGATAGTCTATATTAGCATATCCAACAAGGCGAGCATCATTCTGACGATCAAAGGGATTTGATTCATTCCTTGATGCATAGGGATAGAATAAGCCCATATCCGCCGTACCTTTAAGGTAGTGAAAAATTTCTTTTATGCCATTCCAGTGGCAGCGTGTTGGCGCAGAGCTATATCTAGCTAACAAGTTCACATCGAATGAGATGTCTTGTCTAGGACATTAAGTCAAGTACAATAATGCGCTTATTGCACTTAGATATGAGATTTCTGGCACCAATATCTCTTCGTTATCATCTGCAAGATGATACGGTTCTTTCTAGAGTTCAGACGACCATAGGTGTGCTTGCTTTTATCCCATTAAAGCATCTTAACATCTTCTGGATTGTAATTTGGTTGATGGACCAAATTTTTCATTTGCACTGTGCTCGAGCTCCAGGTCGAAACAATAATCTGTTCTCCCAAGGCCTTTCATCTCAAATTCCAACTTCAGGTGCTTTGCGGTTTCCTTGATCTCTTCAGGAATATCAATCAAATTCATGTCTTTAACATAGACCGCTATAATTGCAAACCCGGAACTTGTTTCCTAAATAAACACGCATGGGCATAGTTTATTATTCACATATCCCATCCCGATCATATTCACTTAGACAGTTATACCACCTCCGTCTAGATTGTTTCAATTCATAAAGTGAATGCCTCAAAACTAATGGAAAGCGTGTTCCATGGTCTAGAACTATTTGCATCGGGTATCATAAGTCCTTCAGGAACTTTCATGTATATCTCTGTATCGTGATCCCCATAGAGATAAGTTACGACCACATTCATAAGCTGCATATTCAGTTTTTCGGAAACTACCAAACTGGAAAGGTAGTGGAATGTTATGACGTCCATTATGGGAGAAAACGTCTCCTCGTAATCAATCACAGGGCATTTGAGAAAATCCTTGCGCCACTAGACGAGCCTTGTGTATCACAATCTCTTTTTTCTCATTACGCTTCCTTACACATACCCATTTGAATTCTACGGATTTAACATGGGGAGGTGTGGGAACAACAGGTCCAAACACCTTTCTCTTTGTCAAGGAATTTAATTCGACGTGGATTGCTTATTTTCCTTTTTAGCCAGTCGTCTCTTCATTGATATTGATCAACAAGGCAAGGTTCAATTTCATTGGTTGTTATAGTTTCGGTGGCCACCGCAAATACAAACACATCATCGATGATGATCTCATTCCAATTCCAAATCTCACTAAATTTACCAAGATTTCTCTATTCTCGGGAGTGGGTTCAAATGTTGGAGCGTCCCCCAACATAGTCTCTTCTAGGACATACCCATAATCCGAATTTATCTCGTGAGATGAATCGATTTGAGATTGCGATGTCAAAAGGATTCGTTTATGCCAAGTTTACCCTCTTCTAGGGATAAGAATCCTTCGAACCGAATGGTCTACCTCACTTCAGGGCAGGGACATATAACTGGTTAGCCGCCATGGTCGTACCTCGTCCATCTGGGACGACACATCCTACAGGGACGTCTATCCTTGCAGGCACATTTGCAATAGGTATATATGATCTCGTCACTTTAGCTAGATCAGAGAAAGCGTCTGGCATATTTTGGGCTACACTCTGTAGATCTAGAATTCTCCGCACTTCATTATCACATTGTACGGTTCGGGGGTCAAGATAAGACATAGTGGGGACATTCCACGTCAATTCACATCATTCATCAGGAACGGTAACGTTCATATCTCCCCCTAACGGCGGGAAGACTGTCTCATCAAAGTGACAATCCCTAAATCTAGCGGTAAAGAGATCACCTGTCAAGGGCTTGAAAGAGCACATAATGGATGGGATTCATAATCGACATGTATGCCCATCCTTTGTTGAGGACCCAATTTTGTACGTTGTGACGGCACAATTGGCACGAGGACTACATACTCAAATGCGCGTAAGTGCGAAACATCAGGTTCATACCCAGTCACCAGCTGTAACGCGGAGTAAGGTTGGTAGCAGTGGGCCTCAACGGGACCAACATAGCTGCATGCAAGATTGCATAGCTCCATGCAGAAATTAGAAGCTTGGTGCGCATTACCAAGATTCTATCTGCGAGACCATCTTGGGTGTGAACATAGGGAACTAAATGTTCAGCATCAATCCCAAAGGATATGCAATAATCATCGAAAGAGTTCGATGTAAACTCTCCGGTATTATCAAGTCTTTTGGACTTTATGGGATAATCTGAGTGGTGAGCCCTCAATTTCATGATCTGGGTGAGAGTTTAGCAAAAGCAGTATTTTCTTATGGACAGTAGTGTAACATGTGATCACTTTGTCGATACATCAACCAAACCATTAATATTTAACTGGTCCACATGGTGGTTGGATATGTCCACAAATTTCCCTTGCATTATGTGCAGAAAAATGGTGGTGTATGTACTAGTCTTTGCATATGATGGTCTAGTATTAAATATTCTTAACGAGTATCGCATAGTGTGTCATTATATACAGGACCCTTATTCAGAAGGGGATGCACCTGCGATGAGTTGAGGATACAGTGCATCACACTTTGACCCGAGTGTCCCAAAAGGTCATGCCATAGCAAGTAGTTGCTTGAATTAGTTAGCTTCTAGTTAACAGATTTCAATTTCTCCAATGTACGCTTCTGGCCGCACACTCGGAGGTTATGCAAAGATATTCCACGCATTTTTCTCAGTGGTTTCAACGTGGTAACTGTTGGTTCGAATATCCTTAATACTCAATAACGTTCTTCTGGAACGTAGAGAATACAAGGTCTCATTAATGGTAAGTTCAGTACCATTGGACAAAATAAAGTAGGATTTGCCATAGCCCTCTATCAGGTTGGATTGCCCTGATACAGTTGTCACAAAGGTATGAATAGATAATAAGTTTGAAAAACATCTCTGATCTGGGAGTATGGTGTGTGTAATAGCACTTTTAACCAGACAACAAACTTCCCCACAGAATATGTCTATTCATTTATTTAATTCAATGGATCACAGGTATAAATAAGTTTATTGAATTAAATACAATCAAACATAACCACATTTTCATAATCCAAAATGATTGAAAACATAAATCACCAAAAATAATCCGAAGATGTTTCATTCATTAAGATGAAATAGATATGACACAAGGGACCAATTATACCCATGTCTTCGAGTTCTAATCCTCGGTATGTTCAGTAACTGCCTGAAAATCCATGATCTCTAGTGTGGAATCGATAGAAAATTATCCTTCAATAAAGTTGGTATTTTGAGTTCCGCGACTGGCGTCATACTCATCTACTGCTTCGGCTATCACACAACAGGTGCGGGACCAGCAGTCAATTCCTCCAATCGATAACAAAGATCATGATGATTCTGGTGGTGAAAGGTCGGACCAGTGTTCCTTTCAACTTGGGCTTGCTGAGTTATGGCATCATAGTTCCTACCACGTGGAGCCTAATTACATGGCCTCTTGGACTTTGGCCAAGTGGCAGACAGTCATATGGGTTAATTTCGTTCTGCCAATCATGTCTTGCTTCAAGCAAGAAATGGTCATCTTATGGTGAAAGTGCTCTTCCAGAGTGACCCAAAGAGTCTGTATATCCTCTTCATCGGATACTCAACTTGGAGTGTTTACTCCATATGTTTCCTTTTTGAAAATTATGGCACTCATATTAAAAGCCTCAATGACGACATTGTTAGCATTGATTGTTGATCTCATCTTCTTTGCAGTCAGATGAATTTTCACACCTTGAGTTCACTTTAGATAGTTTCTTCTGGAGACCTCCAAAGCAACAAAGTCAAACATGTTGAGATTTGACATTTCTTACAGGAAAGGAACATATAATATTAGTGCTTTGAGTAATATCATCCATAAGCAAGTAATGAGAACTTCAGGTTCTATAACATGGTATGAAAAATCGGATTAGACATGTAAAATCTACTGGTTTTATCATGTGTGGTGAATTAATGAAGGAAACTTCAAGTTTCTTAAATGGTATTATCGAAACTACAAGTTCGATTTATGTATGAACTACTGGTTCATCAGATACCTGCATTTTCTACACATATATTCTAACACGAAAATTTGGCAAGTAACAAAATGATATTGAATAGAGAAAATTGTAATAATATCTCACAAATTGGCTAAATGGAAATCACAAATCAATTGAGATATTAATTGCATGCTAGTAATATAACAGATTAATTATCACACAATTATGTGAGTAAATGCTTCTGGCAATTAATTACACATATTAAATATGATGAATCTATTTACAATATCAAATCATTTTTCCTTTTATTTGATTCTGATGGACCAAAGGAGTGGGCTTGATAGTGAAGCCTACTGGGCTTAGTCTGCAAGCTCGTGACCTAGGCTTTCATGCACTAGTCAAAGAGTATGTGAAGCCTGCTGGGCTGCTAGGTCCTGCGCAGGGAGAGTGGGCCTGCTAGGCTCAAACTGGTCTGCCAAGGAAAAAGTTATTACTCAACCCTTTTGGTAATTCCAATTAAATACGACCAGGTAAGAATATGAGGTTTGGGTGGAGCGAGGCTAACTTAAGTACACAGCCTCATTGTATCTTGCCTAGACATCGCATCGAATTGGGTATGCCTACTTGGAAAGATTCATAACCTTTCAATGTTATCGAAACTATGGGTTCGATACGTGTGAACTTCTGGTTCAATATTTATGTGTGATTGTGGTAATGAGCATAAATTACTATGGTAATTGCTTTGGATAAAGATCAATCAAAATCAAAACATGAATTTAATCAATTGATCAATCACCAATTAAATGGAGTTGAATCTGCTTCCAGTAGTATTAATATTAAATGGTGGTGATAATTACCAATTGGCCATAATGGCACAGTGGACAACATGCTAGGCTGGTACACACTGTGGCTGGGTTCGAATCCCAGAAATAGCATACTTTATTTTTGCATGATTGATTGATGCTCTCTAGTTGTGAATTGGTGCTACTAGACCAAGTGTTATTTTTGCATGATTGATTGATGCTCTCTAGTTGTGAATTGGTGCTATTGGACCAAGTGCTAGACATAGCTAGCTACAGCTAAAGTATCCTAATTTTTTTTCTTTTCCAATCAAACAATCCAAAACATGAACAGGTATATATATTCCAAATAAAACAATCAGAATTTAGGGTTCATGCATCATGGAGGATTTTTCATGTTCAATCAATAGGCTCAATAAACATGAATATAAAATTAGATTTTGGAAAACATTACTTGATGAAGAGCGGATGAATCTTCAGTTTATATGTGCAGAACTGAGAAGGTTGTCTTCTCAGCCAATCCAAGAGCTATTCGCCTCTTTTGGTAGGAAATCCCGAATCTCAAAGCTATTCGATCCAAATCTTAGAGCTAGTCGTAAACACGGAGCGGATTCTCTTTTGAATAGCTCCCACTTCGAATGATGTACAGGTCTCAAAACTACTCCAATAGGGCTGAAATTTAGAGGTCAGATAGAAGAGGCAGAGACCAATAACTTTGATGAAGGAAAGATTTTGATCTGAGGTCCCGATCAAGAGGTTTCGGGGCTTGCAAACAGGCTGCAGCAGGGTTTTTTTTTTTTTTTGAGAGGGCTAGGGCTTGGGTTAGAGCTTCGTGCTGATAACGTGTTGTAAAATTGAAAAAAATTTGAGAGAGAGAGAGAGAGAGAGTTTGGACATAGAGAATTAGATTGTATCCATTCATCTCACCATGAGGGGGTTTATATAGGAGTACATGATGTATACAAATAAGCAATGTTTACTAGCAACGTCAATTACTCATATTCACAATCCTATCAATCACTAATCTATAGTGAAAGGCATAAATGACTCTCCATCTATTTACATGATATCAGCCATAATTATTTACAATAGTCTTCAGCACATTACCAAAGTTTTGCATGGTTAATAGTTTTCTTTTTTTGAAACAGCATGGTTAATAGTTATTACTAGTATATTATTTATTTATGGTTCTTTGATGAAATAACCAATAGAACACGAAAGCATTCTCAAAAGGTAAAAATAAAAAATAGAACGGGAACAATGCCCTAAAATTCTGATTTATCTTCTTATTTAAGAGAGTGAAATTCATACTCCATATTTTATAATTCACACTTTCTATCTTTTCTTATTCTCAACCTCTTTGTTTTTCGTTCTTTCTTTCTTTTACTTTTATCTCTCACAAATCCACCTCTATCACTGTCATAACCATGACCTTAATTGGTTAACGATTCGATCACCAAACTTGCAGTGACATTAACATTCTAAGGTGAGGAAGACGCCGTCAACGAAAAGGATTTGGATGATGTTTTCCTCATTGCTTGATCGATCTCCTCTAACCGCACGATTGATAGGAGAGTAATTGTACATTATTTATATCAAATTCCTTTATATTTTCATGGTTAGTTCTTGATATTTTCTAGTTATTTACTGTGTTTATATATTTTATAGGTATTTTAGAGCAAAGAAGAAGAAAAGAAGCAAAAGAGGGATTGAAAGCCAAAATCAGCAAATCTGCCTGTGCAGATTAGTCAACTTCGACAGAGTACTGAGAGCAGCTCAAGACGATCTAGATAATGATATTTATATTGATAGAAAGCCTCGGATGTCTAGTTTCCAAAGATTTTTACGGTAAGTGAATATGATTTTTCTAGAAGAAGTTATGACAGATTTAGTACAAGGAGGTTAGGCTGCTAGTGAATCTGAGTCCAAACAAGGAAAGATTGTCTCCTAGAGCTATAAGGGAAGAAGAATTAAAAGTCCTTCTTTAATTAGAGATCAAATTCCTTATTTCTTGGAGGAGAAGAAGTCTTGACGCAATAACTATATAAAAAGGAGTCTAGGGCATCATTGTAGACATCTTTGGATGCATAACATCAGTCCATTGCCGCCATTCTCTCTTCCCTCTCTTTTCATGTTTTATTTTATTTCTTTTATGTATTGCTAATAGTTTTTGATAGTTAGGGGCTGCCTAAGCCCTAGACATGTGTAAACTAAGATTTTGGCGTTAATTTTATAGTTTCTTGGATATTGAATGTTTGTTAATTCATTGGTTTCTTATTGATAAATTCTGGTTTCGTTTATTATGGTTGCAAACGTAGTAAGCATGCTAGGATTTTATTGCTATGATTTCGTGTTTAGATCATCATGTCAAGCATGTTATCTAGAGTAGCACATGAGTGACTTGAGCCCCATTCATATGAATTAGCATCGAGGTAGATGATGTCCTAAGTACCGAAATTGCCTAGCTTTATTCACAACCTTTTTGTTCTTAATGACTTTTGACTTGAGAGCTGTACGAGAACATCACTCTAGGTTCCATGTTAGAAGCTAGGTTAGGATGCACACATCATGCACTTAACATATCAAGTATGAAAGGTTAATATGTTAAGTTCAACACATCATTATTGGCTTAGCTTGAGTAAAAACACTCAATTGAAAAGAAGCATATAGGTTAAGAAATCTTAAGTGAAACATGGTCTAGTGGTGTATGGTTGTTCCTAGCTATTCTTAATCTCATCTATTTCAAAAACCCCAAAAACAATTCTTAATTTTCATCACTTTCTGTTCTATGTTTTGTTTTATTTATTTAGTATAGTAAATCAACTCTGATTCCCCTGAAATTTTGTGAGTCGTTTTTATCGTGTCTAGTTTGTGTCTGTAAATTTTCATAATTTTTCGTTGACTTTAGATAGAGTTCTTAATTTCATCTTTATTAGAGGTCAGTTTTAGTGTTTTGTCTGTTTTTTGCATATTAAGCACAATCCTCTGCGGGAGACCCTTTCTTTCCTATATTACGATTGACTAATATTTGTGATTGCAGGGTTAAATTATTATGCCTATTTTAGGTGTACCAAATTTTGGCGCCGTGTCGCCAGGGATTGTTTTCCTTAATTGCAAATCTAGTTTTTTTGTTTTTTTTGTTTGTGTTTTTGTGTTCTTGTGTTTTTGTGTAATACTAATTAGTTTTTGTTTGTTTTGTTTTCAGGATGCAATACCCACGTTGTTACTTTGAAGAAGGTAACATGACGTAGGAGGATCCATACTCAAGCGTCTATAATTAAGGATGGGGCGATTCAAACTCTTCATGGCTCTTCAACTCATGGCAGCCTTATCAAGCTCCTATGAATAACCCCTATCGTCATGATTTCAATCCGTTCATGTCATCATCATACCAAGAGCAAGCATATGCTGCTATAGAGCAAGAAGTAGAGCAAATTGTAAATTCTTTGAAACAAGGATCAGCGGAGCTAGAAACACAATCTTGAATTCAAGGATCCTTCAATGTTTCTGAGGCTTGCCAAAGCTCATACCATGATCATCATCTGCAAATACCTCAAGGTAACTCTCTTGAAGAGTTGGTTGCTTCTGTGGTTAATAATGTTTCTTCTTATGTGCAGGACATGGAGACTTATGGCAACAATATCTAGCAAAATGTTGAGAAGATTGAGCGAAATGTTGAGAAGATTGAGCGACATGTGGAGACAATTTTGGCATTTATGAATCAAGAGTCAAATGAGCAAGAACCAACTCAAGAGCTTCATGTGAGTGAGGAGGAAGATTGGGCAGCGGCTAATGAGCCTTTGGAAGCCAAGTAAGCAATCGTTATCCCTCATGAAGAGCAACAATGTCATAACAATGATGTGGGAGATTTCTTAGAAGAGGAGTCCATCAAAGTCCCCATAGTTGAGCCTCAAATTCCGTCACATGAAAGGTCACATGCTCATTCCTTGCCACCTTCAAGCTATGCATATGTTCCTTCCCTCAAAGAAGCACTTGAGTTAATTGATGAAAAAAAGGAATCACCATGGTACAAGATCATGTGGAGATGGTACGTGAGTATTTCCAATCCAATAAGGAAATCCATTTGGCCATGCTTGGTGGATCTAAGAAGAGAAGGAGACAATGGAAAAAGAGAAAGAAGAAAAGCTTGGATCACTATCCTTTCATTGTTTTCAAGGAACCGAAATTGCTAACAAGGGCACATCTATCATCATTGAAAAAAAAGAAAACATATCATCGAACCAAGTCCTAAATCTCCTGGTTACTCTTGATAATTTGTGTGCAGGTCATAAGGTTGTAGAGAAGGGTGAAAAGTGTCACTTTTGTAAAAACAGAGTGCCGGCCATACAGTCAGTCTATTTTGGATGACTGCCGTTTTTAGCTCAGATGGAACCAACAAAAGTACCATATATGCATCGAAATATCATTGAGTCTAGTTTTTTTTTCCAGTTTTTACAGAACTGGATTTAGAGTTCATATGCATTTCCAGTTCCACTTTGAGTACAGAAAGGTCAGTCCAGGAAAACAGAAACCTGTGCAGTTGGGTCATATAAAAGGCAAAACAGGGAATACTTCCGGGGGTCCAATAAGGACAAACCTTATATGTACTTAAAGCTTGAGATGTCTACTTCAAAAGTGATCTAGAGTATCATCTCCATTAGAGCACTGTAACCTGTCGGAATTGTGGTTTGAATGGGTAAATGTCCTTTTCTCAGCTTTTCTGTACAAATTTCTATTTTTCCTCCGACTTTGCAGGGCTGCCATTTTCAATCCATGTGGAGTAAGGAGACTTGCCACATATGCACGGACAGCTTATAATACCCACTTTCAACTCTCAAAAGCATCTCATCCAGCGGGCAGTCCCTGTAGAAGTTATAAGGACTGGAAGTTGGCCTCATGACACAAAATTGTGAAGTTAGGAAGTGCACTTTTCGTTCCTTCTGTCCTTTTCAATCCATCATCACTTCTTTTGGAGTCCATATAGCATAGAGCTTACATTAGGAAGTCAAGACCTTCTGGTCTTGAGGTTGGGGTCTTTGTTGTCATCTCCAAAGGTCGCGAGTATTGGGAGATCTATAAGGGGGGAGATTTTCTATCAACCTTCTCACCTTCCTTCCTTTTGATTTCCCTTCTTTACGCTTATATTTTGCATTGTTTGATTTAAATTTCCATACATTGAGGGCAATGTATGATTCAAGTGTGGGGGAAGGGAATTTGTCAAATTTTAGTCTCATTAAAAAAATAAAATAAAAAATGATGAAAAATTTCAAAAAACCAAAAAAATTTCATTAGTTATTTTCTGTCTTTTAGCGTCTTTAGTTCTTGTTTTCAGTTTTTGTTTTGTTTTGCGAGTCTTAGGTTGCCTTTCAACAGTCTATGATGAACTTAATCTCTGAAATTATAGATAAAAGAGGAACATAATTTTGAGATGGTGTTAAAAGAATTTTTTTGGTTAATTACGATATATATAAAGCATATGATTGTGTAGTAGATGTGGCTTTTCGTTGACTTTGGTACAGAATATAAAGCATGTTGATGATGATTTTTGATTCATAATAACCCTTTGTGAGAATTTGAGCCTATTTGCCATTCTTTGTGAGTGTTTATTGAAAATTATACTCTTATTTTTCTTGGCGATGCTTAGTGATCTCATTATCTTTCTCTTTGATTGACTGCTTGCCATAGATTAAGTTTAACGGACTCTAGAGATTACTAGAACTTGCTCTTGTACTGGTGGAAACTTTTATCAATACATGTCCCTAATTTCGGAAAGGATAAAGGCACCTAGGATCTTCCACCAAAGCCAAAAATAGCATGTGTCCCCATTTATGTACACAAGATGTACACTCTCTTAGTTTAACCCTTTTTGAGCCTCCATTCAAACATTTTTCTTTCATTACCGTCAAAATCCTAACCTTTAAACCTTAGTATATTTATATCCCTACCCTTTGTTCTAAGGATTTAGTGGAGCTAATTCACAAGACAAAGAAGATTTTGAAGGCACTACAAAAGAGATGATGAGGAAGAATAAGTGTGGGGGAAAGACTTGTCCATGATGAAGAAGAAAATAATAATAATATGTATGTCGAAAAGAGAGAAAAAAAAAAGAAGAAGAAAAAGAAAGAAAAAAAAGTATGTACGGCTATGAAAACAAAAAAAAAATTTATGGATTTTAGTCCCCTCGATTGTGAATAAGGAGTTTGTTTTGAAGTGAAGGCCTAAGTAAGATAAATTTGGTCTTTGTCCTATTCCACAAGTGTTCAAAGGAAGGTTAGAATGAAGTAAGGGCCCAACACAATGACATCCGGCCCTCAATAAAGATACACAAGAAGCTCAACATTGCAAGATGCCTTGGTGACTAAAAGAAGACGTCTCAATGCTTCAATGGGCTCCACTAGGTTTTTAGAACACTTTGTGATTTTTCCTTACCCTTTCGTTTCTTTAAACCCATAAACCTTGACCCCATTACAACCTTGAATTAAGACCTCTTTGATCCTTAAGATGGGCAGCCTTTGATCTGTGGAGATTGGTTACAAGAGTTAAGCATATGGTTCGGTCTGTTTGGCAAGTAGTTGGTATCCTTCATGAGATCATAGAAAAAAAAATTATTACTGTTTTAGAGAAACGGGAATGGAGAGAAAATCGCTGTATTCTAATTGATAATAGGGGCCTCTTTATATAGAGAATTACAATGCATAGAATTCGAATCATACAAGGAAAGGTAATCATACATTGAATAGGAATATCTAGAATCTTCTAATTAAACCCTATTACCACTAGGTCAAGTAACTTAGAGTTTGGGCCAGACACACAAATAGGGATTTACTTGAACACTCCCCCTTGTGTCGCCCAAACGTGGTGCTTCTCTCGTTGCCTCGCTAAAAACCTTGCCGAGTAACAAAAACCCAGTAGGACAAAAATAACCTCGGTCGAAGGGGAAAAAGAGCACAACACACCCTTCACGTTTCGAGACTATACATGTAGACACCTCCCCCTGATGTCTGCATCTCCCCCTGATGACTACGGTCATTGGAGTTCAGATAACTTCCCAAACGATGCTACCAACATGTTTCTCGAAAGTGAACAAGTCTGCCATACTATCCTCAGATTGAACCTAGTTCACTATGATCTTGAGGAGAGTCTGTTGTTGCTGATTATGCTTGGTGTTGTCGCTTTTGATGTAGCCTTGCTTCATTTGTTTAAAATGAAAAGCATTATCCTAAATGCTCGTAGACTCATCTGTGGTAGACTTCAAACCACAATTGTTCGAACATACGTAATTATGGATCCAATCCATAAGTATTCACTAACCATTTCATGAAGAGCAATAATCTCTGCATGGTTTGAAGATATAGCAACTAGGGTATGTTCTGTAGACCTCCAAGATATCATAGTCTTTACCCATGGTGAACACTTAACTAGTTTGGGAATAACCTTTGTGTGGGTAAGAGAGATACCCAATATCAGCAAAACCTTCCAAAACACTTATCGTTTTGGGATAGGGATGTGGACGCATGCCAATGTTGGCGGCAATCCTGGTGTGTGATGGGTCCGAATCCATCATCTCTCTGTAGGGATAGAACAACCCTATATTAATCGTACATCTCAAGTACTGAAAGATATGTTTTTCCACTAACGCGTTGGCGCACAGCTATACCGAGCTAACAAGTTCACAACATATGAGATGTCTGGTCTTGTGCATTGGGGTAAGTACAATAATGCACCTATTGTACTCATGTAAGACACTTCTGCCTCTAGCACATCTTCCTCATCATCCTTCAGACGAAGAGCATCCTTTTCAGGATCAAGACTATGAACGATCATGGGGGTGCTTGAAGGCTTGACCTTGTCTAAATGCCAAATCATCTATCAACACAATGCTCAAGTTCCAAACTGAGACATAATCGTGTTCTCCCAAAATCCTTGATCTCAAACTCGGATTTCAAGTGTTCAGCGGTTTCCCTTAACTCTTTAAGGGCTTTCTACGAAGATCGTGTCCAATATGAACCGCGATATAATCCAAAACTTGTTATGGAAACACGCTGGAATATCCCTTCTTAATCAAGTAGTCACTTTAGTGAGCGTTTCAATCTCTTTGTAAAACACGCTCCTTGGTCTAGAGCCACTTGACTGGGTAAATGAAGTTCACCATGAACCTTCATGTACATTCCATATCTAGATCCCCATAGAGATACATAGTGACCACATTCGTAAGCTGCATGATCAGTTATTTGGAAACTACCAAACTGACAAGGTAGTGGAGTGCAATGACATCCATTACGAGAGAATATGTCTCATCGTAGTCTATTCCAGGGCGTTTTTGAGAAGCCTTGGGCCATAAGGCGAGATTGTCATCTCTTTTTCTCATCACGCATTCTAACGAAGACCCATTAGTCGATAGGTTTTATGTTAGGAGGTGTTGTCATCACTGGCTCGAAAACCTTCCTCTTTGTTAGAGAATCCAACTTAACCTGGATCGCATCTTTCTATTCAGGCCAAATCTCTCTACGTTGGCATTCATTCATCAACGAAGCGTGGTTCGATATCATCAGACTCAACACACTCATGCTCAACGAAATGCGCAACTACATCATCAATTATGATGGAGTTTCTATCCCACGCCTCATGTACACTAGTGTAATTTTCATGAAGCTCTATATTCTCAGGAATAGGTTCTGACGTTGAGGCGTCCCCCAACGATAACCATAACCCGAAAGATTCTCATGAGACAGATTTTGAGTATCGATGATCAAAGGATTACAATGTGGCAAAGTATCCTTCGAACTCACGGGCCTCCCACACATCTTAGCTAGAGTGCCACTCTCTTTGGCGTTGGCGCCATACCTACCTCTGTGTAGGGTGACGCTACGTCCTCTCGTAGGGACATACTTCCTTGCAGGCATATTTGCAGCAGATGTGTGATCTCGTCACTTTAACAGGGATTGAGATGAGACATAATGGGGACAGGCCATGACAATTGTTGTCGTTCCTGCTGAACATCTGTGTTCTTATCTCCTCTTAACAACGGGAAGACTGTCTCATCAAAGTGACATATGCAAATCTAGCGGTAAGGAGATCGCCAAGCAAGGGCATTAAGTGGTGGAAGATTGTTGGAGTCTCAAATCCAATTGAGTTGCCCATTCGTCTACAAGGACCCATCATATAGAGCTGTGGCGGCGCAGTTGGCACATAAATGGCACACTCAAATATGCGTAAGTACAATATTTGTACCCAATCACTAGCTGTAACACGAGGTAGATTGAGTAGCAGTGGCTTGTAAACGAACTAGCATAGTTACATGCGATATTGCATCACCCCAAGCGGATATAAGGAGATTGGTGCGCATTACCAATGTCCGGACTACCATCGTAGTTGTTTTCACAAGACCATTTGGGTGTGCTCATGGGAATATGATGTCCAACATCAGTCCCAATGCAATAACCATCAAAAGTCTTCGATGTAAACTCTCTAGCATCGTCAAGTCCAATTGACGGAATAGGATGATCCGGGGAGTGAGCCCGTTGTTGTATAATATGTGCTAGGAATGTTGCATAAGCAGCATTACAAGTGTACAATGACACAACACGTGACCAGCGTGTTTGCATGTCAACCAACATTATGAGATATTTAAACGTCCGCAGGTTGGTTGAATCAGTCCTTAGAATCCCCATGGATTCTATGTAAGAACAGAATGAGTATTGTCATATCCTTTGCATAGGACGGTCTCAGTCCTAATTTCCCTAAGGAACGGGCTTTGTAAAACTAGCGAGAGGCTTTAAAAGCAACCAATGAGAATTTTGGTTAGGCCTGAGCGTTTGAAACGCTATTTGAAGCAAGTTGGTGATTGCAGCATCACCTGGAGCACCATCAGCATGATGGGCACCATCCATGGTGTCATGGATAGGGACTGTGCCAACCCTAAGCTGGTGGTGGATGGCGGCGGGTGCCCTAGGCAGCGGTGGCGGTCATACTTAGTCCAGGAATCAACCTTTAATTCATGCTTCGTTTTGCTCGAAAGAAATGATGTCCATTTGAAGTCTTTAGTTGACGGATCATCATATCATGATGACTTGATACACATTTACGCAAGCATACGTATCATTGTCAAGATAGGGAAGTATTATGCCCAAAGTTTATCGTACCACGGGGATTAGTGGCTAACCCACAATCCTTGGGTAATCGGAAATAAAGACACTTAGCAAACAAAGAAAAGAAAAGAAAATAAATAAAAATGTTAATCTAAGGCACCAAGCCCTAGCAATGCTCGGTTTTGGTTCTCACCAAAGCCTAATCACAACTAAGAGCCTAGTGATGATTATCTACAATGAGTCGAAATTCAATATTTTGAGAGATGATTTTAGATTAACAAAATGTAATGAAATGTAAAGCAATTAATAAAAATGCAAAGAAATTAATAAAAGTGTAACCAAATAAATGGGAATGTCGGGTGTTAGGGAGGTTCCTTCACCAAATCTCATGTGTCGGAAGCTAATCTAATGTAGATGCATATTTCCTATTTTGGCAGTAGTCGTATCCAAGGCGGTTCAAGGCTCAAGGACCGAAATTCCCTTTCATGGTATTCCTACTCCGGTTCAAGGGTCGTAGAAACTCACTTGGCATGAATTAGAGCCGGTTCAAAGGTCACTAATTCACATCAAGAGGCGTAGAGATCGAGGAATTAGACTACTAAGCAACCCGCCTGCGCAATCACGTAACGGGTGTAAATCACCATGCTTATAACCCCTCGAATACGAAATTGAAGGTTTATAGCTTAGGAATTAGAGGGAGTCAAGCCTCTAACTCCGTCCTAGACATGCTCAAAATACACATCCTAGAGTTGACTAGGCTCCTAGACATGCATTTTAACCCAACAAAAATAGATAAAAGCATCCATCATATGAAAATTGCATCATTACATTAAATTAAACATCTTTTACACAAAATTTGGGTTAGGGACACAACCCTAACCCCCAACAAGAAAATTACTCACAACCCATAATTATGAACATCAAAGATACAAAATTCAAAGAGGAAAAGAGTATAGAAGTGTAGGAGAAAACAAGAATAATCACAAACAGTTAAAAAGCTACCATGATTAATCTTGAATTACAACTCCTACAATTATCCAAATCTTGAATCTTGTAGAGGTAGAAGCCTTTGATGAATCTTTGAAGTTTTGGGTGAGTAATTCCTTCAAATCCCTAAAACAAAACTAAAGAAATATGGAAAATGGAAGAGAAGAGGATGGGAGAAGAGAATGAGAGCAGCCCAAAGGGCTGCCCCTATTTTTGGTGTGGTGCGCTGCGCTCCTCTCTCTCTGTTCTCCCCTGATGGATGAGATGCGAATGGATCTGCGGCTTTAATTGAACAAGGAAAGACTAGTGTGCCATGTGTCATGAGTACACTGGTTTAAAGATAACGTGTTGCTGTGCGTTTGGCAGTAAGAGAAAGAATGAACTGCTGCACTCCTTCTTTGCATATTTAAACCAAATGATTAATTGAATTTCTGCCATGTGTCACTAAGATACATGGTTTTGGACCCTTTCAATTATGCTAACGTGCAGGCCAATAATTAACCTTAATTAACCACTAGTTAATTAAGACTAATGGTTAATTAAGGATGCTTTGATCTAGAGCTGACGACATCGACCTTTATTGAAAACTCCACCTTGCTACGATGATTTCGCACATTTTGCTATCAATTTCCGTAACTCCGTTTATTTTCTATAAAATAAACAAAATACATTAATTACATAATAATTGACTTGAGAATTGGCTTATTTCTAGTGTTTTAGATACAATTACATGCATAGAGATACGTGTAATCACATGACTAGGATGACCTATCTTGTCATGACAAAGCCAATATGTGTCTAAATCCAAGAGATCTTCTCTCATAACTTTATTGGATTTAATAGCTCGAATAGTGACATAAAGTCTACTAGAGAGACACATAAACTTTTCTAAGATGCGCCTTTGTTCGCAATCGTTAGAGGTATTGCAAAGGAACTCATTTCCGTTCTCTACATGCGCTTTCGCATGGAATCCGTTGGCTATTCATAGGTACGATTGGCCCTAGGAGCGTAGAGAGTTTCTGTGACAATAATTAAGGTGACATTTGGCAAGTGAAACTTGAGCTATTCCATGTCCTTGAATTAATTTTGATGGCCCAGCCATCATAGTCACAAAGTAATATGCTCAGAATCAAAATGGAGTCATAAGGAAAAGAACTCGAAATTTTATTCATACGCCAATGGAGTTACATCATTGTCTCTTTGACCAAAGAAAATCTAATCCAAAATGCTAGCTAATGCAAAACAATGGTAGTCGTCTAACTTCTTTTGGTAATACCAAAATAAATGTGACCAGGTGAGTAAAGAGATGTCGGTGGAGCAAGGCTCGCTTAAGTACCACTAATCTCATAACCTTCCTAGACATCACACTTACTTTGGGTGAGCCTACTTTGAAGAAAGACTAAACCATTGGCATCTACTACAAAGTATATGGCAATTGCCTCTTACTTCTCTTGAAAAATAAAGACTTAAACAGAATTGGCGATCTATTGATCCCAACCAGATTTGTAGTCTTCAACCCTTCACTCTAGATCATCTTCTTGATCTTCTTGTTCCACATAGTGAGCTTCTCTCGCTTCACAATATGCTTTGTAGGTGGTGACAATTTCTTCACGAGCTCTACAAATGTGTGCCCAATGACCGGATACTCGACATCGAGAACATACATCTCTTTGCTCCGACTCCATTGATTGAGGTGCTTTGAAAGCGTCATTTAGATAGCTCTTAGTGTTGGTGGCGCTACCAACATGGCCAGCGGCGTTGCCTCCCTCTCTTTCCACATTGACCTCTTCGGTTATGTGTTGGCCTATTTTGGTAATTACCTTCCTAAGTAGAGAGATTACATGGACCAGAACGTCCAGAAGTATCCCTAAGATTAGGGTTTTGCTCTTGGCGCCCTCTCTTTGGGGCGTGACTATAATTGGATTCCGGAATATGCTCTGTTTCCACGGATCTCGAATTATAGTTCTTCACAAGGATGTTGTCATGCTTTTCAGCTACATTCATAGCTCCAATAAGCTCATGAAACCTTGTGATCCGTCCTGCATTAAAATCGATTCAATAGTTCTTAGCAACCATCAATGTAGAGACGGGGAAGGTAGAGAGAGTCTTCTCAATCAACATCGCATCTGTGATCTCTTTACCACAGAATTCCATTAAGGATTTTATGCGAAGTGCTTCTGAGTTGTAGTGAAGAACTGACTTGAAATCACAGAAGCGGAGGCTATGCCATCTCACTTCTAGGTCAGGGAGCAGGGAGTCACGGACGTTGCCAAATCTTTCTTCTAGTGAGACCCACAGCCTTCTGGGGTCTTCTTCATTCATACACTCATACTAGAGCGAATCATCCATATGACGAGTCATTAGGATGACGACTTTCGCCTTATTTGCCTCTAAGGCTGCTCTATTTGCTTCCAAAGCTTGAGCTTGCCCAACAGTTAGCACGTCCTGGCTAGGCTCGAGAATCATATCCAGGATTCCATCGGCCTTGAGATGCTGGAGGACATCACGAACTCACCTGTGATATCCAGAGCCAGTTGTTCCCAATGGAGCAAAGTTCAATTTCTTCAGGTTACTCATCCTGAAAGAGAACAAAAAATTATGGTTAGTTTCAGAGCGTAAAAGGCTACCACGAAAACATATAAAATTTCTGAGCGTAATCGCTTCCAAGAAATTAGGAATTTTTGAACTTAATCGCTTCCAAGAAATTCAATTCCAAGAGGTATTGGATTAGATTGAAATAATGAGGTAAGTGGTTGATCTTAAATTTTCTACAAACTCTAAGTTTGGAGGACTCTACAAGCTCCAAGCTTGGAGTGAGCACGAACCCCCATAGTTCGGCTTTTGGTCTCCCATATGAAGAAGAAAGGGGGGGGGGGGGGTAGAAGATGTGAGGTTGCAAGTCCCCGAGAAAAGAAGAAAAAGAATGAAGAACTTCAAAAACGGGAACTTAAATCTCAAAGACTTACTTGTTGATTCAGGGCTTGAGAACAAGCGCGTGTTGATGCAGGCATGTGGGAAAATAGGCTGCGGGGATGTGTGAGGTAGGCAACCTTTAGTCTAGGCTAGCTGAATGCGAGAGCTGAGGGGGTAGGATGCGGGTGTTGCAGGGCCGCGGGGGCAGCAGATGCAAGGCATGCTCGCTGGGAGCATAGGTGCTGCAGGGGTAGCGAGCGAGCATAGGGCTGCGGGTGTAGCAAATGCAAGGCGCTCTAGCGGCGTCGACATGTCGAGGGGTCGCGAGGTTGCGGGGTCTTGGTGTGGCGAGGTCGCAGGCAAGCAAGAGTAAGAGCAGGCGAGTGTTTGTGGGCGCTGCAGGGGCAGCGAGGCTAACCTGGTAGGGTTAGCGTTGAGTTGCAATGCGAGGGCTGCTACATGGTCACTGCGGGCGGTAGTTGCTAGGGTTTTGAAGGCTACGATTTTAGGGTTTCAGGGTTAGGGCTTTGTGCTGATAACGTGTTTTAGAGAAAAGGGAATTGAGAGAAAATCATTGTGTATTCTAATTGATAATATGGGCCTCTTTATATAGAGGATTACAATGCGTAGAATCTGAATCATACAAGGAAATGTAATCATACATTGAATATGAATATCTAGATTCTTTTAATTAAACCCTATTACCACTAGGTCAAGTAACTTAGAGTTTGGGCCAGACACACAAATAGGGATTTACTTGAACTTACATATATTTTGACATAGCCTTTCTTTCTTTATATATGTGAGATTTTTGTTTGTCGAAAATATTATCATCTCTCACATATATTTGAGTGAAAAAGCTTTTAAGTATTAGCCTTAATTGGAGAGAAGAAAGAGTGGTGAATCCTGTGAGGTTTGAATCATACTTGTTGGATACATGCTGAGCTCCACCCATCACCATTGTCACCCCCGTGTCTTACATGCTGATATGTCGAATATATGTTTTAATTAACCCTCGAATTCTTATGCTTGAATCTTGGTTGCGTGCTAATCTTGATGCTATGAAAGTAAGAGATTTCTGAGACAACAATGTTGAAGGCATAGTTTGTTTGAGTCTTTTGAGTCCTTGTTTTATTTTCTTAGTTTTGTTTGCTAGGGACTAGCAAAGTCTAAGTGTGGGGGTATTTGATAGGAGCGTAATTGTACATTATTTATATCAAATTCCTTGTTGTAAATATTAATGTGGCTATCCATGTAATAGCAATTAGTGTTGCGTGATATACGCCAATTAAGATTGATTGGTGATTAACAGAATATAATTAGCGATTGATTGACTGTAATTAGACGAGTGATTGATGTAATCGTTAAATAGTTACCTTTTGTAAACCTGAGGTTCTCCTATATAAACCTCATTGTGAGATGAATAGAATCACTCCATTTTCTCATACTTCATTCTCTGTGTCTAAACTCTCTCTCTCTCTCTCTCTCTCTCTCAAATTCTTTTATTATCGTTTTACAACACGTTATCAGCACAAATAATTCTGCCATTGAGAATAGTTTTTTTGGAGCACGAAAAGCTCTAAAATTGCTGATTAACCAAAGGAGGATCATCATTCAATCTGGTTTAGGGTCTGAATCACAAACAAGCTATTGGATTGGTTGGATTGGCTGAGAAGACAACCTTCTCACTTTTGCACAAATAAGATGAAGATTCATCCGTTCTACATTGAGTTAAGTTCTCCAAATTCTAATTTTAATTCATGTTTTCAAACTTGATTATGTGAACAATCACCATGATGCATGAACCCTAATCCTATCTGATTATTTATTTGGTAAATATATATTTGTTCATATTTTTGGATTTGATTGACATATATCATGACACATTGACATGTATGATTCCTATTTAATATTAGTACAATGCCAGAAGCATTTATTCAAATCATTGCTATAATAACGTGCATCATTTCCTGTTAATGCCGTATATTACGCTCATCACCGTAATGATTTCATTATTGACTTTACGATATTTATTTACTTAATTATAATTTATTAATGCTATATATTAAGTTTATTGCCATAATGATTATGTAATATTTATGGGGTTAATGAAGCGTTAATGCCAGAAGCATTTAAAGAAAAAAAAAGGTTAACGGTGAATATTAAATGAGGCTGAGTTAGAAGCTCAAAATCAAGTCCAAAGTCACAACAACAAATCTGAGCCAGAAGCTTAGGCCCAAGTTGCAAGGCTAGAACAGAAGCTCGCCACATGTTGCCGTGACAAAGGTTATGAATCTTCTCAAAGTAGGCTCATCCATTTGGATGCGATGTCTAGGTAAGGTTCAGATGAGGCTGTGTACTTAAGTGAGCCTCGCTCCACCTAAACCTCATCTTTCCTTACCTGGTCGTATTCAATTGGAGTTACTGAAAGGGTTGAGTAATAACTTTTCATTCATTCGCAGACCAGTTTGAGCCCAGCAGGCCCACTCTCCCTCCGCGGGACCTAACAACCCAGCAGGCCTCACACACCTTTTTTGACTAGTGCATGAAAGCCTGGGTCATGAGCTCGCAAACTAAGCCCCGTAGGCTTCACTATCAAGCTCACTCTTTCTTTGGTCCAGTAGAACCAAAATAAAAGGAAAAATGTTTTGATATTGTAAATAAATTCACTATATCTAATATGTGTAATTAATTTCCAAAAGCATTTATTCACATAATTGTGTGATAATTAATCTGTTATATTACTAGCATGCAATTAATATCTCAATTGATTTATGATTTCCATTTATCCAATTTGTGAGATATTATTACAATTTGCGTTATTCAATATTTTTATGTTACTTGTCTAAATTTTCGCACTAGAACATATGTGTAGAAAATGTAGGTACCTAATGAACTAGAAGTTCTAAATGAACCAGTAGTTCATACATAAATCGAATTTGTAGTTTCGATAATGCCATTCAAGAAACTTGAAGTTTCCTTTATGAATTCACCACACATGATAAAACCAATAGATTTAACATGTCTAATCCGATTTTTTATACCATGTTATAGAACCTAAAGTTCTTATTAGT
This sequence comes from Rosa chinensis, assembly GCF_002994745.2. Classification (NCBI taxonomy): domain Eukaryota; kingdom Viridiplantae; phylum Streptophyta; class Magnoliopsida; order Rosales; family Rosaceae; genus Rosa; species Rosa chinensis. Next base: position 1,375,211 of record NC_037088.1, on the reverse strand, counting down.
TGCTTATGGATGGTATTACCCAAAGCACTAAGATTATTTGTTCCTTTCTTGTAAGGAATGTCAAATCTCACTAAACTTGACTTTGTTACTTGGAGGTTTCCGGAAGAAACTATCTAAAGTGGACTCAAGATGTGAAAATTCATCTGACTACAAAGAAGATGAGATCAACAATTAATACTGACAATGTCATCACTGAGGCTTTTAAGGCGAGTGCCATAATGTTCATAAAGAAACATATGGAGAAAGCACTCCAAGTTGAGTATCCGATGAAGAGGATCCACAGACTCTTTGAGTCACTCTAGAAGAGTACTTTAAACCATCAAATGACCATTTCCTTGCCTGAAGCAAGACATGATTTGCATAACGAAATTAGCCCATATGACCGTCTGCCACTTGGCCAAGGCCCAAGAGGCCACATTGTAGGAACCATGATGCCATAACTTAGCAAGCCCGAGTTGAAAGGAACACTAGTCTGGTCTGTCGCCGCAAGAATCAGCATGAGCTTTTTTATCAATGTGGAGGAATTGACTGTTGGTCCCGCACCTGCTATGCGATAGCTAAAGCAGTAGATGAGTATTACGCCGGTCGCGGAACTCGAAATACCAACTTTATTGAATGATCATTTTCTATCGATTTCACACTAGAGATCATGGATTTTCAGGCAGTTACTGAACATACCGAGGATTAGAACTCGAAGACACACTACTTGTACATACATGTCCATTTGCAAGCATAATTAGCTATAATGAGCCACGCTCATGGTACCACCAGGGGTACCAACGCCCACCATATGAGTGACTGGCGTAAAGACAGTTAGCCGGGTTACCGCCTGAGCCCCGGATCAACCCCAAAGCACCGCCGACGCGCCGCCACGCGCCGTGTCAAGATGGCATCAGAAGCTACTGAAACTGGGAACTGAAGCACATCAGTCCCACATCGAAAACAAAGAGAAGATCATCCTCTTCCTCACCTATAAAAGGTTCTCTCCTCTCTCCTCATTTATGACGCATTCAATACTTACCTACTGTCACTTTGTCAACATAAATACATTGACTAACTTAGGCATCGGAGAGTTGAAGACCGCCCGGAGCGGTCTCCCTCTGACGCCCATTGTATTTTATTTGACAGGTAACGGGAACCACTCACAACAAAGGTATCGATCCGCCCGCCGGATCAGCGTTAACTAAGGTCCAGCTATCGCTAGACTTTTAGACATTAACACTACTACAAAAAGTTAATCACACAACACTAATCACACAACGGAACAGAAATCATCTGTTGTGTGTTTAAGTAAGCTTTATTGCACAACGGTACTTGTTAGATTCTGTTGTGTGAATGCCAACAAAGTGATAACTTTTTTATCAGAACTACATCGCACAACGGAATTAAGTATTATCCGTCGTCTGAGTCATGAAAAATTTAGCGGCAGATTTCCCTCCACTCTTGAGTCTTGGTTGCCTCTTAAAATCTGAAATTTGGGGTACTTGGTACAACTGTGCCTGAGATTTCCGTTGTGTGATTGAAAACTAGAAGCCAAATTTTGAGGAAGCTTGCTTGAATGTGTTTCACTAGGTAAACAAAGTGCAAGTTGTAGAAATTGGACAATTGAAGTTATATTTTTCTGTTGTGTGAAGTGGGAACATAGGCGGCAATATTTTGAGTGAAAATGTTGTAGGCGGTATGTTTCCCTCCATGTTTTGGTATTTTGATTTTATGTAGTACCCTCAGACGACTATTTGTTTCAGTTTCTGTTGTGGGAGTAACTTTGAGAACATTTTGCTAGGTTTAATTGCCACATCGTGTTCGGAAGAAAAAAGGAAAACAAAACAAAACCCAGCAGTCCTCTCGACCCTGTCGACGCTCTCTCCACATTCAGTCCTCTCTCTCAAACCCTCTCTCAGTCTGAGCCAAAAGCTCAGAGCTTTCCCTTAATCCTCTCATCCAAAACCCTCAAATTTCAAATCCCCTAATCTTCATCTCATCCAATTGCTTCTCCGATTTGAATATCAACCTTCAATTCAACTCTACCATCTCCATTTCGCCGTCTTTTGCTACAAAATGGCATTCCCTGGCTGTTGTTACCCTTTTCTAGGTCGTTTTTCTTCGTCTTCGAGACTGCACTATACCAAAATCTTCACCTTCCTATTTCAATTTGCTCTTATGGCGATCCGCATCTCCCTAGGATTTTCCGGCTTCGTGGCCCATAACCTAGCCTCCTCTGCCAATATTCACGTCAATAATTGATGTGGCATCCACAGGTGCTGGGTTAGGTCTCTGCTATTCGGCACTAACCAGGTAAAGATAAAAAGTATATTTTGTTTCCGTATCTCTGGATTTGAAACTTGGGGTTGAATTTGTATTTTATTTCGTTAATTTTTTCCGTATCTTTTGTTCGTGTTGAATCGAACTGCTTTTGTTTAATATCCTGGACGTAGTGAACGGAGTTGAGAGATGGATTTAGCTCGCTGGCAATTTCACATAATGATATATGCTTAGTGGTCTGTTTATACAGGCTCGTTGCTATATGCTTAGCATAATGACCGTGTTTTTGTGTTGTTTTTGTTCTAATAAATTAGGGATTGTGATGTTCAGACTTATGAACAGATGTTGATTCTATTTATGTTTGAATTTTGCAGATTAGTGTCTTGGATGTGGGGTTCAATGTGGTTTTTAGCGACTTAAAGGCCCAGGTAATGCTCTTTACCTCTAATTATAATGTTATTGTCTTATCGTTTCCGTGTAGTTTCGTTGGAATTGTCTTGTTTTCCCGTTCTAGATTTGTGAAAGTTGAACTTCTAATTTGAGATTGGAGCATTGGATTTAATGCTGATGGTTATGTATAAGAATTTGATATTGTCTTATAACAACTTTCTGTTAATTATAAGAATCTATTTGGTTTTCTTTGGTGGACTATCATGGGGAAGAGAGAGGAGGAGGAAGAATTAAGCCCTTAGTTGCTGTTTCATTCATTGTGTGAGTTCAGAAGGAAAGGGAATAGGAGGATAAAATAGAATTGAGCTTCTATTGCTTCAAATGAGAAAGGAATTAGAATTGAGCTTCAAATTCCTATTTTGTTTGTAATAACATAATGGCTACATACTGTCACAGGTTGCGGAAAAAGATTAAAGACATATAGCAGCCACTTTCTTGGGGTCACAAAGAAAAATATTCTAACTTCATGGCAGATACACTGCTGTAAAACGTTCAGGTAAATATACATTTTGGATCATGTTAAAGTAATTTGAGAGTACGGTTTAGATGCAACAGTTTCCGTTCCAATGTAAATTCTTCGAGATGCTTCATGACTGTGATATCTCATTCGGAAACAATGATTTCCTTTAGTGTAGACATCTTAGCATTTTTGTTAATCTGGACAGTTTTGAGTTTATTTTTCTGTTGGCTTTCTGTATTACAATATACAGAGAACCACGAAATAAAAGGCTGGTTCTTATATTTCTTTATTGCCTTCTGTCTTTCTTTCGTTTTTCTTCCTTAGGCAAGTTGTTGTTTTCCTCTTCTTTCTTTTTTTCCTTTTGTCTTTATGAAAATACCTTTAGTACCTTTGAAAATACAGTTATTTTCAAAGGTACTGCTTTATCTATTGGTTGGGTGCAACTGAATCTATTGTGTGAAATCTGTACTTGTCAACATGCCAGTTTGAGCTGGGGGTTGAGATCTTGTTGTTTGGACTTGACTTCAGCTCATGTGTAAAATTCCTATACTCATCAGCGTTGGTAGTTTATCCAAATGAGGGTATGAGCTATATAACCTCAGCATTCCTACTTTTCTCTTTTCTTCTATTGTTAAAGCCATCCAGTGTTTTCTACCGGTCTGAAAATTGTGACTTTAGCTATTCATCCTTAACAGTAATTCCTGTTCAATTAACCTTTTTCTATAATAATGGAGAGCTTATCCATAGGGAGCTGTGTGAAATGTTGTCTGAAACTCTGAACTCTCTCAAGTCTCAACTCATCTACCCTTGCCTTAATATCTAGTCTCAACTCTCTACACAAGTCTCAATTGTGTCAAATGTTGCTTTATATGTTTCCTTTTGCCAGTCTGAACTGTGTTATGATATGCACATTGTACGGTGCTCTAGATTATTGTATCAGAAAGTGTTATTTAACTCAAAAAGTTGTATAACATTCATTGTTGTGAAAAAGAAAAATAGGGAAATTTGATCTTTTCAATGTTGGCAATGGTGTTTCTAGTTCTAATTCCTTTCTCAGCAGAATGTAGAATTTTACTTCAAATGGTGTTTCTAGTTCTAATTCCATTCTTTGGAACAGGAAGTTCTTTTGCTTCAAATGAGACGGCTATATAGAATTGAGCTTCTCAGCCATTTGGATGGATAAAATATCTATTTTTAGAATTCAATACATGTTTTATACGTATGTCCTATCAGTTTGTTAGAATTTTACAAGTTGAAGTTTATATTAGGAGTCTGCATGGTTGTATCACCAGTTTTATTGTTGTTACGATCTGGGAATGAGGCTGCTGTTTCAGTTTTCTGTTACTAAGTGAGAAAAGAGGACACGTGTGCTTGGTGGACTGTTTTGTAGCCAAAAAAATGCTTGAAATGTGTTCATATCTTGTACGTTACTTCTTGTCTGACCTTGATAATAATGATTTTATTTTTGGTGCAGGGATGCATCCACGTGTCCTGGTTGATGGTTTTGAGATTGCCAAAAGTGCAACACTTCAATTTATCTAGAAATTTAAAACTCCTGTGGTAATGGGCAGTGAGCCTGACAAAGAAATCCTAAAAATGGTAGCAAGGACAACTGTGCGAACAAAGGTATCTTGAATTATGCTTTTCCTTTTTCTTTTTGGTAGAAGGGGAAGGGGAGAATGAGGTTTACTCTTAGGTTTGAGTCCTGCTCAGCAAAGGAAATCTTTTCCTGTTATATATCATGCTAATATGAAAAATGCTTTTTTGCAATTACATGAAGCATTGGCTGCTCAATTGACTGACATAGTTGTAAATGCGGTGAGTAATTGTGGTTTATGCAAGAAGGCTTGAAATAATGTTTATTCCACATGCAATTCTAATTTTCAAGTTAAGTGGCTTACAAAATCTAGTATTTATTGTAGACCTCTTGCATCTTCATTTGTTACAAACTACAGTTTCATTATTGATAGGTTCTTTGCAACCACATACCTGAGGAGGCAATTGATCTGTTTATGGTGGAGATTATGCACATGCGCCATAAATTTGGTGCAGATACACGTTTGGTTTGTTAATATCTTATATACTACTCAACCTTTAAGATTCTCTTTTGATCTTGATCACTTGATGAATATCATTGGATGTAGTTCCAATTCTTTTTATTATTTTTGTTTCTTCATTCCAAGATTCAAAGATGGAATTGAAAATCATATTACTGCAGGCTAGATCAACTTTTGTTTTTGATTGCTGGGCTTGATGTATGCTTTGTCGGTGCTTTGTATATGGGATAGAAGTTTCTGTTGTCATTCTACAGTTTCTCAGTTAATCTATGTCTTATTCTAGGTTGAGGGTCTTGTCCTTGATCACCCTTTTTCTAACCCCTGATTTTGTAGATTATTGCTCTGAGAAGAGCAAAGAGGAGAAATATGGAACGGTTGGTTTTGGCTTGTGGAGGGGAGGCAGTGAACTCTGTAGATGATTTAACTCCTGATTGCCTTGGCTGGGCTGGACTTGTATATGAGCACGTCCTTGGTGAAGAGAAGTACACATTTGTCGAAAATGTGAAGAACCCTCATTCTTGCACAATCTTAATCAAAGGTATTCAGTCAGTAGCTCCATGCAAATTGCAAAGTTCTATATACAATTTTGTTCTCTATCCATGTCTCGATATATATCTTGCATCCCTGTCATGGTAATGCGTACATGATACACATAATTTTAGTGCCATTGCCAAGTCATGTGGTAGTTTAATTCTTATATTCACTTTTAATGGTGCAGGGCCTAATGATCATACAATTGCCCAGATTAAGGATGCTGTTCTTATTTACTCTAATTAACGTTTTTCTGGTTTTCAACAGTCTTCAATTATGACAGTGAGGACTGGGAAGGAAGACATTAGAGCCATAACAAGGATGCCCACTCTGCGGTAATGATCCAAAGCTCGAGAAGCAACGTAAATGAGTTTTGGACTGGGATCTTAGAGCTCGAGAAGCAAGTGCTATGGATTACCTCCTTTCAGCATATGAGCTACCAAGTTTGATTCATGTGTAGGTAGTAGCTAGGAAGGCTTGTTTGGTACATTATCTAATAACTTGAATGTTTGGAAGTTTGAAAAACTTATATGATATGGATTAGTGTGGGTTTATGTGGTAATATGGAGCATTATTTATGAAAAGATATTCCAGGTATGGAATACATAATGAACAAATAACAGCTCAAAACAATGTTGTGAGAACCAAGCTCAGACAACAAACCTAATGTTGCTCACACAATGGATGATAAAAAGAATTTGTTGTGTGAACTAACAACCAACAACAAAAGAAAATAAACTTCTGTTGTGTGAGATTCATAACACACAACGGAAATAAAATCATCTCTGTTGTCTGAGTAACCAACAGACAAGGGAGATAATTTCACTTCGGTTGTGTGTTACTTACCTCAGACAACAAAGACTGAGTTACATCTGTTGTCTGTTATTAGTCTCAGACAACAAAGAATAAGTTATACCCGTTGTGTGTTATGAATCTCACACAACAAAGAATAAGTTATACCCGTTGTGTGTTATGAATCTCACACAACAAAGAATAAGTTATACCCGTTGTGTGTTATGAATGTCACACAACGGCAAAATTTCTTTTTCTGTTGTGTGAATGACCGAGGCATCCCTGCGCATGCCATGGTAGGCACCTGCTGCCCAGAATTCACACAACAGAAAAATAACTTTTCTGTTGAGCAAACTAATGTTAGACAACGGTGGAATTACCGTTGTGTGATTTTTCAATTACACAACACTCGCTTAGACCACGGTGAGCTTGGTCATCACACAACAGAAATCCACCGTCGTCTGATGGCCTTTTTGTAGTAGTGACATGGGTATAATTGGTCTCTTGTACCATATCTATTTCATCTTAATGAATGAAACATCTTCGGATTTTGGTGATTTATGTTTTCAATTATTTTGGATTATAGAAATGTGGTCATGTTCGAATATATTGAATTCAATAAACTTATTTATACATGTGATCCATTGAATTAAATAAATGAATAGGTATATTTTGTGGGGAAGTTTGTTGTCTGGATAAAAGTGCTATTACCCACACCATACTCCCAGATCGGAGATATTTTTCAAACTTATTGTCTATTTATACCTCTGTGACAACCGTATCAGGCCAATCCAACCTGATAGAGGGTTATGGCAAAATCCACTGTATGTTGACCAATGGTACTGAACCTACCATTAATGATGCCTTATATTCTCCACGTTCCAGAAAAGCATTATTGAGTATTAAGGATATTCGAACCAACAGTTATCACGTTGAAACCACTGAGAAAAATGAGTGTAATATCTTTGCATAACCTCCAAGTGTGTGGCCAGAAGCGTACATTGGAGAAATTGAAATCTGTTAGCTAGAAGCTAACTAATTCAAGCAACCACTTGCTATGGCATGACCATTTGGGACACACAGGTCAAAGTATGATGCACCGTATCCTCAACTCATCGCAGGTGCATCCCCTTCTGAATAAGGGTCTTGTATATAATGACATACTATGCCATACTCATTAAGAATATTTAATACTAGACCATCATATGCAAAGACTAGTACATACACCACCATTTTTCTACATAGAATGCAAGGGAAATTTGTGGACATATCCAACCACCATGTGGACCAGTTAAATATTAATGGTTTTGGTTGATGTGTCGACAAAGTGATCACATTTTACACTATTGTCCACAAGAAAATGCTGCTTTTGCTAAACTCTCACCCAGACCATGAAATTGAGGGTTCACCACTCGTATTATCTCATAAAGTCTATAAGACTTGATAATACTGGAGAGTTTACATCGAAGTCTTTTGATGATTATTGCATATCCCTTAGGATTGATGCTGAACATATAGTTCCCTATGTTTACACCCAAGATGGTCTCGCAAATAGAATCTTGGTAATGCTCACCGAGCTTCTAGTTTTTGCGTGGGGCTATGCAATCTTGCATGCAGCTATGTTGGTCTCGTTGAGGCCCACTACTGCCAACCTTACTCCACGTTACAGCTGGTGACTGGGTACGAACCTGATGTTTCGCACTTATGTGCATTTGGGTATGCAATCCTCGTGCCAATTGTGCTGTCACAACGTACAAAGTTGGGCCCTCAACAAAGGATGGGCATACATGTCGATTATGAGTCTCATCCATTATGTGCTCTTTAGAGCCCTTGACAGGCGATCTCTTTATCGCTAGATTTGCGGATTGTCACTTTGATGAGACAGTCTTCCCACCGTTAGGGGGAGATAAGAACATCACCGTTCTTGATGAACGATGTGAATTAACATGAAATGTCCCCACAATGTCTCAGCTTGATCCCCAAACTGCACCAAAATAGTGAAGTGTGGACAATTCTAGATCTATAGAGTATAGAATACAATATGCCAAACATTTTCTTTGATCTATCTAAAGTGATGAGATCATATATACCTGCTGCAAATGTGCCTAAAAGGATAGAAGTCCCTGTAGGATGTGTCGTCCCAGATGGACGAGGTACGACTATGGCGGCTAACCAGTCATATGTCCCTGCCCAAAATCGAGGTAGACCATTAGGTTCAAAGGATTCTTATCCCCAGAAGAGGGTAAACTTCGTACAAACGAATCCTCTTGACATCGCAATCTCAAACCGATTCATCTCACGAGATAAATCCAGATTATGCGTATGTCCTAGATGAGACCATGTTGGGGGACGCTCCAACATTTGAACCCACACCTGAGAATAGAGAAATCTCGGTAAATTTAGTGAGATTTAAAATCGGATTGAGATTATCATCGATGATATATTAGTATTTGCGGTGGCTACCGAAATTATAATAAGCGATGACCTCAAACGCTGCTTTGTTGATCAATATCAACGAAGAGATAACTGGCCAAAAAGAAAATAAGCAATCCAGGTCAAATTAGATTCCTTGACAAAAAGAAAGGTGTTTGGACCTGTTGTTCCTACACCTCCCCATGTTAAACCCGTAGAATTTAAATGGGTATTTGTAAGGAAACGTAATGAGAAAAACAAGATTGTGATACACAAGGCTAGTCTAGTAGCGCAAGAATTTACTCAACGCCCTGTGATTGATTACGAGGAGGCATATTCTCCCGTAATGGACGTCATAACGTTCCGCTACCTTATCAGTTTGGTAATTTCTGAAAAATTGAATATGCAGCTTATGAATGTGGTCACAGCTTATCTCTATAGGGATCACAATACAGAGATACACGTGAAAGTTTCTAAAGGATTTATGACACCCGATGCAAATAGTTCTAGACCACGGAACACACTCTTCATTAGTTTTGAGGCGTTCACTTTATAGATTGAAAAAATCTAGATGAAGGTGGTATAACTGTCTAAGTGAATATTTGATCGAGATGGGATATGAGAATAATAAACTATGCCCACGCATGTTTATTAAGGAAACAACTTCCGGGTTTGGAATTGTGCGGTCTATGTCAAAGACATGAATTTGATTGATATTCCTAAAGAAATCAAGGAAACCGCAAAGCACTTGAAGTCAGAATTTGAGATGAAAGACCTTGGGAGAACAAATCATTGTCTTGTCCTGGAGCCCGAGCATAGTGTAGATGAAATTTTGGTCCATCAACCAAATTACGTCCAGAAGATGTTAAGACGCTTTAATGAGGATAAAAGCAAGCACACCCATGGTCGTCTAAAGTCTAGAGAGAACCGTATCGTCCTGCAGATGATAACGAAGAGATATTGGTGCCAGGAGTCCCATATCTAAGTACAATAGGCGTATTATTGTACTTGGCTCAATACCCTAGACAGGACATCCCATTCTATGTGAACTTGTTAGCTAGATATAGCTTTGCGCCAACACGCCGCCACTGGAATGGCATAAAAGACATTTTTCGCTACCTTAGAGGTACAGCGGATATGGGCTTATTCTATCCCTACGCATCGTGGAATGGATCAAACCCCTTTGATTCTCAGAATGATGCTCGCCATGTTGGATATGCTGATATAGACTATCTATCAGATCCGCA